>NC_138890.1:151516763-152234319 GCF_965194825.1 Balaenoptera physalus
TGTAAGTAGGGAGGGAGGGACAAGTAATGGGACAGTTCTTTCTGCTTTCTGTGCCAGTCAAATTGTTCAAGCTGATGTTTCTGGATGGCTCAGTTATATGATTAAAATGAACTTTCCCCTCTTGGGGCACCTTGATGGACTCTTCAAAGCTTCCCTACTTCTGGCACCTCTTCTACAATTCCCTTGCTCCAGGCATATATGATTCTACCCAAGATGGCCTAAGAGGACACCTTCTGCAGCACCTGGACACTTTTAGACTCTCTGCTGAAGTCACCGTGCTCCTCCAGGCCCTCCCTATTAGATAGAGCCCAAGATGATCCCCTGCCAGTTCTTTCCCATTTGGCCCACTTGTGTTCTCAAGAAACACTCACACATCCATGTTGTGACAAACTCCAGCCCATCCCAGTGAGGCAGACTGCCCCTGGTTCTATTGCCTAAAGAGTGATCAGCCCCTCTCTCACACGCCAGTTCACAGCCTGCTTTCCCTCCCTCCAGTGTGAGCCAGGAACTAGTGCCCCTCTGTGTCTCCCAACCACGGGGAAAAACATCTCTCAGCTGTTTGGGTGGCCCCATTGATGTCTCCCTTAATACTGAAATCTCCCTTGATTAGTTTTTAGGATTGGAAGGTAGCAGCCCCTCTTATAAAAGAGGGTGGGGACTGGGCAATGACAGAGCCCTTCAGTAATCTCATCTCCAAATCCCTTTCATCTTCTCCATTTGGTGAGGTTGTCCTTCATGCCATTTACAAATTCTGCACGTGGTAGGAGTTGAATCCACATCCTTGTTGCCCATATTACTTTGGCAACACAGTTTCAACAGAGTTAGGAAGAGTCTTCATCCTTGTTACATACAAATCTGGCTTAATTCACTTGGGAAAAACAAGCAAACTCTCATGATAACTAAAATTTAAAAAATATATGAACATGGTGCCAAAATTAAGTCACTGAAACGCATGTAACTTCTCTGACAGGTAATCCAGCACTTAGAGTTTGATTTGACTATAAGAACATGTCTGCACAAAATCAGTCTGAAATGGTCATAAAAAGAAGCAAACTTTAAAACTGTATCAAATTCACATCGTGAACTTTTCCTTTAAAAGTGATAATTATTGGCTTGGTGCCAACCTTGTAAGTAAAATCTGAAGCAAACATTTCCTTTGCACATTTTCATGCGATGCCTTTGAATATGTTGACCAGAGAGTGGATAAGATACTGGTTTGTTTTAAAGCTATGAAGCAAGGTTCCAGGTTTGGGCATGAGCTGTGTCTACCTCTAGGATTCCAGTGGGTCTCCATGTGCCTGGCAGACTCTTGGGGTCAGCCTGCCCAGAGTCTGTGAGCATGAGATACCATGATGCCTCCCAGGATAGAAATTGTCCTCAGGGAGGGAAGTGTCAAGCAGACAAGCTTAAACCTGTAATGAAGCCTCAGCCATCACATGGGAAGGACAATTCTGAGCATAGTATGATGCTGCCATTTGGATATGTCCTTTTAGGGACTCTGGTCTGAGTCCTAGGGAGGAGAGGGCTGCAAGTAGAAACCGAAAGAGCTATTTTCACTCAAGTCTTCTGGGATGCTGAAGATTCAGATGACCTAAATATCCTCCAACCCCAACTGCTCCCTTAGCCTTCCTGGCTGAAAGAAGCAGCTTCTCCTCTGTCTGTTGAGACTGATATGGTCTTGCTTGAAGACAGCCTAGTAACGCCAAATTGGGATAGTTACCTTGCAAGGGGATGCCAATTCTACTCATGTCTCCACATTACTAACCCCCTCACTTCTGCTAGACTTGCACCCAGCAGCATACCTCAGCAGGCTCCATGGGGCCAATTACAAAATCAGACCCAGGAGAAGAAGGTTCTAACATGAAAAGAACTGCAAGATTTTGAGGATTACATATTCAAATGGATTCTAAGGGTGTTATACCAGGTAGGGAGGAATACAATTTTAGACTGAGCATGTATGTATGTATCGGATATTCTTGGTTGTGTTTATTTGGTTGGTTGACTCAAAACTTGCCTCAGCAGTGGCCCATGTTGAATGAAATTGAGAGGCCAGAGATTCATTGGTATAACACAGTAGAAGGAATCCAAAGGCTGAGGGAGATAGGAAGTTGAAGTGGACTTATCTTTTGTTGCTGTTCCTGCACCTTAACTAGATAGTCTCCTGACCACATCCAGGTGCCTCCAGAGAACACTCCCTTCATTAACATATTGAGAAAATATACCAGCATCCTTGCAAAGTGCCAAAGAGTTGTTTTCTGTAGGCTGGTGATGAATATGGTGATGCTACCATTGAAATGGGCTCCTTAGTTGCCATAGTGACTACATGCTGCCAGAAAGGCAGAGGCAATGTGCAGCCTGGGACCTTAAGAGGCAAGACGGACACTGTGTTATAACAGACACCCCAGCCAGAATGGTGATCAAAGAGGGATGATCTGCAGAAATCTTTGGTGGTGGCTAATGGATCATGGAGATCTTAGGACTGAAACAGATAGTCTACTAAGGTCCTCTTTGATCTGTAGAGCTGCAAAACTCCAGATTTGGCAAGCAGAGCCGCCCCATATAGAGACCAAGCCACTAATCAAATTCTAAGACTTGAGGCAATTCCTAGACCTAGCAACTGTGAATGAAGAAGAGGTATGGAATCTTTGAGAGCAGACCCTTTAGAGACCCCAGCCTTCCCCAAGGGACTTGTAGCTATTTATCAGAGTTACTATGTACAAGGAAAGAGAGACCCCAAATTCTTCACAGTTTTGATGGTGGAATATCTCTGAAACTACTGGTATGGTCTTGCTTCTGGTTTGCTTTATTAGAGAGAAGGATCTTCATTAACTTCCCCTTGACTCTTTCTATTACAATGCTCACATTTCAGGAATCAGGGAGCTAATGTAGAAATGCAGTTCCTGGGTTTATCTATTCCAACTACTTACTCAGTAACTGAGTTGGAGTGGGCACACGGACAGTGGCTCTGAGCTGAGAATAACCCTGGGGTCCAGACACCACTGTGGCACACTGGTCACAATGGGAATTTTCGGAAATGAAGGGGAAAATGGAATTTGGGGTCAAGCCGGTCAAGGCCCGGTGGGCCCAGTGGGAACACAGTGTGGTTATTTTCTCAGTGGGGGTGGTAAAATTGAGTTGCCCTGCAAACTGACTAGGATTAGGGGGACTTTGCTTGCCTGGGACTTCTTCAGAGCTTTACAGCTTAAGCAGATAACTGTAGCATCATGTTCAAATATGGTATATGTTGTCTACAAAATCCAAAGATATTCTTACTATTCTTTAGGGAGGACCAGGCAGCAGCTTGGTTGCAGGTCAGTCCTATCAGATTTCTTCTCTCTTGGAATAGACACTTATCCTTGATATAGATTTGATTTCCCTGAATGCCACGATTCTGCCACTACTCCCTTCCATAGACTTACATTGCCATATTCACTGTCATAACAAGCCAACCAACATTGCTCTGAACAAGAAACTTTTCCAGAAAAAAAAAACAAAACCAAGCAGTGGGTGAATGCCTATGGGATTATCTGATTTTTTTTTTTTTTTTTTACCATGTACCTTATTACCCTGAAGCAGCTGGCCTTAAAGAAGAGTGGACTGGCCTGTTGAAAACTCAGTTACAGCAACAGTTGGAAGACAACATTGTGAGACTGGGTTACCGTCCTCCACGATGCTCTGATCTAGTAAATAACATATGGTGCAGTTTCTTCATAAACAGAATTCCTGGGGTAGAATGGCAGCTCTCATTATTACATCTAAATTTCACTTGTAAATATTTTATTTCTCAATTCCATGGATTAGGGCTTTGCTGGTTTAAAGTTCTCATGATGCAAAGGAAAACTACCTCCACTAGGTGACGTAACAATGGGTCCATTTAGCTGAATGTTGAGATTGCCACCTGGTTACTGGGCTCCGCATGCTACTGGGCCAACAGGGAAAAAGGATGTCACTGTATTGCAGGATTTATCCTGTTTATCAAGGGGGAAATAAAGTTGGTGCTTTATAATAGGAGTTAAGAGGAGCCCAGGGACCCTCTTGAATGACACCTACTACTGCCATGTAAGGTGGTAAAAGTTAAGGGAAGAGTGGAACAACTCTATGGCAGAGACTGTGATATAGTCACCAAAACACATTTCCCTTTTCCGTGTAGGCACAATGGCTAGACTGTAATTCCCAGCCTGCCTTGCAGCTAGATGTGAGCATGTGACTGTGGTCTGTCAATGGACTGTGAGGGGAGCATTATATGCTACTTGCAGGCCTAGCATATAAGATAAAAGGAGCTGGGGTATTAGAAGGCCACCAGCATCTGACCAAAGACACTGTCTTTGGGCTTTACTTGAAAGGGGAATAAACATCTCCTGGGTTAGACCACTGAAAATTTCAGGTTTATCTGTTCTAGCAACTGGCATTACCCCAACTAATTAATTACAAACCCTTAAAAGCATAATTTTCCTTTGAGTCAATGGCACACTTCAGAAGAGAGCCTGCCCACAGGCCTTTATGTCTGTATTCTATCCAAGAGGGATGCTTTCTGGATGAGGGGAACCAAACAGCAAGAGACCACAAGGAGATCCAAGCACACAAGTTGGAAGAGGTTGGGCCAAAGTGGTTCTCTCACCTTAGGAAACCATGCAGTTTAGGTGCCCTTGTTAGATGCCTGAAAAGCTCATACTTGGTTCATACATGAGAACTTTATTTTGAATGCCTGCCATACACTGTTGATGTCCAAGGGACACCATGACCAGTAAGACAAGAGACACTTGCTTTGTCTGTCTTTCTCTTATCTGCCCCCAGTGGTGAGGATCAATAACTAGAAGGTTGGTGGGAAAGAGCAGGAGGGAAACAACCTGTCTCCAAAACAAGTTTCTGCTGCTGTAGCCTCACTGAAGCTGAGGAAGTGAGACAGGATTAGGTCAGATCTGACATCGGAACTTGTAATTGGACAGGACCAGAGTGGACTCTAAAAATAACAAGGTAACCAGAAAGTTATGGAATTTGCCCAAGATAAATAGGGAGGGAAAGAGAGATTCAAGAGAGCATGAAAGAATGTGGCACTTGAAGAAAAGGAAAACCATTTCATGCTATTTGACTGTTAAACACAACTTAGAGTGACGCTATAGTCATACACCCTCTACTTCTCACTCTGTGTTGCTAGATGAGCACGGAGAACAGTCAGAATGAATCCTACCATTATGCTTTCTAATTGTGGGAGAAACCAATTCATATTAACAAATAAAAATTGCTGTATTTCTTCTTGGCAGTTGGTGGGCCATCTGAGAAGATGGAGGTTTTCATAAGGGAGGAATGGAGGAGTTCTTGATGGAACTGCTGCTCATGGGATTAAGGTGATGAAGTCATTTATTCAGCATCCTATTTTCTGCTCCAAGAATGACCTAAGTGATCTGGCTGTGTCCTACCACACTTTGTCTCTAAGTGAAGGTCAGAATACCTCAGGTGTTGATGGTAGTGGAAATATTCCCTCACTGCTCTCTGTGAACCACTGCTTCTGGTCTGGCACACTGCAGTTGCTTCTACCTCTTTCCCCCAAATTGAAGAAAGAAATGCACAAAATTAGCATTTCCTAAAGTGTGTTCCACAGGAATCTAGTTCCATGGGATATTTATAGATGCTAAAGAGGAAAAAAAAAAATCTCTTCGATCAAATAACTTGGGTAAATCTGGATTAAACAAAGGGGAAGAGTTTTTTCTTTACCACAGAAGTTCTCACAGCCTTTATTATGCTAACGTTTGTGGTGGAGCTCATGGCAGAGACACAGAGAGTAGAATTTCACAGACTTTTAAGTCCATGGACCCTCTTTTAACTCCAGATTGTTTTAGAGGACTGAGGGTTCATCAGCCCATACTTTGAGACCTGCTGGTCCAATTCATTTCCCCTTGTGCACAAAAATTCACAAGTAATGAATGGATGTGAATAAAAAGAGAAAGTTAGTGAAATCCTATTCATTTATCTAAAAGACCATTTGAAGAATTGTCTGTGTTAACATTACGTGCTTTTTCCCTGGACTAGAGAGAGGGCAGACTATCCCTTGATGAAGTGAAGGCCAGTGAAACAGGAATGCATGTTTAATCCCAGCGCCAGAGAGTGATGAATTCCTCTGTGGCTCTTCTAATACATACTTTTTTTAAAAATGAATACTATGCTTTTGCCTTGTCAGATTTTCCACTTTTCATCACATGCATCACTTTTAAACTGCCCATGTGGATAAGAGAAGCAGTACTTGCAAGTCACACATTTTGGTCTAATCAAGGCAGACCCTAAACTCACCTTGCTTCTAAAGTTGGGTTTATTAACCATTCATTTATAAACATTTGTTTCTATATACTTCCAGGAATTCTCCTTTTTACCATTTCACATCTTTATATCAATGATTTCTAATGAGCTAAATTTTATTTTTTAAAAATTCATTACATAAATGGAGAAATAATCTTCCACTGAAATAGTATGGATTAGAAATATGTATTTGGTGATCATCTAAAGTATGTGAGCAATAACTAAATCAATTCTTATTACTCATAAAATAAAAAAGTATGAACTTGGAGGCAGGAAACCTAGTTTCTGTTTCTTCTGTGTTTCTAGTAAGTTCCGTGGCCGTTGGCAAGTTTCTTTACTTCTTTTAGGCCTCAGTTTCTTCAACTGTAAAATGAAAGGGCTGGAGATGATATCCTCTAGGGACCTTTGAAGCTATAAAATTCTGTGATTCTCATACTGTTATTTTTCCTAAATTTCCACATTTAGCACATTTCAATATGTATCTGTCATTGTGATGCCCTGCAGAGGAACAGTTATGATTTCTAGAGCCACATATCCATGATACACTGAAATAGATGACCTAACAGGAATATCATACCCGTTATTTTATAGAAGATGAATGAACCATCATCATTCTTCTAGCCGTCAGTCAAAATTGTGGTTGGGTGTTTGGCTACTTAAGTGTGTCTTTTTTCCCTAAATGTGTATAGAGAGATAAATGTATGACCCCAAATTCAGATTAACTTTTAACTTCTGAATATCCTACAACACGACCAAGTACAAAATTAGGAAAAAGATGACATGCTCATAGCACAGAGAAGAGGCAAAAATTTCTGCACCTGTGCTGTCCAATACAGAGCCACCAGCTCTGCGTGTCTACTGAGCACTTGAGATGGGGCTAGTCTGAACTGAGATGTGGGTAAAATACATAACAGATTTTGAAGACGGTGCAAAAAAAAAAAGAGTAAGGGCTTTCCTGGTGGCGCCGTGGTTAGGAGTCCGCCTGCCAATGCAGGGGACACGGGTTCGATCCCTGGTCTGGGAGGATCCCACATGCTGCGGAGCAGCTAAGCCCGTGCGCCACGACTACTGAGCCTGCGCTCCAGAGCCCGCAGGCCACAACTACTGAGCCCATATGCCACAACTACTGAAGCCTGCGCGCCTAGAGCCTGTGCTCCACAACAGGAGAAGCCACTGCAAAGAGAAGCCCGCGCACCGCAACGAAGAGTAGCCCCCGCTGGACGCAACTGGAGAAAGCCCGCGCACAACAACGAAGACCCAACGCAGCCAAAAATAAATAAATAAATAAATTTATTTAAAAAAAAAAGAGTAAAATATATCATTGGTTATTTTTAATATATTGATTACTTTTTGAAATGATAATATTTTGGATATATTAGGTTACATAAAATGTATTATTAAAATTAATCTTGTTCCTTTTTACTTATTAAAGTATGGCTATTAGAAAATCTAAAATTACATATGTGACTCATTATCTTTCTAGTGGACAGCACTGTTCTAGGGGATTCTGTCATGATAATGAACACTTTAGATGGCAACACTGAATTCTATTTTATTCCCATAGGAAGATTAATCAATATAAGTAGCTCTATACTTTTAAGAAGGCTCTGTTCTAAATTTTTGTGTCACTTCTCTCTCAATTTTTTTTAACATCAAAACAATACAATGAAAGGCTGGTTACTTTCCCAGGTCCACTCTAAAGCTTATTTAACCTTTAAAGCTTAAATATTGTGTATAAGCAATGAAAATAGTAGAATACAATACTATTGAAGTAATAGTAATTTCACAAAATAAAATAAAAAATAAATCTTCTGGTTTGTTTGTTCTAATTATTTATACTTGAGTTAATTCTGCTCAACCAAAGAAGAAATGTAAGAGTTGGAAACCTTCAACATGGCCCTTCAGAGGACTTCAACACATTTTCAAAGATTTAAATCTTTTATGTTTAATAACACTTCAAACTTAGGGTTTTCATTCTTTTTAAGACATATGTGATTCTTTCACTACCTTCTTACTTATTGCCAGGATTACAGTAATTGTTTTGAGCTACAACAGTGAAAACAAAAGGGAAAGAGAGGAAGAATTGAGAAAGACTTCTTCCTGTCTACTTTCAAGGAGGCAAGTGAACCAAGAGAGCTTGCTTTGGGGTTAAGAGAAAGTAAAACAGCTTTGGGGTGGGAGGGTGTGGGGACAGAGAGGGAGTGAAGGCCATTTCTATGCACGGTCTTCCTTTCTTTGAAATAGTACTTCTCAGTGGGTACATTTCTGTTCGCAGCCTGAGAGCACAGGGTTCTTCGGTAGAAATATAATTTCCCCATTTGATTGTCTTTTAGGATACGTAAAATGTACAATAGAAACTGACTACCTTAAAGCCAGCTGCCACCACCTGCCAGCTGTATCCCAGACTGAAAAATCCTTAAATGTTAAGTTGAAGGTAATTTAAAACATCTCCAATGACCAACAATTGAATCAATCATGCCTATGTTCTAAAGCCTCCATTAAAAAATCAATTTGTTACCTATTTTAAAAAAATCAAATACAGGAATATCTGAATAAAGATTTAGGTGGTCCTAATTTCAGAGTATACTTTGGCTTCAGGTTTTCATGAGGGGAAGAGCCAAAAAAAAGAAAAAAAAAGAAAGAAAGAAAGGAATTAATATCTATGGAATTTTAACTCTCGGAACAACCCTATGGGGGTGGACACGATCGTCTCCACTGACTGATGTGGAAACTGATATTCAGAGGTTTCCGAGAAGTTGCATCAGCTGCTCACATTTGCACGGTGAGCAATACGAGGTCAGAAATGGATTCCGTATCTTGTGACTTAAAAGCCCATTTAAACTTGCTGCTTCTCTTGCTTTGTTTCCCAGAGAAAATGAGAGAGGAAGAACATCTCATGGAAGAGAATTGCAGGTGTGAAACATATTTCACACCCAAAGAAATACTGGGGAAAAAAAAGGTCAGATCCATTCTTTTACCTCTGTCTCAGGACTGAAAAGTCAATTTTTAATTATACGTGTAAGGTTGACCGGGGGCTAACCTATCAAAAATGCTGAGTTCAGGGTTGGAGATTAAATATGGAGAGAGGCTCCATTTATTACTATTTGGGAGGAATAAACGTCCATACAGAAACAAGAGACTGGAATCTCTTTGCCTCCAGCCTGCCCTTGACCTTGAGGCGAACAGTGTGAAGTCTGATCTTTTGGGACAATAAATGAAGAGCTAGTGGATAGCATGGCCCATAGTGTATGCCATAAATTCTGGGATGCTGACCACGTGTGGGAGATCATGTGGCTGCCACCATCTGCTGACACCTCTATCCTTTTGGGGGCACAGATTTGCTCAGGTCATGTAACATTCTTAGAAGCCTACAAAGGGCTCCTTTTTGCCTTGCGATAACATAGACTCTAAATCCTGTGTCTGATTCATTCTTTTCCAAATGACATGTCTGCGATTGCTAACCATTTAATAAACGTTATTCCTTCTGCTTACCTACCTTGTTCAGCTGCCTTAAATCTGCTCTGGAACAGACAAGATTTAAATAAACAAACTGGGTTCATTCATTCTTAAACATGCTATTTTGCCAAACGGCTATTTTTCTGCATGTTTAAAAATATAAGATGGCTAAATGGCAATGTAGTCTTAAATATACAAACCTATGTGGATTTCCTCCCAAAATGAGAGAAATTTTGCTCTTTATCATCTTATCAGCATGATTCCACAGTACTCCCCAAGCAACAGAAATCACATTGAATAAGGCACTAACTGTGATGAAAGACAGGGGAGAAAACGGTGCATCAGGACCCTCTTCTCCATTCAGACGTTGGGCCCAAATATTGACATGAAATCTCAGCATGAGGGGCCAGACTGGCAAGTTCTGCTGATTGAGACAGGTTCACAGCCAGCACACTCAAGTTCAGATAGAGGACAAAATGAAACTAGGAGACAGGGGGAGAGGGGAGGGGACTCCCTTCCAAGCAGGGCCTTCCTCTTTATCCCCCAAAGTGCTCCAGTAGACTAAAAGCAACAAAGCTAGCCAGAGAAGTTGGAGGGGATTTAATGGTGTTCGTGGTGGGATTGAGCACATGGCAATGTGAACCCTGCCAGAGTTCACCACATGGCTGAGCCCAGGAAGGGTTGTGTATCCCTGAGAACCAAGTAGATCAGATGGAGATTTGCCTTTTTTTTCCCCCTGCTTCCTATCACCTTCATTCATATTGTGTTCACATAACTTCTTAATTAGGGGAGTATATTAGGATACCTCAGTGGGTCATTACAAACTATAACTGAAATAAAGTTGAGTGATTTGTTTCGGCGAAAGACACCTTGATTGAGGTGGTTATTAGTAAACTATAAAGTACGATGAGGATAATTGGTAAGAGTGCTATCATTATTTAGTGGTGTCTTCAAATTTTCCCACTAATTTTCCTGTGATTAAAGAAAATTACTTACATTTAGCCAGTTGAATATAGAAAAGAAAAATGGTTTGTCAAAGTATAAAATTGCTATTTATACTTAAAGCATTAATAAAATTTATACTTCATAATAAATTGTTACATAGTTTTAGACATCTGCTTCTTATTAAAACACCTGAAAAATGTTTTCTATAGTTCAAAACATGAACGGCAAAAATAATAAATTTTTAGCAATTAAAAGCAAGAAACATGCAAATATCAATTCTGTTAGTGCAAACAACAGGCACAAAGTAACACAAATAAGGTGAATTAATGTCCACAATTCCCTTCTTCTGATCAAATAATAACAAAAACTGTAAAACAGGTATTTTATAATAAATTTAAATTAAATAATTTTCTTAATATCCTAAATTGTGACTAACGTATAGCTTCTTACACGTGTTACAGTATATTTAGTTCTTGGCCTTTCATTTTGGGTTAAAAAAAGAAAATATGTTTGGAAATGAGATTCTTTCATTTGTTCCTTGAATACAAGAAATTATTTATTTGGTTTTCATTGCTATAAATAATTACTCATTTGAGGCTTGTTTCTCTAAAATGAAAGGTTTACTGAATCAGTCATGCATAAAATTTGTTATTTTCCCCCACTTTGCCCAGTAGCTGCTCGCAGAGAAATTGTATGAGTCGTTAGTTTTCACTGTCATTACTGCAAACTGGAGTCAGAAGAATAACGGAGAATCGTAGAAATCAAATAGAGGAAAACTCTAAATGTACCAGGATGGTGGACAGCAATAAAACAGTCGACTTTGAAATGAAATCACAGGACAATATTTCCTTACAAATATATGGGCACAGAGGAGCCACTCAAATCACAGACCTATCCTTTTGCTGTTGTTGTTGGCTCTGATATAATGTATTGACTGAAAAAGTGGAAATTTTTTAACTTTGGGCTTGAAACAATGGCACACACAAAGTAAAAAAAAATGAGGGCATAGAGTATTATAAAAATATCTTTAAACCTTATGAAAGAGATTACCAAGGAGTAACACCTTGGATTGACTAGGTGGTTGGAACATTTTCTTCCACTGTTTGGTTCCCTCAACTGGTTTTGATACTTGTCAGCTCACTCAGTATCTGAAGTCTAAATAGATTGAAGGGAGCAAGCAATCAACCAATGGGTCATTGACTTCAGTGTGGCAAGCCCCCTCACCCGCCAGTGATACTGAGGGCCTCGGTATTGCACACCTGTGGATAATGGAGTGCTTGGGTACAGGATGCTTTGGGTTACTTAGACTAATAGAACATGTAAATGATCCTTATGTAGCTGCAAAACCATAAGGAATATATATAACTATATGTATGGTTATAAATATACATAAAGAGTATATATTTCTATGTGTGCAAATCTATATACACATGTATGTATATACATGTATGTATATTTGTGTGTATGTATGTATATATATACAGACTTGTTTACAAATGTAATTTGGGTTAAATGTATATGTAATTTGGGTTAATCATCATTATAATAATAGAAGCCTAAGTAAAAAGGCCTGGAGCTTAGAAAAGAAGACATGTTTTATAAACTCTGACTAAACACATGGACGGGGGCAGGGGAGGGTGTCACAGAATAAGTGAAACAAACAGTGGGAAGGAACGGATGCTGATATTCAGTGATTTAGAGTGAGATCCCCGAGTTGACAGGGAACCCAGTGTGGACTGGAGATGTGAGTCCCCATCCAACGTCCCTTCCCTTCTAGCTGTACCAGATCCTGAATGGCAGACATTAGGAAAATAGCATCTTAGCTACTAGTAACTTTCTCTTGGTGTCATTACTCTATGGATACTTTCCCCTTCTCATTCCGTGATAGTTTTGCTAAATTTAAAGATATAACTTAATTAGCAGACACACATACACTCAATACATGTGACAAGACTCTGAAGTCACAACACAGTCCACAATCCAATACAAAATACAGAAACAGTTTTTAAAAAATTTTATCCCAGTGTATGAAATTTAAAAATTTACATATTTTCTTTACTGGTATTATTTTAGCATAAACTTTTCATGTGTTTAAAAACCTAATGTTTTATCAGTTTTTGTTACAACATTGGACAAGAGTAACATATTAATAAAGAATAAAAATATACCCTAAATACCATTTTTATTAGGCTGGATGTTTATAAATTTCCAGACCTTAAAATATGATATTTTATCAAAATATTTATTAAGAACACACATTAAACAGAATGGCATTATGATAAAAGAAATTTTGAGATATTGACTATCATAACTTTCTATTCACTTAAAAGCCATCAGAATTGAAAATTAATAATTCAGTAATTCATTGAGAATTATTTTTGAGTTCCTAATATGCCCCAGACACAAAGTCCTGACTTGTGGAGTTTGCATTCTAGAGGAAGAGTTGGACTGGGAACAAGTGCGTGGATAGGTAAGTAATGTATTTTTGTATCACCGATGAGGACTATGCAGACAAAATGGACAGGGTAAAGGGATACTGAGTTACAGAGTAAGGGGCAGCTATTTTATATGAGGTCAAGGAAGACCCCTCTGTGAAAAAACTGGCATCACGACGAGCCAGTCATGGGAAGAACTGGTAGAATTTCTAGTAAAGGAAACAGCAAGTGCCGCGGCCACGGTGGAAGCCAACTTTCAACGGTCTTAATAGAGCAAGGCCAGAGTAACTGAAGTAGGAGGTGAGATGACTGGAGACTGAAATCAGTAAGAGTTAGGAAATAGAATACGCAAAGTTTGGTAATTTAAATGTTTGTAACATAGTTCTCCTCTCTTAGCTTTTATACTTTAAAATATTACTTTTTTGGTATAAAATATCCTCCTTATAATATATCCTTCTCTCTGTGTGCATGTCTGTGTTTGTATGTGTGTATATGTATGGATGTGTAACATGCATATACGCATTTGTGTATATATGTGCATGCATGTGTATGTATGTGTCTATTCAACTGTTCATTGCATGTTAAAAGTATGACATGGTGGACTTTGGACTGCTTAGGTATGAATACTGGCTCTTCCATGTTCCAGCTCTGACCTTTGAAAGGTTATTTAACCCCTGTGTGCCTCAGTTTCCCCATCTGTACAATTGGGATTAGTACAGTACCTACTTTGGAGGGATGTTGTGAGGATTAAATGAATTAATATATATAAAGCTCTTAGAACAGTGGCTGGCATATAGTATATGTGGCAAATAGTATAAGTGCTATGTAACTGTTACTTTTATAATTTTCTCAACAAGTAGCACTTTATCCAAATGATTAGACTATGTTACAATTTTTACTTTCAATTTACACTCCTACAAGCAAAACCAATAATCAAAAAGTTGACTTGATATTTTTTCATTGGCTACTCATATTCATTTACTTGGAAAACTAGTTTGAACTCTCATTTATATTTGGAATATTTCAAGCTTAAAGAGGACACTTCTGCTTCTAAATTGGGAAGAGTAAGTGCTTCTGTCCTGGAGAGAATGTGCAGCCAAAAATGATTTCTAGAGGTTAAGGGTGCATTAAACATGTGCCCACTTGAGGGAGCTCCAAGATTTCTCCAAAACCCTGGTCTTCTCAGCCTTTTCAGCCCTGGGACTGGGTGCTACGACACTGGGCTTGGGTTACAAACATTGCGGAAGGAAAAATTTAAATGTCCAGAATTAAAGTTTGGGAAAAAAGTGCTGGGTCGTAAAACTGATAATTATTTTACTGTTTTCCAGTTATGTATTTAATTGAGGGGAACAGAAACACTTTTTGGAGAACTTCAAACAGCTCAGCTGGAAGCATGGGAATTAGCATAAAGTGAAATATTTATGGGAGCTTAATACTGTTTAAGACTCATTTTCTCCTTGCCTTAAGACAAGAAGTCAAATTAACCATTTCTAATTAAAAAGTTGAAAAAAGTAGTATGAGACCAGAAGTAGGAGCTAAATGGGAATGTCTATGTTGTGAAGTGTGAAAAAGTCATCTGACATAGGGTCAAGGATGGGAAGATACAAAAGAATTCCCGTGGAACAAGAGGAACAAATCAGGGTGATTTAAAAAGAAATATAATTATGATAGGCTTACTACCATTCCTTCCTAAATGAATATTTTTCCTCTTAGAACAGAGTTCTAAAACTGGACATGATAATGCCCCTTTGTCTCTCTCTGTTAGTCGTTCAGCTACAAAGGAAGTATACACACAATATCCAAAATGAACTGGGATCACTTTAAATACTATTCATGGGAATTCTGGCCCAGAGAACAGCCATCCATTAAGGATATCAAAAAAGAAAGAAATTTCCAAAGCCCAGTGAAGACACAATCCTGGGGCCTCCAGGCCACTCTCATTCGCCTTATTTCTAAACCACTATTCAGAGACACGATGATTTGCTTAATATATCAATTTTATGCACATATTTTAATTTTAATTGCATCATGAGCGAACTGTTAAAAAGAATTTGAACGTTTGGCCCCTAAATCACTACAGGCTGAGATGAAAATAAGGCAATAGAGATTGCCGCCCAGTAGAAAAGGAAAATATTGTATTAGAATATACTTCCAACAAATGAAAACTATAATTAAAATATAATCATGTGATTAGAAGTAAATTAAAAAGAGCACATAAGGCTTCCAGCATATTCTTTATATGCTTAGATCTTAAATTTTAAAGAGTTTATGTTAACACAGCTTTAAGCATTTTGCACAAAGATTCATGTCAATCTTTTCATTCACACTTTGTGAAATCTCCTACAATTGTTTCTTTATTAATTAACACACAATATTTTTACCTGGGGGATATACTGTATTGCTAAGCTACTTTTGTATGCATCTCAAATTTCCCCTCAGCGTTATCTTGATTTTGACTAAATTGAACGGATTTGTTGTGCTACTTGAGAACAGAATCAGGATTATCCTGCAGATGGTTTTTTTAAATCATTTTTGTTGTGTTTTGTTTTGTTTTGGTCATTTCCATTTTTCATAGAGCATTTGTTTCTTTTTGCTTTGGCTGTAAGTTTCTTCTCTCATTTTTCATTAGTACATTACCTCATGGTCTTACACCTTCTGCTGCTTTCTTAAACAAGATGATATGCCTGATGAGGAAGCCTAATGCTTCTGTATTCTCTCTTAAAAAATAAATTGGAAGCATATTTTAATGGTGTTTAACATAAACAGTTTAATACATACTCAGAGAGGCTGTTTCTCTAGCAGGTGGAAACGAGCCAGGCTCTTTGGAGATTTTCTCTGCTTGTGACGGCTACACAGACAAGCCTTTGCACAGTCTGTTTACACAATATCCATCATCCCTTAGTGCATTCTCTGTATCTTTTAGGAGAAGTTATCAGTTGGACAGAGAGGACTTTCCTCTTCTGTATATTGAGTTCATCTTTTGATTTGCCATGGTAGACCCTAAAGATTACCATGAATGAGTACTTGGAGGAACACACAGGCCCTCGGTTTCTTAACTACTGCTTCTAAACTGGGACTTCAGGGCTTTCTGTGCAAAAGAGAAAGCGAATTCTCTTTAGCTGGGGTATACTGCGATGAGTGGGACCATTGTTATCTTGACTTTGTTGTGGAGACAAGCCACAGCAGTAGCAGAGATAGCATCAGACAATTAAACTGCAATACAGTGTTCAAAGGGTAGGAAGACAGATTTAATTATGAAACAGATGACACTACTCAATCCTAATTGTCATACCAGGATCCAAGGCGAGGGGCTGTTAATCACCAGCCAGGAGAACGGATAGCAAAGCACCTTATGTCACCAAAGGCAAAAAGCATCAGCCCACAATTACATTGAAACTTAATAATCTCAATTAGGAACAATAACAACAGAGACAAATAGAAACTTCCTCTTATGTTCTGTAACATTAAGTACTGGGAAATATTTATTCAGTTACTATGATTGTAGGCAATTAGATTTCTCTTTCTCGTAGTTAATACTTTCACTAAGAAACCCTTAGGTGGAACTCTGGAGTTTCTTTAATTCTCACAAGCATTTTCAGAGTTACAATTCTTTTTACACAAAATATTAACCACATTTATTGGTTTAGCCAATAATATCAGGGGAACTAGAGACCTATAAAAGTTTTCAAATTGGCACCATCCATAGTCATAAGAGCCAAGCTGCCTTAACAACTTGTTACAAATGCCTAACAGCTCCAGAGAGAAAATATCTTCCTGAGCCTACAGTTCCTCATCTGTTTTGCTTTTCTGCAAATGTCACAAAGATAACGGACAATATGCCTCATTTCCTATGCACCCATCTATTTTGGCCAAACATTTAATTTCTAACCAGTATGGTGACCAGAAGTAGAGAACAAGAGGCCTGTAACACAGAACAGAAAAACAGAGGACTTGGAGTCAAAATACTTTGTTTGCAGTCCTTGCTTTGCCCCTTCTTTCTTTATCACTAAGTCCCTTAACCTTCTTCATTAGACTCAATTTTTGGAGATTGGATGGTGCTCACAGGTGGCCATGTAGATTAAGAAAGATAACATGGTTGGGACAGTTGGTAACCTTGGAAATGCCATACAATTGTTATTTAGTATTACATGAGATTGGAGCTATAGCATCAAAGAATTAACCTTAATTGAACACCTACTAAGGGTCTGTCATTACGCTAGGTACTTTTGCATTTTTATGCCCTATACAAGGCATGATTTTCTCCATGTTTCAGGTAAGGAAACACTCATGAAGAGGTTAACATGCCTAAGATCGTACAGCTTTGTTACTGGCAAAGTTGGGATGGGAATCTAGGTATGTCTAGCCCTGGAATCATACTTTTTTTCCATTTCTCCAAGTTTGGAATCAAGGTGAATGCAGTTTCCTTCTTCAGCTGATTCAGCTCCTGAGTTCTGGCACAGGAGATGTGTGGTTGGCAGAATAATGGCCCCCTAAAGATGTCCATGTTCCAATCCCCAGAAGCAGGGAATATGTTACCTTACATGGCAAAGGCACTTTGCAGATGTGATTAAGTTAAAAATCTTGAGATAGGGAGATTATCCTGGATTATCTGGGTGGGTCCAATGTAATCACAGGGGATTATAAGAGGGAGGCAGAAGGATTAAAAAAAGGGATGTGATGGTGGGGCACAAGTCAGAGAGAAAGAGGTTTGAGGATGCTACACTGCTGCCTTTGAAGATGGAGGAAGGGGCCTCAGATGGAGGAAGGCCTCCATCTGAGCTAAGGAATGTTGATGATCAAAAGTTGAAAAAGGCAAGGAAACGGATCCTCCCCTAGGGTCCCCAAAAGGGAACACGCCTTACTGACAAGATGACTTTAGCCCAGAGTGACTTCTGACCTATGAAACTGTAAGATAATAAATTTGTATTGTGTTAAGCTACTAAGTTGTTGTAATTTGTTATAGCAGCAATAGGCAACTAATACAGGAGCCTTGCCTTTTCCAGGGCTCTCAAGCTTTGCTTGTCTGGATGTAGGTGGTTCAGGTAAAGGAAGGAGGTGGATGGATCTTGGAAGCTGGGCAGTTGATAGGCAGGGAGTGTCTGAGAAGCACAACCACATCTTGTGGCTGGATACTTGCTTTCTAAGAGAAATAGGTATTGTTGGGGCTGGAGGCCATAGAGGTGTAAATTCTGGAGGAAGCCTTGGCCTGTGAGGCTTAGAAGGAAGTGAAGGAATAGGGTGTTCACCTCTGATACACTGCCAGGGAGGAGAGGAGGATGATACTCTAGAATTCTAGGAAAGAGTCAGAAATGTTTCTGTTCCAGAACATAAGGAACAGTGACCTCCCCAAATTCCAAAGGTTGTAACCCCCAAATATGTATATTTATTTATTAGTTATATCCATGTACTTCTGTACTAACATACAGTACATGGTACTGAGCAAACCAAAAAAAATTGAAAGTATATGTGACAAAAAATAATTAATTTAGAAGTTCAAACATTTTCTTCCCAAACTCTAATAGATTATCTTCCACAGTCACCATGGAGTGGTGTAGAGCATGGAAGAGGTGTGGGAAAACATGATTTGATGGGCAGAGAGGGCCTCCCTTCATATTTTCCTTTCCTTGTCTCTTACCCAATTTAGTTTAAGAAAGGGGGTAAAGTGGGAAAGGGTGAGATGAAACCTGCACTCTTCTGAGTTAGCACATGACCTAGGTAGAGAGATTGTGACCTTTGGTGGTTGAGAAACCCTGTTTAAGGGAAGCGTGTCTGCACATAACATACTGCGCTGGGAGAAGGGGCACAGTTTCCAGGGAGGAGCAATTTTCAGGTTTTGAGATTATGAACAGACTTACCATTTTCTTATGAAAGTCATGAGATCATATTTCTTCACATTTGATACTGAGGAGCATAAAATACTGCAAAATCATTAATTAGTTTTACAGAGTGATTTGACTGCATAATAATGAGAATTGTGGGATTTTACCATTCTCATCTTTCTTCTTCAAACGACTAATTTTCCACAACGTATTTGCGGTCCTAAACAATTTCTGAAAATGACAAGGATAATGAGTTTGTGTCCCTAGTTTGTAAAAGCATTTCACTAGTTCAGGAGGAGGATGAACCTACAGCTCTCCTACCGTCAGCCCCCTGAAGGGAGAAGCAGGTCAGGAGGTGGGTGCACTGTGGAGAGAAGCAAAAGGGGACTCGAAGAGAACGGGGGGCCCTGGTCACAGACACCCCCCGCTCCCAACTTGCTATGTAAACACAGCTAAGTCACACAAGCTCACTGTACCTTGCTTCCTCTTTTTAAGAAGGGAAACATCTCATTAGAAGAGATGATCACTCATATCCCATTCTTAACTAAGGCAGAGAGAGAAAAACAAATACCATATGCTAACGCATATATATGGAATCTAAAAAACATGGTACTGATGAACCTAGTGTCAGGGCAGGAATAAAGACACAGACATAGAGAATGGACTGGAGGACATGGGGAGGGGGAAGGGTAAGCTGGGACAGAGTGAGAGAGTGGCATGGACATATATACACTACCAAATGTAAAACAGATAGCTAGTGGGAAGCAGCAGCATAGCACAGGGAGATCAGCCCAGTGCTCTGCGACGACTTAGAGGGGTGGGACAGGGAGGGTGGCAGGGAGGCTCAAGAGGGAGGGGGTACGGGGATACGTGTATGCATATGGCTGATTCACTTCGTTGTACAACATAACCTAGCACAGCATTGTGAAGCAATTATACTGTAATAAAGATGTATTAAAAAAATAAAATGAAAAAAAGCAAATAGAAAAAAAAAGAAATAATCTATTTTTATACCCTGTTTATGAGATACCAGAGTATATTTTTCTGTGAAATGAGAATATTTCTTTTCAAACTCTCATATCCAATGGGCTACTCAATTATATCTAAGCTGAAAAGTTTTAGATTTTATTTGAGGAAAAACCCTACTTTTGTACAGTAAAGGGTTAGCACAGAACTCAGGACTGTAAATTTCTCTTACTAACTAATTGTATCTGGGGTATATGAACACAGTCCACATTTGGGATATGAATGTTGGTCCATCTACTTATGAGCTACTTCACTTTAGGAAAGTTATTTAATCTCTGTACTCTTCAGATTCTTATGCACAACATGGAGAAAATCACGCCTACTATGCATTATCATTGTGAGCATATGAATATGTAACATAGTCGGTGTATTGTATGTCTAGAATGGGCTCTCATGTTGTGTCTATAGCAGTAATAATATCATCAAGCCCAAAGTGTACATCACTTAATACCCTCAGAGAGGCTAAGAGATGATGTACGCCTTTTGCATTTGTTTTATGCGGTCTCTCCTATAAACACAAGGCCCAGAGTCATTTATTCATCAAGACAGAGCAGTTAGGACAGAAATCAAGCCATATAAACACATGATTACCAGAAAGTCATTCACTGGACAGCTCCTTAAAACAGGGTTTCACAGCCTCAGCACTGCTGACCTTGGGCCAGATAATCTCTGTTGTGGGGCTGTCCTGTGAATTGTAGGATGTTTAGCAGCCTCCCTGGCTTCTCCTCACTAGACCAGTAGCACTCGCATCCCAGTGTGACAGCTAAAAATGCCTCCAGACACTGCCAAGTGTTCCCTTGGGTGGGGAGAGGGAATCACTGCAGGTTGAGAACCTTTACTGCCTTAAAATGATGAGCTAAACAATATAGAGAACTAGACTAAAATATACATGCTGTGAGATTACTTGTTACTTTCATAAAGACTAAACATGCTAGTGAGAATAGTTAAAAGCTTATCTCTGGAAACTTGGAATTTCACTCTACCTCTAGCTCTCCATGTGACTTTAGATCATTTATTTAACCTCTCAAAGTTCAAGTTCTTTCACTTGTGAAATGGGGATAATAATCATACATGTCTAACAGGTCATTGTGAGGATTAAATGAGATAATGTCAAGATGTTGGGCCCACTGAAGCACTTAGTAAATGTTGGTAATTGTTCTTTCATTATTATTTATCACTGCTACGGCCACCACCATCATTGACAGATCTTTTTCTATGCAGCACTGCAGTATTTCTCAACAATTGAGTATAGCTTTAAAAAAAGAATTATTTGAGAAAATACATTTTAATTCCTTTATAGGATTTCAAACTTCAGCCTTCTAAGTGAAAGGCTCATCAAAATATCCAACCTTTTTTTCCTTTGGACTCATTCATTCATTAGTAATCATTATATTGGACACAGTTAAATACGCATTTCATCCAGAGATGCCCACAGGGAACCCAATGTAACATACACCACCAAAGCCAAAATGTAATGTTAATGGAAATTAATGAAAGACAAATCATTCCATAGCACACTAATTAGTTTTTTAAGAATTAAATCACCGAGAGCTGCACATTCTACAAATAATTACAAAAAAGAATAAAATAAGAATCTCATTAAATTATTTAAACAAAGTACTGGATTTATAAAACTCCTAAGTTCCACATTAGAGAGCACAAGTATGTTTCCCAGAAGGAGGGATAATGTTACAAAGCTTCCGTTTTTCCGAAATCCTAATTTTATTAGCAGCAAAGTAATTAATTTTTGTGACAACAAATTATTCAAGGAGAAATAAACACTAAGCCAGATTCATGTGAGCAAAGCAGTTAAAGAAAAGGAGATGAAAATACATCAAGGAAGCCTTAAGAGCCATTTTTATCCCCTACTATGAACTATGTCCTTAAAATCTGGTTCATTTTCAAAAGGGCTTCTAAACAAATCTCTACTACTCAAAAGATAAAGATGGTCTCAATGAGCTTGCAGAAAGTCAACTGGGAAAGAAAATGGGAGGGATTTTTCTTTCAGTGCTGAAAGATACTGTAAGGTTAATGGAATGAAGAGATTCTAGAAAGAAAGCTGTGTGTGTGTGTGTGTGTGTGTGTGTGTGTGTGTGTGTGCGTGCGTGAAGGAGAGAGAGAGAGAGAGGGAGAGGAAGGTGTTGCAGAAGAACAAAGGACTTCACCATCTCAGAAAATCAGGACTTTGCAAGAAAATATAGTCTCTTGAATATCTAATGATCATGGCATTAATCAGGATAATGCACAAAATAAGAAAAACAGAAAATGACCTAAAATTTATATTAGATTGACTTAATTTTAATTTTTGCTACGTGCAATGAATGAATAGAGGCCATGTGGAATTAGATAGACTTTGAGTTAGGTTATAAAACCATCATCAACTAATTGTCCTACCTTAAGTAAGTTTCCTAACTTCTTTGTATCTCAATTTTATATAATTGTATAAATGAATCTAAATATTTATATATTTATATCTTATAAATATTGAGAGGATTAAGTGAGATAAAGAGTACCAAAGTCTTAGCATTGAACCTGGCACCCAGGAGGTGATTCTTATTATACCATTATCTGAGTCATCAAAAGAAAACACTTTCATGTTAAGCCCAATTTAATGTACTCTTTTGGAATTTTTTTTAATTAAAAAACTTTCTGTAGCATTATCCCAGGCAAAGTAAGAATGCATAAAGTTTGACGTGAATAACAATGGAAAAATAAGGGACTTATATCTAATTTGCACTCTCTGATTTATGTGCAGGGATAACTTTTATGTTTATATCAATCACTTTTACAAGACGGCAGGATTACATTCTTAGAGTAAGGAAAAATTGGTTTTAAAGAATGTTCGCTTGATGTCAGAGTTTGGTCACTGTATAGATTAAAAGCTATATATTTCAAATATTAAAACATCCCTAGAAGTAGTGAATATTCCTATCCAAAAAAAGTTATTTGGGTCATTTTAAGATTTATTTCTCTTGTAAGGAGTTTTATTTTAAAAATCTGGTTTGGAAAGTCTTTTCTATTCTTTTTTTTTTTTTTTTTTTTAATAAGAGAAAGTCCTTGTTTTTTTTTTTTAATTAATTAATTAATTAATTTATGGCTATGTTGGGTCTTCGTTTCTGTGCGAGGGCTTTCTCTAGTTGTGGCAAGCGGGGACCACTCTTCATCGCGGTGCGCGGGCCTCTCACTATCGCGGCCTCTCTTGTTGCGGAGCACAAGCTCCAGACGCGCAGGCTCAGTAGTTGTGGCTCACGGGCCCAGTTGCTCCACGGCATGTGGGATCTTCCCAGACCAGGGCTTGAACCCGTGTCCCCTGCATTAGCAGGCAGATTCTTAACCACTGCGCCACCAGGGAAGCCCGTCTTTTCTATTCTTAAAAATACAACAGGAAAAGGTATTTCATAGTTTTTTTGAAAATGCTAATCGGTAAAAGAAAGGCAATTACACATACTGAAAGCTTACTATCTGAGAGAAAGCATCCTCGATGGTTTTGCACATGGTTTTACATGTAATCCACACAAAAAAATCTAGCAGTTGTGATCTCTACTTTTATAGATGAAAAAACTAAATTTAAAGAACTTGAGGAACCACCTTTCTCAAAGACTCATAACTAGTACTGGTCAAGTTGGAAGCTTAACAGTTGTATAATACTCTACAACTCAAGCTTTTCCTACCACATCATGCTGCCTTTCCTTAACAACCCTTCTCCCAACACCTCAGACAACAAACATTCATATTGATTGACTAACATTCCTGAATCTGTTAACTCATGCTTTTCATCAGAGAGATGGCATTTATTCTATTTTATAGATGAACAAATGATGAATAAAACCAAGTGCAAGATGGTACATAGTCATCAAATTCTATCATGACCCATTCTAGCCTTCTGATTCCTCCCAATTCCTTCCACAAGTCATCAGTCTTTGATGACTGCCTTCTCTCAAGTATGTTTAATAAAATCATTAATAAAGGTCAATAAAAGTATATTCAAAAAGGTAAAGTCTTTATCAATAAGTTGAATTTTCTAAAGATCTAGAGGACTGTTCCCACTTAATTACAAGATTCTATGCCCTGGAGATGTTCTGGGTTCATTCTTTCAGAATAGAATTGTTAGGGGAACCTCTGCCTGAGACCTCCCGCACTGCCCAGGCACCATAGTAACCACTTGCATGAGTTATCTTCCAACAGGAGGTCCTCGTAAGGAACGCAGAACTAACAAGCTACCACCAACCGGAAGAATTTGGGAAAGGTCAAAAGGAGAGAGGAGGGCTTCCCTGGTGGCGCAGTGGTTGAGAATCTGCCTGCCAATGCAGGGGACACGGGTTCGAGCCCTGGTCTGGGAAGATCCCACATGCTGCGGAGCAACTGGGCCCGTGAGCCACAACTACTGAGCCTGCGCATCTGGAGGCTGTGCTCCGCAACGAGAGAGGCCGCGATAATGAGAGGCCCACACACCGCGATGAAGAGTGGCCCCCGCTTGCCGCAACTAGAGAAAGCCCTCGCACAGAAACGAAGACCCATGTAGCCATAAATAAATAAATAAATAAATAAATAATTTAAAAAAAAAAAAAAAAAGGAGAGAGGAGACTCCAGTCCATATGTCCTACCAACCTCCCAGAATCCTTCTCGCTGTAATCCATCTTGGCTGAGTGATGCGCGCGCCACCAGGAAGGACCCTGAGTCAGATTGATTGGCCAGAGACAACCCAGAAACTAACCCCATTACCATAAAACCCGAGACTGCGAGCCATGTGGCAGAGCAGTTCTCCTGGGTTCCCTTACCCTGCTGCTCTCCATCCGGGCACCCCTTCTCAATAAAGTCTCTTGCTTTGTCAGCACGTGTGTCTCCTCGGACAATTCATTTCTGAGTGTTACACAAGAGCCCACTCCTGGGCCCTGGAAGGGGTCCCCCTTCCTGCAACAGAATTAAAGTTGATTTCAGATGACCTAAATGTATGTGGGTTGGGTGCAAGATCAACAATAGGTTTCTGACTTTGGCCTACATAATCAATACTGTTGGTATGTAAGGAAAAGACTATTGATTCAATTCATCCAGTCAGAAGTGTTTACTTTCTAAAGGGTTCTGGCAGTGAGCTGGAGAGCTTGACTAGTGAGGGAGGAGTGACTGGGGACAAACTGAGTTGCAAAGGACAAAGGACTTCATCAAAGTGCAGCCAAGCTGTGCTTGCATAATGAACAACCAGGACAACTATGAAATCGAATTCTCCTCAAGAGATGCAATTTGCATGACAAACTACATGGCTTCAATTTAAATGTTTTCCCTCTGCCCACTGCCTATCCAGGATAGGGTGAAAATTCAGGCAAGGCAGTATATCTTAGTCAGAGGCTAAAGCAAAGAAAAAAATCCAGAAGATTTTAAGGATGATGTTTCCTGGAAAAAGATCCCTTCAGTTCTTAAACTGGATCAAGCACATTCCTCCCTTCAGTCCTTACACATACTGCCATCTTCCTGGTACCCTCTATCCATCTCCATCTCCCCACCCTGTTTTCTCTGGGCTTCCTCCTTTTCACTCTTCAGGTTGGGGAATAAAATATCACTAGTTCAAGAGGTCTTTCATGACTTCCCTATCAGAGTGTATGTTCCCTTGGTTATTCTCTGGCATTCCACTCAGGTCTGTTTCCTTCATACCACACATTATAGTTTTTAAATAACATATCTATATATTGAATTATGTATTTGCTTACCCCTTTTTGCTTCCTCTACACTGTAAGGTTCTCAAGGACAGGGACTATGTCTTTTATTCACCAGTGTATACTTATCTAGCTCAGTACCTGGTGCTTAGCAATGCTTCACAATGAAATGAACAAACAGATGAGAAAATAAATAAATAGAGAATTTGGCCACCCTCACTTTAATCAACTACATTAACTCTTTGTGACAATATGAGACCCGAGGATTGTGCTGGAATGTATTTATGAAGTTAAAATATCCTAAACACTTTTAAATGGATTTAGCATACCTGTTGGAGTTGGTCCTGCTTTCTGAGTTCTCACATTTAAAAAATCAGTATTTACTTTAATTTTGGCAATATGGACAATTTTGTCTCATTAATTCAAAAAAGAAAAAAGAAACTAGTTAGTAGGTAGAACCTTTGATACTAGGTCTACACCCTGCCAAGACCCTCTGGTGCTTTCCAATAGGGATGATTTGTCATAAGAAATATAAAGAACTCCTTTTAATCATGGAAGTTTACAAAGGAATAATAATGTTCTCACTCTGATTTAATTAGATTTATCAGACTACACTATAAAAAAAAAGAAAGATAGATCTAGGCAATTTTAGCATATATCTGAGGTTTCCTATTTAAGGCTTAAGTACCATGATTATGTGTGGAAACTAACAGGGGAACTGCTACTTTTTCATGAGATATTTAACCAGCTTTCTATTTCATTACATGGATTCTAGGCGGAGAATGACCTCCTAGACTAAACAGATTGAGGCTTGACAGACAGTGCTTAGGAAGTAATTTGAACTTTAACAAAAATGCTTTCTTCATTAATTTGTTCATTCATTTACTCAGTAAATACTTACTGAATGCTTACTGTGTCCCAGGTATTGTTCTAACTGCTGGAGACTCAACAGGGAACAAGATAGGTATTTCCCCTCATAGAAACAAGTATTTTCACTCATAGAATCAGTCAGAAGGAAACAGAAAATAAACAAGCAAACAAATGAGAAAAGATCATTTTAGGACGAGAAGTTCCATGAAGGGAATGAAATGAGGTGATGTGATGGAGTATCTGAGTGAGCTATTCCGAGCTGAGACATGAATGATATGAAGGAGGCAGTTATACGTTGAGCCTGGGGAGGGAGTTCCAGAGACAGAGAACAGAAAGAGCAAAGGTGTTCTAGTGCTACAGGTGTTGAAGGTGTTATAGTGAGAGAAGGTTTGGTATGTTTGGTGTATTAGTCAGGGTTCTCAAAAGGAACAGACCAAACAGGATACTTGCCTACCTATCTATCTGGATTTATTTTAAGGAACTGGCTCATGCAATTGTGAAGGCTTGGTAAGTCTAAAGTCTGATGAGTAGGCTAGCAGGCTGGAGACTCAGGGAAGAGTTGCAGTTCAAGTCCAAAGGCCATATGCTGGCAGAATTCCTTTCTGCTGGGGTGTTGAGCCGTGGGGGTGGGGGTGGGGAAGGTAGGAGGTATTAATCTTTGTTCTCTTAAGGCCTTCAATTATTAGATGAGGCCCACCCACATTACAAAGAGTAACCAGCTTTACTCAAAGTCCACCAATTTAAAAGTTAGTCTCATTCTGGGGCTTCCCTGGTGGCACAGTAGTTAAGAATGTCCGCCTGTCAATGCAGGGGACATGGGCTCGATCCCTGGTCCGGGAAGATCTCACATGCTGCAGAGCAACTAAGCCCGTGTGCCACAACTACAGAGCCTGCGCTCTAGAGCCCACAAGCCACAACTACTGAGCCCGCATGCCACAACTACTGAGCCTGCGCACCTAAAGCCTGTGCTCCGCAACAAGAGAAGCCACCACGATGAGAAGCCCACGCACCGCAACGAAGAGTAGCCCCTGCTCGCTGCAACTAGAGAAAGCCCATGCGCAGCAACGAAGGCCCAACACAGCCAAAAAAAAAAAAAAAAAAAGTCTCATCCAAAAATCACCTTCACAGAAACATCCGGAGTAATGTTTGACTAACTATCTGGGCATGGTGGCCCAGCCAAGTTGACACATAAAATTAACCATCGCAGTTGGGAAGGAAAAAGAAGTTAAATGTAACTGAAGCACAGTGTACAAGGAAAGGGGTGTTGGACAATGAGGGCAGCCAAGTGCAGGGGGAAGCACTGAAGCTTTTTTTTTTTTTAATTTTGTTTTATTTTTTTTAACAGCAGGTTCTTATTCGTTAACTATTTTACACATATTAGTGTATATATGTCAATGAGCACTGAAGCTTTTGAAGCCGCATGAGTAACATGTTCTGGTCTAAATCTTACAGATGACTCTTTCTTTGTGTAGAGCCTGGATTTCACAGGAGCAGGAGAGAGAAATTAGGGAGACAAGTTTGGTGGCTTCTGTGGTAGTTTAGGCAAAAGGAAATGGTGGTTTGGACTTAGGTTCTGCAAGTGGAGAGAGAGGAAAGGAGAAGGATTCTGGGCATATCTGGGAAGCAGAGGTGACTGGATACTGATGGACTGAATGTGTGGCGAACTCAAAGGGGGCCCAGTAAGATGGGAAAGAGGGGGAGGCACATATTTCGGAATTTTCTCTCAAAATAAATGGGAGTGGGTATAATATCTTGAAAACCCAAAACACCATGTGTTTTCTCATATCTGTAATTTATACCAGTAAAATAGGTTCTTTGTTAAATGGATGAAATTGCAGTACATTTGGAATTACCTACCCATGTTTTACTTTAATTGACTATAAATCTTTAAGACATGTGAGATAAACCTCTTTCAGTTTTCTTTTAGCTATAATTTTAAATACAACAATTGGGTATTGTGTACTTTTTTGTTTTTGTGAATTTCTCTGCTTATAAAATGTCTAATTGCATCACTGGATAATATAATTAAGCTTAAAATAGTAATGGTTACAAAAAGATATTGCAAGTATATTTCAAGTTAGTATTTCCACAATTATAAATGCTCTGCAATTTCAAATGTATTATAATAATATTATTTAGTAATTTGGTTATAAAAATGAATTAAAATGAGCTTAAAAGACTTTAATGACAATGGAAAAAACAAATGCCTTCTCTACTTAAGCAAAGAAACTTCTAAATGCCTAATTCCAGTATCATCTATACTTATACTCAATTTGTATCTGTATTTAAGCTAAATATATCTTAAGAGTTTTTTCTACTTTCAAAAACTGGTTTAAATTTTTGGGGAGTGATTAGATCTATCTAAATAGCAGAACAGGAAGCCATGTCCTAAATCCAAAGTTAATTAAAATATTAACTTAATAGAGGCAAAGCTGCGCCTCCACTGGGAATTCTTTAATTGCTGCTGGGAACTTGATACTGTAACCTGTGTGTACCCCTGGCTGAGCTGAGCTTTGTTCAGCTCCACATCTTTCACTCTTGCTACCTTCCCACCTAAACATCCAGTCCTTTGAGGTGAGGGAGAATGTCTTACTGATCACAACATCTCCGTGTCTGGCGTGGTGTCTGGACCAAGGCTTTATCAAGGTGTTCAATTAATAGTCCTGAAAGAACTCAATTCGTTTGTGAGTATTCAGCTTTTTATTCTGAATATCATGGACCCAGGTTTTCAAACTGTGGATTGTGACCCATTAGTTGGTCATGAAACCAATTTAGTAAGTCTGATGAGAATTTACAAATAATTAAAGGAATAGAATATAACAGAAAAGAGAGCTTTGCATGTAAAAAGTTTCTTTTTGATGAAACTTTAAGGTTATAAATATATGTGAATGTGTGCATTTGGTTGTGATGTAAAATATATTTCTCACTGTATATGGTTTTGCAGTGGAAAAAGTTGAAAAGTTGGTCTAGGTTTTGAAGTCAAAAAGGCTATTTTTTTTCAAAAGGATCCAAATTTATGAAAATTATGCCTAATAATAAGAGACAGAGAAAATGGGGGAAGTTGAGGCCATGTCGACTATTCAGCACACATAACGTAGAAATAAATAGATCCCATTTCATTTAACAAGTATATATTGTGCACTTACAAATGCTCTTGTTTAAGTACTGTGAGGAATACAAAAATACATAATATAAAGTTCCTCTGCTCAAAGAGCATGGGAGCACCAAGCAAGAACTCTACGTATCCAGCTATAGCCTTGCAATCAGGAAAAGGTTATGGAAATTTTTTCCTCCTCTTTCCTGCAATTTATGGCCACCTATTTCCAAACTTCATAACTCAGGCTCTTAGTACAACAGTTAAAATAAATTATAAGTTAATCAGCATTTGTGGGTTAGCCTAGGAATCAAACTGTCATTTATTATTTGGTTCTCATGGACAACTGACTTCCAAATGAATTTTTAGTATAAAACCTGTTCCTAGGTTGGAGGATGCTTATACAAAAAAAATTTTTTTTGGTAGCAGGGTTTGCTATATTAGAGCGGCAGTTGGCAGACTTTTTCTCTAAGGAGCCAGACAGTAAAGATTTTAGGCTTTGTGGCCTACATACAGTCTCTGTTGCAGTTACTCAACTCTGTTATTGTAGTGTGAAAGCAGCCATAGATAATATGCAAATGATTTGTTGAAATAAAATTTTATTTATGGGTACTGAAATTTGAATTTTATATAATTATCATGAAATACTATTCTTTTGATTTTTTTAAACCATTTAAAAATGTGAAACCATTTTTAGCTTGCAGGCTATGCAAAACCAGGCAGTGGATTTTGCCTGAGAGCCTTAGATTGCTGACTCCTATATTAAAAGCAACAAAATATTTTTTCCCCAAGAGATTTACTGTAATGGTTTTGTGCAGTCAAATCAACAAAATAAACATTAGATTGCAAACAAACATCTTAAGCCCAGAAACTGTCTCATTTATTTTTTTTAAACCTCAAGTTTTCAAAAAAAATGTCAGATATAAGTTTTAAAAATGTACTGAGAGTTTGCATAAATGAGTTATTTAAATAATATGGTAGGCTATCTGGTAGAATTTGCAAACATGTAAAACCTCTTTATACTTCCGGTGTAGGAGGGCACAGATTTTGAAAAAATCAAAAAGCCTACCTCTCACTTTACAATAGTAACTGTGTTTTACATTACAGTCATTATCAGGAAAAACAGGTTTTAGGTCATCTGTCTCCTTGTTCCTATGTGGAGCTTCTTCCTTGACTGTCAAATCTGACGATACAGGTTTGATTTTACGAAGAGAGCTGGCTGGTTTCTGTGTGTGTGTGTGTGTGTGTGACAGAGAGAGCGAGCGTGTGTGTGTGTGTGTGTGTGTGTGAGACTGGGAGGATTCGGGGTCATGTTTTTACTTGTATAAAATAATAATCAAATATCATCATCATTATCATCATTATCAAATAATATTACAAATCAAAATGGTCAAGATTTATTGAGTAACTATTGTGAGCCAAGAACTGTGTGATTGCCTTATAATACACCTCATTTAATCCTCACAATAATTTAAAGTAGGACATTGAGGGAAAAGGATAGTGATTGAATGATTTACTCAAGGTCACATGAATAGTGGGAATCCACATAAGACTGACTCCTAACCTTAATCATTCCCTGAATCTGCTTATATGAGGCAACACTCTATTTTAGACCTGGAAACATTAAAATCCTTGTTTTGGAATGAGTAATCAGTCTCCTGCACACCATATGTGGAATTCTCAATTTACCTAACTTTATTAGCATTATATTTGATTAGGCTACATCTTCAAAACATTGATTTGCTCTAATCAGCGTTATTTTACATGGAGGAACTGAATTGGCCCCAAGCTATTTGGTTTTACATTTTCTATTGCCTAAATTTTGATGGTTCCCGCAAACCTATCACTTTCACTGCATTCTTAATGGCATGTTTTTACTAATAAAGTTAAATGTTTTAAATTATTTTAGGAATCCAGTGTAGAAACTATATTGAAGAATGGGCTGAATAATATTCATACCCGCAGCAGTTTATTATGGCTCAATAAATGTAATATCTAATTCTATGTGATACTGTATTTAAAGGATTTAAAAATTCATTAAATATTTTCAATAAAAAAGTAAAGTATCATGTAAACCATCACTAACTAGTTGATTGGTGCTTAACAAAGAACTATTCTAGTAATTATAGTTAAAATATATTAAAGACAGACATTATTCTAGAGAATATTCAGAAAGAATTATAGTAGAAAGGAATTTATAGCTCTCATTTTTGCCAATTTATCCCAAATTGGGTAAAATATCTCCTCAGCAGCAGGACTATAATTTCAATTGTCACAACTAGATAAAAAACAATTAAATCTAATCATTCACATGTGTGACTTGATCCATTTCCACTGGATTTCAGGAATGAGCTAATATGAACTGTAACGCTTTTTACATCAAAGTTTCAAGCTTTTTGATGCTATACATTTTGAAAGTAGCAAGAGGAAAATCATAGTACAAAATCATTCAAAGTTGTCAGTGCACATGAGTTTCCAAAACTTTACTAGGACATGCTCACATTTTTCATTAATTTCAGGTCAAGATTTATCTGCAATCAGTAAATAAAGGTTTACAGAAATGTAGTTCCATTGCCAAATGCCTTAGCTTCATATGTGATTTTCTCCCAAAGTGATTTCTTTTAGATAGAACACATTTCTTTCTGATCCTGGGCATATGGGCCTATGCTAATATGAAATGGTGTCTTAAGAAAGGTTATTATTATTATTTTTTTGCAGGGAGCAGTCATCCTTTGACCTCTTTTCAATATGTGACACAGAGCTGATTGTGCAACAACCATTAGCCTCACCCGAAATCCCTAGTTGGAGGTCAGGGCTCAGGTCAGGGACCATTACTCTTGGGTGTCAGAGCTAAACTTAATTAATGACTTTTAAAAATACATGGATGATATTTTATTCCCCTTAAGATGTATGAAAATGGCCTGCAGGATATAATCCTGAAAAACGTTCAAAACAAGAATGGTTTAGTTGTTTGATATGCCCCGTGACCTCTTTCTGAAATCACCAGCACTGCCCAGTGTGTTTGGCTTTTTCCCAGCCTGCTGTGCTGTCCAGTTATTGTTGTTGTTCTGCTTTTTTTGTTGAGGCACAGGTTCCTTCTGTGCACCTTTCTGGCCCTCAAGGCACCCTCTGGTAAGCCATCGTCTTTTGAAGACAGGCCCTCCCCTGTCACGCTGTTGCAGAACGGAGGAAGGCCACAGGGGTAGAGAGCTACAAAGAGAAGGGCTGGGACTCACAATTATGAAGAATAATGGTGGTTTCTATGGTGCCAATGGGCAGAGGGGGGAGCTCTTCTTGTGAGCTGGTGCTGAAATGTTTAGCAATCATTTTCCGATGAGAATTGGCAGTTGCCTGCCAGGACGGGATGTTCTGTCAGCACAGGTGTCAAGAGAACGAGAGAGGATTCTGAAGAAAGTAATTGGCAAATCAGATAGGGCTGGGGAAAAAGAAAGGCACTGGGGAGGGTGAGAGGAAGAGGGCAAGGTGCTATCCAGCTTTAAAAGTAATTTTTAACCAACATTATTTAAGAGGCTTTTAGAAAGCCGATCCCCCTTTCCCAGAGGCATCTGCCAACTGACAGTACAACGGGAAAAGAGACTACTTCCGAAAAGGCTTTAAAAAAATACTTTTAGAGGCTGTTAAAAAGATTTACAATCACATTCTGCATAAACCTGTTTCAGCAGCAGTTTACTGCTCAGGCTGGGCTTCTTCCACTTAACAGTCTGCTGTTTTCCAGTACGACCACCCCACCACCCACTCTCCAGAGCCCTTCACCCAACAGAGGTGCTCAGTAGCACCTCTGTTTTCCGGCTGAGCTCCATACAGGATGGAGACGCCAACATCTAGTGTGTGGTCTGGAGATGTAGTTTTCATTTTAGCCCTTTCATCCTTGCTGTAAACTATACACTGTTTCACCTCTGAACGTCTGAGACTTGTATTGCTTGAGAGGCTTTCCAGTGGGTATACTGTAGCCTTCCTTCTGTGCTTTCACTGTTTGGGTTCTAATGTTCTTTCCCATCATCATCCAGCCAGTGAAGTAGCTTGCATCTGTGCTTTCAGATTTGAGAAAAATGCATTCAAAGAGTCCCCTACCAGTCCTTTTTGAGAATTTGCCTGGAGATGTAAAGTCCTCAGTGAAGGAAACAGGGGTTATATTTATAATTGTATCTGCTGTCATTACCATATAGTAGGCAAGCCTTCAATACTTGCTGAAAATAAGAATGAATAAATGAATGAGTGAATATGAATGAATGATGACTATCAGAAGAACAGGAGATGGGAATAGCAAAGGGAGGTGTTCAGGGGCATGTAGTTGGGCTACAAAAATAAGCTGGTAGCCTTGATTTTTAGAATTGTAACTCATTCCGCCCATCTTTTATATGCAAATTTTTTCTGGGGGGGGCGCTGTTTTTCCTGAGAACAGAATTTTGGGGCAGCAAAGAGAGAAAGGAGAACTGATTACAAGAAAGTGTTATCAAGTCGGCCACCACTTCATGGGATCATCCTAGAAATCCTATGAAATGCATCTCAGGACCATCTCTCCTGGGGAAGAAAGGGAGAAACACTTATCCATAGGCTCCAAGCCTTGATTTGTCAAAGATTCACCTCCTGAAACAAATCGCCTGCACTTCTGGGTTGTATAGGGGTTAGCATGGAACAGGTTCCTGTAGTGTCTCACTTTGTGGTATCAACAGATAAGCCCCAGGGCAGAAAGCAAGGTGTGCACTTGCAAAAAAGTGGGTCAGAATATGCGTACAACTGGTTGTCATGGCAGTGGCTGGAATGAGACACAGGGGAAGTTAGGAGATCTGAAATGGTGCCTGAGCGGTATCCGATGCAGTCCCCAAATACTAATATAACACATGCAGCCACTCACTGTTTTTAGAAAAAAAAGGTAAAACCCCTTAAATCTAAATTAATAATTTGAAAACTATTAGAATAAGTATTATGTTTAATAATGCAAATTGAGTGTATCATTAGTAAAACCATATTATAGAGTTAGAGAAATAGAGAATCAGATGCAGCTGGGTCTGCGTCTGTGTGTCTTATTTTTGATTAATATATTGTTTTTAGGAGACTTTAAAACTGGAAACCTTCCAGGAGAGACCTGCTAGTCTGACGTTTTCTCCACTCATGTTAGGGGAAGGACTGTGCAAAGGAATCAGCCTGGGCTTGGTGCAGAGCTACCTGGACTAGATTTCTGGGAAATCTAATGCCAGCTACAAAAGTGCCCCAACTGAGGAATTTAGGGATGAACCAGAGTCTCAGAGCAAAAGCATGTCAGTTAAAGTTCTACCAATATGAGTGGTATATGTACACATTAGTTTTCCACGGCCTGCCATAGGGGACCTCAAACTTTTTGCTTTCATGTTAATCAAAATAATACTGAAAAAAATCTACGTATTTCTTCCACTTTGTTAACAGTTAAAAATATTTCACTGTAAGTTTAAGTTGTTGAAAATAATGTAATTTCTGGCCAATTGTAAATATTAACAGTAAAACAAACTATCAAATCACTCTAAAAAATTTCCAGTGGAATCTTAATACAATAGCAGTTCAACAGCTACAATGCCTCATCTAAAAATATGTGCACGAGATCATTTTAACAGTCTGAAATTTTATACCATTCCTTCTGTTATGAGCTCCTTTCCATTCAACTTCCCCCACATATTTTAATCTAATGTAATTTTTATGCTTGAATGTCTTATATTGATCACATACACTTTGCAAAAATTATGTATATGAACTGAAATTTGAAATAACATTTTTTTCTACAAGTCTCTAAGTAATACTAATTTTATTCTGACTAGACTATTATTCTTATGACACAAAGCAACTTACACTGCAAATTTTTATAGTTATATAATTATATTTATAAACATAAAAGTAAACTTTATATGATAAAGGCTAATTCTCATAGATCTAGCCCTATGGGACTGCAAGCATAAACCCTGCTGGCCTCAGTGCCAGGCCATCCAGAGGTGTCCCTAGGGTGGCAGCCAGAAATCCGGGCTCCAGGTGAGGGTATGAGGCCCTGTCTGGGAGATACTGCCAGCTGTAAAGAGGTGGAGGTCAAGTGCAGAGATGATGGCATGCACTGGCCTTTGTTCCCTGAGAGCAGGGCCCTGGGACCCCAGTTCTGGGCCAGATCTGAAGCCTGCCCCTCAGCCCAAGTTCCAAGACAGACAAATGGGCCTCTTTCTTGGAACGGGTAGGGGGTTTCCCTGTGCTGTCCCCGCAGTGCCCAGGGTGGCAGCCTGCCAAGAACTCTTCCCAAGATCCAGGAACGTAAGCCCCCGTCACCAGAGGCGGGCAGTTAAGTGTCCTTGGGCGGTAGCCTTGAAAGCCCGGGCACCAGGCGTGCGTGAAAGCTCCCACCCGGAGACAGGCGCGAGGAACGGCGGGAGGGGGCGTGAGGAAGGGGGAGGGGCACGGGGAACGGGGGGAAGAGGCGCGAGGAAGGGGGGAGGAGGCGCGAGGAACGGGGGGAGGGGGGCGCGAGCGCGAAGGCGGGAAGATGGTGCTACGGCTGGGGCGCGGGCTGAGAGAGCTTAGAGGTGGAGCCTGCCAGCCTCCCTCTCAGGAGCTCCACAGCTGCCCCCAGCGTATGTGCCAAATCAGAGGCCTGCCCTTCAGGCAGAAGCTAAGCCGCGAGTCAAGCAAGTGAAGGGCTCCCACACGGATGCCGGCGCCTCTCGTCTCCGCCCGCGCTGGGCCTGCGGCAGGTGAGTCCTGCCCCTGCGAGCCCCGTAAGAGCCGATTCTCTGATCCGTCAGCCCTGTGGGACTGGTGGACCGGAGCCCGGTTGGTCTTCAGAGATATTTGGGGGGCCTCTCTTCGGTGCAGGTGCGGGCGGTGGGGTTCAAACCCTTCGCTCCTCAGGGAGAAGCTGCGGTTTTGAGTTCCCTCCCGATTTGCCGCGCCGGGGGGCTGCGGTTTAGGGCGGGATGGTGCCCCGACGTCTCCTACCTGTTTGCATGTGGGTCTTCTTTGGTAGGAGCTGCTCAGCCAGGTTTTGGGTTTTTCTCAGAGGAAGTAGTTCCGTCTGTGGCGGTAGGTTCCCTGTGTTCGTGGGAGGAGTGCGGTCGGGGGCCGTCTGACGTCGCCATTTTGAACCAGAACCTCGTTCCCCTGATAGAGGTGTTTTTGGTGGTGGAGCTGGTGTTGTGTGTCTGTTGTGTACGTGCATGTGTGCCTTCTCATGCCAGCGCCACGTGTTTCCGAGGCCAGAGTTGTGGTCTCTTGCTTTTTTCCTCCACTCGTTGCCACATGGGCAAGGGCAGCTGGCCGGCAGGTTAGAATAAGATCCCGAAGAGAATGATGTGCTGAACAGAATTCATATCTACAATTTTTACTTCATTTTGAATGCAGTTAGTTCACACCTTTGCAAACCCAAATGAGGAGCCCAGCTCGGGTTGCAGATTTTCTGGGGAACGGTGCTGAAGAGGTTTTGAGGAAATTCTGAATTTAAGCCACATTTGGCACATTCACTGTGTCAGCCAAAACCCGTTTCAGTGAGTAGAATTATGGGCATGTTGCCCTCAGTGGCACATTACGTTGGTGACATAAAAAATGTGCATCATTTCAATTAGTGAAATTAAAAAAAAAAAAAAAAAAAACAAAACTTGTAGCATGTTAAAAATACCCAGGACCCTCAAATTGATTGAATGTTTGGAATAAGTCACGATAACAATAACAGCAGCAACAGAAACACCTAATATTTTGGGGGTGCTTCCTACATGCTTAGCATTATCTCAGTTACTCCTCACAACACCCTTCTGAAGTTGAAACTACCATTATCCTCATTTATAGGAGAAAAATGCACTAAGAGAAACATCCAACAGGGTCATCTGCCCAGCTGTGAAGTATTTGTACCTACACAGTCAACCTGGGACTCCCCTTGTCACGCAAAGTAGGACAGTTTAAGAGCTCAATGCCCCCTTTCCTCAAAATTTCACATGTAACTCATCTCCTACTTAAATTTGAAGATTTTATGGTCATGGCTCCTTAATTCTGCCCCTAAATTGCTTGGCAAAAAAAAAGACGTTTTTATCATAGTTAAACAATTGCAGAGGTGAGTGAACTCACTGTGGCAAGGTCAGTTCTAAGGGAACACAAATAAGATGAAGAAAAAAATGTAAGATTTTAGACTTTATTACAGGATGTTTCAGAACATCCTGTTGTGTGGCATACAGCACATCCACATAAATGCATTTGTGAAAAAGCAACCCCAGAACCTCACTTTTGCCTTAAATTACCAAAGTAGCAGGGGCAGCACTCTGTTGAGCTTTCATTTTTACATTTTGTAATTATTTCTCATACCGTTTTGACTTGGATTTAGATAAACATCTGCATTTCAGCTTAGTTGCCTTTCAAATAAAACCGAAAAGAAAAAAAAACATTCTTAAAGAAAGATTTGGGGTATTTTTAGTAAGGCAGAGAAAAGAAAATTGTTTTGTGATGCTATTTTTAAACAACACTTTTTAAAGATTTCTTAAAGCTCCAGTGGTTAGGACAGTGCTAAAGGCAAAAATGTTGCTTAAGAAAACACTTCAGAAAATGCTAGAAAAGTTAAAGCCCAGGCCAAGTCCCTTGAGAGCAAGGAGAGTGCTCACATGGCATGATGTCCTTTGAATCTCTTAAGATTATTTTCTAAATGAGACTATGAGAACAAAATGAAATTATATTTCCCTTCCAGCTAGTTAATCCTCAATTCCCTAGATGAAAAAAATGTTTTCTTTTTGGACAGTGATGTATTTCTAGTCAGTAAATTCCCCAAACAAATACACCAAAAACCCACTTCATGCACAGAGTAAAATAAAAGATAGGAACAGAGGTCATTAAAATGGTTTAGTATCATTCTAGTTGCCATTTTGCAGGTACTCCTCACTTGATGGAATAGGGGGGGTTTGGTCTTATTATCTATTACCTCTAAAGCTATGGTTTATGAAACTGAATTCCATTGAATCCCTCACCTATGTAACACTTAGATTTTCACTTAGAGTAATACTGATTCTCGGGCTAAATTGTAGTAGACAGGGTTTGTTAACTACCCAACGTCCATTTCTCATCTTCTTTCTTCCTGATAGAATCACAGTTTTGTCTAGGTATCTTTCCTCCCCCAAACACACACACACACACACACTCACACTCACACATACACACAAATCAAGGGAAGCTGATCCCAAGAATAGATCTTTAGTCTAAAAAGCCAATTAGCACATGGGATTTCCCAGCAATTAATAATATATTGAGTGGTCATATGTCCTGAACTGGCTCAGTCTGACTGAAGGATACTACCCTTAATCCTTGATTGTGAGAGAGGTTTTTCTCTCTCTTCTGCTAGACAAAAATAAGGAAGGATGTAGTCCCAGTAGCCACTGGCAATCATCTTAAAGTTTGAGGGAAATCATTGGTTGAATGTCATTGATGCTGAAGATGGCAGGAGGGATAAACAGAAAGATCTAGAGTTTTTGATCATTCCAGTCATCTATGGATCACTTGGAATCTGTGTTTCTATGGACTGTCTCTTTTGTAAAATATAATTGTATTTATTTCTTTCCAATTTGAAATGGGATTTTTTTCTCACCCATAGCCCAAAGCATCCTAATACACAAGCTGAAAATACTTGGTGAGAAAGAGTAAGAAGTAATCAGATTTTTAGGATGCTGAACATCAATTACTATAGCTTACTTTTGATTGCCTTTCCTCTGTTAGTAGGCGTACTTACTGGCTTCCCCTTTACCCGGAACAGCTTAATCACTCCGGAAAATCCTTTGATTCTCTACTTATCATTCTAAAGTTGGGGATGTGAAGTGTGGGAGAGGCTGCACCTACAATGTTTAGGTTACTTGTGTTAACGCAAGATGTTACTGATTGAAAGTGTTAACCAAAGGAATGGTGTAGAGGCAGAGAAGCAGTGTTGGGACTCACTTTCCTAACTTTTCTGAACCCATAGTTCTACTCCCTTTCCTTGGAAGTTACAATTTCCCATAGTGGTGAGATATAAGAGACAAATTGTCCAGAATGTACCATGGTACCTATTCTACTCTAGGAAATCCACTTACGTAAAACAAACTAACTTCTATTGATTAGTAAGTTTAAAATTCTCCATGTACCTTTGACTTCAGGCTGATGGGTATCACACTAAATAGAGGAAGTATAAAGAACATCATCCAAACCTCTCCCACTTCATCTCAAACCTTACAAAACACTTCGCATGCTCAGAGAGAGCTGGGCTGAACTGCATATTTCATTGCCAAATAATATTCATAAAGATCCCATTCCATGCATTGACTGCCACTTAAGGAATGAAACAGGACTACATAATCAGTTGAATTTAATTCAGTCTATTTTGTGCAGTCCTGTTCAAGGTTATAACAAGGTATGTAGAATCTGGTATTAGACTTCCTATAGAACCTCAAGAAACATGTCTAGGGTAGGAATTTAGGGGAAAAATGATTTTGCTCATAAAACATGTACATAAGATTGTTTTGTAGATTCCATTTGATGTACTATTATGGGTGGATAATAAACCAAAAGATAACCAAGGTTTATCATGCTAGCCTACACACCAAAGAGAGAAAATATACACAGCTCTAGTTTTCAACCTGAACACATTAATAAAAGCTCTAAACAATTCTATGCCTTGGGGTGGAGTGACCAAAGAAATTGCAATTTTTAGATAAGAAAACATCCCAAATAAAAAATTCAAGTATTGTATTAGGAGACCCATCAGTGATGTGGTCTGTAACCCTATTTCGGACATTTGGCCGCAGGCACCAAGGTCATCCTGGGGCCATCACCCTTCTGTTGGGTATACCCCTTTGTTCTGGGCTGTCTAGGAGGCTGGCACTGACCTTTCTTGCTTGTTAAGTGTATTCCTGCAATATGTTCAAAGGAAATCAGGTTACAAGAAACAAAAACTAACATTCAACATGAATAATGTAAAAGCATATAAAGGTAGTCCAGAATTTTATAATGAATACTCTCCATTTCTTCTTGCAACAAACATCATTTGTCAAAAACAGTGTTAGGCCTTAGTGATAAATGTAAGACCCAGAGGCCTTGTTCTCTAGGTACTTACAGTGTGATAGGTGAGACCTGAACAATCTTGTAGATGCTTTTGAAACAACATGTTCACAGTTGTACTGAGGCTAAGTAAAGGCTATTATAAGATCATGCAGTGAAAAGTCTAAGCTGAGTCCAGGACAGGTGAGTGGAAGTCAGGGAAAGTTTCCTAGACAAACAGATTCTTGCCCTTTTCCTTGAAGATCCAGTGCCATTCAGTCAGTGAAGATGAGGGGGGACACTGGAGGTAAGCAACCTGGACAGCTGTTCCGGTGTACACCAGCTGAATATTAATACTGGTACTGAGCTTGGGTGTCAACACATTAAAGTCTAGGTTTAGCAATGGTAGACCTTAATCTATTTCATGACTGAAAGATTGAATCCTGACAGAATATCTATCTATTCATTGAATAAGTTTCTAAAATGGCAGTTTCTAGCAGTATTATTTAATACAAGCATACTTCCTTTTATTGCACCTCGCTTTATTATACTTCCCAGTTACTGTTTTTGGCAAATTGAAGGTTTGTGGCAACCGTGCATTGGGCAAGTCTGTTGGTGCCATTTTTCCAACAGCATTTGCTCACTTTGTGTCTCTTTGTCACATTTTGGTAATTCTCGCAATATTTCAAACCCTTCGCCAGCAAAAAGATTACGACTTATTGAAGGCTCGGGTGATGGTTAGCATTTTTTAGCAATAAAGTATTTTAAAATTAAGATATGTACATTTTTAAAGACATAATACTATCTCACACTTAATAGAGTACAGTATAGTGAAAGCATACTTTTTATGTGAACTGGGAAACCAGAAAATTCATGTGGCTTGCTTTATTGCAGTTGTCTGGAACCAAACCTACAATATCTGAGGTATGCCTGTATTAAATACATACTGTAACCAACTGGATGTCATGGTGTTATCTATGGCACCCAACGCAATGTCTTGTACTTAAGTGTTAATTAAATGGTTATTGAATTAAACTGAAATGCCATCACCTAAATCTTAAATTTCTTGTGTAAAATGATTTCTTGCTGAAAAGTATTTCTACTTTATATTGTACCACAAACTCATTGGGGGAATTGTAGGGATTAGTGAAAGAAACAACATGAAAGTATTCTGAGGCATTCTATTAAAAATAAAACTGTACTAAGCTTTTGGTAGTGAAGAGGGATGTGGTGGTTCTTTCTAAACTGGGGCAGGAGGTCAAAAACCAAATCTTAAAATGAATAGAGACCCTATAAATCATAATATACTGAAACTAAAGGCTAATTTCCATGTTCATGTAAGATGCAGGTATGGGGAGAAGACAAATATAATCAACTCTGAATGTCCTATTCATTTTATACAAAGCTGGCACTATTGATTGGCCTTTTATTACTAGAGCAAGCTTTCCTTCACTTTGCTGTCTTCCTTCACTTTGTTTTCAAGTTCTGGCTTCATGCTTAGGAAGTCCATTACTATCCCAAGATTGTAAATATATATTTACCTAATTGTCAGTAAAGTTACAGTTTTATTTTGCACTCTTAATCTTTAGTTCTTATGGGATTTATCTTGTATAGAATATGAGGAAAGAATCTGTTTCCCTCAAAGTGCTAGTGTATGTTGTCTTATCACCCAGTGTCTCTCCAGGACTGGGCACAGGAGAGTCTCAATAAATATTATAGAATGAATAAATTAATGAATGCTGAGTCTGAACCTTCCAAAAACTCTTGCCAGGTTTCCCCTGGGACCAACAGTAAGTGATTGTAAGACTGACTCAAATTAAAGTGAAAAGCCTGGCCTAAAGCTAAAAGGCTTTTGTGAGGCTGATATCTGCTGCTTTGGGCTATAATTAATTGATCTAACTTGTTGTGGGAATATACTGATGAATTCATTGAGGCATGAAAGGGAAAGATGTTAATTATATTTTTTGAGTCCTGAGAAAAATGTACACGTTATATATATTGCATATATATGTACGTGGATATATATATATGTGTGTGTGTGTGTGTGTGTGTGTGTGTATATATATATATATATATAAATCTCTACACCTTTGACATTATTTTTGGATTTGAGATATAAACATTTGAATCTATCCATCTATCTACCATCTATTTGGGTATATATACATACATATATATTAAGCATAAGAGGCACTAGAATTTAATATTTAAAAGTCTGGGCTATCAAGACTGCCAGGATTTAATTTTAGCTCTGACAAGTACTAGGTGTATGACACTGGGCAAGTTGCCTAAGTGCTCTGTCTCCCAGTTTTGTCTTTAAAATTGGAAGATTGACAGTATTTACTTCAGAACATTGTTGTGAACATTAAATTCACGTAACCATTTAGAATAGAGCCTGCAATATTGTAAGTGCCAAGTGTTAGCTTTTATTATTATTCTACTCATTTTTCCCAATAATCTTTCTTATTTTTTCTCAAGTAATAGATTCAAAATATTTTAAAAAGAACATTTAGGATTATTTGAATGAGAGGTAAAAAAAAAAAGTCACTTAGCAAAAAAAGCAACTGCTTTATTTATCATAGAAAATATACAGTAGCACACATGGATACTAAAACTGTAAAAGAAAAAAAATTCAGAAAGAACAATGTTTAGTTTAGGTTTGAATTCTGAAAAATAAAATACGTAAATTCAAAGTGTAAACTCAGAGGTAACATCCTGTTTCCAGACACAAATTAAGAATTAAAAAATCAAAACGGCAGACTTCTGTTAAACTGTTTAGGAAGGCATAAATTGTTAATCAGGCTCAAGGCAACATTGTTTAATACCAAGTTTAATAAAAATCTGCCTGGAGGAAGAAGAGGTCTGGTGGCCAATTTTGAAAGCTGAGTAGCTCTGTTTACATGCCTAGTCCCTCTAGCTCTCAGGACACCATTGATAGGGTTTCCTTTCAAACTGACTCCTTTTAAAGGAGTCAGAATTATTAAAAACTATAGCACAGGATAGAAAAGTTATATTTTTTCACTGGTGTGAATAAACTTGAAAAGGAAATAAATTGGAGAAATATTTATTTAAGAGAATCTTTTGCAGCTTGTATGAGAAGAATTTCACAGTAAGCATTTATTGAGCCTTCACTATATGCTTACATTTGCTAGTGATGCCTTCATCTTAAAACTGTGATCTTGAGATGGAAGAAGTGATATTTTAAAACCATTTTCTCCTTTCTTCCCAACCTGTATTTATTCATTCCACAAGGCATCTTATATTTGTATCATGTGGGCTCTCGCTGTACAGGGAATCAAGAAAATTTCCTGAAGTCTTGGCACTTGGCACTTTTAGGAGCACTTGTCAATCAGGTGAAAACTAAATTGGAAAGTATTTGACAAGTGCAGTATCTTCTGAGGAGTCGGAGCCTTGTGGCTGCTTCTTTGGATTGTTGAGCCCAAATTTCACTTGCTTTAAAGTCTTTCTTGATAACATCATGGATATTATTGCCCATTTCTTAATTACAAAGCAGGGCAGGTTTGGCTCTTGTTTTCGTGATTGGTTTCTCTAAACAGCCATGATTATCATATGGAGAAAGAAGAAAAAATAAGCAATTAAAAAATCTATCTTAATTTAGTGACAAATTGGGAGGCAGACATATGCTCTATTAATGTTCAGAACATCCAGGGTGCAAAGCGAACTTCTTGTTGTTTGGTGCACAATTAACCCAGCATAGGGTTTCAATAATTTCTCCCCTCTCTGTCCACTATATAAAAATCTTTCATTACATCACATTAAACTCAGTCGCTTGAGAGCATTTTACTCTTATGTAGCTTTCAACTTCATATTTTAAGTAAAGTAACTGTCCTATTTAGCATTCTATTTGGTGAAAAAGTGGTTATTCACACGATTACTAGATATCTAGCAGTGTCCTTCCCTCTATTGGGTCATCTCTTAAACTTAATTGCATTGTCGTTTTAGAACACAAAGTACACACATGTTTAAATTCAAGGGGGGAAAGTTAAAACATAAACTATGGTGCTATTTGTAAAGATATTTTGGAATGTGGCATCTGAGAATTTAAAAGCACATTGAGGAAGAAAGGGAAGTATCGTGACACAAAATTTTAAAATATGGGACCTGTATTTGGCATGCCTGCACTTATTTCAAAGGCAGTTTACCTGCAGGTAAATACATGTTCCTTGAATGCAAAAATTATTGCAGAGCTGGTACTTTCTGGATCTGGAGGTTTGGGACCACCTCCTCTTGACGACAGTTACCAGTAAATGACCCCTTCATTCTGCTGTCTTAATTACGACCTGCCCCAAACACCTCTCTTTTGATAAAAAGGAATATGAGTCAGAAAGAGAGTAAAACTGTGGCACTGATCTTTATCACAAGGCCTTCCTCATAGAATTTAATTCTTTATGAAACACTGACAAAATCCCAACTAGATACTTTTGTACAAGTAATTTACTAGCGAATAATTGCTGGAAGATATAGTAGCTCTACTTGATTCAAATTAGGATCAGCAGTCATATACCAGTCTTGGTGAATTTTATCATTTTACATTGGTGATTACTTAGTCTGACCACACGGTTTTGATCAGTGTTAGATCAGAACCTGTTGCTAAGAAGAGATTAGAATATTTTAGTTGAATGTGAAATTGAGCAGTGCCAAACATTTTATAAAATGGATGATAGTAGATTAATAAAACTCTCTTTTTTTAATCCTGCAAAGGCGGTTTAAGCTTTGCAGCTCAAAATATGATAAGCTCATTTTCATGACTGAAATCTGTACTATAAGCTAGAAGGCAATTGCTTTTTGATGTAACAACACATACCTTAAAATACAAATTGACACCTTAGAAAATTTGTGTTAGTTCACAGTTATATGTAGTTCACTTTTAGGAAAAAAAGATACCCCTTTAATAATGTGTACAGTTAAATTGAGCTGGGTTTTTAAAAAAATTAGATATAAATTTAAAAGTTCTTGTTTTCTACTGAATAATCCACTATGTAATCAAGTAGACGAATTCATTGCTGATGACACATTCTGGCCATCATCTTGGCAAAGCACAATTTTGGAGGACCTATTAATATAGTCAAAGGTTGTATTAGTATTCCAAATGTTATTATTAATCTCTATAAAGCTTAATTAAGGGATCAAAAGATAACTTTTGTTTGAACGACTTTATATTTTGGGCCATCTATTTGGCTTATCATTGTAATTCCCCTTTAGTTTTTACTCATCCAAACAAGTAAAAGACTAAGTCAATCATTTTACAACATTATGTTATTCATTATCTAACCCAGTGGTCCTCAGACTTTTGGATTTCACGGAACATTAACAGTTATTTTTTTAAAGGGGGGAGGGTTGACATTGGGTTGCTTGCAGATTTTAATTTTGTCAAGGGAAAAAAACAATATAATTTATCGATACACTTTCGTGAAAAAACTGCCATTGTAACTCCAAAGAAGTGGGAAGGTCACTGAGTCCTTAAATTGAATAAATTGAGAGTTATGAAAAACATAATAAATAGGTTGTCATCATGTTTCATATCTGATCACTGACCAATAAACTTTTTCTTTTTTGGGCAAAGATGCACGCTTGACTTTGGATAGCCTGAGGAATTACTGATTTAGATAAAGTTCACTCAAAATTACCATCAAGCCATTACAAATAAAACAAAAACCTACATTTTTATCATGTGCCCCAAGTAGTGGTCAAAATTTTGAAGGAAAATTTTAGTTCTTCTTTGCAATAGGAGCTTTACAAAAGGTATGAACACATAAAATTCCTAAGGATATCTAAATCCTTCTTTTCTCCATAAGTTTCCATGCCTGCTCCTTCACAGTATATTTGTAAATAACAATATTATAGATTTAAATTTCCTCTTTCAATTTTTAATGCCAGAATTGAGTGGAGATGATAAAAAGTCATAATACTGCACAACTAGAAGTCAAGTTACAGAAGACATAGATAGAGATAAAGAACAAAATGAATTTAGTTTATCCATGGACAAGTCACTTCATCTCTCTGGTCATCAGGTATCTCAAATGTAAATGAGGGGCGTTGGGTAAAGTCATCTCTAAGCTCCTTTCTGTGTCTCACATTCTCTGAGTATATTTCTAATTGTCAAACTGTCCATGAAGGCTGGATTAACTACATGACTTTTTGAATGGTGGTAATAGAAAGAATAGAGTTTAATGAAAATGGCTTATCACTGTCAACCACATATAATATTATTGTATTGTTAAGAGGATGTCTTTCTTCCTTTCTCCTTCCTGCTTCCCCACCTCATCCCTTTTCTTGTAAAATTTTACCTGGTAAAGACATGATTCAGAACAAACACTGAACTGTGATGGGAATGAAATAACAAAACTGTGGTCATAAAAGAAGAAAATAACTATTTTTACCCACCAGAAAAGGAAGGAAATAAATACAGTCTTATTCAACTCTACCTACAGTCCCCAGAGCTATGCATATAGTGAGTTTGTCAATGCACTAAGAAAGGACTGAGGCCCTCAGGGGGTGCAGTGAGGTTGCGAAGCTCCCTGTCAATGAAATAAATAGTTGTCATGTTTAGCTACCTTCCTGAAGTATCCCCTCCAACCTGAGGCCCTCTCTGAAGGCAAGAGAAGATAATTTATTCTCTTATAAAAAATACCATTATTATGCTCAGAAAAATGGCCCACACAATCCTTTTTACTACAATTATAAACTCTAATCCATACTTCCAAGTGGTTTTTAAAAATTGAATAACCTACAGACATTTTCCTCAGCCTTAAAAATCTGCTTTGCTCTGCTCAGAATAATCAAATCATTCCCATGCTCTCTGCTGCTTTGTATTTCTCAGAGAGTCACACTTTTACTTCTAAGATACCACAAGTGTTTGTTAACAGCACATTCATTAAGTGCTTGGCTCAAACAAATTTCCTAGAAATTCAAACCAAAAAAGGGCTTAAAAGGATACAAGTATAACATTTTCCTATTGACTTACTGTATAATTATTAACATACAGAATGCATGTAAAATACTTAGAACAGTGTGTGACATGTAGAAAAGCTCAGTAAAGGTTTATTATCATTTACTTTATAATTATCATCGTCATTATTTGGATGTATAAAAATTCTGAGCTTACTGGTATTTTTTTAATCTTGGCTGAATATATATATATATATATATATATATATATATATATATATTCACATACACATTTTAAAATATATTTGCCATATTTGTTATCAGTCATGTATGGGGTAGGGGTGTGCTGTTCTTCTAGTTCAGTCTTTCTTCACGCTATACCACATACAGAATCCAAATGAATGACTTATATTTGGTCTTTATCACTTCTGGATACTTTGGGTTGCAGGTGTCAGAAGGACACACAGTATATCTATTTAGCTCACAGGACAATAAAGATAATAGAAGGAAAGGAGTCGATATTCTTCAAAGCACTAAGAAAACCTTTCTTTGATTCTGCTGGGATTTCAGACCACTTTTTAAAAATGTACTCCTCTGCTTATTTTATGATCCATGCAGGATCATTTCCTTTAGATGGTGATTTTTTAAAGGATAACTTTCAAATTTGCATTCCATGGTAGAGAAGCATAGTATTTATAAACATGTTAATGATGTAATCATGTTTATAAAGTTGTATTTAATAGTAGCAATATTTATAAAGTGGAAAATGCACCCTGTATAAAAATGGCAATTTTAATTCTATTTCTATTCATATGTTTTCCTGTTATGTAAAAATTCACCTCCTCATCTCCTTTCATTTTACTCAACTGGGACACGTCCTCAATTTAATTTTTTCTTGCTGTTTTCCATTCCTATCATTTATTAGGTCTCCTGAACATCTTTTGGGCAGATCTACCAAATTAGGGAATTATAGAAGGAGAAAAACACAGTGCTTTTTCAAGTGATGAAATATGAAGATAAATTATACCCTGTGGTGTGGCTAGCTTTATGTTCCTCATCTTCTACCTGAGTTGTTCTCTTCCACAAGATAGCACTGAATATGGTAGGAAAAGCTTGGGACCCATGTTGCCCATTTATACTGCACATCAAATTTAATAGTAACATTCTGGCTTTAATTAAACTCTTCCTCTAATAAATCTCAGCAAGGTGATCTGATTAATAGAGGAAATGAGCACCCAGCAGTTTTAGTGTAATGATATTAAACAGATGAAACAAGGTAAAATAATCTCTAATAATCTGTGAGAATGGGGGACACAGAACCCTCTGCATATGCGTCCACTGCATGTGTGCTCACAGCATTCATTCTTCAGTTAGTTTTCTTTGTTGGAAGAGTTAAAAATTTCCTGGATAGTTCAGTCTTGAACAGTTAGAATACAGACTGTATCTGGTCCCCTCTGACCCAATCATTTTGGCTTAAAGAGCTTTACTCCATTTACATCTGTAGTAAATGAAGGTGTACCACCTTTTTGAAGGATTATTTATACTTTCCCCCTCTTACCTTCTCTCTCTACTTTGTGAGTGATGGGGTTATAAAGACTATCTACTTTTGGCTGTATACCTTAATTAGGGAAAACCTTGAGGTTTCTCATCTGATTGCTTTGAAAAGGGGAGCATTCCTTAGGAATAGGAACTTTAAAAAATGTAGGCCGGTTTAATCTTCATAAGAGGATAGCTCAAACAAAAATATTGTTTAGATCTAGGAAACTCTCTCAAAGTCTCATCTGTGTTCAAAATAAAACAAAAAATCCTAATGGAGAGAAAAAAAGAAAAGAATGAAGAGAAAAAAAAAAACAACCCAAACCCTACATTTCTTTATTTCTTCTCTAAACAGTGTCACAACTGGGTGCTCTGTGTGTAGGTGAATTTTAATTTTCTTCTTTCAGCAACTTCACTATTAGCATGATGTTCTTGAGTCTTTGTATTTAGAATCATTATTCAGAAAAAAATTTAAACCAGGAAGGTTTGATTATCTACGTTTTCACCTTTTTGTGAAGCAAATAAGGTAAGCTCAGTAGACGCTAGCTAGGCTGAAACACTATTAAAAAATGCAATTCAGACTGAGTTACTGCTCGTTATTTTTATAAGTGAGACCCTAATTCTGATCGACCCCAAAGAATGGGCTGCTGTGACTAAGCTAGCAGCAGAAGCAACTGGCTTCTGCCGGATGTTATCTCATTTGGAACACATTTCAAACTTTAGAACAGATTTTTAAATTGGAAGTTGAAACCTGCAGACTGTCAGCAGAAAAGGCTGATTCACCACTGTAGAACTTATCTTACTATGAGTTCCAGGCAGAGTTTTTTTAAGGACTAGGTTACCTAAAATGTGTTGTGATACATCAAAGAGAGAAATAAAGAACCCTTCCTGGAATAAGAGTGACACATGCATCTAAGCATCTTTTGGACTTTTAATATATGCTTATTTGAATGGGGACTTCTTTAAAATAGAAGCCTCTAGTTCAGTATAACTTGTGTATGTTCATGGATCTCTGAAAGGTTAATTAATTTTTTTCTGCAAATATTGCTTCATATATGCAATATGAACCCCCATGGTGGGGGTTCTTCATGTGGAGCTTTTTGAGCCATTATTATTATTGGGTAAATTTGAGTGAAAGAAGTACAGTCTTGGCAAAGTTAAAAATAAGGAACATCTTATATTGATAGAGAAGGGAAAGCTGTTATGTGTGTATTATTTTAAATAACAAAAGCCATGATGCAACTGAACTGCAGGGAGAAATGCATGGTGTAACCCACTAGAGGTCCCTTCCAACTAAAAAAAGTTTACTTAGTTCAAAAGATTTAGCCTCTGTAAGTTGGCATTCACGACTGCAAAACGAGTAAGGGCCAGAAGGGGGGACTGCACATTTTACTTCCTTAGGGAGAAACATGGTTTCATTCAGGTTATTTGTCATATTTTATCTCTTTTTTTTATCCTTATGTAGCACAATCACTCAATTAGCTCTAGTTAGATATTCAGAACCTGTTGTTCCAAGTTACTGATACATTTGTAAAAAGGAAGTGTCATTTGATGTCCTGGTACTGTAGTTGTGCTTTCTAGAGATATTAGCCGTTTGAAGTATCTCAGAGCAATATTTTGCAAGATAGATTTTTGCTTAAAAAGGAAGAGTGCCTCAGATTAAGTTTTTACTTGCAAAGCTGATGGAAGTGGTGGGTGGAGGAGGTATTATACACATTTTCTGATAGTAGGCAACTTGGTAGAAAATGATTATGTTTCTATATATTACCTTTGCAGAGTTAGCATTAAGAAATGTAATTGCAATAAATGGATGTAAAAGCCAGATAGTAAAGGGCTAAAAGTCCCTATAGAGACACCAGTCTGTCACTTATAATGGTAGCAAAAGATAATTGTAGACAAGTACAGAAGAACTAACCATTGCTGTTTTCCTTCAGAAATGTATTGCTGCTTCTCATGTTTTTCTGAAGACATGGGTTACTTCCTCTGCTTCTAAAGTATGTCATGAACCATCAAAACAGGTAGAAAAAGATCTGCCTTTTATTTCCCCCCAATACCTTTTTAATTAGAGCACACCAAAGAGCAAAAGGGGGTGAGATACAATCCTGTGTGATTGCATTTTCCAGTAAATTGTTAGATTTCTTTTAAGTTTCTGAGCTCTGCATTGAAAATCTGGCCTCTGGCATAAACTTTGCCCTCCTCCTACTTGATCATATCCCTTTCTTCACACCACTTGTTTTATGGCTCTCTAAAAAAACAGCCAGCACAGAGCCGTGCAAGTGCTGATACACAAAGGATGATGCTCAAGCCAAACTGGAAGAGATTTTTTTCTTCTAAAGTAAAATACCAAAGGTTTTCCTTTTCAGGGACAGGCATCAGCAAGAAAAGAAAGGAAATAAGCAATCCTTGGTAACCGTTTGTATAAGCTTATTTGTTCTTCATTCTTAGAAGAGTTGTGCATTAACAAGGTATATCCCTGTGTTCCTTTTCCCACACAGGGAGGATTTTGCACCCCCTGGATTATAACCACTCAGAAAGCCCATATTTTGCATGTGCACCCCTCCAAAGCAGTCAGACATGTACATATCAGCCACTCCAGCAACATTTTTTGCAGGAAAAAACCTCTTCTTTCCCACATTATGTGCTTCAGTAAGTGAAAATGAATATTGGCTGAGACACGGGATAATACACCTCCATAGTGTGAATATCATAATTAAAATGTCTTTACAAAAAAAAAAATGAGGGAGAGAGAAATGTGTAGCTATTCCAGATGATTAAACTTCTTGGTACTTGGATGTTCTCTGTAGTTCACTCAGGTGAACAGCCCTTGCACTAACAAGGACCTGCATATAACTTCCCATAAAATACAGATTTTATTGCAGCAGTGACAACACTTCTGAGTACGACGCTGACCTTTCCAGCATCTCCCATCTCGAGATTTCCGATAACTGTGGGCCTAAGAATAACTACAGAAGTAATCCCAGCTCTGCAATACACAACATAGCAACGTTCCCTCTTATTAAATTCCGTAATTAACGCATTGGGGGCTCCAATTTTCCTGCATCGGACACCTAAAGCGAGGCGCACTTGGTTTGTTCTCCAACCAGTCCGGGGAAGGCGTTATCCCCCAGATTTGTGCCTGGCCAGCCTTGGAAGAGCACGAGCGAGCTCCGTCTTCCATATGACTTTTCCCTGGACGGTGTGCTCCATTTTCAGAGTCCAACGTTGGACTTTCCTTGCAACCTAAGCATTTCTGCCCTATGTGAGCCGGCAGGCGTTGCCCCCAGCGTGCAAGCTAACAGTTTTTTTAAAGCTTCTTCTCTGAGACAAATCATCTCTTTAGCCGAAGTTTTCCTTATTGGGAGCATTCGGGAGTTCTCAAGCTACCTAATTTTCTGCTTTAGCCCACAAACCAAGAAATGTAACTCGGCCAAAGCAGTCCCTGCACAGACCCTTGTAATGTGGGCAGGTGGGAATAAATCAAGCCCCAAACGGCTCTGCGGGTCCTGCACGCACCAGCGCCCTTGGTAATTGACCAGCCAACTTTGCAAATGCCGGAGCTCCCTTGGCAGCCTCTGCCGGCGGAGAGAAAGACAGTGGGTTCTTCCCGGCGGCCCCGTCACATATGCCCCCACCAAGCCCCGCCACGGTCTTACCAGAAGGCGGAGGAGCGGCGCCGAAGCTCCCCGGGAACCGGCGCCCGTTCTGGGCAGCGGCAGCAGCGCCGCCCGCGCAGCCGGACCCGAGCGCCCGCCCCGACCTGGGCTCGCAGGCTGAACATCCCTGCCAACTCCAGCGTGCGGCACCCAACGGGCGGAGATGGCTCTCATTCTGATTGGCTTCCATCAACGCTACAGAATTAAAAAAAGAAAAGGCATGCACCATCGCCAACTGAGACCGAACCCACCTCTGCTCGCCTTCCTGCGCCCGGGGAGACCCTGCGACCCGCCCAGGCTGCTCCTGCCTCCGCCGACGCTGCGGTCGCCCGCTCAGCGGTACTTGCTGTCGCGGCTGAAACTGCAGCTCTCGGGACGAGAAGGTTACGGGCTCGGGAGAGCTGGCTCTTGTGGGCACACACTGATTTGCAAGTGAATGAAGTGGGAGGGAGCAAAGAGAGGAGGACTTTGTTAGAGAGGCCCAGTGCCTGCCCCCGCCCGCCCCCTCCCCTTGACAGAATGACTCCCTGTGTTTGAAGTCCTGAGCAATTCGCTCCCTGTAACACTCCCTCTGCCCCAGGCTTTCCTTTCTTTTCCTTTATTTTTTGGAGGGTAAGACATACTCAGAACTTGCATGACTTCGTCTGTTCCCTCCTTTATACTATCAAAATGCACCTTGTGCTATTATCAGCAACGGTTGGATATTCTTTTTTTTTTTTTTTTTTTTTAACCGACCGAGCAATTACAATTCCCAGGGACACCAGTACCTCGTCGCGCTATCAGTTGGTCAGCTTCGTGTTATAGCACGCATAACATGCACACACATAAAACAAACCCGGTCTCCTGAGATAACAATACTGACGGCTTTTCTTCACAACATAAACAGGCGTTCTCCAGGCGCAAGCAGGCATAGAATCAGACGCGTCTTTCCTTCTCTCCTTCCAGGAAGACAGGTTTTTCACATAGTCCTCTGATCTCTGTTACTCTTTCGGAGTGAGTAACCCCAGGATGTTGTAGAGTGAAGCCATGCTTCCCTGGGCTTGCAGAAACATTCAAATCCCAAACCCTTCAGGCTCACCACTGACTTACGGCTGATTCCATCTTTCTGAATGAGTTAATACAAGAACGCAAAAGACTTGCAGAAGAGTGTATAATGATATTCAGGTCTGCTTAACAGTTTAAGATGAAAGTTCCTGAAGTAGGATAATCTCCAAATTAAACTATTTGATGCACATAGCAGTTTGCATAGCTATATTTACAGTGACCAAAAAGTAATTTCTAATATTAGGGAACTAAGCTGCAAAAATCTTAAGCATGTCAAAGTATTATTAAGTGAGAGTAATGGTTTTCTACATAGAAGATATAGACATGATGGAGCCAGGCACTGTTAGATTAGGAAAATTAAATCTAATTACCACAGTGATTGCACCCCGGGTCAGTAGCATCCCAAACCAGCTGTCAGTGTATGCTGTAAGTCGTGGGGAGATTTCATGGCATGGTGCACTAAAAAAATCCAGGCTGCTTTGGCCTCTGAGTGGTTAAACAGGTTGGAGGTTGGTCTCCTTCCCAACTGAGCTCTTACTAGAAAATCTTTTGTTTCTCCAATAGAAGTTCAGGCATTTAAATAAAGCCAAAATCAAAGTATTTCCTCTAGGCAGTCACTGCTTCAAAGATGTGTGCATGGAATGGTTTTAGCACAGATGTTCCACACATGGAAGATGGAAAGACTTTGAATTTCTTTCTTGAAAAGATCTTCCTTTAATGAAGAATTGCCACCAACTTACAAAAAGAGGCTGAACATTTTGTCTTCATACAGCTATTCAGACTCTTGTGGAGGAAGGATAGGCGAGAAGAAAGCCGCTTCCGTTCCTCAGATTATGAATTCTTACACATTTAATTGGAAATACTAGCTCCTTATGTTTGTATAGTCCTTTACTGCTTACAGAGTACTTTCACAGACTATTTTATTGAAATCTTCTTTCAGCAAGTGGTCCGATTTTTCCCCATTAGGACAAAAGAAGCAGGTTAACATGTCCAAGGCAATAAAAACTGGTAAGCAGAAGAGTCAGAAATATTACTGGTAAAACTGTGGCTATATGTGTGTGTGTGTGTGTGTGTGTGTGTGTATGTGTGTATATGTATATATATATGCCAATAAAAATAAGCCACATTTTAAGACTGCCTTTTGCAGAAATATATGCAGAATAACTGATTTTTATGGTAAAAGTGGGATAATAGTGAATTTGATGTTCCCCCTGTTGAACAAGTTTGTATCTCACAAAGGAACTGTCTATTGGTTGCAATATACTATTCTTCCAACCCCTCTAAGCTACATATCAAAGGTGGTTAAAACAACTACTTTTTATTAAGAATGGATAAACAATCAATTTGCTTTGGAACAATTCAAGTGGCAACATTAAATTACATAAAGGATAGCACTTTTTAATACTAAAAAAGATTTTTGGGTGATTTTTGAGGATTTCTAGCAATATTTACTACAATCATTATTACTTTTCAATTACAGAAGTGATATAAATATCCAGAATTATTTCATTCTCATTTCAGAGGTTAAAAAACCGAGAGTTACTAAGGTTAAATGATGATCCAGTGTCATATAAGTACTGTTTCCAGTTCATCCTCTGGCACACCAAAACATGGTGCCAAGTAACAGAAGTTAATTAGAGGTAAACAGATGAGAGGGTCTTTGCCATCATCGTGTAGGGTCTTCTCACGAAACTCAAGAGTGGAAATTCTGCAGGGCTTCTGGAAAGACTTGGAAGCAGACACTGGGAAGCCACAGTACTCCACCGGTGGTACTACTTTCCTGTCCTCACTGTGCTCCTGCTTCTGTTTTGTCTCCCTTCACACTGGCTTCCTCTGTCATTCAGTCAGACCTTCAGAGCAGTACCACTGACAGTTCCAGAGCTTACTTGTTGGAGAGAGTAGTTTCTCCTTCTGCTCCATTTCTAATTTCTTGCAAAGCAGCTCTGATTGGTTGGGTGTTCTCCTGGACCAGTCGACTACCCGCCCCCCCGCCCTCTGTGCCCCAGGACCCCAATGAGGGGCAGCAGCTAGGGAATGCCCTTGTGAACTGGGAATACATTCCAAAAAGTGTCCCATTCCATACATTCTCTTGTTTTGTTTAGTAATTTGGTACAGCTGAAGTATCTCATCAGTTTTTAGACTACTTCATTATTTTATATGCTTCAGTCAAAATTACTTGTACTTCTCGCCTTTTACAGCTTGCAAAGTTTCAGTTTTTAAAAAATACTCCTTCATAGACCATTACTAGGGATATTAATTTTGATGAGGGATTTTTCAACTTCTAAATCTCTCTTCAGATGATTAAGAGGCCATATTATCCTTATAATGGGGATGAATATAAATAAATAATTACAAGTTCTCTGACTTTTCAATAATATGCATCTCTATGCAATGATTATCTGATAAAAACATTTTCATGATCATCAACAATTATTCTTGATTAGAAGAAAAAAGTTCACTTTTAAAACCATGTGCCTAATTAAGAATCTTGGCATGGGTAGTTTTGCTTCATCCAAATCTTCTGTCTAAAATTTACCTTAAATGTGTTGCTACCAGAAAAATTACACACGTTACAATGCTTATTACTTAATCATCACGGTGTGCACATGTGAAGAGATTTCACTGAGGAATGAGTGTATATTTCCCACCTCTGCCCTATGTGTGTATGCACGTGTGCTCACATGCATACACACACATGCATGCACACACCAGTGTTTAAGGGGGAAAAAGGTTTAACCACTCTGGGTATTATTGAACTGAAACAAAGGAGACAGGAAACCTCGGTGGAATTCCTCTTTTGTGAGAGCCATAGACATCTCAATACAAGCTAAAATAAATTCACACAAACTTGTGTGCTTATCCAGGTTTTCTAATCCTGGGAGAGTTTCCAATACTGTATTTAAAATGGGTTGGATCCCAGGATGCATTAAGACATTTCCCTTTTGATCATTATATTTGACTCATCACTATAGGTAGATTACAATAGCCAGGAGATTTCCAAATGAGATAAATGTGCAGCAGCAAAATGTTATTCTCATACACAGGACATTTTAGTACTCTGGGCACTTCCAGGTTGGTAGAGTGGAATTCAATTTTTGCCAAATTCTTTTCTATTTTATTCATTGCTTAGTGGTAGAATCTAAACTTGTCTGATCAGATATCTACATTCAAGTTTGGTAGACTGTACTGTGTTACAGTCTGTACTGTGTTAGTAGGAGCATGTCCTGCTTTAGAAGAAACAGCCCATTAGGAGGATATGCAAGGTGTCAGCATATTCGCTTAAATAACTGGTATAGATGAGAATAAACAGAAAATCCTACACTTGGATCCAGAGGGAAAAATAATTCCTTTCTCCCACTAATCCCTCTCCCAATTATAGAAGCACTTGATGGGAATAATGGCAGGCTGGTGTGGGAAAGACAGTATAATAACACATGTTTAGAAATATTTTGGGAATATATACATAGTGAGAGTACTAAAATTTCACAGATTTTGTCAAAAGAAGGCAAAACAAAGACAAGAAGATTATCCTTTGTGTAGGCATAAGTGTTCTCTTTAGAATAGACCAGACCTCACCTTAGAACCTACTGTTCGTCTTTAGGTACCACACTTAAATACCTTTTTCTTTTTTGCCCCTTCTCTGTATTTTCACTGTACTTTCTAAAATACCTGTAGTACTTTAGCTAGACCTCATTGTTTACGTATTCTTGTTCGTCTACCAGACTATATCCACTGAATTACTGAAGGTAGAGTGTTTGCCTGTTTTGGTTATCATTTTAGCTCCTGGTGCTTGAAAAAATTGCTTGGTGCTTACATGTATAAATAAGTAGAAATCTAGATAAACTAGAATTGATATAGTAGACAGAATGTGGAGATGATTCATAGACTTACAATCATGTTTATGAGCTAAAGGTGACAAGACTGGAAAAGAGAAGGTTCAAGTTGGCCATGAGCACTTTCAAATACTTGATGAACTGTCATATGGAAGAAAATTAGACTGGCTTTTAATGTGACAGAAGCTTCAGTTAGTATCTATTGGAGAAGCCACTGGAAGGTACTGCATTTTGTTAATTCTGAGATACCCGTATTTTCCCATTTTAACATCTCTGAAATTATGATGCCTCTTAAAATTGATGTGATAATGAAGGATCATGTCATGGTATAATTGACAGTGTCTCTTCTTTCTTAATGACATAAAATAATTGTGCAACTTACTACCATTGGCATCTTTGATCTGATCACATGCAGACGGTAGATTTCAGCTCAGCATATGGAAGAATTTTCAAACTCTTAGTTCTGTTCAAGATGAAAGGTACTGGCAGCTTCAGCATAGCAATGAGTCCCATTCCTGAAGGCATTCAATCACAGACTGGACAAACACTTGTTATAAATGAACTTAACCAACTTCCTGATTGAATGATCTTTTACATCTTTGTCAAACTTGAGATTCTTGAATTCTCAGCCTCTTATTTTTGTAGATGAGAAAACAAGGATAATACAGGTTAAGTGCTTTGTCCAAAGTCACACATCTCATTTGAGACCAAGACTGGTCTGTCCATGCTTCCCATTTTATACACCCGAAACTAACACAACGTTGTTAATCAACTATACTCCAATATGAAGCTACTTTCATTTACTGTTTATCCTTGTTTTCTCTTCAAGCTTGCAGTATAGAAAATGGGTACATGCAATATTTTGATAAGAGCAATAGCTAACACTTTCTGCCTGTATACAATGTGTCATTTACTTGTTCTTTACATGTGTTATCACATTTAATCCATGTGATGGCTCATGGGCTAAGTATTACTCTTGTTTGCAGGTGGGGAAGCTAAAGAATGGGAGGTAAAGTAATTTGTTCAAAGTCACACAGTTAGTATGAGTCAGAGCTAAGATTCAAACACAAACTTTGAAGTGATTTCCTGTACTCTAAATCACTATATAAGGGCACAGAATTTACTGCAGAATCTATATGGAGTGGTGTGAAAATCAAAATCTGCCATAGTATGAAATTTCTGATTTTAAGATAAACGTGCTTTGGGTGTTCCATTACTATCTTTTTTTATTATTTGCCTCAAGATACCTGGATAACTGTTTCAGGTCTCCACTGCATTTATGTTCAAACAAAACCTTAAGTGCTTTTGTTAAATTTTAGGACCAGCAGAAACCTTATCGATAAACTGATAAAGTAAATTTACTTCTCAAATCAAGAAAATTCAGTTTTATTCTCTGCTGTGTATGTACCTAACCCATGCCTACTCCTGCTCTTTTCCTACCTAGAGGTACCCCCAAGTTGAGAAAAATCAGTATTTAACTTATTTCCTGACCTTTGTTTTTTATTCATTGTGGGCCCTTGGCCATCTGTAAAGATGCATTGATTCTTACTGTTTTTCTTCCTGAGGAGAGCTATCTTTGTGCACTTCTGAACCCTCAGGCGGCAGTCTTTATTCCTCAGAAAGGAATCCTTCATAGTGGATGCAGGCAGAATTCTTGTTCACAGCTGAGGTCCTCTCTTTGCTCCTGGGAAACTATACTTATTATCTCTCTTAGAAGGAAAAAGAAAACTGGAAAAAAAGCTGCTGGGTGTCAATTGATAAGAAGAATTTTAAAAGAACCTTAGTTAAGTCCGTTTTGGGGGGTACTTTTCCAGACATCATAATATTAAAAATATCAAAAAATATTTTCATATGCAGGTAGTTTACTGAAAAAATGTGTAGTCTTGACCAATCCCTTGTCTCTTGGCCTTGGTTTATTTATCTGTAAAATGAAGGTGTTGAAATAGTTTTTTACTCCAGTCATTATTCTGTCTTTTCTTTACATGTTGCTATTCTGTGTATGGCCACTAGGGGGACAAAGGAAAGGCCTTTCTATTGAAACTTGCTTCCCATTACTAATTTGGAATAATGTCGTGAAGAACAACCACAGGGAAAGCCGGTTTTTCTTAATGAGACAGTGAATATTTTAAAATGCCTTTTTATTAATTTGTATTAAACTGGGATACGAACTAGTACTTCTTTGTAATATTTGAGAATTGGAGGAAAATGATTATTACTATTTCTATGACCACTAAAGTCTTTATCATTATAATCACGTATCTCCGTGAACATTACCGTGTTCAAAAAGGCCGTGAGCCTTTTTGAGAAGTATCACAAGCCACAATATTTTAAGAATGCAGATAAAGGCATTTAAAGGATATTTTGAAACCTTTTAGTCGTTATCAAAGTTGGTAATAATTAGTTAACATTTTCAGAAACTAAAGCAACACAAATAAGGAATTTCTAATTGCAAATTTGAAAGGGAGCTGAATGTTTTGTAACTGAAAAAGGTCCATGTATACACAATAATCTTTAAAAGCAATTTTAGTAGCTAAGATTTATTGAACACTTACTATATGCCAGGCGATGTGTCAAAAGCTTTTGTTCGTATTCTTTTGATTCTCTCAACAACTCTGTGAAGTAGTTACTTTATCAGGTCCATGAGTAAATGAAGGTTTAGAGGGATTCATTGATATGCCTGCCACACTGCTGGCCTGTAGCAGAGTGGAGCTTTGAATCCAGGCACTCAGACATCGGAGTGGCAGATACTCATCCACAGCTATATTGGTAACAGCCTGTGCTATATTGCTCTTCCGGATTATAAAATGCTTCACATTCATTGCTGCTCTGTGTGTTTACTACAGTTCTCTTCAGTAGAGGGTGCGGATATTATTAGCCTTTGTGTTTTCAGGCAGGGCAGGAAGACTCAGAAAGGTTCAGAGTCCTGAACAGGAATCTACAGTTTGACTTCGACAGAATGCATTAGAAACAAGAGTATTTTATCTTCAACTATTGGAACCAGAATCTGGGGATGGGATGAAATTGTCTACTTTCTGAGCTTTTGGTTTTGAAAAGCGTATGCTTATAATCTAGTTGTCTCTAACTCAAAAACGAGACCCTAAAGTTCTCAGAAGCTTGAAATTTCCCATTTTTGAACATCAGTAGTCAGTCACTCCATTTATCAAATGCCTATTAGGTGCCAGGAATTACAGTCAGTGCTTTATGAGTTGCCTTTTTTGATTCCTTATGACAACCTTCTAAGCTCAGTATTCACCTCATTTTACAGATGGGGAACAGAAACCTAGAGAGATTAAATAACTTATTCTAGGTAACACAGCCAGCAAACGGTTGGATCTGAACCCAAATCCTGAGTATGACTTGAACTCAGTATACTTAATGAGGTTCAATGTATCACATTTGTTTGAAATAGTTATGGTGACAGTTTCTATTCTTGGGTATAAATGTGCCCCACGTTGCAACTGGTGAGGCAGGAAGACTGTGGCTTTATGTGGATGTGAATAAGTACATGCAATAGAAGAGGAGGGTAAGGTTTCTGCTGGTCTTCTTTATTTTGCAAAATCTGATCATTTTTTTTGTGACGCATAAGGCAGAGCCATCCTGTCTTAAGACATATTGGGGCCCCTGTCCTGGAGTGACTAGCTCTGAGCAGTGAATCAGAGGAGTTGGAACGCAAGCACTTTCTACTGATATGATAATATCCAGTTTGTCTCTTAATGTTCCCACTACCCCCAGTACTGGCTGGTGGAATCTTCCTGTCTTTTGCCTGATCCTCACAGCTCAGTCCTTTATTTTTCAAGATTCATTTCACATTTTGTTCATTTGAATATGATGCTTGTTTGAAGTGGAAGGAGAAAGAAGCACAAAGCCTGCCTATCCTTAGTCCCCTCAGCCCCTTGGAGATGCTGCTAGAAAAGGGGGCAGATCTTATAAAATTATATAGCAGTTCAAGATTAAATTGATTATCTTTCCTCAGAGGGTTTCATTTTAAATAAGTGATGACACACATAAAATTAGACCAAGAAATAGTACAATGTTATATGCTCTTGTATTTTTTTTTTCTTGTTGACATTTTTCATCTGTGACAGTTCATCCATGAGGGTTTTGGATAAGTGCATACAAGTTATATTATGTACTTAAAGATAGTAATTTCATTTGTTATTTTTATTTGTGCATTTATTTGCAAATGTTTGCAAGCCTTCATCTAAGTTTTCATTGAAACTTTCTTGAAACAACATTTTTGCACTGCAAACTGGTAGATTCTTGAAGTGTGACTTGTTTCATGCATATGTGTAGTCAGACTTCAACCCCATCGTATGTCACTTCTCTGCTCCTGCACTAAGGACTTTCCCATAAAATGAGGCAATACATAAGGGGAACTTGAATTACCTGCATAAGTATCGCAAGATAGCATTTAACATTCTAGTTTGACTCCTTCATTTCATACTACCTCTTCCTCCCTTTTTCCACCCTCTGCTTGGAGCATCTAGGCTATCCAAAAAGAAAATGATTATGTGATTATGATGCCAGAGAAAAGTAGTTATGGTGTGTCTTACTAAATCATTTTGGGGCACATATCTTATTCTGATAACATTCAAATGGCCCGTGATTACAAACACACAAAGTTCTTGAAGATTGATTAAACATTAAAAATACAGCATCCTTTTGCATTTCTAAATGAAAATCATTAGACCAGGCTATTAAAAATGGCAAGAGAGTACATAGCTTATCGGATGAAACATTTAAATTCAGATTTTTCTGGTGCAAGTTTTTATGGTGGAAACCATGCGAGAAATATTACTTAGTTCACACCTCCTTTGAATCCTTCTGCATGTTGCTCCCTCTGCAGCATTTTACTAAAAAGTTACAGTGACTTCGGTGAGATTTTGTGGTAAGCTGAACTGCTCACAGCTTGATCCTTCCCTGACTTTGTAGTGAAAACCACTGTTGTTGAGTGGAACACAGGTTGCTAGTTGCTCTGTTGGATCTGGCATTCGACCCAAATGCCGCATGTTTATTCCTTACTGACTAGTGGCTCCATTTGATTGCCCTTCTGATGCATGCCTCTGAATATACACTGGGGTTGGAAAATATTTTGGGGTGCAAGATCTAAACAGAGCTTAGTGATCTGGATCTTCCCATAGAGCAAATTTCCTGGTTTGTGGTTCACCCTCTCAGGGTTGAGACTGATGCAAAGATGTTGATGGGTTTTAGAGGCTGGCCTCTTGGGACATGGCAGCTTGCCATGATGCCATCAGTTTAGACTAATGATTGCACAGAATTCTCATGAAGCAGATGGCTACTAACCACAATATTAATATTATTTTGCTTTGTACATTTAGGGAAAAGATCATTTCACAGTTGCAAAGGAAAACCTCGTTTGGATTTTATAAAGAATGATCTGCAACAGAAATAACATGCTGTCAGGACCTGTTTTATATGCTTTCATTATCAGTGACAAATTGTGATATTAATTCTATAGCAAATTTGTGCTTGGGATTTTAGCATTTCTCTCAGCCATTTCCTTTCTCTGCATAGCTAGCTGTAGAATAAAATGCTCTGAATTTTACCTTGGAGGGATCAACAGCTGGATTTAAATGTTACCTCTGTAATTTGCTTAGAGATACCATTGTTTATAAATGTGAAGAGTGGATGTTCTTTGACAGGATTCGGAATGAATAGAGGTTTGAGGTAATTGCTTAGATAATCCAGGTAGCAGAGACACTTCTGCCCAGATTCCCAATAACATAGCTGAAACAAAAGAAATTTACTTCTGTTTGAATTAGTCAGGTAATTACTTATGCACTCTGCTTTGTTTTGCTGATGACATTCTGGTTTGAGTGTATTGGGAGAGATGGTGGTGACAGTTAAGCTCATGTGATGGAATGGTTGTCCTGTGATCTGTGTAATTCAGCCATGGGGTGCCAATCATTATTTTATTTTGATTAGTGTTCTGGACCTTCTATAATGCTATTTTCAGGATAACTTACTAACAAAAGTAACTCAGGAATGCCTAATATTAGGACATTAGGGAATTTAGCATGGCTTTGCCTCAAGCACAAGAATTTTAAAATTTGGAACACGAGAGTGAAATGGAGTACTTGGCAGTGGTATGCAAGTTTTCTGTTCATCTCTCAAACCATCTTGAAGCCCAGCATAGGCAAACACGATTCACTGTGTGCAGTTTTTTTGAATAGAGCAGATGTTTGGAAATGGTTTTTGACCTGCTTGGTGTTTTGACTTTCTTATTTTTGTGAAGTCTTTAAAACATAATATAAAAAAGAAAGGGAAAAGAACTAACTGCTTTTTGGATCTAGTAAACTAATGAGAGAGAACATAAAATCATAAAATGATAGGCAATGGCTAATGAATAAGAGAAGAAGAAAATCACGTCTTTTCATGGAAAGGGTTGGAAAGAAGACTTAGTAAGGGATGATACTCATATTCCACGTACAAGGTCTGTTTTGAACTCTTGGTAGTTTAGTTCCAAATCCAAAACAAGAAAAGAAAAGGCTTACTCAGTATCCAAGTGACTGTTTCCTAACAAACTATCCTTAATTATATTCGACATGTAGTTTTTGACCACTTAGCAGTTTTACAGCAATAAATTAGGATAGGAGGTGACATGATTAGATGGAAGTTTAATGACAGTAGGCCTGACAGCTAACCTTGAGTGGCAAGAGAACAACCACCACAGAGCAGGCATTGAGGGGAATACAACAGAAATACAGCGATGAATCCTCACAAAGATGACTCTACAGTTCAAGAAAAGTTAAATTGTAGTCACTTTCCCTTAGAAAGTTAGTAATGATTTCTTTAAGAAGATGATGAATGACAGTGCAGTTAGGCAAATGAGTAGGTGTGCATCAATAATTTGGAAAAATCATTTATGTGGAATAGTGGATTCCCAGTGATGCAGTTCATTAGGTGTCTTTGCATTTGAGTTGGGTCATGTCAAATCAAACAAACGTTCTATCCCTCCCGGGGTAGTATGATTCAAGAAATACTGGTGTGTGTCAAATATCTGAAATTACTCACTTGGAGATCATTCCTTTGGGCCTTGAAGGCATTTTATTTTCACAAACCTCCTGTTAAAGTTAAAATACCTATAGGTCATAAACTGTACTCTGGTAATCTATGGATATTACATTATTAGATACCGTGAGAATTTTATGTAGGATAAGCACTTATTCATTTCTTGAGCTCAAACTATCTCCATACTCTGGATACTGAGGAAAAGACTTGGAAAGCAAACAGCATATTTCAATTCTGTAAAACAGTTACCCAACTTTCATTTTCACCTCCCCAGGGAATAGGAATCTTCTAAGCTTGATGCACTGGAAAATTCCATCCATGGTGCTAGCTGTAGCTGATAAATTGTTGGTTCACTCTTTTTGACTATATGACAAGCTTGCCGAGTAAATGATACTACAATTGCAAAATAAACTTTGCAATTAAATGGCATGTAGTTATATGCAAGGATAACTCAAAGATGATTGGCAATGTTATATAAGTTAGTAAGGGAAATAATAAATGTATGCAATTCCAATGAGTACATAACTATATGGGCAACCACGCTTCTGGTTATTAGTAACAGGAGAGAAGAGATGGAGACTGCAGAAGGGGTGAAGGAGAAGCTGTGACTGGAACAAATGTGGAAATAAAGCAAACTGTTGGCCAGGTGGCCCACCTTGTTTGGGGAGAGCACCAATGGTGAGCTCTACCAATCTCAGTTCCAAGTTGAAAAACAATTTGTAGGAGGATTGCTTACTTTTAGGGTAATCATGCATCATGTATTGCCTGCGATAGTTCCAGTGTATACCTGTTGTACTGGTTTAATTATTATTATTATTTTTTTTTTAACATCTTTATTGGAGTATAATTGCTTTACAATGGTGTGTTAGTTTCTGCTTTCTAACAAAGTGAATCATCTGTACATATACATATATCCCCATATCTCCTCCCTCTTGCATCTCCCTCCCACCCTCCCTATCCCACCCCTCTAGGTGGTCACAAAGCACTGAGCTGATTTCCCTGTGCTATGCGGCTGCTTCCCCCTAGCTATCGATTTTACATTTGGTAGTGTATATATGTCCATGCCACTCTCTCACTTCGTCCCAGCTTACCCTTCCCCCTCCCCGTGTCCTCAAGTCCATTCTCTACATCTGCATCTTTATTCCTGTCCTGCCTCTAGGTTCTTCAGAACCATTTTTTTTTTCTTTTTGGATTCCATATATATGTGTTAGCATACGGTATTTGTTTTTCTCTTTCTGACTTACTTCACTCTGTATGACAGCCTCTAGGTCCATCCACCTCACTACAAACAACTCAATTTTGTTTCTTTTTATGGCTGAGTAATATTCCATTGTATATATGTGCCACAGCTTCTTTATCCTTTCATCTGTCGATGTACACTTAGGTTGCTTCCATGTCCTGGCTAATAGAGCTGCAGTGAACATTGTGGTACATGACTCTTTTTGAATTATGGTTTTCTCAGGGTATATGCCCAGTAGTGGGATTGCTGGGTCGTATGGTAGTTCTATTTTTAGTTTTCTAGGGAACCTCCATACTGTTCTCCTTAGTGGCTGTATCAATTTACATTCCTGCGAATAGTGCAAGAGGGTTCCCTTTTCTCCATACCCTCTCCAGCATTTATTATTTGTAGATTTTTTGATGATGGCCATTCTGACTGGTGTGAGGTGATACCACATTGTGCTTTTGATTTGCATTTCTCTAATGATAGGGATGTTGAGTATCCTTTCATGTGTTTGTTGGCAATCTGTATATCTTCTTTGGAGAAATGTCTATTTAGGTCTTCTGGCCACTTTTGGATTGGGTTGTTTGTTTTTTTGATATTGAGCTGCATGAGCTGCTTGAAATATTAGAGATTAATCCTTTGTCAGTTGCTTCATTTGCAAATATTTTCTCCCAGTCTGAGGGTTGTCTTTTCATCTTGTTTATGTTTTCCTTTGCTGTGCAAAAGCTTTTAAGTTTCATTAGGTCCCATTTGTTTATTTGTGTTTTTATTTCCATTTCTCTAGGAGCTGGGTCAAAAAGGATCTTGCTCTGATTTATGTCATAGAGTGTTCTGCCTATATTTTCCTCTAAGAGTTTGGTAGTGTCTGGCCTTACATTTAAGTCTTTAATCCATTTTGAGTTTATTTTTGTGTATGGTGTTAGGGAGTGTTCTAATTTCATTCTTTTACATGTAGCTGTCCAGTTTTCCCAGCATCACTTATTGAAGAGGCTGTCTTTTCTCCATTGTATGTTCTTGCCTCCTTTGTCATAAATTAGGTGACCGTCTGTGCGTGGGTTTATCTCTGTGCTTTCTATCCTGTTCCATTGATCTACATTTCTGTTTTTGTGCCAGTACCGTACTGTCTTGATTACTGTAGCTTTGTAGTATAGTCTGCAGTCCGGGAGCCTGATTCCTCCAGCTCCGGTTTTCTTTCTCAAGATTGCTTTGGCTATTCGGGGTCTTTTGTGTTTCCATACAAATTGTGAAATTTTGTATTCGAGTTCTGTGAAAAATGCCATTGGTAGTTTGATAGGGATTGCATTGAATCTGTAGATTGCTTTGGGTAGTAGAGTCATTTTCACAGTATTGATTCTTCCAGTCCAAGAACATGGTATATCTCTCCATCTGTTTGTATCACCTTTAATTTCATTCAACAGTGTCTTATAGTTTTCTGCATACAGGTCTTTTGTCTCCTTAGGTAGGCTTACTCCTAGGTATCTTATTCTTTTTGTTGCAGTGGTAAATGGGAGTGTTTCCTTAATTTCTCTTTCAGATTTTTCATCATTAGTATAGGAATGCAAGAGATTTCTGTGCATTAATTTTGTATCCTGCTACTTTATCAAATTCATTGATTACCTCTAGTAGTTTTCTGGTGGCATCCTTAAGATTCTCTATGTATAGTATTATGTCATCTGCAAACAGTGACAGCTTTACTTCTTCTTTTCCAATTTGGAGTCTTTTTATTTCTTTTTCTTCTCTGATTGCTATGGCTAAAACTTCCAAAACTATGTTGAATAATAGTGGTGAGAGTGGATAATCTTGCCTTGTTCCTGATCTTAGAGGAAATGGTTTCAGTTTTTCACCATTGAGAACAATGTTGGCTGTGGGCTTGTCATATATGGCCTTTATTATGTTGAGGTAAGTTATGCCTGCTTTCCGGAGGGTTTTTATCGTAAATGGGTGTTGAATTTTGTCGAAAGCTTTTTCTGCATCTATTGAGATGATCATATGGTTTTTCTCCTTCAATTTGTTAATATGGTTTATCACGTTGATTGATTTGCATATATTGAAGAATCCTTGTATTCCTGGGATAAACCCCACTTGATCATGCTGTATGATCCTTTTAATGTTATGTTGGATTTTGTTTGCTAGTATTTTGTTGAGGAATTTTGCATCTATGTTCATCAGTGATATTGGCCTGTAGTTTTCTGTCTTTGTGACATCTTTGTCTGGTTTTGGTATCAGGGTGATGGTGGCCTCGTAGAATGAGTTTGGGAGTGTTCCTCCCTCTGCTATATTTTGGAAGAGTTTGAGAAGGATAGGTGTTAGCTCTTCTCTAAATGTTTGATAGAATTCTCCTGTGAAGCCATCTTCCTGGGCTTTTGTTTTTTGGAAGATTTTTAATCACAGTCTCAATTTCAGTGCTTGTGACTGGTCTGTTTATATTTTCTGTTTCTTCCTGGTTCAGTCTCGGAAGGTTGTGCTTTTCTAAAAATTTGTCCATTTCTTCCAGGTTGTCCATTTTATTGGCATAGAGTTGTAGTAATCTCTCATGATCCTTTGTATTTCTGCAGTGTCAGTTTTTGCTTCTCCTTTTTCATTTCTAATTCGATTGATTTGAGTCTTCTCCCTTTTTTTCTTGATGAGTCTGGCTAAGGGTTTATCAATTTTGTTTGTCTTCTCAAAGAAACAGCTTTTAGTTTTATTGATCTTTGCTATCATTTCCGTCATTTCTTTTTCATTTATTTCTGATCTGATCTTTATGATTTCCTTCCTTCTGCTAACGGGGTTTTTTTGTTCTTCTTTCTATGATTGCTTTAGGTGTAAGGTTAGGTTGTTTATTTGAGATGTTTCTTGTTTCTTGAGGTAGGATTATAATGTTATAAACTTCCTTCTTAGAACTGCTCTTGCTGCATCCCATAGGTTTTGGGTCATCGTGTTTTCATTGTCATTTGTTTCTAGGTATATTTTGACCTCCTCTTTGACTTCCTCAGTGATCTCTTGGTTATTTAGTAGTGTATTGTTTAGCCTCCATGTGTTTGTATTTTTTACAGATTTTTCTCCTCTAATTGATATCTAGTCTCATAGGTCGGAAAAGATACTTGATACAATTTCAATTTTCTTAAATTTACCAAGGCTTGATTTGTGACCCAAGATATGATCTATCCTGGAGAATGTTCATGACCACTTGAGAAGAAAGTGTAGTCTGTTGTTTGTGGATGGACTGTCCTATAAATATCAATTAAGCCCATCTTGTGTAATGTATCATTTAAAGCTTGTGTTTCCTTATTTATTTTCATTTTGGATGATCTGTCCATTGGTGAAAGTGGGGTGTTAAAGTCCCCTACTATGATTGTGTTACTGTCGATTTCCCCTTTCATGGCTGTTAGCATTTGCCTTATGTATTGAGGTGCTCCTACGTTGGGTGCATAAATATTTACAATTGTTGTATCTTCTTCTTGAACTGATCCCCTGATCATTATGTAGTGTCCTTCTTTGTCTCTTGTAATAGTCCTTATTTTAAAGTCTATTTTGTCTGATATGAGAATTACTACTCCAGCTTTCTTTGATTTCCATTTGCATGGAATATCTTTTTCCATCCCCTCACTTTCAGTCTGTATGTGTCCCTAGGTCTGAAGTGAGTCTCTTGTAGACAGCATATATACAGGTCTTGTTTTTGCATCCTTTCAGCCAGTCTATGTCTTTTGGTGGGAGCATTTAATCCATTTACATTTAAGGTAATTATCGATATGTATGTTCATATTACCATTTTCTTAATTGTTTTGGGTTTGTTATTGTAGGTGTTTTCCTTCTCTTGTGTTTCTTGCCTAGAGAAGTTCCTTTAGCATTTGTTGTACAGCTGGTTTGGTGGTGCTGAATTCTCTTAGCTTTTGCTTGTCTGTAAAGCTTTTGATTTCTCTGTCGAATCTGAATGAGGTCCTTGCTGGGTAGAGTAATCTTGGTTATAGGTTTTTCCCTTTCATCACTTTAAATATGTCCTGCCACTCTCTTCTGACTTGCAGAGTTTCTGCTGAAAGGTCAGCTGTTAACCTTATGGGGATTCCCTTGTATGTTATTTGTTGCATTTCCCTTGCCGCTTTTAATATTTTTTCTTTGTATTTAATTTTTGATCGTTTGATTAACATGTGTCTTGGCGTGTTTCTCCTTGGATTTATCCTGTATGGGACTCTCTGTGCTTCCCGGACTTGATTGACTATTTCCTTTCCCATTTTAGGGAAGTTTTCAAGTATAATCTCTTCAAATATTTTCTCAGACCCTTTCTTTTTCTCTTCTTCTTCTGGGACCCCTATAGTTTGAATATTTGTACATTTAATGTTGTCCCAGTGGTCCCTGAGACTGTCCTCAATTCTTTTCATTCTTTTTTCTTTATTCTGCTCTGAGGTAGTTATTTCCACTATTTTATCTTGAGGTTACTTTATCTGTTCTTCTGCCTCAGTTATTCTGCTATTGATTGCTTCTAGAGAATTTTTAATTTCATTTATTGTGTTGTTCATCATTGTTTGTTTGCTCTTTAGTTCTTCTAAGTCCGTGTTAAATGCTTCTTGTATTTTCTCCATTCTATTTCCAAGATTTTGGATCATCTTTACTATCATTACTCTGAATTCTTTTTTAGGTAGGCTGCCTATTTCCTCTTCATTTGTTTGGTCTGGTGGGTTTTTACCATGCTCCTTCATCTGCTGTGTGTTTCTCTGTCTTCTCATTTTGCTTAACTTACCGTGTTTGGGGTCTTCTTTTCGCAGGCTGCAGGTTCGTAGTTCCTGCTGTTTTTGGTGTCTGCCCCCACTGGGTAATGTTGGTTCAGTGGTTTGTGTAGGCTTCCTGGTGGAGGGGACTGGTGCCTGTGTCCTGGTGGATGAGGCTGGATCTTGTGTTTCTGGCGGGCAGGACCACGTCCAGTGGTGTGTTTTGGGGTGTCTGTGACCTTATTATGATTTTGGGCAGCCTCTCTGCTAATGGGTGGGGTTCTGTTCCTGTCTTGCTAGTTGTTTGGCATGGGGTGTCGAGCACTGTAGCTTGCTGGTCATTGAGTGGAACTGGGTCTTAGCGTTGAGATGGAGATCTCTGGGAGAGCTTTCGCCGTTTGATAGTACGTGGAGCTGGGAGGTCTTTGGTGGACCAGTGTCCTGAAGTTGACTCTCCCACTTCAGAGGCACAGGCCTGACACCCAGCCGGAGCCCCAAGACCCTGTCAGCCACACGGCTCAGAAGAAAAGGGAGGGGAAAAAAAAGAAAGAAAGGAGAAAATAATAAAATAAAATAAAGTTATTTAAAAAAATTTATTAAAAAAAAGTCATAAAAAAAGAGAAAGAAAGAAGAGAGCAACGAAACCAACAAACAGATCCACCAATGATAACAAGTGCTAAAAACTATACGAAAAAAACCCAAAAAACAGAAAACATAAAAAAGGACAGACAGAACCCTAGGACAAATGGTAAGAGCAAAGCTATACAGACAAAGTCCCACAAAGAAGCATACACATACACACTCACAAAAAGAGAAAAAGGAAAAAAACTATATATCTATATATAAAAAAATAATAGGAAGAGAGCAATGAAATCAGTAAACAAATCTACTAATGATAATAAACTCTAAATAGTAAACTAAGATAAACGTAAAACCAGAAACAAATTAGATGCAGAAAGCAAACCCCAAGTCTACAGTTGCTCCCAAAGTCCACTGCCTTAATTTTGGGATGATTTGTTGTTTATTCAGGTATTCCAGAGATGCAGGGTACATCAAGTTGTTTGTGGAGATTTAATCTGCTGCTCCTGAGGCTGCTGGGAGAGATTTCCATTTCTCTTCTTTGTTCGCACAGCTCCTGGGGTTCAGCTTCGGATCTGGCCCCGCTTCTGCAAGTAGGTCAACTGAGGGCATCTGTTCTTCACTCAGACAGGACGGGGTTAAAGGAGCAGCTGATTAGGGGGTTCTGGCTCACTCAGTCCACGGGAAGTGAGGGGTACGGAATGCGGGGCGAGCCTTTGGCAGCAAAGGCCAGCATGATGTTGCAACAGCCTGGGGCGCGCCGTGCGTTCTCCCGGGGAAGTTGTCCCTGGATCACGGGACCCTGGCAGTGGCGGGCTGCACAGGCTCCCGGGAGGGGAGGTGTGGATAGTGACCTGTGCTTGCACACAGGCTTCTTGGTGGCGGCAGCAGCAGCCTTAGCGTTTCTTGCCCCTCTCTGGTGTCCGCACTGTTAGACGCGGCTTGTGCCTGTCTTTGGAGCTCGTTTAGGCGGTGCTCTGAATCCCTTCTCCTCGCGCACCCCGAAACAATGGTCTCTTGCCTCTTCGGCAGCTCCAGACTTTTCCCGGACTCCCTTCCCGCCTAGCCGTGGCGCACTAGCCCCCTTCAGGCTGTGTTCACGCAGGCAACCCCAGTCCTCTCCCTGGGATATGACCTGCGAATCCTGAGCCTCAGCTCCCAGCCCCCGCCCTCCCTGGCAGGTGAGCAGACAAGCCTCTCGGGCTGGTGAGTGCTGATCGGCACCAATCCTCTGTGTGGGAATCTTTCCACTTTGCCCTCCGCACCCCTGTTGTTGCGCTCTCCTCCGTGGCTCCGAAGCTTCCCCCCTCCGCCACCCGCAGTCTCCACCTGTGAAGGGCCTTCCTAGTGTGTGGAAACCTTTCCTCCTTCACAGCTCCCTCTTAGAGGTGCAGGTCTCATCCCTATTCTTTTGTCTCTCTTTTTTCATTTTTATTTTGCCCTACCCAGGTACGTGGGGAGATTCTTGCCTTTTGGGAAGTCTGAGGCCTTTTGCCAGCGTTCAGTAGGTGTTCTGTAGGAGTTGTTCCACATGTAGATGTATTTCTGATGCATTTGTGGGGAGGAAGGTGATCTCCACATCTTACTCCTCTGCCATCTTGAAGGTCTTCTCTATACTGGTTTAATTATTGATATTGCATTATTTTACTATCAAAAGTGTTCTTGCTTTGACATTAAATAATTCCATGATCACTATACTTAATTTTGAGTGAAACAGAGGAGAAAATACGGAGCCTATTTTAAAACTGATCATTCACAGATAAACTCTCTTACAATCTCCTATTTCCTTACAAGCGAAATAATAAAAACAAACCTGACAGTCGTTAAGTCTAGTTTCCTACCTAGTAAAGAAATGACACTAAACTCTACAGCAACTTCAACTTTCTCCTCCTACTGCCTTTATGTTTTACAGAGCCACCTATATTCACTGTGGAGTTGATAATAACTAGGCAAAGATGAACATTTCGGATGAGAAATGTAGAAATAAACAATGCTGCACTTCTGAGTTTATATCCAATAGTGTATCAGCCGGGAACTGGAGGGGGAGAAGTGAAGTCCTAAGGTTATGTCCAGAGAAATGTTAATATTCCCAGACTATCAGCCTGCTGCATCTGGCCTGAGTACTGTTCCTCCCTGGGCAGTCCACCCCACATTGCTAGCCAGGGTGGTTATTAGAATGAATTTATTATCCTTTGGTCATCATTAACACTGACTGCAGTGGACAGTAAATTTTTTACACTCTTTATGAATGGATCTGGAAAGCAGTTTCAGAATTTTTCAAAGTGACTTTTGTGGCCAATATTCTATATCAGAGACATATCCTTATAAACAAGGACAACACGTCTCTCAACAGTCACACAGAGTTGCTTTTAGGGTGTTTCTGGTGTTAAAAATCCTTACTTACTAACTTTATTTTTACTCTCTTATGTAATATTAGTATTCTTTTATCACTGGCTCTTGGAATATGTTGGTGTCTGGCAATTAAGAAGTTTCTCAGTATTGTACTCACCTAATCAAACCAGGTCTTTTTGTGTTTTGGTGTCTGTCCAATATCTTCTTTATCTATGCTTTCTTTTTTTTGTCTTTGCCATGGAGCCACTGTTGAGGAAAAGTTTGAGGATCAAACAGGAGGATTACACAGGGCTTCATACAGATAGCTAGGAGAAGTGTGACGGGTGCAGGGAGGACATGAAGCACGGGGGGAAGTGAAAAGGAAGAACTTGTGATAAGACAGTGGAGTGAAGGGATGCAGTCCTTAGGGTCCGCAATACTGTGAGGTAGGCATGAAGAGGACAGTGGGTTAGCTGGTATTCCAGATATTCGGTAAGCAAGAGGGGAGCATGAGCCCTCAGCAGAAGTGATGTGGTGGCCAGGAGCACTGAGGAATGATACAGTATACAACCCTGTATCTAAATTCCAGCATCTCTCTCTGATAGCTGTGTGACTTTTAGCAAGTTTCTCAATGTCTCTCTGCTTCAGTTCCTTCATCTTAAACTGGGGATGGGTCCTGCAGTATCCATCTAACAGGGCTGACCTGAGGATTGTATGAATCAATCTGTGTAAAGAGCTTAGGAAAGTCGCAGGCATGTTGTGAGAGCTCAGTAAGTGTTAGCTGTCTAAAAACGCCCGGGCTGTTGGTTTTTGGCATGGTTCTCTCCCTGCAGCTGTGTATAGTGTAACCGAACACTGCTGAGCCAGGAAGGACTTAGCTAACAGGACCAGCAGTGACAGAGCCATGTGAACACCGGGGTTATTTCTTGGCAGCACGGTGTGGGCTCTCAGCTGATTGGCTTGAATTCACAATTCCCCTCTGGGCCAAAGAAGACAAGAGTGTTGGACGATTACCACATAAACTGGGACAATTATGACCTAAAGTCTAGGTATCACTTGGGGATTATCAGTTGGCCCTAAAACAGTGCTCTCCCTTTGATGGTAAGTGCTAGAAAAAAAGCATGTACCTCACCGCCCCTTATTCTCTTTGCCACACTATAACTGTGTCCTTAGAGATGGTGTTTAGCACCGGGAAGAGTGTTTTACCCCTTTACAGTCGAGGATAAATCATGCCCTATAACTGGGGTGTCTAAAAATCCCATTTGGTTATTTTCTTAAATGTAAAACATCTTGAGCATCGATTATCCAAGTGTACAAGAGTCTCCTAGTCTCTGATATCAGTGCTTAATAAACTGGCCTTTATTGAGTGTATCTATGACTGTGTTAGGAGTACTAGTCTTAGAAGGCATGATCCCCGCTTTCAAAGAATGTCTGATCTAGGTGAGAAATAAAACATTAGTGTGCTCTTGATACTAAGCTGCTGGGTGTCATTGCCATTATAGTTTGTAAAAAATGTCTCGATCTATTCTTCATGTGTTCTGGTAGCGTAGCCCTTCCTTTCTTACTTGTCTTGATTCACCATTGTAGTAACACAACACCTAACGTTTAGATGCTTTGGCTCCCTTTGCAGTGCTGTAGGTTTCTAATAAACATTGTAAATTAATCATTCCCCAGTTTATTCTTGCCTGAAAAAAGAAAAGACTTGTTTTCTGTGCTTCTGTGATTTGTCCTGTCCTTACATACCGTTCTGTACCTGAAATTCTTGCTTAAGCACTATATGCATTACCTTGATTTAGTTAATTTTTTAAACCTTTTTTTAAAATTTAAATTGAGGTCATCTCTGTAAGGTGCCTGTTACAGTGTCTAGGGCATAAGAAGTGATCAATGAAAGTTAATTCAACTTATTAATACATTTTTTTGTTCTTCTGCCTTGCAGTTCTAAATCATTCTTTTCCATCATGTAGCATATTCAAGTTCATTTCCATTTTATGCATTTGTTCTTATATTATGGAAGATGGAAACAAAAATGTAAAGCACTAGGATGAGGGTTATCTCTCTCTTCTCGGACAGGAACACAGGCATGAGTAATATATTCTGTGGAGCAGGAGTAAGAACAATAAATGTCCCAAATATACTTCCCATTAAGCAGGTAAAATTATTTTCCTATTTTCATAACTTTGTATTTTATTTATAGTATAAATTCTATGTACTTTTCAGTAAATACTGAGCAATGGTTACTAAAGACTATTTTTCATGGCCCCATGTAACGTGCTCCTGATATGCAACGAAAAGCTTTCTTTCAGTTAACTTCCTCACTCCTTTCGTGGCAGCAACATGGAGCAGTATTTTAGAACCTTGAAAACCTCAGGTTTATACATGGTATTGTTTATTTGTATAGTCTCTAAGCATACTCTTCTTGCACAAAGTAACTTTTGTTTGTTTCTTTGAACTTAATTTTATAAAAATATGGCACAGCTGAGTTGGATTTTCATAATTCTTTCTCTAATTTGGGCTTTCTTGTCACTGGCAGATTTTTAAAAATATTTTTCTTTCTTTTTTATTTATTTTTCTTTTATTTTTGGCTGCGTTGGGTCTTCGTTTCTGCGCGTGGGCTTTCTCTAGTTGCGGCAAGCGGGGACTACTCTTCGTTGTGGTGCGCGGGCTTCTCATTGCGTTGGCTTCTCTTGTTGTGGAGCACGGGCTCTAGGCCCGCAGGCTTCAGTAGCTGTGGCACGTGGGCTCAGTAGTTGTGGCTCGCAGGCTGTAGAGTGCAGGCTCAGTAGTTGTGGCACACGAAGTTAGTTGCTCCGCGGCATGTGGAATCTTCCCAGACCAGGGCTCAAACCCATGTCCCCTGCATTGGCAGGTGGATTCTTAACTACTGTGCCACCAGGGAAGTCCCAGATTGTTTTTTTTTTTCTCTTGAAAGGTTAACTGCATCGTATCAGTCATCTCAGAGGGCTCCTTGAGATGAACTAAGGAAATAATGAACATGGTTCTACATTTTTAAATGGGTAATTTGTTATAAGACTATGACCATAATGGAGAAAATGCCATCTACTCCCTGGAAGTTTCTGGTGCTAAGGCCTGACTGCACATTGAATTTCATCAGGGTGCTCCTGGCTGGTGGAGGTTGAGGGCCACTTTTCTCTGCATCCTGGACTTAACTAGTTCTGATTCTCTCAGCGTATCCACCTGCCTGCTTTGGATGGTACAGTGACAACTGATACACAGGTGCTTTGGCCATTTCTATTATAACATCTACTGGGGATACAAGAAAACTACTACTTATGATTTCATTTAGAACTTGTACCAAATGGAACAATCTCTTTTAATTTCACCAACAAATGAAATTAATTCAGAGTTTAAAAATATAAATAATCTGAAAAAGTACTGAAGAAGATAGATAGTAAATATGTCCTCTCTACTTCAAAACTTGCTCTCCATTCAAGATTAAAGATTAAATCTGGCTACCAAAAAAAAAAAAAAAAAAAAAAAAACCCAAAAAGCCCCAGAAGATTTTGTTCTTTTCTTTTACCTAGAAGACTGGTTTATCTTCATTTGTGTTGGTTGGCACTAAAACCCAATGCCCAGAGAGATCAAACACTGGTAGATATTCCTCAGGAATGGTTCAGAAAATTTATTCCATTCAGAGTTCATGTCTTATTTAGAAGCACAGCAAATATCTAAAATATGTATTCTGCCAGTGACACACAATGTCTGAGATTCTTCAAGGCTTCTATTATTTTATACAACCACCATCTTTTACTGTCCACTCTGGATGGACAATTAACTGAACTTTTATCTAGGTCTAAAGAAGAGAAAAAAGGCCAGTTATAAAAGCTTTCGTAACTTGGAGCTTTGCGTATTACAGCCTTCTGTCTTTTGTAAGACAGTCATGGTAAGATTTTTAACTCTGGATCCTTTTTTTTTTTTTTTTTTTTGCTATGTCCTATTTATGTGAATTAAGCAGTGTAAGGTCCAGGAGAAACTGAGACAGAAAAGTAAGGATTATCTGTGATTTGAGTTTTATAACTGCATACATTAAATCATGTTGCATTCAATAAAACAGATTACAGTGGGAAGGCAACAGACATAAAAAGTATCTATGCATCCCTTCTGTGTGATTTTTTCCATATCTAAGACATAGACTTGTATTTAAAGGAGAACTTATAAATCATCTTGGAGGCCATTGCATTTAATGCAATGTCTTTATGGGTGACCAGTTGGCATGGCAATGATAGATGGGCTCACATAACTGGGTCTGGTGGTTCAATGTAGTTCACTTTGGCAGTGACTAAAAGGCTTTATGATCCAGCAATTGCTTAGCGACCTGGATGAAATGAATTGGTCTGTTTCCTAGTGAATAGCTGTCCATGTCACAAGACTAGAATGTAACCGGTACTAATTGTCTCCCTGGTTGATGGTTTCAGAAACAGGGCTAAAGAGGTCATAAGGAAGGGTGACAAAATGCTCTGTCTTTTCACACCATCGCTCATTTACCGAGCTCACTGCACCCAGTCATCCCATTGGCCAGGCAGAGAGGAGGAAACCATTCATTGTTGCAACCTGAGTTAAACTGAGCCTCCCTTAAATGACATGTCTTCAATTCTCGATTATCTCTGTGACAAAATCCTTATACATACCAAATTTAGTTCAACAAAACAGAAGCAAAAACAAAAGCAAAAACAGTGTTGGAAAAGAAAAATAGTCTTTAAAATGACAGACGCTTCTGCTCATTTAGAGCAAAGTCCAGACTTAAAAGATTCATGGAATTAACTTCATAGTTTCTTTATAGTTGTATCCTACTGTGTTAGAGAGTTGATTTAAAATGTACTCTCATCAATGCTTGTCCTTTGGGACCCATTAGAATAGTTTTTACCATTTTTGTCCTATATAAAATGAAGTCTAGAAGAATTTTCCCTGGATGGGAAGAATTAAATTAAAGATGTCAATCTTTGCTAAATGAATATAAAAATATGATTCAATCCCAAGCAGCATCCAAAAAGTTGATAGTACACAGGGAAGAAATCCAAGAGAATTAATAATGATGAGATAAACACAATAATATTGAAGGAGACAAAGAGTTAGTGTAATGAAATAATATGAGACAAGCAGATTAAAGGAATTCAACTGGACTATGGCCACATATACACATCACCAAATATGGGAACTTAGTATTTGTGTAGCATGGTATTTCAAATCTGTAAGCAAATCTGTAAAGCAAAACAAAACTGGATTCCCCCCTCACACCATACACAAAAGACAAACTATAGATGGATCAGAGATCTAAATACAAAAATTACAAAATTAGTTGAAGAAAATGTTTATAAGTTTGGAGTGGCATTCTTAAGTAAGATTTGGAAACCAGAACCCATAAAGAAAACACATGGACAGATTTCGTACATTAAAATTCTAAATTCTATAAGCAACAGCAAATCCAAAGTTAAAATACAAACAGTTAATGTGAAAATATTTGTACCGTATATCAGGGGTTCCCTACCCCCGGGGTCGAGGACCACTGCCAGCTGTTAGGAACCAGGCTGCACAGCAGGAGGTGAGTGGCGGGCGAGCGAGCGAAGCTTCATCTCCTGCTCCCCGTCGCTGGCATTACCACCTGAACCATCCTCCCCAGCCCCGTCCGCGGAAAAATTGTCTTCCATGAAACCGGTCCCTGGTGCCAAAAAGGTTGGGGACCGCTGCCATATATAACAGGTGTATGTAACAAATATTTCTAATATTTAAGGAGTTTTTCTAATGCAGCGAGGAAAAATATTAATCACTTAATAGAAAAGTGGACAAAAAATATGAACAGGCAATTTAGAGATGAAGAGTTGGAAAAGACTTATAAATATATAAAGAGTTGTTTAACTTAAGTACGAATAATTCCTTTAGGAATGAAAATTGAAACAGGATACCCTTTTTGACTATTAGACTGGGAAAATGTAAAGAAAATAGGAAACATTGTGTGTTGTGCTATGTGAGGCTATGCTCTGGCATGAAAATGACCTTTTCATATATTAGTGTGTTAAAGGGAATTTGTAAAACCTTTGGAGATCAGTTTGGTAATAGCTTTTAAAAATTCAAATGCACATTTTCTATAACCTAGAAATATCATTCTGAGGAATCTCACCTATAGCTATAGCTATGGGTTCAAAAGCATATGTTTTTGCCCATCACAAACATAAATGTTCATTAATAAGAAAACAGTACAATAAGTACATCATGGCTTTACAATGGATTTTATGTAAACATTAAAAAGAATGGAGTAGAGTTATACCTACTAACATGAAAAAATATTTGTGTTATGTTGCTGAGTGAAAAAATGTGTAATATAATGACAATTCCTTAATGTGTGTGTGTTTGTATATTTTTGTAAAATCTTAGGAAAATATTGAGAAGTATGTGTCCCCAATTATTGAAAGTAGCTAAAGTTTAAAGTAGTTGAAAGGATGAGTGGGGTTGGAGAAGTCAAGATGGGACTCTTTTCTTCCTTAAATAACTTTAAGAGGATGGGAACATGGGTCATTGTCTGGACTTGAAATTTTGAGCTTTTCAGTGAGATAGGTTTGTGCCTGCATGGCCACACATGGATGTGTGCCGTTGTCGACTCCCATTTCTCCAATAAGACCAAAGCAGGAATGATCATTAGCTTGCTCACCAAAGGAGCAATTCAGACCTGGCTAAGAAGGGGGTTGTGAGTGTACAGAACACTGAGATGGTTTTGAGGGGTGCCCCGTACTCAGATATAAGTAAAAGGAAAGTGACCTTTCAGTCTCTGTTAGGAGAATGTTTGATTTCCTGTCACTGATGCTTAATTTCAAAGTTATTTGCTTTTGGTTCCTTTTTTTGCTAACATAATGCCTACCATAAAATGACTCAGTAAGTATCAACTTTGTGAAGTGATTGTCAATTGGAAAAATTAATTTAAAAATATATTTTTTAAAATTCATGTTTTAATAACTTATGAAGATTTTTTAAATGGAAACAGCATTTTTCTTTTTTTTTTTTTTTTTCCCCATTTTCTTCCATACATTGTTTTAGTAATTTGTGTTGTAACTAGCATTTGAATCAAGGAGAGAATCTATGGCCTCCTCAAAGAAGTGTGGCAAAATTTCCAATTACTAAAATACAAAACTTGTTCTCCTTTCTCATGTTTTTATACCACAGCATGGAAATATGTCTTCTGATTTCTTATAGTAAGGAATTAGCTTTTAAAGTAGCAAATTGCTTTTAAAATCACTTCTCTTTCTCATTCATATTCCTTTTTCTGTCTTTTGTATCAGTTATTAGCTTTTGGAACAGGTTTGTTCTTTGCTTTTATGCAGCATACATCAAACTAGACGTTTATATTTTTATATTTAAATTAAATTTTTTTACCGTGAGCAGTATTCTAATTTATGTCAAGGTGATATCTCCCATGTGGGAGATATTTTATTGCCAGATGGTATGTGAACTTTTCTTCTGTTTGTATCACAACTTTTCTGTTGTCATTCCTTCTAAGAAACACTTTTGCTTTAATATAGGAAAATCATCAGTAAAATCTTAAATTAAGCAATCAGTGATTGGAGAGTGATTATGGCATTTGCCCAATACTAAGTTGGTAATAAAACCTAGGGAGAAGGAATTATGGAGATCAATTTCCCTGAAATGCTGCTTTTGACTTGCTAATCTGTTATTCAAGATTCTTTAATATTTTAATTCTGTAGTACCTCTTGGCTTTCATAAAGTAAAATAAAACATTTATCCCTGCCCTTGTCTGCAGTCTTTTACCCCTTAATACCTGAAAGGGGTGGGGAATGGTGAAGAGTAGTTCCCACCTGGTGCAGGACAGGCCCTGAAAGAGCTAACCTATTGCTCAAGGAGAAGTTGCAAGGAAAAATGACCCTCACGTCAGTAATATTCTTGATCTTTCCTCTAAAAGAAGAGAGGGAAGACAAAAGCAGACATAACCTAACAAAAGTGAAGTCAAAACCAAGGCAGATTTCAAAAGACATTGACGCATAAGTGGATATTTGTATAAGAATTTTATACATGGGAGTAAAATTTATCCATTTTAAAACCACTTTGAGAATAAGTTTATGAGATGTAGTGGTAATTCAGATTCTAGGCAGGAAGGTCCTTGACGTCAGCTTTGGAAATAGGACAGTTTTTTTTGCCTAGAAATCAAGGGTGGGGCAGGGGGAAAGGCACAAAATTGTTGGAATAACATTAAAGTGATACCACTGAGTGGACTTGAGAGAAAAATAATTTATATGTGCTTTAATAGTGGAATGATGCAGATGTTATTTTAAGTGAAAAGCAATATGATAAAGTTTGTGGAAGCATTTAGATCCAGGCTAAGGGGATGCACTTGCAGAGCAGCCTAGTGACAAGTGAAGGCATAGCTAAATCATGCATTATGGAGGGACTGAGGGTGACAGCCACTAAAGCAAAGGGGAGCCCTGTGTCTGCTGACTGGGGTTTGCACAGCACTAAGTAAACTTAAATGGCTCAGGTGTTCAGAGGATGAACGCAGTCATGAGGAAAGAAGCTGCTATGTACCTGGTGAGGTTAGACAAAGAGCAAAGGCACACACCATCCACATTCCTGTGTGTGCTCAGGAATTAGCCTTCCCTTGTCTGGTTTGCATGTTTGTTGGGCAGGAAATGATCTGTCAGTTTAATTCAGAACTTGTATTTTCAATGGAGCTGACATGGGGTTAAAGAAAATCAATATTAGACTTACAAGATAAAATAATGTTATCTTATTGACAGCTATCAATAATGGATAATGAGGCCTTCCGTTGAACTTCCTTGAACAAACAAGGACTTGAGGCTGTCAATAGGTTATAAATGAAAATCTAATTACATAGACTTGTTAGCTTGGATTCCAGTCTTAGACATTAATGTAATTAATTTGTGGAAGAGTGGCAATTTGAGTGGGGGAATTCAAGCATATTTTATTAATTTTTTTTTTTATACATAGGTAGACTTTTAGAGAAAAATACCTTTCCCTTTTGCAAACAGAAGCATTGCAAATGCATATATGACGTGTGAGCACATGTGCATGTGAGACAGTTTCTTTTTCAGTTTATGGAACATCATTATAAATTTCCAGAGAGAAAAGGAAATATAAATTGCTCAGGCAATTTAATAAAATTCAGATAGAATAATTGAGTTTGAGATACTCAAGTTTGTCAGTATCAGTTCAAAATTAAAATAAATTTTTGTGTTCTACAAAAGTAAGGTCACTGTTAAAAGTTTCTGTTTTTTCCTTGCCATGGCTTAAAATACACGAGCAAAAGCATAACTCCATAGGGCTTTCCATTAGGTTGGCTTTTCTAGAAAATTAGGATCCTTAGAAAGGGGGAGGTAGAGATAGATTTTTAAAAATTCTATCTTCTGAAGTTTTATTCATTATAGCTAAAATTTGTAAGTAGCCAAGATGTCCTTCAATAGGTGAGTGGATAAACAAACTGTGTATTATTCAATGATAAAAATAAATGAACTATCAAGCCATGAAAAGACACAGAGGAAACTTAAGTGCATGTTGCTAAGTGAAAAAAGCCAGTCTGAGAAGGCTACACACTGTATGGTTCCAACTGTTTGACATTCCAAGAGAGGCATAGCTATAGAGACAGAAAAAGATCAGTGGTTTCCAGGAATTGGCAGGGATGGAGATGAGTTAGAGGAGAGGAATGAATAGGGGGCGAATAGGAGATTTTTAGAGCATTGAAACTATTCTGTATGATATTGTAATGGTGGATGCATGATATTATGTATTTGGGAAAACCCACAGAATGTACCTCACAAAGAGTGAACCCTAATGTAAATGTTGACTTTGGGTGATGATGACATGTCTGTGTAGGTTCATGGATTGTAACAAACGTACCACAATAATACAAGATGTTAATAATAAGGGAAACTGTGTGTGTGTAGAGGGGGGTTGGTGAAGAGGTAGGTATATGGGAACTCTCTGTTCTTCTCTAGTTTTTCTGTAAACCTAATACTACTCTAAAAAATAAAGTCTATGATTAAAAAATTGTCTCTTCAAAATTACAGTTTGAAATAGAAACTTTCAATTCATAAGATTAAAGCTACTCTGGGTGAACACATCCCATAAACCATCAGGATCTATCTTAGAAAGCCAGCTGGCTTTCTCCTTATGCTTCTATACTGACTTTCCATTTGGCCCAAAGCATTAATCCAGGTACAGCAGGATGAATTAGTGATTGCATGGACTCTGCCTTGGCCCACAAGGAGGATGTCTAGGGCAAGTCTGTCATGTGTAACAACCCTGGCCAGTGAGTTGAGGCTGACCTGAATGCACTCCAGGCCTGAGGTGGTGTCATTGATCACTTAAGTCAAGCACAAATATTCTAACTGGATGGCTCCCATCATAGGAATAACTGCCCAGGGGTCCACATAAATGACAAATCAGTTGTTTCTCCAGGAAGCTCCCCTGAGTAACCAAGGCCCTACTCGTTTTGGAAAGATCTTCACAGCCATCTTTGGCTACATAATCCATGGGTGCTGTTTTCCTAACATTTGCAGGTCTCTCATCCCACCCCTCAGGTGCAAGTCAAGGTGTTTTTGGGAGAGAGGCAAATAAATGTTTGGCTTCCTCACAAGCAGTAGAGTCCTGGGGCACATGTAATACCTTTGGAAAGAAAGTGCCATTTCCACTTATTGGGCCCTCCCAAGTGACACATTTGTCACAGAGAACAGGTTGATAGTGCCTCCAATGTGGTCATCTGGCTGACTGCTAAGTCTTAGGGGGCCCCAGTTCAGTTTGAATAACTGAGTCTAGTCCTTGATTTCAGAAGGAATGACTGAGGAAGTTCAGTATTTTCTGTGTGTCTACACCACTAGCCAGGTAGCATTTTCCTAAGGAAGGGAGGAGGGAAAGGCATAAGGAGATATTAACAGGTATTTTGCATGGGAGGTTTAGGATCTGGGGCTATTTTGCTGTTTCTGATGGAGTTTTCAGTAGGGGGAACAGTGGGCAAATTATAGTCAGAGCCATCTAGCAGGAGATGGAAAGCCTGTCCAGTTAACTAAATTTAAGGTGCTTACAACAGTTTTGGAGACCTGCACTGTGGTGCTTCCCTTCTTGAGGAAGGTTCCAGGCAGGAGGCTCCTCCTTCCTCTGAACTTGCAGGGTCTAAGATGCTCCCTTTCCAGGCGTCTGAACTGTTGTTCTCTCTTCACTGCCACTAAATTGTTATGTCTTCTTCAAGTAACTTTACCTTTTTTCCCATCATCCTTACTCTCAGACCTTTCATCCAGAAATGTGAAGTGTAAGAGAGGTAGAACATCATTATAAAACTTAAAGAGGCTTCACATGTCCAACCTGGGCCCACCAAGCCATTGTAGGGGTACGAATAGGGGTCATTAGCATTATGTTCTAAAGTTATTAGACCATCGTGCTCATTATGCTTGTGATCTAAGACCATGTCAATCTAACAAAAGAATCCAGGCAGCTGAACCAGAACCGAATTTGAATCCTCTGGCATTCCTTTTGGTTGGGCTATCACCCAGAGAGTATATGAACCAGATTGCTTGAGGTTACTCTCAGGGAAAAGGGTCATGCATCATGCCCAGGAATGGTCAAGGCAGTATTCTGAATTTGAAAGTTAAGTCTATATAAATCCCACTACCCCTTTGTCCTGATCATTATCCAGAGGTAATTATTCCTTGTTTTGTATTACTTCAATATAACTTGTATTTTTCATAAGTCATATGGAATAGTTACTATCTCTATATATGTCTATTTTCCCTAGAAAACATAATTTCTTTAAGGTAAAAAATTTTCACCTTTGCCTTTGTATTTCTAAGCCTAGAGCCTAGGAGGGTACTTAGTACTATAGAAGGCTCTTAAAAAAATGTATCTTAACTAGAACTCATTTGTGAAAGATGGACTAGGGTAATGCTATTCAAATTAACTATGAATTGTGTAAATACACAGAATCAGATTAAAAGGAAAGGATTACTGATTCATTATGTGCAGAGGAAACAAAAGGTTTGGGGATAAATATTACATATTTCCTTAAAAAGTCTATAATTGTGTATTATTTCAGGAAAAGTTCAATAAAAGCCTAGGAGATTAATGTATGTTTCTTGTGGCCTTTCCCCCATTGCATTAAGCTATTTAGCAATGTTTTGACATTTAATAGCTATCTATAGAATTACTTGATTGGATTATATTAATTTTTTTGGTCTCAATGATGCTTATCAAATTAATTCATTAAAGTGAAAAACATCAGACTAAGTTTCAGAGACCTGCCTGAGATGAATGACAACTTCACGAAACTAAAGAAAAAGAGTCAAATAGTTAAAAAATTTTTTGAACAGGTTTCTTCAGGCTTTGTTTAAATATCTTGTGGTAAGTTTGAGCAACAGTGGGAAAAGGGTCCTGGTACTCTGGTATAAGTGCTGATGTGCTTAGTATTTAGAGAAGTTCAGCCAACCAGTTTTATAAAGCAACATGAGAAGAGAGGAGTTGCTGAGGATAAGCAGTGAATAGTCAGTCTATGAATGGCTTCCGTAATAACAAGCTTATCTCTGAATCCTTGGTGACTCAGTGGCATGCTTTACTTGCTAGCTTTCAAGTCTGAGTTACTGCTTTCCTGCTGGCCTACAAGGCTCACCTTCCGTTGTTTTTTTTTTTTTTTTCTCATTTCTTCTGAATGCACTCCCCAGGAAGTGAAAGTTACAACTTGTCTGGACAGACATTCCAGAGCCTTTGGATTTTATGGACATAGGGAATGTATTCAGAAGCTTCCTGCTTGGTGATGACACCCTTTGTTCTTTTGTACACATTCTAAGTGAACTTTGCTACAGACAAATTAGCCTTGGGCAAGGCCTTAAAAAGAGGAGATTGCAAGAGAGACACATAACACAGGAAAGGGAATACTCATTCATTTCCATTTAGGTTCCTATTTTTAGCCAAACATTTATCATTTTTATCTTTAATTCCTCCTAAGAATGTTAGTAATTCACAGTTTTAATGTGTTGTGAGTATAAAATTGCTTTTGTCTTTTCATTAAAGTTTTTAAGCATTGGTCAACTTTAGGGACAAGAAATCCTTACATTTAATAGGGGAACAATTTGATCAGCATGTCTGCTTGAGTTTTTTACTATCTGGAATTTGAGGCAACACTATAGATGTTATAGATCTATTGAATTACAAAATCCCACCTGTGAAAATCTTAATTCATTAAGCAAAATTTTACCCTTGCAGTGTCTGACAATAGAATATCAATGTTATTTGTTTTCTGGAGGGGTATTCCCGCCTACTAAGTACATTATTAGAATAACATATCACACGTGTTATGGTAGATTGTGTGACTGGAGGGAAAAAGAAGAAAGTTACATTTGTACCTTAGTTTACCCATTATCTAGCCCAGTACATGGTACAGAGGAAACACATTATCCATTGCTTGTTGAATTGAATAGAAGTAAATCCTGGTCTCATCTGAAAACTTAGTAAGATTACCTAATTTTATTAGGAATAGGGAAGATAAATTGATATAATGATCTCATTCATGAATAGTAATTTATCTTCTTAAATAAAGATTGTAGTCCAGGCTTTCTTCCTCTTTTTTTATAATATTATAATAGTGTTCTAAGTTACTGCTTCTGATACTTCAGTTCTTAATGGACACCACAGTCAGACTTATTTTTCACAAGTGCTTTCCTATTATGTCTTTTCTCTGCTCAAATCCTTGAAAACCTCCCCATTAGGAAGGGTAAACTGGACCACTTTGTGTCCCTTATAGTGCCTAGCATGGTGCTTTGCAGAGTTGTTACTGAATGCAAGTTTGTGTGCCCAACACACAGTGAGGCCAAACAAACCAAAACTTTGGAGTTTGGAGCAGAAAAATGTTTATTTAAGGGCCACACAAGAAGACAGGTGGCTCGTTCCCCCAAAACCCTGTACTCCCTGAAGGGTTTCAGCAAAACACTTTTAAAGGCAAGGTGAGGGAGGGGTGAGGTTGGTTGTTGCAAACTTTTTGGTGTCAGAATCCTTTGTTCTTGCATCTGTCCATGTAGGTAAGGTCGCCATGTTCCTATAAACCTCGGACAAGACAAATGTTATTCTCTGTTCTGTAACTTTTTAACTGTATATGAATGGACTCTTAAAGGTCAGAGCCCTGAGAATAGGCTGTCCTGTATATTTCAGGCTATAGGCAATATTCTTTTACAAAAAGTGCAGAGCCAGCCTGACTAAGCACAGGCAACAAAGCACAAAGGTTAAGGTAAAGGGAACAGATCTAATATGGAGTCAGATTTGTTCTTCCCTATTACAGAGTTACTCAGTGTCTGCTGATTAACTAGGAGGTATCAGCCTGAAGGTGTTTCTCACACTGTGCTGCTGAGCTCTGCTTTTAGCCACATCTTGTTAAATTCATGTATCAATGATGTGTGTGAATACATAGACTATATGCTTATCAAATTTGTAAATGACTCAAGGCTGGGATGGATAGCAAATATACAAGATGACAGAATCAAAATCTGAAAACATTTTGAGAAGCTTCCTTTAATAGGATGAAATTTAATAGAGTTAAAAGTAAAGGCCTATCTTCAACAACAACAACAACAAACCCCTCCCTGCTGAGAGCATCTGCATATAGACGATTCTCAGAAAGGACCATCAGTGATCGGGCAGCCACACAGGCCAATGGAATCATAGACTTATTTGGAGAAAAGAAAGATGGAGGTGAAGGTCACCCCATTGGCACTGGTCAGACCCCATCGAAAGTCTTGTGTGCAATTCTGGATTCTATTCAGAGAGATACAGACAAATTGGAATGTATTAGAGAATGTCAAAGGGTCTTAAATCTATTTTTTTAAATTTTATAATGAGTCTGAAGAATAGTTTTCTGACTAACCTGGAAAAATTTAATTACTTTGTCAAGTTAAAAAAGATAAACAAGAGTTGTGATACTAGTTGGGGTAAAGATTTCTTTTTTTTTGAATTTTTGAATTTTATTTTATTTTTTTATACAGCAGGTTCTTATTAGTTATCCATTTTATACATATTAGTGTACATATGTCAATCCCAATCTCCCAATTCATCACAAGATTTCTTGTATCCTAGAATTTAAAAAAAGAGTTGGAGGATCAACTATCTAGCACACACTGTGTGCTTCTCTGAGTAGAATATTTATTCATGAGTGTGGCAATTTTTTCTCTTAAAAGAGGTGACAGGGAAAGGGCATGGTTAGGAGCACTGTGAAATGACCAAGCTGTGCACATGTGGGAGCACATGTCTTCTGCTTCTTATGGCCCTGAGTGAGATGTGAGGAGACAGAAAATGTTCGGTCCTTCAGGCTTTGCAGAATACACCCAGAGATCTAGAACAGCTAAGAGGAAAGAAAAAAGTGAGAAAACAGAATAGAGGGAGAGAAAAGTAGGGGTAATGGAGAGTATGATAGAATAGGATAGGGCAGAAGAGAAAGGAGAGAGAAGAGAGACATCCTGAGCCCCTTATAATACGGTCTGGGGAAGAATATTTACACCATAAACTTACTAAGAGATTTATGAGTGAGTCACACGTGATCTAGTGATGACCAGTGCAAAGCTGCAGATGTCTTAGGTAAGGATGCTTTTAAGAAATCAAAAGTATTATGTTCTCTCCTCTTCAAGTACCTGCCTCTTCTGCTCCTGTTTCTTTTCTGTGAAAAGGCAGATACTCATCAGGCTTGTGATGTGCTATCACATATAGGTAGACCTATGTTTTTGATTGGAGGCCTTCAAAATGCTTTTCCACTATAGTTGAGAACTGTTGAGAAGCTGCTGTACATGATACACCATGGGGCTTTTGTGTTGCTTTCAGAGTTCCATGACTGCAACTTCTGTCAAACAGTTTCCCTCTGTGTCGTACATCTGCAAATTTAAATTCAAGAAAACTCATTCAAAACAGTGAAATTAAGTAATAATTGAAGTGGATACTAGCTACTTCAGCACAGAAGGATTTATTTTGGTATATTTTTAGGGCTTGGTACAACATACTGATACAAAAATATTAAATCACCAGAAAAAAAATTGGTAGTGTTTTAAAGGAAGTGAGAAGAGAGAAAAGAACAAAGGAATTTTCTCCAATCAAATGCAAATGAAAATGACCCGCAAGATTCTGAAAACAGTCTCTCTCCTGACAATGAACATTTTCATGCAGTGAAATCCATTTTTGAGACTCATTAGCGAGCGCTGTGATCTTGCTTATTTTCTATAGGAGCGTCTGGTTATTTCAAATTGATTAGGAGACCTCTGATGTGGGAGAGCGAATCACTGAACGACCCCAGGTATTTCTGTAATTGGTTATCATGCTTATTTACTAATGTTTCAGCACAACCAATTTATTCTGGAGCAGATTTTCCTTGCCTTTCCACTGCTGTTCCTGCCAGTGCTGTTTTCTGTTTTTACGGAGAGAAAGGAATAAGAGGGCGGGAGGGAGCAAGTGGGAGAGAGAGAAAGAGAGAGAGAGAGGGAGGACACAAATTAATCTTCTCATTTTTTTTTTTTTTTTTTTTTTGGTTCTTAAAAAAAGCAGATTAATGGATTAATGGATTTATTCAAGGTATTTATCAATAGTAGTAGTTGAAAATGAAAGAAATGGAAACATGTATGTATTTGTTTGTAGTGAGGTCACTCATTGCAAACTGTTATCAATCTTTTCTGATTCTATTATTTCCATTAGCTAGTGCTGGGAGCTGAGGTTCAGCTCCCTCATCTCTCTCACCCTGCCTCAGTGCTGGCTGACCTTCCTGTATTCAATCCACTTGCTCCTGAGCTCATCAGAAATAAATGGACTAGAATAGAACAGAATATGGCTCCATATTTCACTGTTCATTGTCTGACGATCCTGAAGACCTGAGCAAGTGGCTAGTGGTGCTGGTGTCTCAGGCTGCAGGTGGGGCACACATTACATTCTCCACAGTCTCTCATCTACAGCCTGGGGCATTCCAGAGTCAAATAATGGGAGGCGGGACTCTGGTCAGGGCACATGCCTCCTGCCTCAGCCCTTCTGTGAGGATCTGCATGAACTTTTCAGCACAAGAGAAACATGGCAAGACCCCGATCTTAACATCTTCTGATTAGAATGTGATTTAAGAAAATGTGGACATTTTTTCCAGACTATCCCTGCTGGAGACTGCACATCACTGGGGAGCTGCTACCTATTAAGAAGTGTCTTCTACCTCTGCTACGACAGATACTCTTGGCACAAACGCAAAACATTCATTACCTGGTGCCAACTATGATTTCTGTCTAGGACTTCCAAATTTAAAGTTATTTATTATCTTAAAAGTTAAAGTAAACCTTCAAGTAAAGGGAGTTCTAAAAGAAATTCCTACTGCTAAATAATAGGAGGGGTTAGATTTGATCTAGTTTGATTTCCCATTGGTGAAATTTACTGAATATTTATGGGAAATAACAAAAAAAATGGTGCTGGGAGGAGTCCTTGAGGTAATTTAGGTTAACTTACTGATTCACAGATGACAGAAATCAAGAGAAGTCAGGTGACTTCTTTCAATGTCAGTTAGTTACAGAGCTGAAAACAGAATCTAGCTTTACTTCAGGTGTAGGCCTAATAGAAAAACAAATTTTCTGTTTTCTCTGTATTCCCAACAAACAGCATCCCCTTTCGTCAAAAATTTTCTGTCCTTATAATGTGATTTCATTTTGCTTTTGTTGTGATGATAGGAATTACTGATAATAACACAGAATATAATAAATTATAAGGAGTGATATCTTTCAATTTTTATTTCAGAATCTAATGAAACTGTGTTTGATTTTTGAACATACGAGTATGTAGTGAAAGCACTTTTCTTCTGTGGCAAAGGTATCTATTGTACAGTTCCTAGTATTTACTATTAGTACTTCAGTAAACTTCTGTAAATCATTATCTAGGGTGAGAATTAATAAAAGTAGCCATTGGCAACATTCACATAAATGTGTGAGAAAAACATTCCAAATGAGGTTTTTATAGTCGCTGAAGGAAAAGCTCTTCTGTTATATTAGAGCTGCCAAAAGAATTCAGAACTTGAATGATCCAAATGACAGCAAAGCAGATTGAAGCTGCTCTTCCCTCTACATTCTCTTTTCTTTATGCATTCAGGGCTCTGAATCAAGAAAACTTATATGCAAGGGGTGCAGAACAGATCCAATTATACAGAGCTCCAGCTAATGTCTGACGCTTTAAGTACTTTTCAGAATTTCTGTAGATTGCTATATAGCCAACTCTCAATTTCTCAAAGTAATGAGGAAAGTCTTGGAATACATTACCCCAGAACCCATAGAATGAAGTAATTAGTATTCATTACCAGTTTTATTTCAATGGCTAATTGCACTTCACACTCATATATTGATACAAAAAACTGGACACTCAAGTAGTACCTACTATCATTTATTATATGGACATGGAAAGAACAATTGAAGGGAAGTTTTTGCTGCTCTAAAGAGTTTGCAGAATTTTGCACACAGTTTGATAGAGTGCTGTGATCCATTCAAAACCAGACCTGACATCAGTGAGTGGAATGGAGGAAAGGGAGGTTCTTAAGAGGTATAGATAGAATAGATACCCATTAAATTTGAGAGTGGCCATGGGTGAAGGTGATGGTGGTATTTGTATGTACGTGTATGCACTCTGACACCTATGATGGGTCTAAATGGGCATGAGCCAGAGTTTGAGAAACTTTGGTTGAGTGTCTACTGAGGATGATGAACCGGGCAAATTTCTACTTGAGGAACATGCTTCTAGATTTTCTACTCTTAAGTCTTAGGAGACAGAAGACTCCATTAACCTTAGTTTGAAAACACCAGAGGGCTGCAGATGTCCATAAAATTAACTTGTAATTTTATTCTTGCTTCCCTTGCATTACTACCTAAACAGAATAAGAAAAAAGGAATACAGTTGATATTTTCACTCATGGAAAATTTCTGGAGCCCTCTTATAAGCCAGGTACTGTAGTAGGAGCTTTTGCTTGTGTATTAGGGCCTAATCAAGAAACAGAAAGCATACTAAAAGTGGAAATTTGGGAAGGAAATAATAATAGGACAGTTAAAAGATGTGTGGATATTGTATAGAAAAACCATAAGGAATTGTGAGTTACCTCAGGGATAGTAAGAGTAGAATTAGAATATTTTCATGACTCTCAGACCTGTGGGGCAAACAGAACTCAGAGAGAGAAGAATGACTGTCAGGAGTTCCAACTCAATAGAGGGATATAGTCAGTGAACAGTTAGCCTTTAGAGAAAGAACTAGGGGAATATGTACATACTTTTCCCCAACTCTCCTTGCTTCATCACACCTTATGCTGGGGCTTTCTGTTGGCTGAACTCAATTGGAAACGAGAAGAGAAGGAAGCTCATTGGTGCAGTTCATTATTGGGTACCATTTTGGGGGACAGGTAGATCAAGGTGTAGAAAGGGGAGCCAAAAAGAAAGAGAATATACTGAGAATGCAGGCCTTTTCTCATTTCATTGCTCAAACAGCCCAGGGTGGGTAGTGTATGGCAGGATTTTCAGTTGCAAACATCAGAAACCAACTTTACCTGGCTTAAGCAGGGAAAGATATTGAGAGCCTTCTGGAATCCCTGGGACACTTAGAAAATCCACTTGCAGGAGGATACCACTGCTCCTTACCCTGGATTTATATCATAGACACTACTGCTGCTCCTACTGCAGCAACTGCTGAAGCTGCCGTAACAGCCAGAGACTCTTCCTCATGGACTCCTTTCCTTGTTTCAGCTACTGATTCAAAAGTGAGGTGTGTGCCTGCCACTGGTAGAATCTGGGGGCTCTTGACCAAGCTTTGCTTCAAAAGATGGTGGAAGAATGAGTACCTGGCATTATTAGCTGTCTGTAGAAGGGCAGTGCCTCTCACAAGAATTTTTAGGTGAGGAATTCTCCAAATTTAGGGATGGGTTTCTAGTGATGGATGGCCAGAGAGCATGTCAGATGCCTGCTACACATAGGTTTTATTAGCTCCATTTTGCAGATGAAGATCTGAAGTTCAGAGAGGCTAAAAAATTCTTGCCAAATTAATAGCTTTAGCTGAGAGTCAAAGATCAGGTGCAGGTTTTTGCTATTTCTACTATGTCAAAATTTCTCTCTAGTCTCTCAGATAATTTAATCTGATCTCCACTTGAGTGAATTTTTTCTTTTTAAGACTGCACCGCATATTTTTTTTGAAAATGCAAATGATTCTAAAGTTAAATTGGCTAAAGAGATACATGAAAAAACATCAAAAAAGAAAGAGAAAAGGAATAGTGAGAGGAGATATGCTTTCTGAGTATTAAAACATAATAGATGCTGTAGTAACTGAAATAGTGTGGTGTAGGTATAGGGGTGTACAGATTAACACAATAGACTGGAAGTTCCAGAAATAGATCCAAACAAGCATATTACTTCAGTTTGTGATATAAGTGGAATTTTAATACAGTGGAAGAAAAGATAGATGATAAATTTGTTGGGAAAACCTGCTGACCATTTGATTTAAAAAATTACACCTCACACAAATTGAATTCCAAAGGCATTAAGTGTTTTAATATAAAAAATGAAAAAGAATAGAAGTAAATGTAGGTGAATATTTTTATAATCTTGATCTGTGTAAAACATTTCTAAGTATGGCACCAAATGCAGGAAGATAGAGAAAACGATTGCAAAAGTGAGTACAAAAAAAGTAAAAATTTCTCCACAGCTATAACGATATAGACAATTACATTGAAAAATACTCACAAAATACATGAAATAAGAAGGCTAATATTTTTAGTATGTACAGAAAAAAATTTACAGAAGACATGAAAATGGTTTATTAGCATATGAAAGGATGTTTAAGTGCATTTGCAGTATTAATCAAATGAATTCACATTACAATGAAATTAGCAGAAATTAAAGCAATTACCAACGTCCAAGGTAGGCCAGGGTGCATGTCTATGTGTGTGTGGAGGGGTTTATTTTATAGCATTCTGGTAGGGTTAAAATTGGATTAATTTCTCTGGAGAGTTATTTGACATTATATATCAAAATTCTTTAAAATGCCCTTTGATCAAAAAATTCTGCTTCCAGCAATTTTTCATCATGAAATAGTTCAACAAACACATAAATCACACAGGAGTGAACATTGCAGTGTGACTTTTAATAGAAAAAATACGAAAAGAAATACTAAATATTCATAAACTGGGGATGTTAAATGTTTCATGTACATTTATAAGGTGGAATACTACTTAGCCATGAGAAGGCAGATATCTATCTATTGATATCAAGGGATCCATGATATATTTTTAGTTGAAAAGTCAGGGTATAAAATACTATGAATAACATATCTAGTATTTGTAAGAAAAAAAATTGCGTTTAGAAAATACTGGGAAGATAATGGTCTAAAGTGTAAATGGTGGTTTCATCTGACTAGTAACATCTTGAATGACCTTTATTTTTCCTTTATCCATTTCTACATTTTCTAATTACGTTATGATAAGCACTGATAACCGTAATAAAACACAAAAAAGCTATTTCTATTTTGAAAAAATGAAGTGAAAGATATAAATTATCATTAAGCAACATATAAAGACTAGTTTTCATGTTCTTATTTACACGATTTTTCTAATATAATTGTGTGTGCGTGTGTGTGTGCGTGTGTGTGAAAGAGGGTAATAAAAAGCTAGAAAGAGGCAAGGAAGACAGAAAGATGGAGTAGACTGAGTGATTTGTCCTAATTTGTGGAGGGAGAGAATTGATGACTATAACCTGCACCTAAATCCTGCTTTTTACCCAGATCTGGTCCCTGTTTACAGCTTTACAGTCATCTGGTGTAGAAGACTATGGCTCTCACATGCCTTCTCCCCAGCTCTCCCCTGCAGCGGTGCCGATATGCAGTGGAGATGACCAGAGACCCGCAACGTAGACAGAGGGGCACGAGAAAATCAGAGGCTAGATAGCCTTCTCTGATCACTGGATATTGAACTGCTCTACTTGAGGAATGTGTTCACTTTTGAGTAGATCAGGAGAACAGTTTTGGCGGAAATAGGAGAAAATGAGGCACTGGGGGAAGACAGCTGGAAGGGTTAAGGAATGGATTCAGGATGGGTCAATGACTGTGACCTCAAGGCCTGTCATCCTCCTGCTTCAAGGGTCATTCTAACCTTTAATAGTCAAATAAAGTGATTCCAGCTTCCATGCTGTGCATCGACAGGGGCCTTGAACATCCCAATATGTTCGAAATTGAAGGATGGCTGCACCTGAGTGAGAGAGATCATACCTCTCCTTCATTGGTCCACACCACAGTCGGGCTCCCACTAACTGTCACTGTTGGCTCCTGAGGCTCTGTTTGTTTTCCTACTATTTCACCCCACACTGGACACCACCTCTCTTTTCTTGCCTCATATCACCAACGCAATCCTGCTTTGGGCAGCAGGCTTTTACTGTAGCTTTAGAATGTTGCAGTAGAAGATGGAGGTAGTGAAGGGGGTAAATCAATATGACATGAGGTCTAAATATTTCTTAAAATTGTTAGCATTTAGAAATTCTTCTTCTCCTCAAGCTGCCTTACATATCCCTATTCCTTAATTTCTGGGACCCTCATCCTTTTTATTTCAGGGGCAGAAACTTTAAATACCTTTTCAAAGACAATTTTAGTCCTCTATTTTTTGGTGCAAGGGGTGGTGGGAGCTAACCTTTCCTATCCAAAAAGACCCTTAAGATGTTTTCCTAAGTGCAAGAGCCGTGTTTCCCGGAGATTAATTACATGTTTTCAATAGGAAACAGTTAACTATATCTGTTTTTATTCTCCCCATTGTATAATACTTTATTGGGTCAAGACTAGGGAAGGGTCAATGTATTGTTGGGCTTTTTATTCTATCATGAGATCTTCCTTTATTTTCAGAGGCCACTCTGTGGACTAGGTTAATTTTGATACCAGATGGACCTTCACTTTGGGACATAATAGGGAGCCAACAGGACCTCAAAGAAAGGATATAGTTGAACAATGTAAAAAGGAGAAGCTAGTCTAAATTTCTTCCTAGACCACTAGACTTAGAATGAATCACAGTGATTTACTCTAACCTGCTGTTAATACAGATGAGGAACTGAGGCCCCAAGAATTTAGGTGACTTGCACAAAACCAACTGATTAATCAACATAGATCTGAGACTGGAATTCAGGTCTTCTAGCCACCAACCTAGTGGTTTTTCCACTAGCACATGCAGTTGACCCTTGAACAACACAGATTTGAACTACATGGGTCCACTTATATGCAGATTTCTTTTCAATAGTAAATACTATAGTCCTGTGTGATCCACTGTTAGTTGAATCCGTGAATGCTGGACAGTGGATGTGGAGGAACTGGGGATACGGAGGGCCATATATGGATTTTTGATTGCAAAGAGGGTCAGTGCCCCTAACCCCCAGATTGTTCAAGGGTCAATTGTACTTTAGTTTTTCCTGGAGGTGTTAGACCATACAGTACATCATTAATTAATAAAAATAGTGTGGAACAGAAACAGACATTAGTATAGCAAGCTGATTAACAATTTCAAGGGTTTGAGATTGCCTCTTTTTGTGAATTTTGCTACCTTTTATTTTCTCTAGTTGTTCATAAAATTTAGTAGCTTTCTTGTTTTCTAAAACAAAATATTGTATTTAGGGAAGTGCTTTTCAACATGAGAGGACTTTAATACTAATAAAACAATAGAGCTCATTTTCCAAATAGTTGAATGATAATCTGTTAGGGGCAAAATAATAGAGACCTGATGGTATTAACAATTACTTTTCTTGAGCAAGTATTTTCACATTTTATATATATAAATATCTCCTTTTTCTGTTGGCAAAGATCAAAGGACCAATAGTACTCAAGAGATGACTTCAAAAGGATTTTGACCAAGTTTTATCTCTTTGCATATAGGCAACTACACAGTAAGAACAGCAGCAAAGGGATTCACCAAGTGAAAGGAAGGAACATTTGAAGCAGGAGAGAAATAATTTCCTAGCAAGAAGGGCTGTGTGATGATGGTTCAGCTGGTGATCCATTATGCCTGTTAAGAGGCCAAACAGAACTGTAGATCTCTGAGGTCCACGGGGACAGAGGCAAGGGAATAAGATGAAGGGAACACTACAATAAATGAAGTGCCTTAACAGCTGAAAAAGGCTGATGGATGTGCTCTGCACCTCAGAAGACAGAGCTCCCGGCAGGAGAATAAAGAGTGCAACAGAGCAGAGCCTGCTAGAACCACACAGTTAGGGAACTGATCCTCTAATAACCTCTCTATTCAGAAGTTTATAATATGCTATATAAAAATCCCGTCTCTAGACTAAAACCTAGCACAACCACACTGAACTGCATTTTACTGCCCTTGTACAAATCCCCGACTTGTTGTTACTTTCTCTTAAACAGAGCTGGATCTATTTTCAGCATTGCAGGTACCAAGATGTTTTGTAAAAATTTTCCATAGAGAATAGATTTGATTTTTAAAATGCAGAAACTGGATTTCAGTTCTTAAATGGAAATGGTGCACTAGGCACCAAGGACATTTTGATTAAATCATGCCTATATTCAGGCTATTAGTTCCAACTCGGATGTTGTCTATAGATATAGAAAACTACTTGAAAAGCATAGACGTTCAGAGTCTCCAGTGGGTGAAGGTCATCCAGTAGCTAGCTCTCCTCAACCTTCATAACAAAATTTTGGGAAGCTTTTGCTTCTCACACATATTGGCAGTTCCATTTACTATCAGTCAAGAGGAAATAAAATATTTTATTTTATAGAAGAGTCTATTGATACTTCTAAAAAGAGACCCAGTAATAGACATGCGTATTTCCAATGTTGTAACCATCAGTAGTAATGAGTCTTCTTACACGTTTACCTGGTGCAATTTTATTTCAGTGATTGGTTACAGTTCATGATCTATCCGTTCTGTACTTCAAAAATAGGTTAGCTGTGTTAAATCAAATGACTGTGCATTGTTAAATTCAGAGTCAGAAGTAAAAATCAGGTCATTGTATCTCTACTTTCCTTCGCTATGTCATTATCTATAATCAGAATCAGTTATAATGAATGAATTATCATTATTAACTAATTTCTAAGTAACAGTCTTTTCCTAGGTACATCGGGTATTCTACAAAGTATAGAAAAAACAGACTACCATCATGAAGCATAATAAATTGAAGTAAAAGGACACACAACTATTTAGAGAACCAAAAGTCTAATTAAGCAATTTACAATATTTTACATTTTTTCAGATTTGTTCCTGAAGAAAGGGTCACTTTGATAACCCAGCTGTTCTAGCTAATTATTTTCAACGTGAATTGCTATTCACACTTGACTCTATTGGTGTACTTATTTTCAAGTTAGAGGCCCAGCTTCAAAATATTGGCCACCCAGTATTTTCATTTAAAGGTCACAATAATCTCCTCCTTTTTTTTGAGGAACTAGTGGGCTAAATATGCTATTCTAGGGAAGAAAAATTTTGCACAATAGGTGCACAAAATCTTATGTTTTTCCAACTTTAAGCTTCACGTTGCATTTTTCTTTCTATTGTCACTAGGGCCAATATGTGAAGGATTAAAAAGCCCCCTTACATTTATATAATTTTAACAACTCAAGATTGAGATTTCTGGGAATAGACTAAGAACGAAAAAAGGAACTCACTTGTACGTGGATCTTTTGCAAGCATTTTGATTCTGTTTTTAAAGCTGAACTCTTTTACTTTGATTTTCTGAATTATGGGATGCTGTATTGCTTTTTTTGGTAACCCCTTTTGGGTTCTTTTTGTGTGTTTTTAGCTATGTAAGTCAGTTGGTGCAGTGATTAGAGTGTATCTGGTCTGCAGTTGTTTTTGTTCACTTTTCTGAAGTGCTATGTATAAGAAAGTTCTAATTGGGCTCTGTGTGTATATGGTGAACTTGGAACATGTAAAAGGGTCACGTTACCTAGACTGGGTGAGGGCTTCCTGGAGGCAAGCTATGAGTTGAGTGTCTAACAATCAGTATGAGCTGCCAAATGCATGTTTTTTTGCACATCAATTCCAGGCAGAAGGAACTGTGGATGAAAGATTCTAGAGATAAGAAAATGTGGTATATTCATAAAATTTAGTGCCGCTGGAATACAGGGTATATGTATGTAGGGAAGGGGGATTGTGCAGAGGAGAAAGGAGATGAAGTCTAGCAGGTAGGCAGGCTCCAGATGTATAATGGCTTTGCCAAGGGGGTGAGAGGGTGGAGGGGCAGGGTGAAGGGGAAGAAAATCTCTGAAAGATTTGAAAGGTAACCAATTGCATATGGTTAGACCAACCACTTAATATGCTGCTTTGGAACCCTTTGAGATCTTTAGAATTCATTATTATACCACCTAGCAGGCTGCTCTCCAGGCTTCATAAATTGATAGTCTTTCAACCAAATAGAGCAATCTCCTGAGCTTCCCAGTGGCAAGGCTCACCCTTTCTAGGCACAGTAAATTCCTTTGGACCTTTCCTCACCTTTTCCCCTTCTATGTTCTTTACAATGTCTGATTCTTTCCCAGATATTGCCTTGAACTATTGTATTAATGGGTAACTCTAGATTAAAAGTATCCCTCATTTGTAACACATTTGCATTTGAGCCTGAATCCTCAGAAATGGCTTTCCTGGAGGGGATTTCAGGCCCCATGCCAGGCATGAAGAGATTCGAGCTTTCAACTCATCTCAAACTAGGCCATGTAAGTGACTGTCTGCGCTGACTTCAAAGACCTTTGGTTTTGGTGCTTAATCTGGCCTGCCTGTGAAAGGCTCGCCATTATACCTTCTTAAACTAAACTAAGTATGCATGGATGTGTATTTAGATTCAGCATAACGGTGTGTGTATGATTTTTTTTTTTTAGTTTGTGCTTTCCAGAATCAACTAAGAAAGCTCTGTTATTTGATCCTGCTGATGTTCCCTTTCAGACAGCTGCCACCAGCACCTCTTGGCCACTTCCTTTTTATTTCCTATTCCCTTTTAACTGTCTAGCTTACTTTGATATGATTTCGTCTCTCTCTGTAATGGCAATGAGAGAGGATGTTTTTTCCCACGGCCATGGCATGATATGCCTTTTAATTCATTTTAGGCTTACTACCTTGCAAATGTAAGAATGAATTAGGGCTCTGTTTGCCCTGGACAAGCATGTTTTAGACATGTTGGAAGGTGAAAGTGTGCATTAGACTACTTGTATTCTTGACAGCCCCTTTCTGTGACAGCATTGGTCATTAGAGGTTTGATTCCTGGGTCTGCCACTTTTCTGCCTTGAGACTTTGGATAACCCACATAATCTCTCTGCTCACTGCCTCCTTCTTTATAAAAGAGTAAAAAGAATATAATTTTACCTTCCTGAACACCCAGGGATGCTGTGAGCTTTCAGATCAGGTGTGAAAGTTGCTTTGAATGCCGTGAATTCCATGCAAGAATGCTTTTAAAATGGCTTAATACAAAATTGTTAAATAGAGAGCATATTTTGTTTTGGAAAACAATGTGTGTTTTTTAGTGCACAAATTATGTGGGTTTTTTTGCACAAAAATTTTTTTTACTGTGACTTCTGGATTTATTTTAACACATGATTTAAGTACAATATGCTGTGCTTTTGACAGCGTTATATGTCCTTCTCTAGAAATCTGTAAGACTGTGCTGTTAATTTGAACCTAGGGAGTGAATCTGGTTCCTAGTGAATATTGCCACCACTGGAACCTGATGTCCTATTAACAATCCACACAATAAAAATCACAGGTGATGCTCCTATATTGTGCAGCAACTCTTCCCAGTAGGGTATATAGGGCCTACTTTGCAACGCATTTTACTTTTCTAGTCTTTCCCTCTTGATTGCACTCACCTTCTGGCTGACCTGTTGGTACTCCAAGATAGGATACGTTACTCTTTAACTTTAGGGGAAAAAAAGCTTTGCAATTACTGCAGAAACCACACATTTATATTAAGAAATATGCATAATGAAGTACTCTTATATTCGTACTTATAATTCCTTGTTACTATATATTTCCAGTTCTTTACATGTCGAATGGTGGCAATTTGCCACTATTTCTTTCAAAGGAAGGGAAGCATATGGTCATCTCCCTAGATTTGAAAATTTAGACCATATATACCCACTAATGAAATGATTTTGAAATTATGGAAATTGCTTTTCTCTCTAAAGACTAAAACTGATTCCCAACTCCAGTTTCATTACTCTCCAGGGTAGCTCCAATCATCCCAAAAAATGGCATGAAAATTCTAAGACAAAATTAATTTTAACTCATTTTAAATTAAAAACAAATGCCTGCCAGACTATGATGGTTATCTTCACATCCAGTAAATGCCATTTTTAACGTGTAAGTGTTCTCTTCCATGCTTGTTGTATGCTAGCCGGGCATATTTAGGGTGGCCCCACTGAACAGGGCAGAATTCCATTATTCTATAGAAACTTCTTTCTCCAGATTTTCTAATTAAAGCTTGAAATAATTTTAGGACACTGTGAAGGAGGCAAAATTATAGTTAAAGGTTGACCCTTTTTTTCCTGGTAGATCTGAGTTCCATTTGAACTGTAGGTAAACCTCCATGCTACCGTGAAAAATGTTTTGTTTTATATTCCTTACACTTCATGTTGTCTGTCCATGAGTATATTTAGAGCTGCTCCGAATCCCTACCTGATGTCATCTACCAGCTGTCTATTAAAAAGTACTCATCAGAAACATCCTTTTGCTTCAGTGCATCCTTACTATGCTTTAAAAATAATTATTATTGCGTAAATTAATTGGCCTTTGGGAGCAAGAACACTATTAAACATGGCAGTTTGGCCATCAGTATTTTTACATTATTTCTTCTCTTCTGGTCCCACTGCTGAAGTTCAGCATAATTTCTTTTGAGCCCAAAGGCATGTTATTTCCTTTGTGCTGTGCCTCTGAATTCTCTGCCTCATCTTAAATGGGATCCTTTTTTTCTTTACTTAAGATATCTTTTGATCATTTCAAGGTAATTTTTATATTTATAGTTCACACAACTCTTCTTCTATTTACTGCCCTGTTTATTTGAAATCACAGTATAAACACTTATTTTCCTTGACTCACGAATAATTTCTCTAGCAGTGGGGAAAAAAGTTAGTTAGATTCCACAACTGCTTGAAGTCATATTCAGAGCAAATGATGGTGTTTTGATCAGTGGAGCCAGGCTGTGTCAGTATGAATCTTAGTTATCCATTTGGTAAGATCTGAAAAAAATGTAAGTAAATAAGATCACTATCTTACTGGACCTCGGCCTACAAGATGCTAACTGAGACCCTGCTGGATTAAAGACCCTTCTAGAAGTACCTAAAATTTCTATACTTTATTTTTATGAAATGGGGAAATATATCCCATCATAAGGAGAAAAGAATGGGATGGGGAAAAAAATGGGCAGAGGACCTGAGTAGTCATGTTTTTAAAGATGACATACAGATGGCCAACAGACACATGAAAAGATGCTCAACATCACTAATCATCAGGGAAATGCAAATCAAAACCACAATGAGATATCACCTTACACCTATCGGAGTGGCTCTTATCAAAATGATGACAAATAACAAGTGATGGCAAGGATGTGGAGAAAAGGGAACCCTTGCACATTGTTAGCAGGAAGGCAAATTGGCGCAGATACTATGGAAAACAGTATGGAGGTTCCTCAAAAATGAAAAATAGAACTACTGTATGATCCAGCAATCCCACTCATGGGTATTTATTTAAAGAAAACAAAAAACACTAATTAGAAAAGATATATGCACCCCTATGTTTGTTGCAGCATTATTTCCAATAGCCAAGATATGGAAGCACTCTAAGTGCCCATCAATAGATGAATGGATAAAGAAGATGTTATATATATACAATGGACTATTACTCAGCCGTAAAGAAGAATGAAATCTTGAATTTGTGGCAATATGGTTGGACCTGGTGGGTATTAATGCTAAGTGAAATAGGTCAGACATAGAAAGACAAATATTTTATGATTTTACTCATATGTGGAATCTAAAAACCAAAACAAATGAACAAACATAACCAAACAGAAAGACTCTTAGATACAGAGGAAAAAACAGGTGGTTGCTAAAAGGGAGGGAGGTCGGGGGAGGAGAGAAATAGGTGAGGGAGATTAAGAGGTACAAACTTGCAATTACAAAATAAATGAGTCATGGGTATCAAATGTGCAGTTTGGGGAATATAGTCAATAATAATGTAATATCTTGTATGGTGACAGATGGTAACTAGACTTATCATGGTGATCATTTTGAAATGTATAGAAATATCGACTCATTATGTTGTGTACCAGAAACTAACATAGTGTTGTAGGTCAGTTATATTTCAAGAACAAACAAGCTCATAGAAAAAGAGATCAGATTTGTGGTTACCAAAGGTGGAGGTGGGGTGAGGGGGAATTGGATGAAGATAGTCAAAGGGTACAAACTTCCAGTTAAAAGATAAATAAGTACTAGGGATGTAATGTACAACATGAGAAATATAATTAACACTTTTGTATGTTATATGTGAAGGTTGTTAAGAGAGTAAATCCTAAGAGTTCTCATTACAAGGAAAAATACATATACTTTTTCTATTTAATTTTGTATCTATATGAGATGACGGATGTTCACTAAACTTATTGTGGTAATCACTGCATGATGTATGTTAGTCAAATCATTTGTGCTGTGCACCTTAAACTTACACAGTGCAGTATGTCAATTTTATCTCAATAAAACTGGAAGAAAAAACCAGAATGGGATAGGAAAGGATAAATATTCTTTGTATATGTTGAAATTTTTCTCATCCCAATTTTGTTATTGTTATTATCAGCAGTATTTCATATAAACATCTAGATGCAATTGAAGTTTAATTTAGTATCATGAAGAGGCATAACAGATATTGCTGTTCTATAACAGTAAAGATTCATTGTATACGGAATGTGTGTGATGATTTGACTCCCTTTGTAATTTAGGTTTTTCAAGGCAATGGATGTTGACAAGGAATACAAATGATATGTGTGGCAGAGACACCTAGCTGAACAGCCTATGAGATGATGTTGGGCAGTGGCTGCCCAGCCAGCGACTGCATCTCTCAGTGTCTTTCCCATTGTAGGCAGGGCTATGTGACTAGTTCTCACCAATGGAATATAAAGAGAAGTGACTTCCAGACCAGTGTGATTAAGAAACAGGTGGGCTTGGGCCATAGTCTCTTTCCCGTCCATCAACTGAATGAAGAGGACTCCCAGGACCTAGAAGAGGGAAGAGCCCTAAGGATGATAGAAGAAGCATGGGGCCCTAAGTGACCATGTGGAAGGCTGCCCAACCTAGAACACCTTGGTTGAATCTGCTGTGAAAAGTAAACTTCTATTGTGTTAAACCACAGAGAAGTTGGGACTTATCTATTACAGCAGCTAGCATTTATTGTACCTTGATAAATATAATATGAAAAATATCATATTCTAGTTGTGGGACACTCAGCACAAACCACGTGCAGAATTTCAACAGAAGCAGGAATCAAGTTGAATACATGCTTACTGTGTGTCTGTTTTTAATTTCAATACTTGGAAAATATTCTAAAATGATTCCCTTCTTTCTAATTTCATTGATAATCTTTCTGATAGTATTATCTGAAAAGTTTTAATGAACCTGCTGAAAGGCTAAGAGTTTCAAAGGACAGTTTACTTTAAAAGAGTATAGTACAATGGGTTATCCAAGTGTGTATATTTATGTAATATGTCTAGCACGTGGTTCAAATGCACAGCATGTAAATGTTTGCCTGTGACCATATATTAGCATTAATGACCTGGATATGGTAGCACAATATATTACTATATTCTTATCATGAGATAATTAAGATTGTTCATATGTCATAAGAACTAGGCACTACAATGCACTGGGCATTGATACTGGGTAAAGAAAAGGATTTAACATGCTCCAACATTCTAAAGTTCACCATCCTCTACCAAGGACATTTCTCTTTCTCTCCTTTCTCTTTACTTCTCTCAGATAATTCCACGGAGACTTGACAAGACTTCAAATTCCAAAATGTTCCAACAGAAATGTGACATGATAGTGAAAATTAAGAATCATAATTGTTATTTTACTTAACTTCTCAGTTCTGCAACAGTCCTGAAGGCTTTTGGGGGTTTGAGATATATTTATTTTAAATACTACATCAGGAAAATTTTAATGTTGATCACAGATGGGACTATCATATTTATAACTCAGTTGTAATTCAGTCATTTCTTTGGGGACAGAAAGTCCTCCAGGGAGAGTCACACATTTACATGATGTATCCCAGTGTTCAGCACTGTATTTGTAACTCTGTTTCAGCCAAGAGATGCGTAAAATCACAGACGACCGGTCAACTCCCTATTGGATGCAACTGAGAAAACTTATGAATTCCATTTTCCACTTATTAAAATTTAATGCTCTAATATTAATAGAGGCTATGAACTAGGTTTTTGTTAAGATTTTCAGATGAGAATCTGAAACTGAGCCAGACTTAGCTAGTACCCAGCAATATTTTGACATTGGTTCTTCTTTCCTCTTTCTATTTCTATTCTGTATGCTTGTCCCTCTCAAACTTTACCATTTTTTTTTTTTTCCATATTCCTCTTACATCCTCTCTTGGTGGCCAGTCTTTACTTCATCGGGGGTTCTGTTTTCTATGGTCTCAGAAGAAGACAGTTTATACTCAAGGCCATGGCCTCCTACTCCACTTTCATGCCTCTATCATAACTTCTTGGCTGGATTACTGCAATAGCCCTCTTACATGGTCTCCCTAAATGCAGTCTTCCTTCTCCAGAATGATGTTCCAGAAATACAGTTCTGTTCAAATTCCTCCCTACTTATAATCTTTCAATGTCTTCCCATTGCTGTCAGGATAAAGTCCAAAGTTTTTAACAATGTTGATAAGATTTGTATTTAAGGCTGGCCTGCTACTTATGGTTGTATGACTTGATCTAGTTACATGTTAGTTTTATTACACAGCCAGTCCTCATTATTTGTGGTAGTTATGTTCTATAAAGTTCCTGTGAACATTAAATTAGGGAATACTGAACGATTGCTCCTAGGGGCATTACAGGGTGAGGTTCCTGTGAGCCTCTGATCATGGTATTTTCATTAACAGATCAATATATAACCTTGTTTTATGTATATTTCTGTTTAAAGACATCTTACTGAATATATGTTATTTATTCATTTACATTGAACTCATGGCCAAAGGCACTATATACCTCATGCCTAAATGAAGCTTATCTAACATACATATATTCTCTGTAAGGCACATCGCAGCCTTCTTGCACTAGACACTAGACAGCATTTCAGCTCTATTCTTGGGGGTCATTTAAAATAGTGAAATTGCCAACAAAGGGCACAAAATTTGAAAAACATGGCACTAAATAGACTGAGAAAGGAACACTAACTTATAGTATGAGACCTGAAATGAGAAGGCAGAGTGTCGCCTTCTTTGACCTCAGTTGGGAATGGGCTTACATCCAGTGATTTAGAATTTTCCCTGCTCCATACATGCCTGTGAATGACTACCAAAGTACTGTGAATATTGATTTTGGGGTTACAAATAAATTTTAGTGGGTAGCAAAATTTGCAAATAAGGACTCTGTGAATAATAGGATTGCCTGTGCATGGAAAGGAAATAAGTTTATAACAGATACTCTTGATTTCCTACTCCATGTTCACGTTGGGCTTTGTTGGCCAATTTCTAATTTCGAAGGAGTTGTGTTTCCTGTTTCCCGTGTGGCCATGTGCTCAGAGAAGAGCCCCTGGACTGCTGCTAATTCATAACCATCTAAACCAATCACTTTGCCAGTGAAAGGTTTAGGAATGGGCATGTGACCCACTGTAGCTAATGATGTGTGGGGGGAGGGGCAGTGAGCTGCAAGGCTTCTGGGAGAGATTTTCCTGCTCACAAGAAAACACACAGGAAGAGATTACTTTCCTCCTTTTCTGTTGAAAGATTTTGTGCCTGCTTGGTGCAGAAGACAACATGAAGACAACTCGGAAACCGTGAAGACAGAGTGGATATGCTGAGTATAGCTCAAAGAAAATTTGTAGAGTATCTAGGTTTTTGAGGACATTGGTGAACAGTTGTATTAATCAACAAAGCCTCCTTGATATGAAAATGATAATAACCCTTTATGCCAGTTTGAGTAGGCTAGCTTGTTAGTTATTTGCAACCTAAAACATCCTGGTGGTCTGTTTTATTTTCTATAAGGCTGGTGTTAGGAATAAGTGGGAGAAAAAATATGTAAATATACATGTATACATATATATGCATGCCATCTGTTATAGGATTGAGCCTTGATAAATGTTACTTTCCCAATTGTATTTTTAGGGATAGAAAGAGTGTACAAGTTAAAGACTAAAATTCCAAATATTTGTCATCACTCTTTCAAATTAACAATAAAATCAAAATCTTATTGGATATTTTATTTCAATGTTCTTGCTTAAAATTATGATCCCAATTAATTCCTTTTTCCTCTTGGCCATTTGTAACTCAACTGTTCACTCTTCTATTATGTAAGGCATTGGTTAATGCTTTAAATTGTAGTATCATGATAATTATAAAGCTGCACAATATTTCTGTAACAAATTCATCATGCTGTGGGGTAGAGAGAACCTATATTTCAGGGGGCTTTGTGAATATTTCAAAGGAAGAATGGCAAGTTTTCAGAAACTGAAGTTTATGTATAAAAAGTAAATACAGGGGATTTATTCTCAGCTATTGTTTATTCATTCAACTAAGTATTTTTAAGTCTTTATATAGTAATAATCAAAGCATGGGCAGGGTTGCAAAGTGCTCTAGAGGATATGTGTCATGTCACTAAGACTTAGAATCCTTGGCACGGCATAGGTTGTAAAGTTTTGGAGAGCACGGGCTGTTTTTCAAACATCTTTGTATTGTCCATGCTGCCAAGTCTAGATATTTTTACACAGTAAGCCCTCAATAAATACTTGTCAAATGCAGTAGAACACGCAGCACTCAAACACACACACTCACACAAACACATTTCTATAGGATTAATATTTGCCAAAAGAATATGTGTTTTTTTTGCCTCTGTTGAATTTTTAACTGGTATTGGATGACTCTGTGTCCTGGTATTTCTCACACATTTCTCTGTTAGATTGCCCAAAACCATCTGAGAAGTGTCATTTGTCCAGCTTTGTAGAATGCTCAGTCACTTCATGACACAGTCGTATCTCGTGGTTCACAGGTGATAGTGTTTGGTGACGTTCTTTGTGATTTTACTTTCCTGAGAGGCCTGATGAAGCCACACCATTCAGCAGGGATTGCAGCACTGTCATTTCTTGTGAGTGTCCACTGAGACCTTGAACTAATGCTCTTTAACTTCCAAATGATTTCTCTGAGACATTTCTAGGATTCTGACAAGTAGTCTAACACACAGCTATTTTTTTTCTCTTATAGATAATGTATTTGAGCATGTAGAATAAAACCATTTTCTCTCTTTGATAGAGAGAGTATTTAATTTCCTTTTAAACATTTAAGTCTAGTATTTTCACTTACTCCGCTATTATTTTCCAAAGTGCATTTCAATCAGTGTTGACATATGAATTGCCATATTATTCCCTATACGACATGCACAATAAAACTGAGAAACTCGAAATCAGACTTCCCTCAATCATAATGAAATTAACATAAAACATGAATTTAAACTTTTAGGGTGCTATGTAAATGTTATTACTATTACTGTTGACTACTATTTTAAATCCCTATGACTGCTGAAACCCTCACTATAATAAAATATAGCTGTGTTTTTTTTTTTAATGGAAAGCAATGCATCTTTTAAAATACACAAGACTTGGATTTTAAAATGAAAGAACAAATGGCCTTTTATAGATTTGTAAACTTGATTTATGTTATTTTGAATAAACCTGTTATGGGGTTGGCTGACTTTGCTGCCTACTGTTGGGTGTTCTTGTTTCTCTATGAGATTAGGGTACACTAAGTTAGGTTATAGAAAAAAAAGTCCTAAAATCTCAGTAGATTAACACCACACAAGTTTATTTCTTGCTCAGGCTACGTGTTCATTGTAGATTGACAGAGGGGAGGTACTGTTCATCGTTGTCACTCAGGAGTCAAAGCCAATGAAGGCTGCATCTGGACAAGAACTTCCCAAGGAAAAGCGAATGTGGATCTTAAAACTTTTCCTGAGAATTGACACATTTCCTTTGTGCTCATCTTTCATTGGCCAAAGCAAGGCATATGAGAGGACGAACTTCAGCCAGGTGAGCAGGAAGTACAACCCTCCCACAGGGCTGGAAGGAGAATTAAGAGTCTCTGTGAATAGCCCTAAACTGGAAATGCAATTAGAAAGGCAAGTTCAGAGCCATTTCCTGAAGGTGTCTTTGCAAAACACACAAATAGCTTTTATTTTATGTTTCTGTGGGTTGGTTTTTTTCAGTTGGAGGTCTTGATGGGGGATATTAAGAAAGAAGTTTTACCTGTTACTAGCTACCCCTTTGTTCTACCTGTATGTTTCTTCAGGAAGTCTAAATAATGCTGAACTCTGTTTGTAGGGCAATACATGAATTATTGCATACAGAACAGTGAGATGTCTGTGCACATTAGGTGAACAGTTTGCTTTAATTACATGTGTGAAATTTAAGATAGTCAAATGGTAATTTTTTTTTTTGATATCAGTATCTATTACTTTTATTGTCTGTGATAGAATGATACAGTATAATCCTAACCCAGTTATAATAAATGAGATACAGCCCCCTTCCCATATGTGCTCTCTTGACTTCTTTTGAAAATATATATGCTTATTCACTTTTGAAATGAGAGTACATTTAAAAAATCATAACAACAAAGCAAAAAATCACATTGTCTTAAGTGTGTTTAATAATCACTTGATATATTAATATTTTTCCATTGGTGTTAGTCAATTCACTGACAGATTGCAAAAGTTTTTTAAAAAAGAAAAAAAGAAAAGAAAAATGGAAACCATAATACTGTCATGGCTGCAATTAAGAGAGTGTTTTGGGGAAGGGATTAGAATGACCCTGGGTGGTACGTAGGTTTTGTTGCACTGAGTATACATCAAAAAGCCTATTTTCAAAGTTGGTTTAGGGAAATTAAGACAAAATAAAATAATTTTCATTTAGTGTGAATTAAAAAAAATGTGGGTGTATGCTTTTTTGAACAGAAGTTTAGCATTAAAGTGACTAAATTGCCAAGTGGAAAGTAATGCCCTTAATGGAAGTATAATGAGTAGTGAGGTCAAGAAATGAATGTACTGTAAATTATTTTCTTAATAAAGAACAGACCTTTATTCTCCAATTTCTTTTAATTTCAACAGTAAAGATTTTTAAACAATAGACAAAGGGCAGTGGGATAGACTTCTGCTTTATAAAATGTCATCAAAAATCTTCAAAAAAAGTTTCTAATAGGATGGTCTCATAGATGTTACCTTTGTTTTTCAAAGACTTTGAAGCTTGGGAGGTATTCTCTTTTGTTATTGAGTTACCTCCTCTGTTTGTTTATTACCACTCTATTAAGGCTTGCTCTTGGCAGGAGCAGACATCCTCCTGGCTGCCCAGAGCAGGACCTGCACATGCTCCATCCAAGGAGATGATCACTGGGACCAACCAGCTCCTACAGAGATACGTCTCTGCTCACAGCAAGAGAGGAAATAGGAAATGACTCAGGGCAAGTTGTGCTAAGCTGGAAGAATGAATTAGACACACTCCTAAATAGAATCGGAAAGTATTATAGTCAGAGATAAAGGAGAAGGGGTATGAGAAAGGTTGCTTACTGTTCCCACCTGGGGACTGAAAAAACGTTTATGTGTAGTACCTCTTGACAACTCCAGGTTCTTTTCAGTCGTGTTAACCAGAAAGGGGCATCACCACTGAATAGATACTTTCATTATTTCTGCCTTCTTAATTTTTTATATGTCTAATTATGAAAGAACAGTATCCTGGAAACCAAAATTAGTGAGCTTGACTGAAACAAGCATTTCCCACTTAAAAATTTGGAAAATAAAACTGTAACAATAGCTCTGACCTCAGAGGCGCTCTCCTTTATAATATGCAGTGCAAACTTGGGCAGCTCCATCTAACCTCAGGTGTATGAAAACAGAAATTTCTACAATGGACTTGTAAGCTTTATGTTCTTAAATTATATCATTATTTTGTCAAGACATTGGAAGAGAAGCTAGAAAAGCAAATTTTATCTCCCAGGAAAAAATAAATCTCTGAACAATAGCTTCTGTTGGTCTTCATGTTACCCTAGTATGTTTGGTCATTTTACACCTTTTTTATAAAAATGAATTAAGAGTGTGAAAGTCTAAAACTTAATGCCAACTACACATCGTCTCATTTGATGAGCTCTTGGTTTTCGTTTATTTTTAACTTTATTTGGTAAGGATATTTAGGAAATTACTTCCTAAGCCTCTTTGGGTATTTATTTTTTATTGATTCTGAGTGCCAGAAATTCAAAAAACAGGATGAAATGCTTACTCTTAGGAAGGTATAGAGTCTATAATAAAATAAAAATGTAGACTAAACAACAACACGACCAAGAAGAACAGAACGTGAGATGAAGGAAACAAAAACCCCAGCATCTCAGGATAAAGCAGTCAGTAGTGTTTACATCAGTTGATTAGGGTATGTAATGGGAGAGTTTTATGGGCTCTCTTTCTTCATCGTGATCTCTTCTTCTCCTCTGTCCTCTTCCCCTCCTTTTTCTCTATGTAATGATAATTACTAGAAATTCATGCAGAAAAAAATTGAGAAACAAAACCTAAATGAATATCAATTACCTTATAATAATATTTTTGCACACAGTAGAGATACAGGCATCAAGAGAATATTCTCATGGGAAGCTCTCTCTGACCTTGTTTTTCTAGGAATATAATTAGTCCCTGTGTCATAGCCCTCTATTAAGCTTATATTGGGTGGGCCCAAAAGTTCATTTGGGTTTTTCTGTGGCTGTTACGGGAAAAACTGGAATGAACTTTATGGCCAACCCAATCTTTTATTCTTTTTTTTTTTAACATCTTTATTGGAGTATAACTGCTTTACAATGGTGTGTTAGTTTCTGCTTTATAACAAAGTGAATCAGCTATACATATACATATATCCCCATATCTCTTCCCTCTTGTGTCTCCCTCCCTCCCATCCTCCCTATCCCACCCCTCTAGGTGGTCAAAGAGCACCGAGCTGATCTCCCTGTGCTATGTGGCTGCTTCCCACTAGCTATCGGTTTTACATTCGGTAGTGTATATATGTCCATGCCACTCTCTCACTTCGTCCCAGCTTACCCTTCCCCCTCCCTGTGTCATCAAGTCCATTCTCTAGTAGGTCTGCATCTTTATTCCCGTCCTGCCCCTAGGTTCTTCATGACCTTTTTTTTTGTTTGTTTAGATTCCATATATATGTGTTAGCATACGGTATTTGTTTTTCTCTTTCTGACTTACTTCACTCTATGACAGACTCTATGTCCATCCACCTCACTGCAAATAACTCAGTTTTGTTTCTTTTCATGGCTGAGTAATATTCCATTGTATATATGTGCCACAGCTTCTTTATCCATTCATCTGTTGAGGGACACTTAGGTTGCTTCCATGTCCTGGCTATTGTAAATAGAGCTGCAATGAACATTTTGGTACATGACTCTTTTTGAATTATGGTTTTCTCAGGGTATATGCCCAGTAGTGGGATTGCTGGGTCATATGGTAGTTCTATTTTTAGTTTTTTAAGGAACCTCCATACTGTTCTCCATAGTGGCTGTATCAATTTACATTCCCACCAACAGTGCAAGAGGGTTCCCTTTTCTCCACACCCTCTCCAGTATTTATTGTTTGTAAATTTTTTGATGATAGCCATTCTGAGTGGTGTGAGATGATATCACATTGTAGTTTTGATTTGCATTTCTTTAATGATTAATGATGTTGAGCATTCTTTCATGTGTTTGTTGGCAATCTGTATATCTTCTTTGGAGAAATGTCTATTTAGGTCTTCTGGCCACTTTTGGATTGGGTTGTTTGTTTTTTTGATGTTGAGCTGCATGAGCTGCTTGTAAATTTTGGAGATTAATCCTTTGTCCATTGCTTCATTTGCAAATATTTTCTCCCAGTCTGAGGGTTGTCTTTTCGTCTTGTTTATGGTTTCCTTTGCTGTGCAAAAGCTTTTAAGTTTCATTAGGTCCCATTTGTTTATTTTTGTTTTTATTTCCATTTCTCTAGGAGGTGGGTCAAAAAGGATCTTGCTGTGATTTATGTCATGGAGTGTTCTGCCTGTGTTTTCCTCCAAGAGTTTGATAGTGTCTGGCCTTACATTTAGGTCCTTAATTCATTTTGAGTTTATTTTTGTGTATGGTGTTAGGGAGTGTTCTTATTTTATTCTTTTTACTTATAATATTTTAGAAGGCAGGCTGACTACAGTACATTTGATGCTTTGGCATGAATTCTAATACAATTTAGAAATTTTAATAATTTCTAAGCAAGATTACCACATTTTTATTATTGAATATTTTTTTAAACCTGTTTCCACCATAGTCAAGTTCCAAAGCGAATAAAATAGCAGAGTTGCAACATGTACATTTTCAGCTCCTTTAATAGGCTATTTGTCCTTAAGAGGTTTTAAAAGATTTTTGTTTCCACATTTCAGGTTGAAAAATAATATCCAGTATTTGTTCATGTCTATATTTACTCTCTTTAATTGTGAGTCAGTTTTAACACATAAGATATCAGACATTTGGATGGTCATGATTCTCAAAGAGTAGAATCCATTATTTTCCTTAGGTGATAACCCGGAGAGTGATGCAGAACTCCAAATACAATGGTTGACCGCACAGCAAGTTTCGGCATCATCGCTCTCGAAAACCTTTCTGGTCAAGTGCAGAACTTTTTAAAGATTAAAGCAGATTTGTGGTATCAAAAGGTATTCTGATCGTCAGCCAAAATTCCAGGAGGATAGGGTTATGCACCATAAACATTATCCTCCTTTCCAATGATTTTAAGGTATGTTTTTAGAGATAGATTAAATGTAGATTCCCTTTGTATTTGTAATCCATATTCCAAATTACTGCAGTAGATTTACTGTGCAGTTTTGCTTGAACTTCAAGGATCTGAAGGCTGGCTTGGTCAAAGGACTTTCAAAAGAGCTCTAGTTATTACCATGCTTAATGTTGTAAGCCAGATGAAATAAGGAAGCTAGAAGAGAAGCTCAGTTTTCTTTGGAGAGAGTATACTATATCTTGCTTTAATTTGTTCCTTGGAGTCTTTGCATGCTATTGGTGATATAGGTAAGACAAGGTTACAAAAAAGGTCTTTCTACTATTTCTCCAAAGCAAGGTTTCTGCTTTATGCTGAATTCCATAAATTCGGATTCTAAGTAGTCTTAAATTCACAAAAATACCACGTTTTAGTTTATACGAAAAGTTTACAATCTCCCATCCAAAACTCTTGGGGCCGAAAATGCTTAAGAATTCAAATTCCCACCCACCCCTCAGTTTTAGAAAGGTAATATTGTACACATACTGTATATTATGTAATATTTTTAGCAAGGTCTGGGGCAAACCCCCATGGTCAAATAGATTCATATTTTCCCAGCAAATGTACGAATGTTCACGGTCAGTAAGATAAATAGAGACGATCAGTAGCTTGCTTTCAGTTCAGGTCAGATCTTTTTAACCAAAAATAAAGAAACCCTGAAGTTTTCCAGAGCATTTTGGATTTTGGAATTTCAAATAAGGAATTACAGGTCTGTACCCATTTTGTTTTTCTGGTATAACTTGGTAGACTTTGTGAACCTTTTAGATATTTATCAATAAAGGGAAGCATCATAGAATTGTTTTAAAACATTAAGTTAAATGTTTATAATATCTTTAAAATATTTGGAAACTTTTGTTATCCTAGTGTTATTGGTATAAAGACAGTAAAGTATTACTGATAACCAGTCATACAGGCACAAGCATTAGTATTTGCTTCATAGTTATAAAAATGAGATTAAATTGCATTTTAAATTTTGAAAAATTTTCATTGGAAACACTGATTATGTTATACTTGAGTTATACACCATCACATCCCTCCTCTGGCTCTCTTGATCCTATCCTCTCTCCTACTACAGGAATTTTCCTTCTGTAAAATTTCTTCCTCTTTCTTTCTTGGATCGTTTTGGATCATTTTCTCTCCCTGACATTCTAATTACCAAACTGAGATCATGTTTAGTGACTTAAGATAGGACTTTGGAATCACTAAGAGTTATTAGAAAAGTTGTGGGATTATCTAAGTTTTCATCCAGAGAAAGGAGAAGAAAGTAATCTCTAAATAGAGTTTAAAAGAAGACTGGGAGGTAAAAATAATTTGATCATGGTTACCTCCCTTGAGTCTTTTTTGGGTCAATTTAGTGGTTTCAAATTTTATTCCTTGCTTCTCTATTTCCTTCCAGTAGGTGCCCAATTTTTTCTGCTTCCTTGTTGAACAAGGCTTTTCCTTCTATACCCCTCATTCATAATCCAATCTACTCAAAACTGTGGTCATCCCTGCCACTCCAGGGAGACTAGTCTTAAATCTCACCAATGACTTTCTAGTTGCCAAATCCAACATAAACTTCTTTGTTTTCTTCTTACTGAACCTCTCAGCAGTATCTGACCCAGCTGATTACTCTATCTTTTTGACAATACTTTTACTGTCTTGGTTTCTGTGACACACATTAACCTTATTTTCATTCTGTCCTGTGACATCTTCTTTTCAGGCTCCTTGTTGATTTCTCCACTCCCCACTTCTACATGGAAGTGGCCCAGGGATAGGTTATGGGTTCTGACTCCTTTCTGCACATCAGGTAACTGCATTTGGGTTCATTGTTTTGTGTCATCTATAGGCTGATAACATCTAAGTTTAAATCACCAGCCCTGATCCTTCCCATGAGTTATGGACTGTGTATTTAACTGTCTTCTTGACCATACTGTTATTGTCTGATGGATGTCTAATGGATGCCCCAAAGTTATATGTCCATCAGGCAGTTTTCCCTCAAATCTGTTCTCCCTGTCTTGTCCATCTCAATAAATAACACCATCATTCATTCAATGTCTTGGGCCCAAAATCTAGGCGTTGTTACTGCTCCCTTTCCCTTATATCCCACATCCAAGCCATTCACATCATGTCCTAACAGTTTTGTCTTCATTATTCATTGTGAATAGAGAATCTATCTCTACTACAACAATCCGGGTGAGAGATTATGTTTTCATACCATTCTGACAGACGTGTGAAAAACAGATGGTTGGGGACAAGAATGGAAAATTGCCACTGCACTGAACCCTACCTCAAATATTATCACAAAGTACACTCCCTTTGGCTGACTATGTCCTAGGTAGACTTGCCTTCTCTTGTTCTTGATGCATGCCAAACCCTTTCCTCACTCAGGACCTTTGCACTTGTTGGTCCTCTTGTCTAGACATTTTCTTGTTTATATATTGGTTTACTTATTTCTCTTTTCTTGCTCCCTTCAAATAAGATGTAACTAATATACACCCTCTTTCCTGTTCAACCCTGTATTCCCAACAGCTATCGAAGACCAGTACATAGAAATTGCCTGTAAATACTGGTTGATTCAATGAAAGAATGTATGTATTTAGGGCTTGCAATTTAAATGGAAAAAAAAAAAAATCCATGCTGTGATAGAACACTGGGAGTCTCAGTGACGACTCCTGGGTCCTAACTCAGCCACTTTGGCAAACTCAATTAAAAAAAGTTCTCCATGTGTTTTTTCCTTACTCCCAAGCATGCAGCTTCTTGTGCCCATTAAACAAAAACAAATGACAGCCCACGGAAATAAAAATGTAGGACATATATTTCCACATTGAGTTCAATACTGCAAAAAACACATAATTTCAAGCAGATGGTTTCTCCTCAGTAACAGTGCCCTTTTGATAAAATTTTGCACCACAGGAAATCCATTACAATAAATATCTGTTCCAGTATCTGTCCATTTAGCAATAATTCTCCATATGCTTGATTCCTCTTCTCTGATGAACTGTCCTAGGGACCCTCCTCTCCTTCCCTCTGAGGTTTCCAGGGTTTAAACTCTGCCTCTGAGTACTTGCTTGTTGTCATGGTAGCCTTGCTAATTTTGCTTATATTTTTTCCCCATATTTTCCCACAACCTTTGAAAAGACCCAGTTATATATGTGCCAAAGGCTATTTCTGACTTAATGTTGTAGGCATGAAAGTATTTCTTTTCTTAGCCTCTTGAAAAATGTTAAACTGTTGTCTCAGCGTCATTGATTGAGACTCTTTGTTTATTCCCAGGGCTGAAAGTTAAGGCCATTCTATTTTGATAGAACTATTTATTTAAAGCAAGTTTGAAATCAAAGACATCTCATACAGTATGCAGGGAATGCTGTTTAACCCAAGTAATCCCAAAGTAAATAATTTATTGGATTACTCAGTAGGTTGAGAAATGAAGGTAGGATTTGGGTGTATTTGGTCTGCCTTTTATTTTTTAATTACTCACTAAATAAGCACATGTGTTATGTGAGTTTAGAAGAAAACAAAGTATTATTGAAAAGAAGACACTATCCTTGTAGTGACCTTAGGTGGTCCCAGAAAGAACAGGTCCCATCCATACCCTTATAGCAGGGGCAGTCCTGCTACCCCTGGTTGTGTGGTGGCAGTCACATTTGCATCTGACACCTAGCTTTACCAAAAAATGGCTCTGTGGCTGCAAGAGAACCATTTAAACTCTCCGGGCTCATTTCTTTGTCTATAAAACAAGAAAAAATCTCTCAGGTTCCTTCCAGCTCTAAGACTGAGCCATTCTCTTCTAGACCAACCAGAAATTATCATAGGAGTGAGGCAAGACACAAAGCAGTTTAGCAAGGGCCGAGAGACCATAATATGGATCTTTCTGCAACTCAAGACACGGATGGCCCCTCCTATCCATTTTATAGCAAACACTTGCTTCCTTTCAAGCTGATAAAATGTCATTTTGTTTCACTGTGTTTTCTTTTATGGGAAACATGCCACAGATCTTGTATAAAAGTTATTTTACTCTTGTGGATGAAAGAATACAATACAGAGATTTTGTTTCTTATTCTTGCCTTTTCAATGAGTTTTTGGATTGCTAATTTTTTTGTTGTCAATTAAAAGTACATCTCCACAAGCCCAGCTGCTCATGGACCCATGTCGGCTGCACATCCTGTTTCCTTGGCGGTCAAGCTCCTGTTGTTAAGCCCTGAGAAACAATGCTTATTTATTTATTTACTTTTTGTGAGGAGAATCCTGATCATTTGCTCTTTCTGGTAAAAAGAAGAAAAATAGGGTAAACAACAGAAAATATTTAAGTAGACTATAAGAAGGAACTTATTGACCCTGGGCAATGAAAAGCTGGCAAGAAGTGCTAAGAGTTGTAGATCGACAATTGGTGACCACTTGTTTAGGAGGATTTAAATATCTAATCGAGTCATTATAGAGACCTCAATTAGATGGAGTGTACACAATCACAGTTACTGGTCTACCAATTCCCAGCGTACAGTACTTCAGTCAGGAAACCCTTGGAAATGTAAAGCAGGTAGTTTAGGCCAAATTAAAGGTTTAACAGATTTATAGAGCTCACTATATAAAAAGCAGTACACGATTAAAATATTTTCAGGCAGGTTTAAATGAAGTTATGGGTGAAGATGCATTACACATTAATAAAGGGAACATGGAAATTTGAAATAGATATCTGCTCTAAGAAACACTCCTGCTTTTCGCCTCAAATATTTTGAAATTGACAACATGCACAAAATGTGCCTTGTTACCTGTCTCAGAGAAAGCCTGTCAAGAGTAACTGGTTCATTAATTTGACCTGTTATGGCATTTCTTATGTTCTTAGGTTCCTATGACCTCCTTGAAGGCTCATTTGGCCTTGAAGCACCACAAGGTGAAAAAAAAAATCTCAAAATTAATCAAGAAGTTACCAGAGTGCTCTTACAAAGGCTTTAGCACATTGTCGGCTTATCCTTGAAAGAACAGCCTCCACCAGAATCTTTTTCTCTAGGAGAGTGGCAGAAGGGCAGAGAAGGGGATTGTGAAATTGCTGCCAGAAACTGGGTTTCCTCCCTAATCCTTGTCTCCCTTTCAGCCATGCACAGAAAAATCTTGAGTTCAAATATTTAGATAATCTCAGATGAAGGAATGTAGATCTACTCATTCCTTAGAGTTTCAAGGTAAGGCCTGAATGGACACAATGGGCAAGTCAAGTGTCTTTCATTACTAGTAAGAAAATCAAAACTGACTCAACCTAAGGTAAACAAATCCACACGAAGCAATTAGGAAAGTGCAAAATGCATTTTTATTTCAAAATATTGTAATAATCTAAAAGGTGTGCTCTCTTGAATGCATATGATTTAATGAGAAAGTAATTCGTTACCTATGTATGATTACTTTGATTTATGTCTAAGATGTGTAACATGTTATGGGCAAATAGGATGGGACAGCAGTAAGGTGCAAATAAGTCTGTTTTGATCAAAAAAAACCCCGTTATACAAACTGTTTTTCCAGAAGGTGGACACTTGCTCCTGAGGTGGTTGATTCTTTCACCTTGTTGTTATGTCTGAAAAATTAATGCTTGTTCTGCAACTATAAACCAGCCTGTAAGTGAAAGCCGCTCTGCCAACATTGAGTCATTAGAAGAGTCAACCAGTTGTTCTCCTGTCCTTTCTGCGTGGCTGAATTTCCTTAATGACCAATTCATTGTGTGCCTTCAAGCATGACTCCTAAAAAGCTGCGATCTCTTTAATGAAGGATCCATTAGTCTTTCAAGAATGTGAACATGTGAAGTTGAAAAACCTATTCAATAAGGTATCTCCTTGAAAGAACTCTAATCATGCTGGGAAGTACATTTACACAAAACATAACTTCTTCATGCATGTTTAACTGAGCAGAATGGTTTTTGGAGTCACATTAGCTGACCTTGAGAAGAACATGGGCTCAGTTTACTAAATTCTTCCCATTTTCATAAAGTTGCTAAAATGCCACATTTCTCTTCAGTCCACATTTATACGTAGCAGAGCATTCCTTCTTAGAACGTAAGCCATTGTGCAGTCCTCTATCTGCATCCTTTGAACCTTGGCAGCACACTATCTCCAAGATTCCATGATCATAGACAGTCACCCTGCTGTTGTGTGCAATGTACTGCTTTATACAAATCTTTCTGGTGCCATTGGAAATGACTCCCAGGAGACAAAGCTCAAGAACGACCCAGAGTTTTGCCTCTTTGTATATTCAGTTCTGCATTTCATCTTTGCAGTTCTAAACCTATTCAGAGGTCTATCTGTTTGAGCTAGTAAAATTTAGCATATCCTCTGCTGAATCTAGAGAGGAAAAAGATATAATTATGATACATGAATTGCTCTTGCTCTACACATTAACACAGTAATAGGAGACAGGAGTTTTTCAATATAAAAAAATAGGTTTTTGCTTTTATTTCACATATTTAAAAATAATGCAGTATATCAGGAATTAATTTTAAGGTAGTCAAGTGTGATTCATCACCATTAAGTCACTTTTACCAAGGAAAATAACTCTATATACTTTCTATATCATAGGAGGAGAAATAAAGTATATTTCATTTTAACACAGAAGTACAATTTTGTCCCACAGTATAATTGGATTAGTGATATAGGAAGGTATCTCATAATAGGGTTTTACTGTATTCTCCCCTAAAGTTGCATAATAAGTATCAGCTTCCATAAAGGTACTTACCTGCAGAGTCATCTGACTAGTTTCTCTGAGTATATTCCATAGTTTCCATTGAATATGTTCACTTGGGAGATTTCTAGTCTAGTATTAATTTTTATAGAATTAAATATATTGGGGGGCTTCCCTGGTGGCGCAGTGGTTGAGAATCTGCCTGCCAATGCAGGGGACACGGGTTCGAGCCCTGGTCTGGGAAGATCCCACATGCCACGGAGCAACTGGGCCCGTGAGCCACAATTACTGAGCCTGCGCGTCTGGAGCCTGTGCTCCGCAACAAGAGAGGCCGCGATGGTGAGAGGCCCGCGCACCGCGATGAAGAGTGGTCCCCACTTGCCGCAACTAGAGAAAACCCTCGCACAGAAACGAAGACTCAACACAGTCATAAATAAATAAATAAATAAATAAATGAAAGAACGTGAATTTCTTTAAAAAAAAAAAAATATATATATATATATATATATATATATATTGGGATACTGATTATTTGGAAAGAACTGGAGTTAATACAGTTTGGTAAGCAGTTAATACAGTTTGGTAAGCAAAGAGGTGGTCTATTACCCAACTTTTCCCAGTCAGGAAGGGTTGAAGCTAATGGTTTTGACTACGTGTCAGGTGAAAGTATTGTATAATAAATGCTGTTATAACTAGGGTCTTGCTTTAGCAGAACCCATTGGATGCAGACATGTGTGGGCATGTCTGAAGCCCAGCAAGGCATTGTCGACTCGGTGCATGAAGGGCTGAGGAAGTTTCCTTGGAGAAGATGCCTTCCTTCTGAGGAAAGAAGGGAGGGAGACAGTGAAGCTTGACGCAGTAACAAAGACAATCTCCAGAAGGAAGCAGGGATTTTGAGTTCAGCATGGAGTCTTGCTGTTTGCAGCTGATTCGTTTTCTAGTCTAGACCCCAGTGGACTCCTTCGTGTGGGTTCTGACCTGCGAAGTGTGTGTGTGAAAAGCCTGGGTGGGCGTGTGAGGAAGGACGACTTTGAATAAAAGCTGAATGACTAGGATTCTCTCAGACACCATTGTTTCGGTACTAACACTAATGATGTAACACAGAAAGTAGGAAGAGGAGTGTCCACCCGCTTTGCGAAAGACAAAATAAAACAAAAACAAAACAAAACAAAAACCAAAATTGCTGCTGTTTGACTGACTGCTACAAGGGCCCATGTGTGAAATTGTGGGGCAAAGTGATGTGGCTCAGCAGAAAAGCATCATTGTGTGGATTTAGGGGAAGAGGTCACTGGGAGGGGGAGGGGGGATGGGGAAGAAGATAAATTGAGGCATTGAGGCTACTTCTGTTATCATTAATTTTTGTGATGGTGAACAATGTGCTTACTTGCTCTTCTCTATTTTTACATTATTAAAATAAGTGTTAGAACCACTCGTTCACTTTCATGTTTAGTGGGTAGTGAAACTTGAAAGATTTATTTGCTTAAAAGTTTTAAATGGCTGTCTATTTTTTTAAACTTATTTAGGATGTGCCTATTTATCAAAAATCTTTCCTCTTAGTATTGAAATGGTAGGAAAACACATTTCCCACCAAACACATGGCATGATTATCTATTCTAAACTGGAGAGTGTGTAGAATGTAAGTTGGCTGGACTCCTCTAACTCATTTTGCCCCCAAAATGTCAGCCCCAAATCATCCTCTAATGCAGGATTTCTCAGCCTTGGCATTATTGACACTTCAGCCTTGAAAATTCTTTGTTTGGGGGGACAGCCCTGTGCATTGTACTATGTTTATTTAGCAGCTTCCCTGACCTCTACTGACTAGATGCCTGTAGCACACACCCCCACCCCTCAGTTTTGTTACAGTAAAAAATGTCTGCAAACATAGCCAGGGGAGGGGAGGCAAAATTACCGGAGGTTGAGAATTAATGCTATAATGTAACACAGTGTACTAATTTGAAATTAAGATATTTTATGAAATGTTTTTGAGCACCTACACAGACCGTGACAATAACTACTAGTAATGATGTGCTATTAAATATAAACTGAGGTATATTAAAAAATTTAAGCATTTACTTGAGCATTTATTCATTTGAATTGGGCACTGTTGATCTGGGAGTAGTTAGGAGCACTCCACCAACAGGAGCCGGGGAAAGACTGACATAGAGAAAGTGTGGAAGCAAAGAAAGGAAGTAATTTGATTGGCTATAACTTAAAGCCTAGTTGGTTGTTTGTGATTGGTTGTCCTTAACTTTTTTTTTTTTTAATATTTATTTTATTTATTTATTGTCTTTATTTTTTTGGCCGTGTCGGGTCTTAGTTGTGGCACGCGAGATCTTTCATTGCAGCACGCGGGCTTCTCTCTAGTTGTGGTGCGCAGGCTTCTCTCGTTGAGGTGCGCGAGCTCAGTAGCTGTGGCCCATGGGCTTAGTTGCCGCACGGCATGTGGGATCTTAGTTCCCCAACCAGGGATTGAACCCACGTCCCCTGCATTGGAAGGTGGATTCTTTACCACTGGACCGCCAGGGAAGTTCCGTCCTTAGCGGTTTTGATTTCATAATCTTGAGGCATTTACAGGCTTGGATTTTGGTTTGCTTTAGCTAGACATCTACAGCATCAGAGCCAACTCAAGTCTAGTGGTCTCTGTTTAATTAATTTAATAGTGCTTTCGCAGGTGTGGGCAAACTTTCTGTAAAGGGCCAGATAGCAAATATTTTAGCCTCTGTGGGCTCCAGGGTCTCTGTTGTGACTACTCAACTCTGCTTTTGTAGAGCAAATGAATGGATGAATGGGCTGTATTCCAATAAAATTATTAATATATATATTTGGTCCAAAGGGCTGCAGTTTGCCAACCTCTCCGCTATAGGAAAACACGACACTACATACCACACGTACTAAATTATGTTAAGTCATTGATCCCCCAACCCCCAAAGCTAATGTAGAACAAATAAATGAAAAATATGGTACATTTTATATATTTTTATATATATATATATATATAGACAGATAGATAGATAGATAGATCACCTATCAAGGCTCAGACAAAGTCATTCTGCAATAGGATTTGTGAATTTTATTTTTTGTCATTTCAACTTTATTATTGCAACAACAGGCTGAATGAAGAGAGTGACTTTGTTTTCAACATACTTTTAGAGCCCAGTGCAGCGTTTACTGAAAAGTAAGAAAAACCATGTGGGAGGAACAGAATTATTGTTATCAAACCAATGAATGTGTGGAAAGAAATAGAAATGCTTTAATAGTGTATTGGAAAACAATTTAACACTCGTACTATTTGCCTAAATAATACTTATTAAAGAGGGACCAACTAAAAAAGGCCAGGCCATCTCTGGGCTGATGCTGTATGAGGGTTTAGTGAGATGGTCTTGCCACAGAGGTCATATTTTATAAGGGGACTAACTCCATCTAGAGATTCTAGAGACAAATAAAATCCAAATTTCAGAGAGGTACCCTTGCCACTTCTCCCTCCCTCTCTCCATCACTCCCTCCTTTCCCTCTCCTTGCCCCCTCCCTTCCTTCCTTCCTTTCTTTCTAATATAGAGACTCAAGCAAAGTTGCCTTGATTAACCCCAACCCATGTCATTGGACTCTAGCATTCTTCTCAGGTCTCTGGGGATTCTAAGGATGGCTTATGTTTCTTTATTCATCTTTGGCTTCAGCTGCAGCTGTCAATTTGATGAGTCATTTCATTATGTGCTGAGTGTACCTTGGTATTCCAAATGTCACAAGGTTCCTTTTCCTCGATTCCCTCACACTTCCTCCCCACTAACAAGCCCACGTGTATAGTGGCCTTTATTATTGGTTTGAGTAGATGTAGGAAGCATTGTAACGCAAACAACTTATAATTGATTATTAGACAATTCATATATCCTCTAAACTATTCTGCAGTCTCTAACTTCCAAGATATTTGCCTCTCACCCAATCTCTCCTTTCTCTTTGCCCCTGGAATCATATCTCCCACCCCCCCCCACCCCCAAATCTGTTCTATTTTATTAAGAGAAGCATTGAGTCTCTCCAAGCCTAGCCCTGCATATGGAAACTCACCCATACCCTGTGCTTGACAATGGACTGTCAGTTCTGGCTCTTGAAAATTTCTCAATCATCTGTAAGGGGAAGGAAGTAATCAGGTGAGTTATTTTTCCCTGATGTGAATTAACCTTCTTTAGAGGAAAGAAGCAGTCTTATTTAGTGGTTTTTTTTTTTTTTTTTTTAAGCTAAATCTCCCTTATGCATTATGCCTTCGGAAACCATAGCACAGATGAAGTTTAGATTTTATCTATTTGTTTTTGCTTGTTTGTTTTACTTTATTTAGTTATCTTTTTGCCTGCCAGTGGTCAGCTATGCAAAGATGATAAGATCTTATTGACCATGAAATGGGAGGGAATGACCATAGTATAGGTGGGAAAGCCTTTTCCAAAATTTTTGTTGGGTTATATTCTTGGCAAGATGTTGAGACAATTAAAAAGTTTGGATTTATTTTTGAAACTATTCTTTCAGGTTTTAAAAAAATTGTATTTTATTTATAGGAGTTTCTTCTTTCCTCCTCCCTCTTCTTTTGCCACTCCCTCAGTCGAAAGTGAGCAATTAAGCACTTAATTGGATAATTTAGGTCTCAAATTCCCTTTATTTTAAATTATACATATAAGATCATTCTTGTCCTACTTAATTTTAACTTTTGAAGATTTAGTCATAAAGAACAGGTGGGGGAAATTTTTTTCTAAGAATAATTACATGAATAGAGGTCTGAAACTAGTATGTTTAATTCCTGAGATACTGATTGAGATAATCACAGCATAGTTGAGAAGAACCAGAGCTTGGCTCTTGGTGTTACAAGAAGTCTTTCTTCAAAGTTTTGGTATTGTACCTAAGTACAAGCCAAGAGCAATGAATCAGGCTGAAGCTGGCAAGAAATATGTAGTTATATTAATGGTATTAGACCTGAAAGTATTTATACAATTTGATCAAGTGAGTTCTGAAAAAAGAGACATAGAATATTTTGCCTTTTATAAGAGCTTATTTTAAGGAAATTATGTACATCAAGGCCTAAGGAACCTTAACTACATTCCTTTTTGGAATAAAAAGCTACATTACTACAATGTTGATGTTATGAAAACCTGTAGAGGAGAAATTCTGATTAAAATTAATTCCTGTTACTATGAAGATAAAAGGCAGCCAGCCAAAGTAAGGGCAAAATGAAGTATATACCTTAGGGAAGAGCAGTTTCAGACTATAAAATTGTGAGTCTAGAAGAGGAGGGAATTGGGAGGATTTATTAAACTCAGTAATGGAACTTAAACCTAATCTAAGTAATGGTTTCTAAAGTAACCTAAGGTGCAAAACCCTCCAACTGAAAATTTAACTCTGAATGTATTTTAATTTAGAACAAGAAGGTGTATCTCCATATATTGACTAACAAAATAAGTTCACAAACAGAAATTTCCAGAACATAAATTCATAGAGACAAGTAGAGGGCAGATACATATTTCAATACACTTTTGAAATTAAATTATTATTTTAATACTTTAAATTTTATGATTAGCATGGAATTGAATTCTCCAGTAAAGCTCTTAGGGAGGATAAAGGCAAAGATTTCTTCTTTGTAAAATTCAGTTCAATTCAATTCAGTTCCTCAAATATTTTTGAGGGCCAAGTGATCTCTGGGCCTTTCACAGTACCATCCTGAGTTGCAGAAATCATAGATTGATTGCTGCCTACTTGGTTAAGAAGAGGTTTGATCGGTGCATGTGGATACATTTTTGATTTCTTGCTTTCTCCGCACCCCCGCCCTCCCCCCTGCCCCCCCCCTGCCGCTTTTTGACTTTCTAGACACATTATTTTTAACTATTTTTCTCTTAGTTCTCCCAGTTTTTTTTTTGTTGTTGTTGTTCCATAGCATTTTAACCTCTTGGTCTATTGTGGTCAGTGTGTTCTTTATGGAACCAAGTCTCTTCTTTCACGGAATATTCTTATCCTGAGTCATAGAATGGATGATACCCTGTTTTAACAAGGATCCCAAGAACAATGGTGGTTTTGAGACTTTACACTTTCAGTGTAGACAATGCCTGAATTTCAATCGTTTGCATCTTGAAAACGTACACAGAAATGAGAGCTGAAGTGTGCTCTACCCTTGTGTTTGTTTTCTGCTTTATTCCTGATGCATTTACACAAGGACATGTTGCATACATCACTTTTTATGCAGCGTCATGTTACCTGCACCCAAAGACCAGCTACATCATCCATTATCACCAAGTAATAAAGCTCTCTCCAGTGTCACTGTATTCTAAGCAAATGTCATGTCTCTCCTGGACACCAAAGTAGCTTTCTCACCAGTCTCCCTTGCTTCCACTCTTTCCCCACAGTTCACTATCCACAGGGAAATCAGAATGGTCTGTTAAAAGCATGAGTCAGATTTGCTCAAAACACAGTGAAAGTTTTCCATGATATTTAAAATAAAATCCAAACATGATTTAGTCCCTGCCTCTTCCTTGACCTCATCTCACGCTGCTTCCCCTCTTGCCCACCACGCCGCAGGATCACCAGCTTTCTTTCAGTTCCTCCAGCAGGCCTGTTCCTTGGTGGGCAGTGCTCTTTCCTCCCATCATTCCAGGACTGCTGCTTACAGTCACTAAGCTGTTGGTCACATTGTCTCATCTGCAGAGAGGCGCACCCCAACCAATCCATCTGAAGTAGCCACACAGTACCATACTATCACCTCTTTTAATTTTCTGCGTACACGTACCACTCTCTGATGCTCATCTCCTTTATTTATTGTTGTTGTGTTTTGGCCACCTGCACCCAATAAAATGCAAGTCTTTACAGCTGAGGACTGTGCCTGTCTCGTTCCTCTGTTTCCTCAGAGCCTTGGTTAGTGTTTGCTATGTACTTCGTGCTCAATAAATATTTACTGAATGAATCATAACCTTCTTAACATTTCCTACTTGGGATATGAGGCTAAACAAATTATAACAAATCTAGATCTATCATTAATTAAGTTGGTTAGTTCTGTCCCCTATGTAGATAGTGATAAAATGTATCTTTCCTGAAATAACACAGAATATCTATAATATGCTTCTATTTTTTAAAACAATGAATTTCTACTGCCCTTAAACTGAAAGTAATTTGATATCCTTTTCATTATGAATTTTATACATTTGAGTATTATATTCAGTCTTTAGTATTGAAGCAGATTATCTTAACTTTCCCTTCTATCTCTACACTTTTAGTTTCAATCATAGACAGCTCTAATTTTAGGATCCTAAGGCCAAAGATTTTAAAGATCTTCTTACATCAGAGAAGTGTATTGAAGAGGTCTGCCCTTGAATTTGTGGTGCCTGAAAGGAAGCCAGCAGGGATTGTTTGTGCCCAGGGGCACTTGAAAAAAAATTGACCCAAAGTAACAGCACTAGAAGCCAGATATCAAAACATATTTTGCCTAATGAAGCTTCAGGTATAATATCAATATTAGAAATTGGAGTGCCCAGAAGATGGTGAGGCTGGGAAAACAAATTTCTGACCCACTCAAGCTGAAAGTACAGGGTACGACATATGGATTTAGGGTTGATTCGAGCAAATATCTATCACCCATGCTTACAGGTGCTTATGATGCCAACTCGTGTTTTTAAAGCCTCTGTGGGAAAGCCAGTTATAGTTTATATATGAAGTGTGTGACCTTAAATCCACGATCTATTTCACTAGGTCTATTCAAAGTAAAGATCTAGATTCAAGTGATACCATTCAAACTGTAGCAGGGTGACTCATTAGGTGCTTGTAAAATCAATTCAGTGGGTCATGATCAGTTTTTTTAAAAGGCCATATAATAGAATTGAATCAAATACGAAATATCAGAGAAAATCTCACGTTGTAAAACTTACAACAGATTCATAAAATTTTTGATCAGTTATATGACTATAGTGTGTATGCTGTCATCATGTAAAATACATTTCTTGCTGTGAATGGGGTAAAAAATCTGTGAAAGCCACCAGAGAATATTGGATTGGGTTGGATTGGGTTCATCTGACATAAAATGAAAAATAATTTACAGAGGGAATTTTCCCAAGGGTATGAGGACCAGTCCCAAAGTACGGGCAAGGTCAAATTGTCACTGAACTCTATGAAGTAGAAAACGGCTGAAATACAGAACAGAATATGTTAGACTCCATAATTCATAATTCCCTCAAACATAGCCTTATTTGTTTTTCCCATTGATAACTCATAACTTGTTTAGCGGTGTTTTGAGCTTCCCAACCAGAAGTTAAACTCCTTGAAGTAGAAGTGGTCATATAATCTTCAATGTGTCTTGTAATGCTGAGAACATAGTAGTCTCATAAAACATTTTTGTTAATTGACCCATCAAAAAATAAAAATGTGAGTAACTAAAGAAGGTCAAATATAAATCTGCATCATTTTAGCTGTTCCAGGATTATAACCCAGCAGTTTTGCCCACCATCCCTGTCTGTCAGTAGCTGACACATCAATTTTCTATCTGCACATGTTTTCAAACCAAATGTGTTTTGAATTTATAAAAATAGGACATATGATAGTTATCAAAAACATCTTTCATGAATTCCAAATAGCTTATCACAATCCATTCCATTTTTTGACCTTTAAATCTGTGATTCTATCAAGGAAAGAGATCACATTCTCCCAACTTGATTTGTTTTTCTTCATTATGGTAAGGTCAGAACCTAGAAGAGGTAGAAATGGTTTCAGGTTCCTATTTAGATTCCTTTGTCTAACTCAAGTTTTGGATCAACTCCTCCTTCACAATCCAAAGTCATTGAGTTAAATTAAACAAGAGATTCCTGAGAAGATGAAGCCAAGCATGACTAACATCTTGTCCCAGACACATGTCAAGCTTGGTTAAGAATTAGACTCCTCTTTGTTGTTGCCAGGACAGAGGGAAGTCTTTTTTAGTATGACCCAGCATGAGCGAGCAACATTCATGTTAGTTTGAAGCAATTTACTTTTGTATTTCGCTTCTGTAGTTCACAGCAGGTCCTTTCAGGAGGAATAAATGGGCTTGCTCTGCAATCTACCTTCATTGTTTCACTGAAGAGTAGAAGCAAAACATATTTCAATCAGAAGAATTATACCTGAGTGCTATAAATATTTCCAGAGCCAGCAGAGAAAGCCCTGCTCCATTTAAGGTCAGGGCTGATATTTGAAAGGGAAAATGTTGATGGTAAACCCATGGGGAAATAAAATCCTAGACTATCCTAAGTGAGCTTTCTCATTGGGTAATAATCAGGAGATAAGGTGAGAAATTCCAGAGATTAGCCACAATAGATAAGATTCTCAGACTTCTTAAAAAAAAAAAAAAAGACATTGCTAGGATACGCAGTGACTTCTATGGAACTCAAGTGCCACTGTTTTATAGCAAAGCCCCTTTTTTATTGATTAGTGTTAATGAGGTGAGGGAACCCCACATTGATGGATTATCAATGTCTACCTAATCTTGTTTTTTACTATTTAATCTTTCTTGTTACTATGGTTAGAAATATGTGCAAACTAAATCCTTGTTTCTTCTTTCACTTGACCTTATTCTGATTCATCAAATTGATTCTCTTACACTCTGAGCTATGCCAATTATTGTGTCTGTCAAGCCATATATTCATTAGAATATTAGGGCTAATGGACATGGTCTAAGAGCATATTCATCTTTAGAAATACGGTAAAAGCTAATTCTTTTGGCTCAGCAAAGCTCAGGTTGACATCTTGCCACTCTTCTGTAGCCAGGAATATCTGGTGACTTAATGAAGCGAAGATCTTAAACACACAACTCAGTGGATTATTCAATATTAAGGTTTGCACTAGAGTCTGTGAAAAAAGATTAACACTTTCAGTTCTACAAAAGCACAGTTGATGAATTAAAACACAAGAGGACTACCAGAATGGACAGCGCATCAGAAGGATTACGGAGTAACTTGTACCTCAAGAGCCCATTGATCTCCCTTTTCATATGGTATTTAAAAAATAATCTTTTATATGCCAGTTGTAATACAACTGGATTAGTGAAGCCAACGGGCTGTGACTGTTTAAATATTAATTGGGACAGCAATGTCTAAATCAGTGGTTCTCAACCCTGACTGCATATTAGAATCACCTAGGGAGCTTTAAAAATTTGCCTAGTCCCCACCTCTAAAGAGACTGCTTTAATTGGTTGGGGGCAGTGTCCTACCATCAGAATTTTAAAAGCTACCTTGGTATACAGTCAGCATTGAGGACCACCAGTAAATAAATGCTAAAACAGAATAGCATTCTGTTACCAGAATGCTTGACTCAAATATTCTATTCTTTTAAAGATTCTCAATGGTGTATCTTTTTTAAAAAATAAATTTATTTATTTTTATTTTTATTTATTTTTGGCTGCGTTGGGTCTTTGTTGCTGCGCGTGGGCTTTCTCTAGTTGCAGCGAGTGGGGGCTACTCTTCGTTGCGGTGCACGGGCTTCTCATTGTGGTGGCTTCTCTTGTGGTGGGGCGTGGGCTCTAGGCATGCGGGCTTCAGTAGTTGTGGCATGCAGTCTCAGTAGCTGTGGCTCGCGGGCTCTAGAGTGCAGTCTCTGTAGTTGTGGCACACGGGCTTAGTTGCTCTGCGGCGTGTGGGATCTTCCCGGACCAGGACTTGAACCCGTGTCCTCTGCATTGGCAGGCAGATTCTTAACTGCTCTGCCACCAGGGAAGCCCTCAATGGTGTATCTTTTTTTTTAAATTAATAGCTACTTTATTTATTTATTTTTATTTATTTTTAGCTGTGTTAGGTCTTCGTTTCGTGCGAGGGCTTTCTCTAGTTGCGGCAAGCGGGGGCCACTCTTCATCGCGGTGCGCGGGCCTCTCACCATCGCGGCCCCTCCCGCTGCGGGGCACAGGCTCCAGACGCGCAGGCTCAGCAGTTGTGGCCCACGGGCCCAGTTGCTCCGCGGCATGTGGGATCCTTCCAGACCAGGGCTCGAACCCGTGTCCCCTGCATTGGCAGGCAGACTCTCAACCACTGCGCTACCAGGGAAGCCCAATGGTGTATCTTTTATTACAAGAATAGAGTATGGATCCTGTTTTATTCCATCCCAGTTACTTTGGCCTTTGCCATGTGGTAGCGTATTGTGGTCTGTGCTGAATGCAATTAAAATACTTTGGTCATTTTCAGGAAGGCTTTTTAATTTTCAAAATATACTTGATATGAAATTTATACTCCAGAAAATCTCTTGTTTTTTGCAGTGTCATGGAATTTGTTCATCAGGAGAAAAAAAGGCAAAATATACCCAAAGACTCTTTGCTAATTCAGTAAGCAAGCAAACAACAAAAACCTTAAAACCTATTTTGTTTAGTTAGTTCAGTTGCCTAAAAGAGAAGGGGACAATTTTTCATCAATTTGTGTCAGAAAAAAAAACTTAGTGTTGCTTTTAGGGGTAGTGTTGTATCTATATATCTGTATCTATACCTATATATCTATATATGTAGATATATGTCTGTGATTATATCTATATCTACAGGAATGCTAACAAGAGACCCACCATTAATTGCCTATGAAGTTTTGATCAAGTCACTCAGCCTTTCTGGGCTTCAGGGTCACATAGCAGTGGAGCTGAGATGAACATCTGTGACTCTTGTCTCACGTTCTGCTCTGTTACTTGTGAAAAAAACAATGAGGACCCGTGGGTAGAAAAGATGATGGGGGAACTGATGTGGACCCTTCCTTAGAGATAAGTATGGTTTCTATAGTTCTCTACAGGCTGCCCCTCCTAACTGTGTGTATCTGAGTGCATGGTGTGGACTAATGTGAGTTCTCGTGGAAAGGCTGATGTTAAGTCTCATTCTGTTCTGGATTCCACCGTGTGGCTGCTCACCAGGTCAAGGGTCTCCTCAACAGCAATGCTGACCGCTGTGGTGACCTGCACCCACAGCCAAGGCCCTCCTCTTTTGTCTGCTCCCTATGACCTTTTGTTTCATCACAAATCCCCACTAATGGTTTCTCTCACCTTCCTCCAAGGTGGTGCCAACTAAAACAAGTACTTGTGTGCCTTGAATAACTAGTTACTGCCTTTCAGGTGGTTTCTTAGTAAAATGTAGTGGAAAGGGAGAGAGAAGTCCAGCCAGGGCAAGCAGGAGGGATGTAGGCACACTATAGCCATTAGGGAAACTGGAATCTGATTTGGTTAAACTCCTACTGTCCGGTCTTACTTTCATGTATCACCTCATTTTCTTGGTTGCACAAAGGCAAAACGTACACACTTTTGTTGGCTTTCTCTCCATATATTTATTTTCCTAAAAGATCTTCACGGTCTATACACTTTTATCTAAATTCACTAACTTCACACATTTATATTCTAGTAATTCTGATACATTTCTCTCTAATCTGAATTTCCTCTCCCATCAACCTATCTGTGAAACATCTAACTTTTACATGTCTTCCTGATTTGATTGCTCTATAAAAAAGATGCCATTAACACATTCTTTTTGGTTGGTCCTTGTTTTCTTTTTTTATTTTATAATGCATTTTATAATATAATAATAAAAAGAATAGTGTGACTTTTTGTTATATAGTACAGTTCTTCCAGTTTATTCTTCTAAAAGTGACATATCTACCAGATCTAATTGCTAAACCCAGAAACAGTATCTTTTGACCATCATCAATAATTTTGTTCTGCTTCTTGCCCCATTTAAAAAATATGTTGCCATCTTCCACTGCAATCTTCCCTCCCCCAACACAATACTGTTTTCTGTTATTTTTCTTACAGCATATTTTTTCTTTTCCTTCTTGTTTCGTGTCAAATGCATTTTCTGCATCAATTGATAAAATTATACAATTTTTTTTCCTTTAGTTTATTGACATGATGGATTGCATTGATCAATTTCAAATGTTGAACCAGCCTTGCATCTGTGGAATAAATCCAACTTGGTCATGGTCTATATTTCTTTTTACACATGGATAGATTCAGTTGCCAATATTTTTTGAGAATTTTTGCATCTAAATTCATAGGAGATATTGGTTTATAGTTTTCTTTTTAAATACTTTTTTAGTCTGGTTTTGAAATCAAGGTAATACTGGAATCATAAATGAGTTAGGAAGTGCTCCTTCCCCTACTATTTTCTGAAATGCATTGTGTAAAATTTTAAAAAATGTAACCAATTTCTTTAAATAAAAAAACCAAATAAAAATAGTTCACCCATTTCTCCCATCCTCCACTCCCCCACCTCTGGCAACCACCAATCTGTTCTGTGTATCTATGAGCTTAACGTTTTCATTTATTTATTTATTTTTAAAGATTCCATATATAAGAGAGATCATACAGTATTTGTCTTTCTCTGTCTGACTTATTTCATTTTACATACTACCCTTGAGGTCCATCCATGTTATTGCAATGGCAATATTTCATTTTTTTATGCCTGAATAATATTCCATTGTATACATATACCATAATTTATTTATTCATTTATCCATTGGTTGGACACTTAGGCTGTTTCCATATCTTGGCTATTATAAATAATGCTGCTATGAACATGGGCGTGCAGATATCTTTTCAAGTTAGTGTTTTCCTTTTCTTTAGATAAATATCCAGAAGTGGATTTCCAGATCATACGATAGTTCTATTTTTAATTTCTTGAGGAGACATTGTACTGTTTTCCATAGTGACTGCACCAGTTTACATTCCCACAGTGCACAAGGGTACCCTTTTCCTCCACATCCTTGTCAATCCTTGTTATTTCTAGTCTTTCTGGTAATAGCCATTCTAACAGGTGTGAGGTGATATAACCTCTTGTGGTTTTGATTTGCATTTCCCTGATGATTAATGAAGTAGAGCATCTTTACATGTTCCTGTTGGTTATCTCTATTTCTTCTCTGGAAAAATGTCTATTCACATAAACATGTTATTCTGTCCACGTTTTAATCAGGTTGTTTTTTGTTACTGAGTTGTATGAGTTTTTTTATGTATTTTGGATTTTAGCCCCTTATCAGATATATAATTTGCAAATATTTTCTTCCATTAAGTAGGCTGTCTTTTCATTTTGTTGATGGTTTCCTTTGCTGTGCAGAGGCTTTTTAGTTTGATGTAGTCCTACTTGTTTATTTTTACTTGTGTTGCTTTTGCTTTTGCTTTTGGTGCAAGATTCAAAAAATATCACCAAGACCTATGTCAAGGAGCTTACCACTATGTTTTCTTCTAAGAATTTTATGGTTTCAGGTCTTATGTTCAAGCCTTTAATTCATTTGAGTTCATTTTTGTGTATGGTATAAGATATGGTCCAGATTCATTCTTTTGCATGTGCCTGTCCAATTTTTCTAACACCATTTAAGAGATTGTCCTTTCCTCCTCATATATTTTTCACTTCTTTGTCATAAATTAATTGACCATATATGTGTGGGTTTATTTCTGGGCTCTTTGTTCTGTTCCATTGATCTATGTGTGTGTTTTTATATCAATACTATACTGTTTTAATTACTATAGTTTTGTAATATAGTTTGAAATCAGGGAGTGTGATGCCTCCAGCTTTGTTCTTCTTTCTCAAGGTTGCTTTGGCTATTTGGGGTCTTTTATGGTTCCATACAAATTTTAGGATTGTTTGTTCTATTTCTGTGAAAAATGCCTTTGAAATTTTATCAGCTATTGCATCGAATATGTATATTGCTTTGCGTAGTATGGTCATTGTAACAATATTAATTCTTCCTATCCAGGAGCATGGACTATCTTTCCATTAATTTGTTTCTTCTTTAATTTCTTTCATTAATGTTCTTCTTTAATTTCTTGCATTAATAGCTTTCAATATACAGGTCTTTCACCTCTCTGGTTAAATTTTTTCCTTGGTAAGTATTTTATTCTTTTTGATGCAATTGTAAATGGAGTTATTTTAAATTTCTCTTTCTGATAGTCCATTATTAGTATATAGAAATGCAACATATTTTTGTGTATTGATTTTGTATCCTGCAACTTTACTAAATTTGTTTATTAGTTCTAACAGTTTTTTTCATGGAGTCTTTCAGGAGCTATATGTATATCTCATATCATTTACAAATAGAGATATTATACTTATGTCATCTGCAGATAGTGTCAGTTTTACTTCTTCCTTTCCAATTTGGGTGCCTTTTATTTCTTTTTGTTGCCTAACTGCCCTGGCTAGGACTTCTAATACTATGTTGAATTGGAGTGGTGACAGTGGGTACTTTTGTCCCGTTCCTGAACTTAGAGGAGAAGCTTTCAACCTTTCACTATTAAATATGATGTTACCTCTTGTGATGTATGGTCTTTATTAATGTTGAGGTATGTTCCCTCTAAACCTGCTTTGCTGAGAATTTTTATCCTAAATAGATTTTGAATTTTGTCAGATGCTTTTTCTGTATCTATTGAGATGATCATATGAATTTTTTTTATCTTTCATTGTGTTAATGGGATGTATCACATTGCTTGATTTGTGGATGTTGAAACATTCTTGCATAAATTCCATTTGATCATGCTGTATGATCCTTTTAATGTAATGTTGAATTCAGTTTGCTAATAATTTAGTTGAGGATTGTTGCATCTATGTTTATCAGGCATATTGGCCTATAATATCTTTTTTTTGTGGCATCCTTGTCTGGTTTTGGTATCATAAAGTGAGTTTGGAAGAGCTCCTTCCTCTTCTACTTTTTGGAAGAATTTGAGAAGGATTGGTATTAATTCTTCTTTGAATGTACGGTAGAATTCACCAGTGAAGCCATCTGGTCCTGGACTTTTGACTGTTGGGAGATTTTTGATTATTGATTCAGTCTCCTTACTAGTAATTAATCTGTTCAGATTTTCTATTTTATCATGATTCAGTCTAGGTAGGTTGTGTGTTTCTAGGATTTATCCATTGCTTCTAAGTTGTCCAATTTATTGGCATGTAATTGTTCAAAGTAGTCTCTTATGAGTCTTTGTATTTCTGTGGTATAAATTGTAATATCTCATCTTTCATTTCTGATTTTATTTATTTGAGTTCTCTCTCTCTTTTTCTTGGTGAGTTAGCTTAGGGTTTGTTCATTTTGTTTATTTTTTCAAAGAACCAGCTCTTGGTTTCATTAATCTTTTCTATTGTCTTTTTATTTCATTTATTTCTGCTCTAATCTTTGCTACTCTTTCCTTCCTTTTATTAACCTTGGGCTTTGTTTGTTCTTTCTCTAGTTGCTTGAGGTGTAAAGTTAGGTTGTTTATTTGAGACTTCTCTTGTTTGATGAGGTAGGCATTCTTTGCTATGAACTTCCCTCTTAGAACTGCTGATGCTATGTCCCATAAATTTTGGTATGCTACATTTCATACCATTTCAATGTAACATACGTTTTCATTTGTCTCAGGTAGTTTTTGATTTCTCTTTTAGTTTATTCTTTGATCCGTTGGTTGTTCAGTAGCATGTTGTTTAATCTTCACATATTTGTGAATTTTCTAGTTTTCTGAATGTAATTTCATACCACTGTGGTTGGAAAAGATGCTTGATATGATTTCAACCCTCTAAAATTTATTAAGACTTGTTTTGTGGCCTAACATGTGATGTATATTGGACAATGTTCCATGTGCACTTGATAAGAATGTGTATTCTATAGTTTTTGGATGGAATGTTCTGTAAATATCTAAGTCCACCTGGTCTAATGTGTTGTTTAAGGCTGATGTCTCCTTAAGGATTTTTCTGTCTAGATGATCTATTCATTCATATAAGTGGGGTGTTAAAGTCCTCAATTACTACTGTGTCGCTATTTTTCCCTTTAGGTCTGTTATACAGTGTATATCAAACATGCAGAACAATATAGAAAATAGTAGTGAATACCTGTTCACCAAGTTCAATCACATCTTGACATTTTTCCCATACCTGCTTCAGTTATTTTGAGGAAATAAAACACTACAGAAAAAATTAATGTCACCTGTGTGCCTTTTTTTCTCTCTTCTCATTCACCTCCTGGCCTCTTCCAAGAGAAGTACTATCTTAAATTTATTATCATTCGCATGCATGTTTTTTTATCATTATTAAATGTATATATCTATAAATAAAATGGAGCATTTTACTCAAGTGGCATTTTATGAAGTGCTAGTCTGTAACTTTTTTGGGCGCAAATATTAAGATTTTTGAAACACATGGCTCAAATTTATGTATTTTAACTTCTATATCATGTTCTAATGAATATTCATACAATGTATTTTGCCAGTCGATGGACAGTTAATATGTCTCCAGTCTTTAGTATGTTTCCAGTCGTGAATTATTATAGACAGTGTTTCAGTGAGCATTTCTGTACCTGTCTTCTTACGTAAAGAGGCCTGTTTTTTCCTGTGTCCCTAATGCATTTTTAGTTGTGTAACAGCTCCTCCAAAATTAAACTTTCTTGCCACTTACTATCAGGGGACTGAAAGGCAAATTTCCTGGTTCCCATTTCATTTTAGTATACTCTAGGAGTGTCAAGAGTAAGGTTCTGACCAGGGCAATTAAAAGAGGTTTGAGCTACCTGGTTAGAATAAAAACAGCCTGCGGTGTAAACTCTTTGTGATTCATCAGCTCCTTTAACTGTAAATTTGCACTGCTCTTGCAGTAGATAGCTTCTGGTATGCCACTTACCCAGTGTTACCTCTAATTTACCTTCCTTCCCCTTGGAGCTCAGAGGAGATTGTTCCATACACCCCGCTCGGATGAGAGGCTTTTCCGTGGGTTTTTTCACATTTATGCATTGTGAGCCTCCTGGAGCAATCAGAGATATAATGTTTAAGGTCACTCTTCCAACTTTCCATAAGATGGGTTGCTCTTCCTGCTAATGAAACTGGAATCACAACCACACGTTTTTGATAATTGCACTCAGAATTGTATTGCACTTTATTCCACCTCTGCCTTGGGCTCATTTTTTTATATAATAATATGAAAGTATTTTCTGCAAAACTGCATCAAATAATTATAAAAATTGAATAAACATAAAAGCTAAGTTGTATAATATTGCATTTTCAAGTGATATCATTGAGAGTTTGATTTAATCATGGCAGCTCCTGCTTCATGGGATTGCTTCCATTTTCCCAAGTTGGCTTCTTATATTGGGGCAAATGTAGGTCCAATTTTGCTTCTTCCTTCAACCTGAGCTGCTTCCTGTTGGGAAAGAATGCCAATTTACATTATGCTGCTCTCTTTGTACTCTGATGAACTCAAGAAAAGTAGACAAACCAGGCTGCATAGACCACCACTCTCCTCACCTAATTTTTTGTTTTTAAGATAGTGTCATGTTTGACCTTTGTTATATCCTATAGAGCTATCAACTTCCATCCCACAAGGGACTCCTATATCTTTGCAGGAGAGTAACCAAAGTTTTCTGCTTCTATCATATCGTCCACCAATAATTTCAACCAGAGCCACATTAGTTCCATTAGAGAAAGCAGGGCAAGGGCCAGCAATAACAAACAGAGAGGATCAGTTTCTTGGATCAATATCCTGATTGAACAAGACTCATGACCCCTCCACTTTCAATAAACTCTATTAAACATTTGAAACCAGGAAAATGATAGGTGGTGTTGCCTACTCCAAGTAAGTTACATTCTTCATCTGAGCTTTTATCAGCTAAACCCAGCTCTGATTATTTCACTACTTAGGAGTTAGGATGGCAAGTATGGGTAATGCTATTTGGACACTAAATTCTGAATTTATCATAGGAGGAAAGATGAACATGCTTTCCATTGTTAAACTTCCCTTGCAGGAAGGGCTACCCTGTACATTTCCAGTCATTTGTTTCTTGCTGGTACCTATAGGCAGGTGCCATCACTGTTAGAAAAAAATTATCATAATTCTTCACAGACATAGAAAATCTTTTGAGTACTCTAATTCTCATAGATAAAAATATATCTATGGGTCAGACAAAAAAAGCAAGGTGAAGTCAGGGTTAGTGTTAGTACCAAGAGTCTTTGAGTTGGCTTACACAGTTGGCATGTGTTATTATCTACACCATATATAAGAACCTAACATGAGAAGGAAGTGGCCCTCCCAACCTTGACTAAGGGAAAAGGGCATGACTGGGTCTGTTCACCATCATTACTTTATTTCTTGCCTTAAGCTTGTTGTGCTGGCATGCACATGTGTGAACTTGTGCTGTTCCCACTCTCCATGAAGCCAATTTATTTAAATGGAGATTCTTCCTAAACTGTGCTGTCAGTTTACCCTCCTCTGGGGCGAAATGGTGTTGTCTGAGCTCCCAATGTTGGACCTTCATTCCTCCATCCTGTTTCTGATCTGAGGAGGGAGGAGTGACTGAGCTTTGCCTGCCTATCCAAGCAAGAAAGCAGCTCCCAAAATTAACCATTTGTTGCTTGTGATCTTCTAGTCTTTTGCCTCTTATTCAAATTTCACTGCCTGAGGAGTATGATTATGAGCTTTTACTGATGGTAGCTAATCAGGGTATATAGCCTTTAACCAGTCAACCAGTGCTTATTAGAAATGTAGTGTGGATCTATCCTTAGGGTAGGTAATAAGAGCACTTACATGGTTCCTGCCTTCGATAGTAGGTAAATGAGATTGTTCTTACTTTGATAGTAAGTCCATGGACAGTTTGGAAAGTGTGTGCATGTAATTCACAGCAGTGGGTGATTTCCAAATGAAACATATTAGGAGAGCCATGTACTGGGCTGGACAGTCCTCAGCACTTGGGGTGCCAATAGCCATACTTGATCAACCTGTGGAAGCTGCCCTGATTATTGCTGTAGATCACAGTATCCCTTTTCCTGCAAAAAAAAATGACGATGCCAAAAATGGCTTGCATATGGAGATCAAAGCCCTTACATCTTTGCTGGGTAGGTGGCTGGATGGGATCTGGTCAGGCAGGAGATTCCCACTGTTTCCTATCCCTCCACACCACCACACTGTCTGCAACCTCCAGCAGCCATTCAGGTTTACCACAGTGTGTTTCACAAAATCATTATCGTATACGAAGTGATGTGGAAATGTTTGGGAAGCTCTCTTTAGATAAGTGTTCTTAGGCTTAGCTGTACTTTAAGATCACTTGAGGAACTTTAAGAACCCATTTCTAAGTCCCATAGACCATTAAATGAGAATTTCTGGGTGAGGCCTGGGCATTGACATTTAAAAAATGCTCCCCAGGTGATTTGAATGTGATGCCAAGGCTGAGTAACTGCTGCTCTGGACTGAAATTCAGACTAGAGGAATGGATATTGAAGATAGAGGGTGGGCTAAAAAAATACTTGGGAGGGAGGTGGGGTAGGGTTGTCAGACTTGACTGAGGTTAGAAAATGAGGAGCCAGGTTGGGACTGTGTACCAACCTAAGAGTACTCCCTCTTAAGAGTTTACTTTCTTTATCTTTTACCCCCAGAATCTAGGAATAGTCACCTGTTTCCCAGCATTACATTTCTACATCCTATGTTGCAATTGCTATTAACTGATGAAGGACATGGCTTGTAGAGAGAAGTGCTGTCTGCCCCACACAACATCTCTGTTGCTCTCAGAGAAGAAAAAGCCTTATAATGCAATGCTTGGGTCTAGCAATTTTCAGTGGTGATTAACACTGAGGTGAGCCATGATCTGAGGTGAAGCTGGGTGTGGTGGGGAAGTGCACTTGTTATGGGAGCCACTTCCAAGGGAACAAGTAATAGGAAAATGAGATAGAAATTTGCTTTCCTAGTATGTACTAGAGAAAGATCATACTTGAAACTTGGGATGAATGCTTGAATTGTATAGGCAGTAAAATATAACTCATTGTGTGTGTGTGTGTGTGTGTGTGTGTGTGTGTGTGTATAGAACGTTTGCATCCTCCATCTTACTCATCCCTACAAATACTTATGATCTAGGGAAGCAGGCCAACTCACCCAAAACCAGTCCAATAAATAATGATTTAACTGACTGGCCAATTCTTCAAAGAGCCAAGTTTGACAATTTTTCTAATTTTATCCATTTACCAGAAATTTGGGTATTCAAAACCAGGTTAAAAATAATCATATCACATTGAAATTTAAAAATGTATTTCCAGAAACACAAATTAAGGCTTATATGTTAATTTAAGGAATTGACACAGGAATATTAAACATACCTAAAATTAAAAAAAGGAAGTAAATACCTTTTAAACACATATGATAGAAACAAGAAGTGGCCAAAATAATCAAGTCACACAAAATTTTTGGTGTCTAACAATGGTTTGAAAAGATATTCAGCACAAAACCTGCAAATCATTCAAAGTGATGGAAAGGAAGTGAGAATGCATGGAAGGTATCACTTCCATGTGTGGTAACATTGACGAGACACTAAGTTCAAGTGAGAAAGAACAATAACAGAATAAAAAAGCATACATTTGGTTACATCTTAAAACATTAAAACCTTAAACATGCTAAAAATGGGTATATTTGAACGAAGCAGAGACAAGAACAGCCACATTGCTTGTTACATTTTGGCCACTAATTGCTAGAGATCACATACTAATGTTGAAATACTCCTTGAAAAATTGGTAAGAGAACCTTAAAATTTTCAAAAAGCAGAAATGACATAGAAGAGAATTGAAAAGACATCAGAATAAACTGAAAAATTTCCATATGAAATTCTGAAATAGAAATCAGTCAACTAAGACTTTGCAGAACTCCTCAAAATGTCAGAAGCCATTCCATCCTATATAAATTGGTATACGTTTTATGACTATTTGCTTTTTAAAAACAAATATTTTGGTAAATAGATACATTAGTAAATATGGCAGTTGGTCATTCATATTGATTTTTTATGAATTGAATAGTAAGGTACATGGCAACAGTAGAATTACCCCATTTTCCAGAGAAACTTAGTTTCATAGAAAAAGGAGCAAAGTTCATTATCTATCTTACGTGTACAAGGGTATAGTTGCATGTTCCTTAGAAACGTGAAGGCTTTAGAGTAGATGATGCAAGCTCATGTATGACATTTCGAGGTACAACAAAAATAGTTTACAAAGCATATTAAGTAAAGGATATCAGATAAAAAATATAAAATGTAATATAACTAATTGCCAGGAAACCTCCTACCAAGCTTTGCAGAAACACACATAATGTCACTTGAGTTCTTATGGAGAAGAAATAAATCCAAAGCTAGAGAGCTCCAAGTGCCAGTATATATGAGAAAATTGTCACTTCCAGATCTAGCATGGTATTTGGCACATGGTATGACATATGTCATCTTCACTGCAAGCATTTTCTTATGCATATGGTCCCTCCAGCTAGAGGAGCCCATCCACAGTCTATTTTATCAATAGTGAAGACACCCAGACTGAAAATAATCTTGCATTAAATAAAGTCAACTTATATTTGACCAAGAAAGCAGTATATATTTTATAGATACACTTTTTTCCTTAAGCCATTATTGCAGAAAATTCTGTGTACTGAAGGTACAGAATTGTTCCATGCCTACGTGCTAAACATTAATTGTGTTTAGCAAGAGTTCAAGAGTATGCATTAAATATAAGAGATTTGCCATGGATTCTATGTGCCCCATATTTGCCTAACTTTAAATGAAAACCTCTTTTTTTTTCAATTTTAAAATGGTTTATAATTTTTATATCCTTTTTTTCTGCTGTGCAGCACTGGGAGTTTTATTAGTCAATGTGATTTAAAGATGTAGCTTTCAAAAGGGAAGCTTGACACAAATTCCTTGATTATGTCTGACCATTCCAAAAAAGTAAAATTATGTTAAACAGCTAATATGTAAATGCAGTATGTTAAATAAAAGCAAGTTCATTCCCTTTTAAATGGTTTTTAAATGAAAAGAATGTGGTACATCATTTGTGAGTTCTATTTTGATTTGTTTGCTTTCTTTAAAAAAATGCAGGAAAGTAATTTTAGAAACTAAAATAGACCATGATTTAAATGCTCCTTTTAATAGTGAGAAAATGATTTTTTTAAAAGTGCATTTTACTCAGTGTGGCAAGTAAATTTCTATAGAGAACTCACAGCTAAACTTCAACTGCTAATTTTAAATGTTGGAAAGGACCAAGGAATTATTTTGAATATCAAATAAATGGAATTCGGAAATGCCCAAGAGTTCAGAAAACTAAAACTAACATTTTAGTTGAAGAAATACTTCTTCACACTGCTAAAGAAATGTTTGTCATAGGGTTTGCAAAAATGGTATAGTGCTTTTACCAATACTCTGTGAACTTAGAGCCAGAAAGTCTAGGCTTTGGTAAACTACAGTGGAATTAAAGTGTTGTACTTTCTGTGGTGTTGATGCAGAGTCACCACAGGGAAGAGGCATTTAACTCCATCTCTCTTTCAGATTGTTTTTGGCAGTTACCATGACTGTCATAAGATTCCATCCCAGATATTCTAGTTCTCCTCCTTCTGGTCCTGTGGTAGAATTACACTGCCCCATTGAAATTAGATGTGACCATGTGTCTTACTTTGAAGAAGGAAATGTGATTGGAGGGGATGTATCATTTCTGGTGGAAGCTTTAAAAGGCAGTGTGCCGTTTGCTGTATTCTCTTTCCTTCTGCCACAGTGATGGGCACCTATCTGAATGGAAGAGTCTTTGTCAGCTTGGTTCCCAGAGAGAGGGCACATGGATCCCCCTAGCTGACCCAGTGGATATGAGAGATAAGACTTTGTTGTTATAAGGCATTAAGATTTGGAGGATTGTTTATTACTGCAGCATAATGTTGCCTATCCTTACTCAATTTAACAATAATAAAAGTAACAGCAAATTAGCTACTATCCCCGAAAAGAAAACCAACTAAAAGAAATGGATCACAAACTATTTGTTAAGGTGACATCACCTTTTATATACCATGTGAAGAAATGTATACAGTGAAAAAATTAATCATTAAAATGGAACTCAAAAATTTTTAATTTGATTTTAACATGTGATATGGAATTTATCACTGGTCTTGTGTCATTTTATTTTATTAGATAGGATTAGGAAACTTTTTCTATATATAGACTGATAAATATTTTAGGGTTTGCAGGCCATCTGATCTTTGTCACAACTACTCGGTTCTGTCAGTCTAGCTGGAAATTAGCCATAGACAACATGTAAATGAATGGGCAAGGCTGTGTTCCAATAAAACTTTATTTACAAAAATAGGTGGTGGGCCTGATTTATCCTAGTGGCTGTAGTTTGCCAGCCTCTGTTATTAGGTAACGTGTTTATGAGACCTAGTACATTTATATTGGCATCTCTTATATTTTCCTACATGACCAAAGCAAGTATATTTTCTTAGAAGTGAATTCCTTTTTTTTAACCATTCTTTTTGTGGAATAGATGGTATAATTGGCATCAGTGGAGAAATTATATTTACTATACAGTGAGAAGGATGCATATTCAATTTCTGATTTATTAAATAATATAATTTTTTACTAATTTAAATTTTTCGTTTTAATAGAAGGCTGTTGAGTCACATTGAGATAAGAGGTTTGTTTGAAATCTTGGAAGCAGTTTGCAGAAGAGCTAGGCCTACAGTCCTGGTCTTCTGGTATCTACCTATTCCCATTCTGTTTCATACACTGACTTCTAAATGACTGGAACAAGTTAAGAAAGATCAGGCCACAAATTTTTTCTTTTTTAATTTTTTTTTTTTTTTTTTTTTTTTTTTTTTTTTTTTATTTTAAGTATTTGTTTATTTATTTATTTATGGCTGTGTTGGGTCTTCGTTTCTGTAGGAGGGCTTTCTCTAGTTGCGGCAAGTGGGGGCCACTCTTCATCGCGGTGCGCGGGCCTCTCACTATCACAGTCTCTCTTGTTGCGGAGCACAGGCTCCAGACGCGCAGGCTCAGCAATTGTGGCTCACGGGCCTAGTTGCTCTGCGGCATGTGGGATCTTCCCAGACTGGGGCTCGAACCCGTGTCCCCTGCATTGGCAGGCAGATTCTCAACCACTGCGCCACCAGGGAAGCCCATCTTTTTTAATTTTTATTGGGGTATAGTTGATTAACAATGTTGTGATAGTTTCACGTGTACAGCAAAGTGAATTTGTTATACACTCTTTTTTATATCCACTCTTTTTTAGATTATTTTCCCATATAGGCCATTACAGAGTATTGAGGAGAGTTCCCTGTGCTATACAGTAGGTCCTTATTAGCTATCTATTTTGTATATAGTAGTGCGTATGTGTCAATCCCAATCTTCCAATTTATCTCTCCCCACCGCTTATGGCCAAGAATTTTAAACAGGTTTCCTGACTTTATTTAAAGACTGCAGAAACTGATTTTAGTTAATACTGAATAGAGCAGGTGTTAAATGAGTATATGTGAATATATACAGAGTGTATTAAGCTTTAGTTTAAGGTTTTTTCAAGGTAGGAGGAAAAGGAAGATATAGAGTCCTGCTATTAACCTAATTTATGATGTTTACTTATTCCCACCTATCTGACTAATGCTCCTTTTTTCTCTTTAGAATTCTTAGTTTCTATCTACTACCTCTTTCCCCCAAGAGCAGCAAACATTAGCTGATTAATACTCAGTTTCTCAGTGGCTATGATCAGTGGAGGTAACCTCTCATAGCACGTTTATATCTAAATCAACACAATATCGAAATCGCCTTTGCTAATCTCCTGGAATTTGCTTAGTGTTTCCTGAGCTTATATCTCCACTATGGCAGTGTGTTTAGAAAAATAAACACCCGGGACATAAAGATATGAGAATTCAATTCTGTAAAAAAGAATAGATTTCACTTTTGCAGTTTGAAACATTTCATCAAAGTCTTTTAAAAAGTTTTTTTCTTTCTTTCTTTTCTTTTTTTTTTTCAGTGATACTGAAGAAAATTTTTCCACATACAAACCATCAGTTTAGATGACCATTTCCCCTTATATTTCCTACTCTGTTTCTCTGTACTTAAACTAACAAATGAGAAAAAGAAAAAAAAAATTTGGTGCTAGCAAGAAGAGTATATTTTAGAAATCATCCGTCTAGCTGCATTTATCTTGCAACTTAAAGTGTCATTTAATTCACTTTCTTGAAGACCTAGATGATTAATTATACCCAAATCTTGATTACTTGTACACTCTATGGATTCTTTGTACCTATGCTTGATCACAGATTAAATTTGGTTACTGTGGTAGCCTGAATAATTACCCATCAAAGACAGCCATATCCTAATCCCCAGATCCAATGAATATATTATTTTACAAGGCAAAAAAGGACTTTGCAGATGTGATTATTTAAGGCTGTTGAGGTGGGGAGAAAATCTTGGACCATCCTGGTGAGTCCAGTGTGGTCACCAGAGTTTTCATAAAAGGGAGGTAGTAGAGTTAGAACCAGAGATAAAAAGATGTGATGATGAAACCAGAGGTTGGAATGATGTGCTTTGAAGATGGAAGAAGAGACCATGAGCCAAGGAATTTAGGCGGCCTCTAGAAGCTGGAAAAGATAAGGAAACTGATTCTTGTCTAAAGCCTCCAGAAGGAATGCAGCCCTGTCAATGCTTGATATTTTTGATTTTAGACTTCTGACCTCCACAACTATAAGAGTATGCATTTGTGCTGTTTTAAGCTACTACATTTGTGGTAATTTGTTGCAGTGGCAATAGGAGACTATTACAGTTAATTTCCTAAATTATCAAAGAATTGAATTTCACAATGAGCATCTATAAGAGCAATAACCAGCTTCTGTTTCTCAGTTACTGAAAGAATACATGTTTTACTAAAATATACCTTTGTGGGACTTCCCTGGTGGTCCAGTGGTAAAGAATTCGCCTTTCAATGCAGTGGACGCGGGTTTGATCCCTGGTTGGAGAACTAAGATTCCACATGCCGTGGGCAATTAAGTCTGTGTGCCACAACTACTGAGGTCATGTGCCTCAACGAGAGAGTCCGCGTGCCACAAAGTACAGAGCCCATGCGCCCTGGAGCCCACGCGCCACAACCTAGAGAGAAGCCTGCACACCATAACTAGAGAGAAGCCTGTGTGCTGCAATGAAAGATCCCACATGCCTCAACCAAGATCCCGTGTGCTGCAACTAAGACCCTACGCAGCCAAAAAAATAAATAAATATTAAAAAAAAAATTCTTTAAAACATACCTTTGTTTTAGCAGCAAAATGATAAATAAACAAGTGGGACTACATCAAACCAAAAAGTTTCTTCACAGCGAAAGAAATCATCAACAAAGTAAAAAGACAACCTACAGAATGGGAAAGTATTTGCAAACAGTATACCTGATAAGGGGTTAATATCCAAAATATATATGGAACTCACCTAACTTAAGAGCATAACACATAATACCCAATAAACACATAAATAAATTTAAATGGGCAATTTAAAATGGGCAAATTACATGAACAGACATTTCTCCAAAGAAAATATAAAAAAGGAAAACAGGTACATGAAAAGATACTCAACATCACTTGTCATTAGGGAAATGCAAATTAAACTCACAATGAAATATCACCTCATGCCTGTTAGAATGGCTATCATCAAAAAGACAAGAGCTAACAAGTGTTGGCAGGGATGTGGAGAAAAGGGAACCCTTGTGCACTGTTGGTGGGACTGTAAATTGGTGCAGCCACTATGAAAAGCAGTATGAAGGTTCCTCAGAAAATTAAAAGTAGAACTACCACGTGATCTGGCAATTCCACTTCTGGGAATATATCCAAAGGAAAGAAAAACACTAACTTGAAAAGATATCTGCATCCCCATGTTCATTATTTACAATAGCCAAGATATGGAAACAGCCTATGTATCCATTGATGGGTAACTGGATAAAGAAGTTGTGGTACATATTTACAATGGAATATTATTCACCCACAAAAAGAATGAAATCTTGCCATTTGCAACAAAATGGATGGAGCTGGAGGCAATTATGCTTAGTGAAATAAGTCAGATAGAGAAAGACAAATACTGCATGATTTCATGTATGTGTGGGATCTAAAAAAATTAAAGCAACAAAAAACCCCCAAACTCATAGAAAAAGAGATTATACCAGAGGCAGAGTGTGGAGGGAGGAGGAATTAGAGGAAAGGTACAAACTTACAGTTGTAAAATAAGTAAGTACTAGGGATGTAATAATGTACATGATGATTATAGCTATAATACTGCTGTATGATATATAGGAAAGTTGTTAAAAGAGTGAATTCTGAGTTCTCATCACAAGGAGAATTTTTTTCCCTTTTTCTTTTTTTCTTTCTGTTCTTTTTATTGTATCTACATGAGAAGATGAATTTTAGTTGAACCTATTGTAGTAATAATCATTTCACAATATATGTAAATCAAACCATCATTCTGTACACAAACTTATGCAGTGATGTATGTCAACTATTTCTCAATCAAACTGGAGAAATTTTGTATTATGTTATTTTTTTTTTTCCTTTTTGGATAGTTGTGTGTTCTTAAAGACACTACCGATTTTAGACTAGACTTCCAATTTTTACAATTGCTCTGCGGTTTGTTCAATGATACTGTGTTTTCTTCTTGTTTCTATGAATTTTAAGGAACACTGTGGGGAAATGGAAGCTGGCCTCCACTAGCTCGTGCCACCAGGATCGGAGGAGTGGGTTGTAGGTTCACTTACAATTAGGTATAAAGAGTGTCCCTTTTTTCCCCCAGAGCCATTTCACCTGCATGGCCTGAAGTGAGGCCAGGGGCCAAAACACAGCAAGGGAAACAAAAATCTTCTGTTACAAGTTAATTGGAAGAGAGAACAGGAAAAAAAAGAAGCTTCTTCACTCCTCTTTACTCAAGTGGTTGTGAATTCTAGTTGTTAAAGGTTGTGAATTCTAGCCACTAAACTCCATTTTATAATTGAGCATTTTTTAGACTTGGCCGGGGTCAAGCTGCAAAGGACTTTTAAAGACACAGTCGTCCTAGAATTTTCTGGGACCTTTAATAATAAACCTGGAAAAATGCTCAGTCACTTGCTGGTGGGAACCACAGACACCCCCAACCCTGTTGCCATGTATATAGTCAGGACTCTTTGAAGAATCAGCATGCAATTCCTGTGGTTATATTTTACCTGTTACTTGTAACTGGTTTCAGTTTTTATTAAGTCCAAAAGGAATACCTTTCCTAAAATATTAATGGTTGCAAAGTTTAAAATGTAGATTCCAATAAATACTTTGCTTTTGTACATGGGCCTCCCTCCTGCTGCCCACTGAGGGCTGATTTGTTCCCCTTTTCTACCTGATTTTAGAAAATACTCATTTTGCAAAGTGGTTATATGATTTACTGCCCAAGGGAAAAATAATTTATCTTTATGTTGGTGCTGAATGTGAAAACTTTATAGATAATTCTTTATAAATTGATGTATTCTCAGGAAAGAGATTAAGACGTTGAGCACTTAGTACTCACTGGGATGTTGGTATTGTACACAATAAGACGCAATGTTATATTTCACTCAAGCAATTTCAAACCTTACTGGAGAGGCAGAATGTAAATGCTTTGGAAAGGCTAGTTCATAAAGCACAAATACATGTGGTCTCACGTCCAGTGAATGATGAAGAGGTAAAGGAGCAAGAGAAGATGGATAGAGAGGTTGAAACAAATCTTCTCAGATGAGATGGGGTTGAATTAGGTTCTGAAGTATGGGGAGGATTTAAGAATTTAAAGAGGAGAAAGGAGAGAGTCTAAGACGCCAGGAGATGTCAATAGCAATTGTGAGCACATCATGTCCCAAAGATTGAGAGGAGTCCTGATTTTTGCTGCTGGAAATGTGTGTTTATAATCTAATTGGAGGGCAGGTCACGGCAGTATTTTCTTTTCTCTGAGATTCTAATGAGAAACACACTCTTGATTTCCAGGTGGGGTCCAGCCTTTCCTCTTCTGTTCCAGCCTCAGCTGGTGAAGTGCTGTCTTAGCCGTAACAGCACACTCTTCTCCAGGAGGCACAGACTTATCTTAGAAGGCGTAGCATCCTGTCACTTTTCACTTAGCATTTGCTTCAAATAGATGAAAAAAAAAATACGTTCTAGCAATTGGACGTTTTGCAGTATCAACAAGACCTGTGTTAGAGGTAGTCCTTACCTGTATAGTTTCCCTGTTAAGGCCCAGTGGTATCTCAGATTCCCCATCCCTCATCATAACCAACAATATCACAACTTTGTCTTGTCTTTCTTTAATTTATGCATAAATAATTTTGAGCTAGGTGCCACGAGAAATAAAATGTCCTACCATTTGTCCCTACCCTGAAATTTTAAAATTATTTTTTTGCCCTTACAGTTTGAAAATATGACAAACTCTGAAAAACCGCCCTTTGAAAGCGAAAACAAAGTGGGTTACGTCAGATTCTGTTTTGAGGCACGGCTTCCTAATTATCTTGTAGGACTCAAAAACCTTTCAGACGAAGAACCTAATTTTGGAAATAAACTTCCTTCCAAGGATGAAAACGTGCCACAAGGCTGAGTGCTGTTATTATAACAGAGAAGGAGAACCCACAGGCTGTGCAGGAGGCCAGCAGCCATGGCACCTTCTGTACTTGTTTTAATATGCGTATTCACAGAGGGCTCTCAAACCCACTTTCTTCCAGCTGTTACTGTTGGCTTGGCCTCCAACTGTCACGACCGAGTACTGTTTTTAATGGCTCCCTATAATAAAAAATACAAGCTCTGTAGCCACCTAGAGGGGTGGGATAGGGAGGATGGGAGGGAGAGGCAAGAGGGAGGAGATATGGGGATGTATGTATATGTATAGCTGATTCACTTTGTTATACAGCAGAAACTAACACACCATTGTAAAGCAGTTATACTCCGATAAAGATGTTAAAAAAAAAAAGACAGAAGAGCCCTTCATGTTCAAAGTTTTCAACAAGCTCTCCCTCTGTGTACCATTTTTAGAGCCAAGTACATTACTCCTTGTTACCTGTACCTAACACCTCTAAGTGATGACTCCAGAATGTATCTATTCTCATTTGATCTGGACGGTTTCAACAAGCAGTTGGGATGAAAGCCCCTAATTCATTAAGTCCAAAGTCAAATTGATTATCTCCCCCAGTTGCTTAAATCTCCTACTTCAGCTAATTACATTGTCATTCATTCTGATGCTCAAACTAAGAACCTTAAACTCATTCATGGTCCTCTCTTCTTCACTACTGTTTATCCTTCCCAGTGTCTCCATTCTCACAGGAACTCTGGTTCATTGTAGACTCTCTAATTTCTTACCCAATTAACAGCACACAGACCTCATTCTTTCTGCTATCTCCAACACATTCTTTGCACTGCCTCAATCAAATAAGACATCTTCCCAAAACACAAATCTGTTCATTGTATTGTCCTTTCAAAAACCTTTACTCAAAGAAAATTTTTAAATTTCTTGGCATGGATTATGTGCTCCTTAATTAATTAATTAATTAATTTTATTGGAGTATAATTGCTTTACAATGTTGTGTTAGTTTCTGCTGTACAGGGAAGTGAATCAGCTATATGTATACATATATCCCCTCTCTCTTGGATCTCCCTCACCCCCCATTCCACCCATCTAGGTCATCACAGTATGTGCTCCTTTGTAATCTGGCCCCAAACTACTTTATTTTACTAATTTTCTACCCAACATTATCATGTGTAGTATGCTATAAACACATAGAAATTGCCAGTCCCTTCTCAAATACCTTGTTTTCTGTTAAGCCTTTTTGTTTTTCTTCATTTTTACTTGGCATTCCTTTTCACACGTGTTAAAATCCTATTTATCCTTTAATACAGTTCAAATGCCACCACATCAATAACTTATTTCCAATCTTGCCCTTTCAACTCTCATTACCCTTTACCTTTTTCTTTCTTATGGCATGTATCAAGTTCTACCTCACAGTGTAATTTAATAGAAGAGAGTTTGGAATTGTCATCACAAGTTTAGGTTCACGTCTGAATTTTTCCTTACCTGTGATCTTGGGCAGGATATATAATTTCTTCTTGATCAGTAAGAAATGGATACTGTTCCTCACTTTTAAGGGATAGGATAGGTAGATTTCTTTATTAAGTTATGCAGTGCTACAAATGTGATTTGTTAGTATTTGAGGAACCAGAAAATGGTTATGATGCTAAAGCTATGTCTGAAGGTACAACGAGGCAGGAACATTGAAATCATAACTTTTGGTTAAATTGATCAGGGGTAGATTTAAGCACAGTTAGCAGAGAGCAGTCCAAAGAATCTTTGAATTGACGAAGTCCACCCTCTAAAATTCACGGAGGTCTGGTTGCCACCATTCTGTAAGTAAAAACATGTGTTTTTTTGGAGATGGGCAAATCTGGGTTTAAATTCTGAGCCAACGTTTAAGCTATCTTACTTTTTTGAGATTCCATTCCTCACCTGTAAAAATAATTCACTGGTAAAGATTTGCATAGGTCTGTTAATGAAGGGCACGAACGCTGTGAAACATCACTCCTTTTAGATGGTACAATTGTAGGAAATTTAGAAGAAAAGGAGGTTGATTCCCATAAGATGTGAAGGAGAAACTCAGTTTCCTTGGTATCCTGAAGAAGTGTTTTCAGCTCTTAGTCTGTCCTAGAACTGGGGTTTCTCATCTTGGAGCAGTTTTGGGCAGCAGTGCTTTCATCATTGAAGGCTGGGGGCTCTGGTTATACTGGCTTAGCAGGGCTCTTGCTAAAACTGGATTTTACAAGGAAGTACACAGATTGGCCCAGGAGAAGGGTTAGGAGCCTGATCAAACTTTGGACAAGCAAAATATCTTTGTCAACATTTACAAAGTATACATTCTATATATAACAGGCACTAAGTAATCCATCCATCTAACCCTCCCTTCCTTCCTTCCTTCCTTCCCTCCGTCTCACCCAAAATACTTTCCCTGGAACTTAAACTATCTCTGACAAAAATCCTATGTGAAATATGTTCAACTCACCTCTCAAGACACATTGTCCCAAGACAATGATTACAAGTGGCTGTGTTAACAAAGATTGTGAAGCTCTGTCTGAGCTCATTGGGAAAGAGGGCTGCAGTCAATTAATAAAATTTGCCATGGAAGTGCCATGGGAACAGTGGCAGCAGGCAAGCATTGTGTTTTTCATCCTTGATGCAGGTAGATGACATGTGGCTGTTCTTCAAATGTTCCTGGCAGCACTCTGTTAAATATAGACACAAGAGCTTAAGGTCTCATCTCAAGCCCAAGGATACTGGCCTAATTTTGAAATCATGGGTTTTTGTTGTTGTTTAGACTAAAAATACTGATAACTAAAATCTTCAAGAAAACAAAGCCACCAAAATATTAAGCCCACATTGGATTGTCATTGCCCATAGAAGGATGAACCCCGTTTTTCAAAATATACATACAATTTCTCTATTGATACTTTTTCAGTTCCTCAGCCTGAAGAAAAACCAAATAGATAATGCTTTTGAAACTCAATTGCAACATAATAAATAAAGCGATCTACTGCTTAACACCGTTGTGCCGTTAATTTTTAGAAATATTAAATGCACTTTTTAGAAATGGATTTTTGTGATTGCCCTTTGACCTGTAGGAATATTCGCAATGAATCTCAATCTTTCCTTTCTGTCTGGATAAAAGCTTCAGCCCCTCCTGCATACTTCTTTCTAGAGCTGATCCAAAGGCTGAGGCTAATAAATATTATAAATAAGGGTTCTTTTTCCAACCTACTCCACAAGAAGCGTATAAGAATTTATGGATTCTCTATGGTCAAGAGCAGATTTCTGGCATCTGAGTAGCTCAGGCAAAAGTGCTCTCTCTTTCTCTCTTTTTCTGCTGGGGAGGACAGGAATATTCAAATTTCCAGAGCAGTTACCTTAATCCTTTTCTATGTTTGCCCTAAAAACTAGTCTGTGTTTGTTAGTTTGAGAGTGACCATGCATAGATTTTAGTTACTGCCAGGTGAGACTCAGTCTCGTCTCATTCTTTCAGGACTTCAGGGGATCTTTTGCTACACTGCTCAAATCCCCTCTCAGCTCCCCTACATTTGTTAAACTGAGGCCCAGAGATGACATGTGGCTCTAATGCTGATCATTAACTGCCTGTCCAGATGGTCCCAGCTCTCACTGACAGATAGTAAGTCTAAATTGTTCATCTCCAGTGTTTCTTGTAGACTGCCCAATATGTTTACTGTGGTCCATTTACAGGAGGGTGACATTAAGCAGATCTGATGCTAACATTCTGGCACTAGTCCTGATGAGCAAAGTGGCAGATCTCGGGAGGAATATGGAGGACACAGTAAATGAGTAAGTTACACCCAAAAGCACCAGTGTTCCAGTGTAGCCAACTATTTTAGTCATCTGTAAGACAGGTAGGAATTCAAACTTAGTGCTCCGTTCATGCTGGCCTGAAGATTAGCAGTGCAGCAACTGACACCTCAAACTACTTTCATTTAAGTCATGGAAGCAGCAAGCAAGCAACAACAAAAAAACATCAGCCTCACCTACCTTAAGGTCATTCTCATAAATGTCAATCATGCTGAGATCAGTGGGGTTTCTGGAGATATGTATCACAAGAGACTTAAAACTCACTCACATGCTGCTTAAAACTTGCATTCTCCTTTTAAAGTTTTGTGCTAATGTCCACTTGATCTCACAGTTCTTTTAGTTTCACCCTTCTCCTAGCTCAGCTATCAGCTTAGTCAATGTCACTTTATTTCCTGGTCCTGGGAGCCATAAATGCTAATGCCAAAAGTAACTCTTCTCATTTTCTTTTTTTTTTTCTTTGAAATAATAGGCAGGGAGCACTTAAAGGTGCTGAATAACTAATTAAGAATGCATAGTCATGTTTTGAGTGGTGATATTAAATCTCTTTAAAAGACAGAGTGTCAATTATGTGCAAGGCACTTGGCTTCACGATATCATGGATCCAAGAAACTGCAATCAAACTCCTGTTATCAAGTAGGTTTACATGAAAACCACCAACCCTGTTAATCAAATACATTGTAGGTATTCTTTTGAAACCCCACCGTGGTTGCTCAGTTTCTAGAAAGCCATTAATTGCTTGGTAGTCAATTTATAACCATTAATTATAAAGATGTGCAGTTTAAATAATTCTGGCTCCCTTTAAAAAGATGGGTTGGGGGCTTCCCTGGTGGCGCAGTGGTTGAGAATCTGCCTGCCAATGCAGGGGACACGGGTTCGAGCCCTGGTCTGGGAAGATCCCACATGCCACGGAGCAACTAGGCCCGTGAGCCACAATTACTGAGCCTGCGCGTCTGGAGCCTGTGCTCCGCAAGAAGAGAGGCCGCGATAGTGAGAGGCCCGCGCACCGCAATGAAGAGTGGCCCCGGCTCGCCGCAACTAGAGAAAGCCCTCACACAGAAACGAAGACCCAACACAGCCATAAATAAATAAATAAATAAATAAAAAAAAAAAAAAAAAAAAAAAGATGGGTTGGAGGGTGCAAGAGGAGAAATAGGAAGACCATGATAATGTTGTGCAATATTGTGGGTGAGAAGCCCACAATCCAGTGCATTGGATGGGGTGGGGGGAGGATAGGAAGGATAACTGCTGGGTGATACCACTATTGTGGTCTTTTGTAACATTACCTATAACTTGTAACTTTCTAGATCTCTTGGGCTTAAAGTATACATATTTATTTTTCCTTTGGAAACAAAATGACACAAAATATTTCTGCTTCTCCAGGTATACAGAATAACAATGTTTTGTAGTTACTCATTTTTATGACTCATATATTTCAGGGCAATGAAAATGGGCCTTTCATATTAGGAGAGAATTCATAATTTGAGAGGAAGCAAATCTAGATATGAAAGCAGCAAGATAATTTTCCTCTAAGGTTTTCAAAGTTCCATTCAACCTTATTCTTTGATAGCAGTGGTGATGGAAAGAGTGTTTGGTGTGTGTGCTTCAAGCCCCTGAAATGATCCTCCTTTCTCTGGACTTCAAAGTGTAGAAATTGTTCCATCCTCCTTTTCTACTTCAATCCACACTGTCTGGTGGTCAGACTTTGAACTCTGGGTGAGAATAGAATTAGCCTTCAGGAACTTTGGGGGAGATTTATAAAATAAGCAATGAACATTTCTCTGCTTTCTAAAGACTTTTTGCTACCATTCCAATAACATCCCTGGTGGGCTATAATAAGCATAGTTTTAAAAAAAATCTCTCTTGGATCTCTACTGCCCCACTTTCTGGTTTTGAACAGCTACCCAGGAAACTATTATCTCTAAAACTGTTTCTATTCTTATGTGAAGAAGGCAAATATGGGAAGGCTCCCTTAGTCTCCTCTAAAGGTAGGATTAGAATTGAAGAATACAAGAATGAAGAGACATTTTAGGACTTTTCCCCCAATTTCATCTTTGTAACTTGACTCTTAGTATTTAGATAATCTTTTTTCTTTAACGTGTCAACCAAAAATTAATCATTCGATCTAAGAAAGAAATGGAAAATTTTATTTGAGCCAAATTTGAGGATTATAACCTGGAACAGCATCTCAGAAAGCTCAGAACTGTTCCACTGGTTAGAAGTCAAGGCACAGTTATATGTTTTTTGAGACAGAGGGCTGTACATTAAATGATGTATTATTGACAGTTTACACAATCCAGATCTAAGCATCATTGTGGCCCCTTACAAGACCAAGAAGGAATATTACCTTTTTTTTTTTTTAACATCTTTATTGGAGTATAATTGCTTTACAATGGAGTGTTAGTTTCTGCTGTATAACAAAGTGAATCAGCTATACATATACAAATATCCCCATATCCCCTCCCTCTTGCGTCTCCCTCCCTCCCACCCTCCCTGTCTCACCCCTCTAGGTGGTCACAAAGCACCGAGCTGATCTCCCTGTGCTATGCGGCTGCTTCCCACTAGCTATCTATTTTACAAGGAATGTTATCTTTTAAGGAGTTGTCTTGTTGATGCTAGGAGAGTGTTGCTCTGTTTTTTTTTAGTCTTTATTGGAGTTTAATTGTTTTACAATGTTGTGTTAGTTTCTGCTGTCCGATAAAGTGAATCAGCTATATGCATACATATACCCCCATATCCCGTCCCTCTTAAACCTCCCTCCCACCCTCCTATCCCACCCCTCTAGGTGGTCACAGAGCACCGAGCTGATCTCCCCGTGCTATGCAGCAGCTTCCCATTAGCTATCTATTTTACATTTGGTAGTGTAGAGAATGTTGCTCTTTATGGTTGTGAAACCATGCCACTCAGACTGAGACTTGAACCCATAGGTTGGGACTTAAACCTGGCCTAAACCCAGATTGGGACGTGAACCCACGGTCTTTTAATTGAGATCACACACCTGGTCTCAGGACTTAATGAAGCTCAGGTTCTTTAAGTCTCATTGCAGAACGAATTCAGTGAGAGACAAAGTGTTAGGTAAGAAATGGATTTATTTAGAGATACACATTCCATAGACAGAACGTGGTCCGCTTCAGAAGGCGAGAACAGCCTTGGGAGAAACACAATCAACAGACAGAGTGTGGGCCATCTCAGAAGGCGAGAGGCCCCAAAATATTGGGTGGTTAGTTTTTATGGGCTGGGTAATTTAATAGGCTAATGAGTAGGAGGATTATTCCAACTATTTCGGGGATGGGGTAGAGATTTCCAGGAACTGGGCCACCGCCCACTTTTTGACCTTTTATGGTTGGCCTCAGAACTGTCATAGTGCCTGAGGGTGTGTCATTTAGTATGCTAATGTATTACAGTGAGCATATAATGAGGCTAAAGGTCCAATGGAAGTCGAATCTTCTGTCATCTTGGACCTAGTTGGTTCTAACCAGTTTTTGTCATGTCCTATGGCTATGTCATTCATTTAAAAGTTGTCCCCTGCCCCCTTCTCTTCTGTTTCAATTCTACTTATAAATATTTCTGTAATCTACTTTTCCCTTTCTATTTCTATTCCCATAAGCATTTGTTTCTTCATTTATTCAACAAATGTTTACTTATTGTGAACTTAATATGTTCCAGATACTTCCAGGTATTTACAGTGGTGCTATCTCAGTGTCAGCTGTGTGCTGAAGCTTGTACAACTGTGAGCATCTTTTACCTACTCACTGTTCAGTAACATCATATTGGAGCTTAAAAATAGCCATAAATCAGAGTTTCCTTTCCCTGGAGAGTCAGATATTGAATATTTCCAACATACTATTCACATCTCTTAATCTCTCACTTCTACTCTCAGAATAGCCTCCTAGTTGGAGCTCTCATTTCATGATCACCTCCTAAACACAAATGACAAGACTATGATCTTTTTAAGATACAGACTTGATATGTCTTTTGCTTCTTTCCATCATCAACAGCTTAAAATAAAAAATCTTTATTGTGGTACATGAGACCCTTCTTGAACTGGTTGCCTCTCCATATTCATTTCCTATTACCGTTACATTTTACACTCTGTCAGTACCATATAGTTTATAGATTCTGAGTAAACCCACTTATTTCTGATCTCATTTTTATACATGCTGATCCCTGTGCTTAGAATGCTTTCTTTCTTTCTCTCTTTCTTTCTTTCTTTCCTTCCCTTCTTCCTTCCTTCTTTCTCTCTTTCTCTCTCTTTCTTTCTTTCCTTCCTTCTCTCTCTCTCTTTCTTCCTTTCTTCCTTCCTTCCTTCCTTCCTTCCTTCCTTCCTTCCTTTCTTTCTTTCTTTCTTTCTTTCTTTCTTTCTTTCTTTCTTCTTTCTTTCTTTTCTCTCTCTCTGTAACCTCTAATCTTCAAATTTTAACAACTAGCTCAATATTTGGCACAAAGCAAGTGAGCATCATATTTTATCATTAAATGGAATGAACATTTATTTAGTATTACTTCTTTCAGTAAGCTTTTCTGGACTCTCCCCTTCCCCATTATAGAGAAAGTTCAATGCTCTCTCATAGTACTCCTTTCATTATCATATGTAGACATCTATGGTCACATATAACATTGCATTATCAATCCATTTATTTATAAATGTGTTTCCTTTATTAGGCTATAGATCCTTGAGGACAAACATTGAGCTATCCATTTCTGTCAAAGTTTTGAAATTGAGTCCATTGCAGAATAACATATGATTAACTGCAATTTTGTGCAGTGCCTATCATACACTTCTATTAGTAAGGATAGGCAAGGTTATGCTGTGATAATAAACACATCCCTAAATTTAGTGGCTTTACTTATAAAATATATTTCCCACTCCATGCATGTTGGGGCAGTTTTCTGGGGCCTCTATCCTCTGCATAGATTTCCAGAATCCAGTCTGCTTCTATACTTTGAGGAAACTCCGTCTGTGGCTTCCAAGGTAGCTTATCAGGGGAGGAGAGAAGAGCAGGAAGCATAATATCCCACATATCACTTCTTGGAGTTCATTGACTATAATCTAACTCCAAGGAAGTTTGGAAATATGGGGTTGAATGGTGATGTTTGGAGAACAGTAACAATTTCAGCCACAAAACATTAAGGACTTAGTGAAAGGAAAATGTCATTATGAGGTGGCAGACTTGGGGGAACATTTATGGTAGAAATAGGGTTCAAACTGAACTTGAAGTAAGGTTAGAATTTAGATAGGAAAGAGAGAAGAGATTCCAGTCATTTCTTGACCTAAAATATAATTAAATTCTGGCTTAATTCCAGATTATTTTCTTGTTTCTATGTAACTTTCAGATCCATAATTTTACTTATACTGCTTGATTTTTTAAAAAAAAATTAGAGTATAATGAAAACTCATTTATTTAGTTTAGTTGAGAATTCTCATTATTCTCACTATGGGTACTAATTAAAGACTGTTAGGACAGTAAGTAACATTAATACTTAGAAGTTTGGAAAAAATGTCATTTTGTGGAAGACCAGTTATATTAGTCATGGTAAGTACTGGATCTTCTACATAAATAGTTCAGTTGTACATTTTACTAGCTGTAATCTTGCATCACAGAGAAAATGTGTGTCTCCATATGGAGTCTTGACTCTGCACATCTAGTGATTAATAAGCTAATTAAGCTTTGGTTTGCCCAACTAGACCATTCTCCAAAAGGTAACAAATAATAACACCTCTTGGGTGTGTTGTGCTTTCAAATTTGCAAAACAATTTCATATTCACCATTTACTTTGATTCTTTCACTAACCTCTTGTTGTGTATAGATATCATTGAATCCCATCTTGCAGATGAAATAATTGAGGTTAATTGACTTTCCCAAAGTAATAAGACAGATTATTAATATTAGAAATAAGACTGAAATCTATATTTTGGGATCTAAGCCCAGTGTTATTTTTAAAATATCGTATACCTACTGTTGATAAAATCAAACTGTGTCTTGGTTCAAATTATTGGTGAAGCTCCACAAGGAAAACTGACTTTTTCAGGATCAAATATTACACTGAAATAAATATATCTTTGAATGCTTACCACAGTAAAAAAAAAAAAAAAAGTAACAAAACAGCTAATTGATAGAGGGAAAATAATAGCAGATTAAAATTCTCCCTCAAATTAAGTCTTTATTTCCTCTTATCCTAGAGTTTCTGAAAACAGTTTATATAATTTATATTGTACCTGAATTATAAATTTCATGACTACAACTGCTTGCTTATATCATTTTCATTATTTATTCATTAAATATATATTGATCACTTAGGTTAAGCACCACAGTAGACACTGGAGATCCAATGGGGAATAATATATAGTTTGAACCCTCACAGAGAATTTAACAGGAATTGCAGTAACTGCCAAGATGGGATGAATACAGGAGTGGTGAAAGAATGCAGGGAGAGAGGAGAGACTCCATCGGGGGTAAGGATGCCTCTTTGCAAGTGCCCTGAGAAGTGGGCAGGATTTTAGGTATATGCCAGAGTTGCCCCTGGGGAGATAGCTTCATGAAGAAGGTGTTGTGCCAGTTCTGCCTGGAGGCCAGAGAAATGTTAAACTGTAATGTAGTTCAATTCTGATAAGTATGCAGATGTAGTTATCATCTAGATATAAGGATATTAAGAAAAAGGAGTAAAATGCTTTTAATAAGGAAAAAAGGAGTGGTTCTGAAATTCTAGTGTGCATCAGAATCACCTGGAGGCCTTGTTAAAATAGATTGCTTGACACCACCACTAGAGTTTTCCTGTTTTAGTAGGTCTGGGCTGGGTCCTCAGAATCTGCATTTCTCACAAGTTCCAGGTGATGCTGATGCTGCAGGTCTGGGGACCACACTCTGAGGAACAGAGTCATGGTGTGAAGGATTAGGATTTGTGTGTCAGTGACTTTCAGCTATACCTTTGCCCTTTGCCCTTAATATATGTTCTGAAGGCAAATAGTATTGTAAAGGTGCTTCATATGGTACTGAATAAGTTAATGAATTTAATTAATTACCCTCCATTGGTTATACCATTTATGTGGATTTATGGTTATTTCAGATTCACAATGAATACAAAAGCTATAAAGAGATGACATCTGAAAAACTGTTAACTGGAAGAATTTACTAGATTTGCTGGCTGTGTATCTTGACTATATTTTTAGGGCAACTGAATGAAAAAAAAATTCATTTAAAAATAGAGAAGAGCTCACTTGGATATTTATAACCTGGTAGGTTAAAACTAGTGCAACATCTGAATGGGAAATTGTGAGTCTTAAAACCTACATGGGCATTTTCTAAAAACTCAATGAACTGATTCATTTGAAATTCCACTAAGAAATATGTAGTTCTGGACAAGAATTCTTTCAGCAGAGAGATTTTCCTAAAAGGGTTAAAATGCTAAATCATCTACCCCTGCCCCCCTCAATTTTTAATTCTATTAGAGGGAAGCTATATTTTCATGAGTAAAACCTGTAGAAACTCCTTCCCCCAGGTGTTTCCTGGCAACAAGTGGAAGCAGATGGAGGCAGGGAAAATTAAAAGTCTTGGCCTTTACCCAGACTCTGCTGCCTTTAGTGCCTTCTACCCAGGTTCACTTGTTTAAAGGGCCTAATTGGGCTGCGAGGAGTCAGAGAGAAAGAGCCACCATCCCACTTGAGTCAAAGACAAAACTGTAGGGCTTCCCCGGTGGCGCAGTGGTTGAGAATCTGCCTGCCAATGCAGGGGAGACGGGTTCGAGCCCTGGTCTGGGAAGATCCCACATGCCGCAGAGCAACTAGGCCCGTGAGCCACAATTACTGAGCCTGCGCGTCTGGAGCCTGTGCTCCGCAACAAGAGAGGCCGCGATAATGAGAGGCCCGCGCACCGCGATGAAGAGTGGCCCCCACTTGCTGCAACTAGAGAAAGCCCTCGCACAGAAACGAAGACCCAACACAACCATAAAAAAAAAAAAAAAAAAAAGACAAAAATGTAGTTCCCAGAGGCTCTCATTATGCTGGGAAGGGAATGTCTGTGGTCCTAGGTCCTGATCTACTTAATTGAGCAAAACCTTATGGACTGAATGAGTGCAATTTGGAGGATTGCTTTAAATATGGGAGGGCAAGTCTTGGAAGGATATTGAAATGGTGGAAAATCTCAACTCGGAACAAGGAAAGGGGCATCCAAGAGATAAACCAGATAAGGGAGGGAAGAAAAAGTTCTGTGTCCTTTACTATAGACCAGAGAATTTATAAGCATGATCTCATTTAATCCCACCAGCAATCCTGTGAAATCGATATTAGTATCCCCAGTCTACCCAGGACAGTACTGAGGCCCTGAGTCTCTACAGAGCAAGTAAGTAGCAAAGCTGGGATGGAATTTTAGGTCTTTTGACTCCAAAGCCTAGCCTCATTTCATCATACCAACCTAACTTTTCTGACAAAGTCAGAGATGGCAGTTGTGTAGCTCAAAGATGATTATTGAAGAGAGAATGGGAGTAGATAAAATATTGAAAGAAATTTGAACAGTTTTCATGATAGTCAGACCCTAACTCTTATTTAAAGCAGAAAAAGAATTAATTAAACTATTTTTACATAAGACCCTTAGTTTGCTGATCTCTTGGAAGCTTTTCTTCAGTTATTTCCTCTGCTCCAGCCCTATGTTTTGAGTAATATTCTAGATTTATTTTTTACTCCAAAGGCCTGAACTTAAGTGATCGATTCTCCGTCTGTTATTGATTTTCTAAAACACACTCATAACCGGGTCTTGTCAGCCACCAATGACTTGCCGTACTCTTGCATGGCACCTCTCCTCAAAAGGTGGCTTTTTGGCATTGCTCCTTCAGGATGACCTTTTGACATTCTCCCTGACCTTCCCACAAACTCCCATTCCTAGCACATGTCTAATATCTAGTGCAGAGTGACAAGACCACTTAAGTTGGCCAACTTTTAGGGAGAAATTATGAATGACATAGTAAAAGAGCAAGATGAGCCCTTCTTTTCTAACTGCTTCCTTCTCTTACCCTTTTTTGCCTTGGACTCCATTGGAACACAAATATTGCTCCTTTGCCCTTCATTCCTTTGCATCCCAGATGAAAGTGCCTTATGGAATAAAAATCCTTGACATGTTTCTGAGGGAGCATCTCCCTTAAAGAATTAACCTTCTAATTTGGGCGGAATCTTATTACTTAAGTTTCCATATCACTAGTTTAAAAACACATTTTTAAAACAATGTCACCATAATATAGAGCATGGAGCTTTGTGCATAGGCATGTAAATCATTTTTGTAAATAGCTATTTACTAAGGATAAGCAGCAATTTGTGCTGGGTGGGAGGTAAAGAATGAGATTTCATCGTTTAGTAGTGAGATACACATACTTCTCAATTAGCTGTGCTAATGGGGACAATGATAATAAGGGTAATGGAATCCATAAGAAATCCATGGTGGAATTTAAATCAGTCCTTTTTGCTGCTTCTTAGTAATGATGGCAAACATTTTGCTGAAGAGAAGTTTTAGATTGTTTGTAGATTTCAATTACTATGCTATTCCAGTTCCCATTTTTTCTCAACAACTTAAAGGTGGATACTTAAACAGATAAGGGCCTTGTTGCATTTTGAAAATAAAGTTACTTTAATCAAACTGTTTACGAATATATAATACTCAAACAATGGCCTGTTTTTTCCTTCATTGAGTTGAATAAATGTTGGCATTTGGTGAACAAAGTAAATAAACACTTCTACTAAAATTAGCAGGGCATTTACTAGAGAAAATTCTGTGATGTTATCCAGAAATGAGATGGGTTCAATTTGTTAAGACTTCTCTTAAACTCTTGTAAAGAATTATAGCTGCAGGAAGTAGGGTATTCACCATATTCATTGGCTCTTTTATATCAAGAATTTAAAGTAAAAGACTCAAACTCCTCCAGATAAAACCACTCTATGCTGCTAATTTTTTCTCTTTATACACAAAAATATGACTTTATTGGATAACATAAATATTTTAAAATATTAATAGGAAAATGTTATAGAAATTAATAATTTAAAGTGAGAACAATAAAATAAAAACCAATGTACAAATGAGTCTCCTCCCCTAATATCACATCTCCCTTCTGTTCCATTTGTATTTAACTGAACTTTAACCGGCCACATCTATAATATTTCAGAGTCAGAATCACTTTCACTTCTAAGTCCAGATGTTCAAAGAGTTTCACTTATGTAACTTGGGCAGAAGATAGCCTCCATCAACTTTAAATTTGAGAGGTCGTGATGCACCTCTTGAAAACTCCCATGTGTTCAAAGAGTCTTGCGCTAGCTCCAGTCTGTTCCCTCGGGCAGCAGATCCATAATTAGGAGCTTACCCCACACATGAGCTAACACCTTTCTGGAGAACTGTCTTCTGCTAGTTCTAGCAAGATTTCTAATTTGCTACATATTTTTGCCAGCCACATCACTAAATTTTCTTCTTCTTCCAAGTCAGAACAGAAGGATGAAGAAAAACAATACAGCCTTCTATCTCTCTTGAGCAGACCAACCCTCTCAGTGTTCTGAATGTTTTTCAACAAAATTTCTTGAGTGGTGAAAGTACCATATTAGCCTCATTTTGTACTTTGCAATTTTTCTTTTGGATTTCTCTTACTTTTTTCTTTTCCATGAATGACTTAACACTGAATCAGTTTTCTTTCCTTGAACTAGAACTCCTACAAGTGTTTAATATTCACCCAGATTTCTTAAAAGTAACTTTTCTTAACACTTCATTCTATAAGCATGCCCTGAGTGCCTACTGATGCTAGACAAGCTTACACAGACTCTTCCCACATAGAGGCCAGCTGTCCAGTATGGTAGCCACTAGTCATATGTGGCTATTGAGCACTTGAAACATCGCTGGGCTAAATTAAGATGTGCTGTAAATGTAAATATACACTGGATTTTGAAGATTTGGAACAACAAAAAAAACCTCACTAATAATTTTCATATTGATTACATCTTGAAATGATAATATTTTTGATATATTGGGTTAAATAAAATATATCATTAAAATTAATTTCACCTGTTTCTTTTTAATTTTTAAAAATCTGGCTCCTACAGAATGTAAAATTACATATGCAGCTTGGATTTGTGGCTTGTGTTACACTTTCTACTGCTCAGCACTGTTATGTACAGCAGCTCCAGCACTGTGCGAGCAACGTACAGGATGCTTTGACAGGAGCTGCTATTCCAGCCTGGGCCTGCATAAAGCAAGGAAAGTTATCTGGAAGAGGTCCCCTTCAGATGTGTCTCAGAGGATAAACAAAAGTTATTCAGGAGGGGGAAAACATTGAACAAGTATGTTCCAAACAGGGAATAATGAACAGAAAGACAAGGGTTATGGTGGCTAGAACTTAGGGCATGCACTGGGGACCAGAAGATGATGACTGTAATAAGGGCAATTTTAGAAGAATCTATTGGTCCAAAACACGTTTCCCTTAGGTAGTGTGTTTATATCAGAGTTTCTTTTGTAGTGTAGAAAGAACTAAAGTTACAAAAGAGGAAGGAGAAGCTCACTTTCTCCCTACCTGATTCTGAGAATTGTGGGGAGAAAAAAACCCAGAAATAAGGGGATCTCAGGCTCACAGAGCCCCACTTTCCTTCACTTATGGGGATGCTTAAACTACTTTCAAAAGTAGGAGGGAAGGTGAGACTCTTGAAGATCGGAGAGGCCAATGACATGCTTCCTCAACAGCAGCTCCCCGCAGTTCTCCAGCATCTCAGGAAGGCTGGGTTCTGGCAGGGGACAGTGAGATAGATGAGCCTGAGATGGAAGGGCCAGGGGCCCAGCAAGACCTAGGGTAGGGCTTAAGATTCCAGAGTGTGGGCAACTTGCATGGGGCAAGCAACCAGGACTATGGATTAACGATGGCTCTGGGTACACATGTGATATTCTCTGTCCATGTGGGACCAGCCACGTTGCTGGCCACCAGTCTTGCAAGCAGACTTGACTAGTCATTCTCCATCAGGGACCAGTGAAGATCCAGTTACCACCCCCTGCCCCACCCCCACGTATTGAACAGGAACAGGTGAAAGTAAGGGAGAGGAACAGAAACCTAAAAGCCTAAGCCTTTATCCTATAGGGATTGCTTTGTGGTACTATAAATGGCAAATTAAAGTTTGTCCCCAGACCCAGCTCTCCAGCAGCTTGTGGGGATGATCAAATACATTATAAGAAAGAAAGGAGTTACATTTTCTTTGAACATCTGAGTATAGTTCAAGGCTGCTATGTGAAGTAGAAATTAGGGAGAATAGCTTCTCTGAAATTATTTTACTTTTTAATTAGAGAATAATGGATAGGTACTAAGTACAAATGTATGTAATATGTATATTTTTATATAGGTATAATTATATGTGTTGTGTGAAGAGAGAAGTTAAAACACATGGAAAAGAAAATATTTAGCAGGACTAAAATTATGAAAGAGTACATTTATGGGGCATAAATAGCATATTTAATTGTCTTATTAAATTGATTTTTATTTTCTCAGTATTTGTGTTAAATTGGACAAAATTTCTCCTGATATTTAACTTCACACAATATATGGTTGGGTGGGGGAGGGGATGGGAGAGGAGGAAGGATCATTTCTGTCTCTCCTAAATTTGTGTATGTTTTTAGTTTCTGCTCCTCCAAAGTTGAGGTAACAAAGGAACGTGTCATCAGGAAGTAGTAGGACTAAGATGTGAAGAAGAGTATAGTGGGCATAGCCTGGGTGGCTTCCCACTTCACGGTGGCTTTAATGATCCTTGCCAGGATCCTAGGGAACTCTACCTGTGGCTGATGTGTTGTTCTGAGCACCTGTAAGTGAGGGCTACCCTCCTATTGGCCAGCTCTTCCTTTGATTCAGAAAGCCATTGCAGTATCCTTCCAGTAATTCCTCTTTACTTCAGTTAATTCAAACTGGCTTTCAGTTAGTTGTAACAAAATAAGTTCTGACTAATGCTTGGTGTACTTAATAACCAAAATGAATACATTTTTCAGAATTTTGGAAGCACACATTTACACGTAAGCAATACAACTGACAGATCCGTGGTGGTCTACAATGCTTCAGATAGTGCTCCTATATAGGAGATGATAACGAAGCATTATCCCCAAACTTCACCCAGGAAGCATACTAGTTACATAGATCAAGTTACTAAATAAATATGAACACAAAAAAAAATTTTGGTTTTATTATTCAAACTTCATACCCCAAGACTGATAATGAACTTGGATAAGAATCAGTGAGACTTTATTTAGCTCTCTTCTCTCATATCTTCATTATTTGTAGCAGCATCTCAACCTCAGTAGTTTCTGCTTCTTCTTTCCTTCTTTGTCCCTTTCTATGCAGAAGGCAGGGGTGGAGATTGAGGGTCTATGTATGGATGTCTCTGATTTAAAAAAGGTTTTGAAGAGAAATTATGATTATCAATTTCATGATTATCAATAATCGTGATCAAAATCATAATTATCAGTAATCACTAGCACATCCCTCTGGAAACTCATCACTAGTTTGATGTGTAAGACTTCTAAGCTAGAGCATTATAAAGAATGTAAATATTTTAAAGCAGTTTTGTTTTTTCTTTCAATATTCTGCTCAGAGATCTATAGCAGCTTTCTCTTCTATTTGTGCTGCCCTTCAGTCATTAAAAAAAAACAAACTGTGCTACAGATGTTTGCATGGCTACCAAGGGGCAGATCGAGATAGATGTTAAATGCAACTAAATAATCAGTCTATCGTGGGAAATGTCAGCTTCTCTCAATCCTTCCTTCATATGTACAGTCTCTTCCATGCTCCTCTACCGTGTATACATTATGCTACAGGAATAATCCATGGCTTATTTTTCCACTCTTCCTTTCAGTTGGTACCATCAACGCACCAGTTCTTGATCTTCAACAAGGATAATTTTATGCATTTCAATTTTTAGGTAACTACACTATTCATATCAGGATAACAGTAGTTTTTAGAAAAATCACCCTGTCCCTTGTTGCCAAATAGGTATTATGATATACTATTTGGGTTCCCAAATTATTTACATTGCCCCCAACAAAATCCTAGATCTTATAATCCTGCTTCTCAAAGTTCCATGTGACACTGATTCAACTGTTTGAAATGGTGCTGGAAAATTCATATCCATAGCAAACTCTTATGATCAAAATGTTCCAACATCCTCAGGAATTTAATAACCAAACACTCAGCAAATTGTTTTTTAAGCAGTGCATCCTGAAGAATTGCACATTATTAGCAGGGTTGGTCTTGGGAACTATGTTTCCATGTCAATAAAACATCTTAGTGTTCACAGCTAGTGTTTTACTGCAGTTTTCTACCAAATTATTCAGAAGTATTAGAAAATTCATTTTTACAATGGATTAATTTAGGAATATTGGCCCTTTATCCCTTCTCATGTCTATTCTTTTTGAAAGATAAAGAATTGTCTTAAAACTGCTGGCTGCACTCATGGCAAAGTATTAATACATGCAGTTAAATTAACACCTATCATTAAAGGTTTGCCAGATAACCATCAAACGTAAATGAGATTTTCAAGAAATTGGGTAAACAAAGTTCTGATCTTCAATTATCTTTAAAAGCTTTGATGTAAACCTCAATTGACTAAAAGGGAAAATCAGCAGACGAATTCTGACCACATATCAAGTACACCATCAGTATACTAAATACTGTAAAAGTGATACATGGCATAAAAGTAATTAGGTGTGTTCTTGAGTTGAAGTCTATATGAAAAGTTTCACGTTTGTATTAGGAGATGGAATTAGTCTACCTCTACCCCAGCTTGAACAGGAGATTTAAGAAGCATAAATGTGACTCGTAAGAGTGCTTGCTGAAAAAGAAATAGTCATTGAAAATCCATGTCAACCTGATTATTTACTATGTGTACACAGTAACAAATGGTGGACTGATTGATATTTGATAGTTGATATTTCAACTCTTCAACACACTGTGGGAATAACATGAAGACATATTTATTCATTTAGATTTTTAAATGAATAAGGACATGTAATTTTAATTCTATAAGAATAGAAAAATTGTGTAACAGCAAAAAGTCCAAGGTAGAGGGAGGGCTGTTCAACCTAGAATGCTGCCCCCATTTATTTCCTAAAATCCTGAGGACAGTGTATGGGAAACTTTCTAACAAAATTTCTAAAACTGCTTTATTGTTATATTTAATGGCATTGATACTCAGTCATTCATTCAGTAAACTTAAGTACATGCCTGGTAGTATGTATACGCTGCATTAGACAGTTGGGAGTCATATAGAAATGAATAAGATATAGTATCTGCTCTCAAGGAGTTCATAGCATAATAGGAGCAACAAGTAAATGAACAAAAAAATACAGTATGCTATTATGGTCTTGTTAACCATTGTCTCCGTAGAACTCCACCCAGTGTTTGGGATTCAGTAAATAGCCATGCAACAAAATTTGTGCAATAAAAGAGAGCTGCCTGAAATATTGTGGACAAACTCTGCATGGAGGATTTGGGTAAAGTTTAAAGAGTTGATCTTGAAGGATGAGTGGAAGTTTGCCAAGATTTTAAGGAAAAAGGGTACTGCAGAAACACAGAACAGAATTGCAATGATACAAACTTACACGATAATGTTTGGATACTTGGAGAAGGAACGAAGATGAATTTATGATGCTGGACCTAGGCTATATGAGTGGGAACAATCATGGATGATGCTGATAAAATACGGTATATCTAGATGGTTTGGGCCCTGTTTGGCTCCACTTGAAGGAGCTTAGGCACTATTCTTGGGAATGTGGAGATCCATAGTGGGTTCTAAAAATGAGAATCACGCAAGCAGATTTGTGATCTTTGGAAGCATTATGGATATGGGATGGAGGTAGAAGATTGGTGTCAGGAAAAAGGATAGAGACTTTTTCAGGAGATTAGGAGGAATATACTAAATTGATGACATGGTAAAGTTGGGAGAAATGGACAGTTTTGAGTGCCATGACTTGTTGACTGATTATATATGGGGTGCAGGAGAGGAGAGTTAAATATTCCCTTGTGGTTTTTCCAGAGTAAATTTTCATCTCTGCTACTCCTTGGAAAAATTTCTCATATAACGCAGGCCCGTTCATGCATCCTTGAGCATAACTACATAAAAGAAATTGGATTAAATGGAACCTATTTTACAATTCAACCTCATATTTGTTGGTGTTAAAAAAAAAAATGAATTTGACAGGGCACTTTCATCTAAGTACTGATGAGTCATAAATCATCAAGCAATAACCTTAGGAACTCAGTGAATTTCTCACCATTCTTCAGCACCTGTCAGAATCCAGGCTAACATCCAAAGCTTTTTAGGATTAAAGAAGATAGCAAGCTTCATACGCTACAAACATTACGTAAGGGCAATAGCACCTCACAAAGTAATTGTATTAGAATCTTCAAGGGCAATGATCACGTGTTTTCTTCTTTGTGGGGTAGCTAACACCTACCTCCATAATATAGCATGTAGTAGGGGTTCAACAAATATTGTTGAATGTGTGCATATTGATTATATCTTTGACAGCCTATAGCAGAAGCTCTTTTAAATTACTTAATGACATTCTCTTAACCAATCTTCTGGATAAACCGACACTCTTCATTCCTTCTTAAAGCTGCTGACTGTTGCCAAAGCACTATGAGTGCTATGGCAAGTAGGCTACTCTCTAGTCCGCCTGCTCTTGTAGGACCCTTATAAAAAGTTAGCTGGGCTTGGTGCTAAATGTGTTATTGTTACTTGAACTTTTTGTGGTGAACTAGTTTCGTGGTTCTGAAAATTAATTACCTTGTACTAATAAAATATGAATATAAAATGTAAGGGTGATGATTTCTTTGAAAATCATGTCAAACACATTTGAAAGACTCAGTAGATGTCAGTTGCTGAAAATTACTAGCCAAATGGATGTGAATAAAAAATATATATAATAAATAGTGAAATCTAGAGGATTTACTTTAAAATCTGTACTTTGTTAATGCTTTTATGTTCTTTCTCTGCTTTAAAGTAAACTAAACTAGAAATCATAGATGATGCATTATAGATGAATTTATTGATGAAAGACAGTGGGGAAATTCCAGTCAGTAGACTTATACGCAGTAAAAGTTGTCTTGGTCTTATATCAAAATAATAGCAAAAGATGTTCATTTATTTGTTTTTAGCTTAAATAAAATATTTATGGAAAATATGCATCATTTAAAAAATCCCTGCTTTAGCCAATTTTATTTTGGAACAGTCAACTGATAGTTTTAATGAGTTGGATGAGAGAGCCATTGCTGTTTTTCTTGAGAGCAACATATAATAAGGAAGTCTGCATCAGCACTTAAACAGAGGCATGGACATTCCTTAATAACTGCTCAAGCACACCACTGGGTTCTAGCCTTTACCATCCTGGCCCTGAATAGAGACATTAACTTTCTCATAAGGTCATTTTATTGCACGTTTACAGCTGTCTTCACATAATAAACCATTTCCATTAGAGAAAGGAAACATTAGGGAGTCATTTTGAGGATATCACAGAATATCATCAAGCAGCAGTGATTTGGAAACAGTCATCACCTAGGTTCGTGCCATTGTTTGGTAATGTTATGCATTGATGAACAGCTACATTCCATTGAACACTAGAATATTTCTCATTTTGTTTTTGGGAAGTGGTCAGAACCAGAAATAAGTATTTTTGCGGAACTAATTTGGCCTTAAAATAGGATGTTGTTGCTTGCCAGGAAAAGACTCCTTGGACAAATAGGAATGCTCTCTGTAGTATGACCTTGTGGAAAATTCTTTTTGCAAGTGTGGCCGATGGCAGATAGACCTTAGGGTAGCTCCATGGTCATGGCATGTACAATCCCCTCCCTTTGAGTGTGGCCAGGACCTGTGACTTGCTACTAACCAACAGAATATGACAATGGTAATGGGATGCTATTCCCACAATTAGGTTATCTATCTGTCTGTCTATCTATCTATCTATCTATCCATCCATCCACGTGCATATATAGTTCTATTTTGTTAGCATACAGTAGAGATAGTCTTTGATAACTCTGAAAAAACAAGCTGCTATGATAAGAACTGCATATGGAGAGAGTCTGCTATAGACTGAATGTTTGTATACTCTCCAAATCCATATGTTGAAATCCTAACACCCAAGGTAATAGTATTAGGAGGTGGGGCCTTTGGGAAGTGATTAGATGGAATTAGTGCTCTTAGAAACTTCAGAGAGACCCCTTGCCTCTCCTACCATGTGAGGACATAGGGAAACAGAAATGATGGTGGCCATCTATGAACCAAGAAGCAGGTGCTCACCAGACACCAAATATTCTGGCGCCTTCACCTTGGAATTTCCGGCCTCCAGACCTGTGAGAAATATATTTTTGTTGTTTATAAGGCACCTGGTCTATAGTATTTTGTTATAGCAGCCCAAGCAGACTGAGACAGGGTCATGTGGAAGGGAAATGTTGATGGTCTCTAAAAGCTGAAGGACTTAGTCATATAGCTGAAGGGAACTGAATTCTGTCAATAACCCTTTGAGCTTGGAAGAGGCCCTGAGTTCTAGATGAGGACACCTTGATTGCAACCTTGTGGGACCCTGAGTAGAGGAATCAGTTGAGTTGTGCCTGAACTCCTGACCCACAGAAACTGTGAGATGATAAGAGGTAATTTATTACACGCCAAGAGAAAACTAATAGAATGGGATCAGTGGCCTATTCTTTTGGTTTTATTCTTTCTGTAAAGTGACTCAGAATGAATGGATGCAAATTATGTTAGTTTGTTGAATTAAAAAAGTTTCCCAGGTTCTGTCCTTCTAAAATACCTGATAATGTATTATCTCAAGTTTCTCTATATTTATTTATAAAGACGTTTCTGAGTGTCTTCTGTTTCTTAGTTGGCTGGTAGGTTTTTTTCCCCTCATTTCTTACTATTTAGTCGTACATATTTTATTTACTTTTTAAAGGAATAAAAAAAGGAAATAAATAAATATTTAGGCAAATAAAAATGTATTCTCACTGGATTTATTAGATTGAGAGAGAAAGCTTTGTAGATGTTTTAGAAAAACAGAGAAAGCATCACCATCATAAGTGATTGTATTCTGCTGGTTCCTTTGGAAATATATCCAGTACTCTCCTGCTCATTTTACTCTTTCCCCTCTTATCTTTTGCTTCTTCCATTTTTTTTCCTTGTTCCAAGTCCACCATATTCCATTCCATTGTCCACAGTTAGTTGGAAGATTCATCCTATACAAGTGATGTACAGGATATTTTCTTATAGAAATACAATCTACAAAGTGAAATTTCTCCTTTATTGCTCACATCAGCATGTGTGTTGTCCATCTCTTCAGGAAGTTTCAGAACTTTTGGAGATGGAAGAAGGCAAAGGAAGACCACTTTTATTTCAGGATTTTATTGATTACAGTATAACAGTCAATCTTGAGTCTTTCCGTAGAGTTACCACTGATCTTGTAAAGATCATTAGAATGGATAAATAGATGATATCATGCTTTTAATGCCTGTAAGTACTCTCCAAACATACAACCTGAGTTTGTGGCATTATTTTATGTTTTTATTTTTGCTCTGGAAAAAGCAACACAATACTGGATATTGATTTGATTCTAAATGAAGCGTATTCTTATGTATGTGGATTTGCCCACATGGCCTCCTTTAATGTTAATGAGAGTGTAAAAGATTGACTCTGTGTCTTGAGCTGAAAGGTTTTCATTTTCCAGCTGCCTCAGAAAGAGCCAAGGAGAGCTCTTATGTCACTGTCATGCCAACCAAAAGTAAAATGTTTTTTACTTAATGATGAGAAATAACTCACAGCTCTACCCACCTGGAGGGGAGTGAAAAATGGCTCATCCACTTTCAGTCATCAAGTTCTTTGTATGTCAAGTTCTTTGCAGATCTTTTAAACAACAACAATAACAGAAAAGTAGGATAATGTTTTGATTTCTTTATTGAGAACCCATGAAAAGTTATCTCTTGGACCAAAACAAAGGAAGTGAATAAAGAGATTTAAAAAAGATATAGTGGGAGATTCTTCTGTGTAAATAAAGAGCAAGTGTCATAGGAAGACACACATTAATCAGGTAATTAACCTTTAAACGGTGTTATTTATTTTGCAGAGCAATTTTGCCACCCTGAGAATTATGGAGAGACTAAAAAAATAATACACGTTAACTCTTTAATGGCTTAGAGAGTTCATGTCATCTAAGTGGCTGACAGATTGCTGTGTAACTAGAGCTGAGGAACTGGCGTGCAGGAATAGGCTGTCAGTCAAGCAAGTGTCATCTTTGCAAAAGCCCAGAACACGTCTTTTTTGTTACTGAAGAGCATTGTCATGTTGGCAGATTCAGGGACAGAGTCTGAAATAAAAAATACTCATGCAAGTAGAAGTATCTCACTCCCCAGATCTGCTTAATGCTTTCCCTCCGAGGCTGAAGGCCTTCTAGGTCATTTCTGGTCATTAGACTCAATTAAAAATTAGGAACAGAAAATTGATCTTTATCCACCTCCAAATGCATCCACATTAGGTGGCACATGGATGTTAAACTTAATAATTCAAAACATGGTGTAGACATATTTCCTTGAAACTTAATAGTTTGGAGGAAAAGAACATATCCAGGTTACCCCAGAGGAGAAAACATATTACCGTTTGCCTTTCTGACATCTTATTCTCCTTCAGTGCACCTGGCCAATCTCCACCTGGCAGTGCTCTCAATCACCCAGATGGAAAGAGAGTTTAGGTGACCCCTCCAAAAACTGATGAGGTTCAGCCTCACCACTGGTCTAATAGAATGTGCTCAGTGGAACAGTCTACATTAGATGCATCTGTCTTTCAGGGACCAATAGTCTGCATATATTCTTGTTTTGCACCATAAAGCAAAGAAATATTTTCCTGACTGTTTCCACATTTACTTACCCATAATGTTGTCAGTAGATTGCTTTTATCATCATGTCTAGTTTCATGAATAATACTTTAGGGCTGTAGCTTGCTTAATACAGCATTTTAAGCAGGATTTTTTATCTTCTAATATATGTGAACCAGAAATAACATGTCTTTTAATGATGTGAGTGATTATTTTACTTCCAAGATGTTCAGTGTCTTAAGATCAAGACAATATGGGAGAGTAATATGATGGAAGCCGTTATGTGCATGCACAAAATGATAAAGTAAATCAGTAAGCTTATGTTTCTGCATTAAAAATCTTGCAACTGATTATTAAAACTTGTTTAGAACTGTTGATTCAGATTCACTAAGAGGGGGAATAGAACATTGAAACTCTGAAAATATCTCTATTTCTATACCTTCCCACTGACCAGAGAGCTGAATAATGCAAAATTTGAAGCGATTCAGTTACTAAACAGAAATCTCGAGAGAATAACCATAAAAGTTTTCATTTACATCACAGTCCTTGTGCACGTTAAGAAGGCAGGATCACAAAGTTAAGAGTCTATTTCCATTTGAATTATTTCAGTATATTACCAGAGCTAATTTTCTGTAATATCCCTAAGACTGTAAGCAGAAACATTATACTCTCCAGTCTCTTGTGATCAAAAACTTCCAAATCAGACTTGCAAATCGCCTTCTCATCACATCACTGGAGCTGCCAGATAAGAAAGTCTTGTAAGAAAGGGAACGACCGGAGTGCATTCATTAGTGTCATTGTACTCTAATTGAAGAAATGACTTCTTTTGTATCCTAAGATGGAAAATAGGTAAGCTTGTGACTGGGCTCCGTATATGTAGCTCCTGGTTGAATGGTAGAACAGTACTTACACATTCAAGAATACGTATGGTGATGGAGAATACTATAAAATATGGAATCTACTCTTGGAGATTTACTTTAAAATTGTGATTGCACTTGAGATACTATTTATTGCCTGTTGCTTTAAAGGTTATTGGAAAGAGCCTCCCACAAGGGCATTTTCTATTACTCAGCTTACTGTTTTGCATGTAGCATCCTTAGTTGAGAAGACATGATAAGTCTTTAATAAGTTCTTTATGGATCTTAAATACACATGCCAAATCCATATTGGTCTCTGCAGAAACAACTCTTCTGACACTGTTCTTGTTCCAGTGGTACCAATTATATTCCCTGGCCTCTGTAGAAAGAAGGATGTGCTAATTCTGGAACCTCATCAATATCGAAATAAACAGTATTTGCCGCAAGCCAGGGGTGCATTTTGGAGGGAATGAAGGCAGATCCCCTAGGCATATATTTATCAGATCTGTAAAACGTTGTATCACGTAACTTGAAATTTAAAAGTCAGACCATTCTATTATTTCATATTTTTGTATTTTTGAGCTTCAGTTTTCTTATATGGAAAAATGGGATTAATAATTCCTACTTGGCATTAGTGTCATAAGGATAGAATGGGATGATAGATGTAAAAACACTTTGTAAACTACATAAAGTGCAGTAGAAGTGGAAGTTTGTTTTAATAAGAAATTACATTTTCTATTTTCTGCTGCTTAGTAATGGAGTAGGCTGTCTTGCTAGTTACTTAGCTTCCTATTTATGAGGAGATTAAAACAGAAATTGTCAGAGGCACCATGTAATGACAGATACAGTGGAAGAAATGATTGGCAAGATGATTACATGGTATCTACCATCTGAATCTCTGTGGCCCTTTGATTTCATTTACAATTACATTTAATTGTAAAGCATTTTTGGAGGGAGTGGTGATGGGTTTGCCCAATATGCATATCAAGGAGTAGATATCAAAACAGTGTTTCAAAAATTGTACAGATGTGGTAAAGATATTTGATTTGTGTACTATTAAGAGATGAACGGTGATAAGTAACTCATTTAAGGTCACATTTGGCCAATACATCTGTGTCTTTTAGAAATTGTTACCTATTCAGGGAGACCTAAGGACCTCAACAAATCAATCTGCAATCTCAACGGCAAAATGAAAAGTCTATTACCTAATTTTACTGTGTTATTTTCTTCATACAGCATGAATTCATTAAATACCCTAAAAAGTCACAAATAAATATGCAGTGCTTAGGCTAGAATAAATGCTGAAGGCACTAACCCTAATTTTTGCCTTTCATTTAATAAAATATTTCCCATGGCTTGGATGCGTTTGAGTTTATTCAGTGTAAGTCCCCTTTGCTCTGTTTTTCTCCTATAGTTGGCAATATCCATCAGATGATGACCTGCCAACCTAGCCTGACTTACTATGCAGAATAATCAAAGTAGGTGAATAGCAGCCTCTAGGAGAATCATATTTCCTGCTTCTCAGCTTAATGCATGTGTGTCATAGGAACTCCCTGCAAAATTGTGCCTAGGGGCTTTAGGATCCAAGTCAAAGCGATTCATAAAATGGATGCGTTATAAATCTAGCTGTGGAAGATTGATGTTAAGGCTCCTTAAATTCTTGCTAAGTCCATTCACGAGCAGGGATGGTACAGTTATCTCCTTTTTAGTAGCCTGCCGTTTCATTGCTCTTTAAAGAAATCATTAAAGATATTTGAAGTTGTCAGAATCAGAGAGCTCGCATTTTGGAGGCATTCCAGGAAAGAAATGCCTTATACAGAAATGCTCCCAAGACGATTTAGGTATAGTAAAAGTCTATCCAGTAAAATAGACTAATTCAGGGTTTTTAAAATCACAAACATAATCGCATCGGTTTAACTCATTCATTTATCCATTCATGTATATATTTATTGTGCCTTATATAATTCAACTACAATTCTAGGTGCTTGGTTCTTTTTTCCTTTCTTTCTTTTTTTAAAAATTAATTTATTTTATTTTTGGCTGCTTTGGGTCTTCGTTGCTGTGCGCAGGCCCTCTCTGGTTGCGGCGAGTGGGAGCTACTCTTCGTTGTGGTGCGTGGGCTTCTCACTGTGGTGGCCCCTCTTGTTGCGGAGCACGGGCTCCAGGCGCGCTCGCGGGCTCTAGAGCGCAGGCTCAGTAGTTGTGGTGCACAGGGCTTAGTTGCTCCGCAGCAGGTGGGATCCTCCCGGACCAGGGCTCGAACCCACGTCCCCTGCATTGGCAGGTGGACTCCCAACCACTGCGCCACCAGGGAAGCCCCTAGGTGCTTGGTTCTTAAGAGGGAACAAGACATACACTGCCTGCTTTCATGAAGCTTCTGGTACAATCAATGTATATCCTGTGGAAAAAGATGGTGATAATATATCATGTCATTGGCAGCACATTAGCATGTTGCACTTTTATGCATATTAGCACTGTTAAAATACACGTCCTAAAATGGAAAGTGGTATCTCTGAAAAAATGTCACCAGAGTTAAGAGCAAATATTAGTAGTGAGAGGACTACAAAACAGTAATGTAGATTTAGTCAGAGAATTCAAGAAGTTCGTACATACCCTGACTATGCAGTAGGTCAGATTATTGCATGGAGGAATTTCTTAAGATGACTGTTAATGTTTTACTTACTGATTAAAAAACACATTTCATTCCAGTTCAGTAGAGTTGAAAAATGTATTGTCAGAATAATGGGGAATCCAGACCTCAAGGAAACTAGGGGGTATTGATGTTGGTGCCCCTCCACTTTCACTTCCACAACCCCCTAAGACCCTATTGCTGTCTGACTCCCAGGCTCCTTGGGCAAACCAAGTGGATAATTGATAGCTTTTAGGCTTTTAAGGAAAGGGGTATCCTCACCTATAAATTTTCCTGCTTAAATCTCACCATTGGGCCACCACGCAAGCTTGCAAATGACACTAGAAAATCGCACAGACGTATACTGGTTGAGATCGTCCTAATGAAAATATATCGAGCTAGGCTCTGAAGGAAAAGAAAAGAGATGCATTAGACAGTCTCTTACTCTTGAGATTCATATATTATGGCTCTTGAGATAAGAGAAACTGTCAGGTTAAATGCTGATAAAAGATTGAAATAGCATTTTATGACTATAGATGCTTTTAAGTCACAGGATAGTAGCTGATGAATTGCCAAATGAATTGCCCAGCCAGTTCTTTGGCCCATTTTATTGGACATAGGAGGATGAATTCTATCATCCTTGTTGCTCAAGAGGGCTTCTTTTCATGAGTTAAAATAGCTGAGCTTCCTCTATACCCGTTAAGAATTTGGTTTCCAGCTAACACAGCCCAGAGAAGGAAGAGCATTTTAATTATTTTCTCCATTTCTGCTTTACACTGCACATCTTTACAAAGCAAACATTCCTCTTTGGTAAAAGTTCCTTCCCACAGTTTGACAATTCATCACCCATCTCTGAGTGCTTCTCTCCTTTTTGCTTTTAAGCTGGATGTTCAGACATTTATCTTCACAGAGGTGAACAGAGAGAACATCTTTAAATATGGCATCGATATGTCCCGACCCAGATAAAAGCCTCTTAAGTCAGTTCCCCTCAATCCTGTTACTGCACATTAACTCTGAACAGGATTATCTACCAACCTGCCAGTCAAGGTGTTCGGGGGAAAGGGGAGGAAAAGGAGAGCAAGGAGCTTTTTTTGCTCATCAGTCTGCCGTGGGACCAGTGCGATGAAAATGTTTTTCTAACCTCACTTCATTCACATGGATACAAATTACAGTTACTGCTATAGATACTGCAGGAAAAAAATGATCAGAAACACACACACACTTCCTTCAGCTGACTTTCCAGAAAGTTAGACAGAAACTTAATCTTATTTATCTGCATATGTAATTCATAGCATATTTTTAATCAATAGTTTAAATACAGAAGAAATTCAGCAGTTGAGCTCTAAAGAAGTGACAATTTAGACTGGATTGGTTTGGAGTTAATGAAATAATTAGCACCATTTCAATGTGATTAATTTATAGCTGTATATTAAGTGCTCAATTAGTTTAAGAAATGTGAGCTCCCCACGTGCTGGCTGAAGAAGGGAAATGACTCAGCAGTGCCAAAGTGTGATTGAAATTTGTCTTCCAAGTCATTGGAGTCAGCTATTGCCATATTTCCACCTTAACCACATTGACTCTAGGAAATGGCTTCTGGAGGGAGCTCTATAAGCAAACCTTGGAAGACCAGAGGGGTCCACTGTATAGTAACTGGATTGTGGAGCGAGAAAACAGATGAGAAAGAGCTTTTCATGATATGATTCACGAGTATCCTATAGACAAACATAAAAGGCAAGATGTTTAGGAGCTTTTTAGTTACAGGTTATGGGGATAAAATATCATTGCTGTTTCGAAAGCCCTTCAAGTTTGTCTTAAATAATTGAAATAAAAATGCCCCTTTCACATCACAGAACACTCCATCTTTCCTTAATATATCCAATGATTCTGTTTTACTTTTTGCCAGGTAGACTTTTTGACCACTATAACTCTGCTCCTTCTTTACACTTTATTTTTAAAGTGCTCAGATACAGTTTTAAGCTTCTCCAGTTATATCTCGTTCAAAAATTTACAAGTTTGACATTTTTAGATTATAATCTCCTAGAGAATATGAACATATTTTCAACTCAGCTGTGTATAATACCTGTCAGAAACTGGGAAAGGCCTGAGATTTTCCCATACTTGCAAGCTCATTTGTTAGCTTCACAGTTTCATGGATGCTGGACCAGAGGTAAAGGACTACTAAAAGCAATAGTAGTAACCAGAATATCAGATTTTCTGGCACCTGTTTCCTAAGGCTGAGTTCCCACAAGGCAATGCAGAGAGGATCAGGTGACACCTGCACTTACAGTGGGTTGCTCTACAGGAGAAGAGCCCTAAGCTCAGGAACCCAAATCTTTTATAATGGGTAGTAGGGATGCTTGCCTTTTGTTGCAGAGAGAGACATTATTTCTACCGTCTAAGACTTTTCATTATACAACATTGTTGAAAAAATTGTCTGGAACAGTGGCAGTAAGTGCCTCTGCTCACCAGATGTGCAGAAATAGTAGAGACCTCCAGAGAATTGGCTGCCAACAATACGCAGCAAAGTGTCTTGTGGAGGAAGTGAGGCTGTCTATATAGAGAAGCAAAGACTGAGGAGAACTGGATCTCTGTTTTCATGCAACCAAATGGAAAGAGTTTCGGCTGTGCTCCTTAGAGCCCCTATGAGGTAAAACAAGGATAAATGAGTGGAAAGTAAATGAAGTCAGATTTTGAATCACTTGTTATTTACTTATTTGAGTTACAGGCTCATATTGTCATTCAGAAAAATTCAATTAATATAGAAGTGAAAGCCCTCTTTACAACTCTTCCCCATCCCACCTCCCTAGTGGTAACTACTGTTAATTTTTTGGTTAAAGGAAAGAACTTCTAGTGATTAGAGCTGTCCAATTATCATTGACTTTTCTGGGAAGTTTTTTTCCTACCATAGACAAGTTGAACCACAACTTGCCAAGGTTTTTGGAGTGAACAAGATGCCCTTACAGCCCCTTCCAACGCTTAAATTCCACAACTCTAGTAAAAATTAAGATTTGATGCCATTACTCAGTTTATGAATTAGTTCTATTATTATTTTAAGGAAAAATTAATGAGTGTGATATATGCCAGCTTAGCTATAAGCAAGTAATTATCATTTCTACTGGTGCAGAAACACCTGGGCAACAGAGATATCTCGCATGGAAAGATTTCCATATCCTTTACTTGTTACCTTTCTTGTATCAGGGCAGAGACCACATGTCTAATGGTAAAGAGAAATTAGAACACTTTCTCAGTTTGTTCTATCGTGTAGACGGAATATGACGTTTCCACTTTCGTCAATGTTCCCCACTTGACAAAGATTGGTGGCTAGTGTCATGAAACAGAGGGCATTATCATATTCTTTCCTCTGAAAGGAGATTGTATATTGATTCTTTTTCTATGGCACTCTTCCCAGAAAGGAGAATGGAAGATTTTGAATATAAGCTATGGTTGCTCATAAGTGTAAGAGACGCCAGATAAGCAAAATAGGAATGAATTTCTTAAATACCAGTTTTCCAAAATTAGTTAGTTATGGAGTTTTCTGGCAAAGTTAACTGAAATTACCGTATGTGCAAAGGGGCCTCAGCTTATTTTGAAGAATGGTACATTTTCCCACAACTTGGCATCACTGTGGAGAGGTGGGGATCTCAGGATGGGCTTGACAGCTGACTAAGACTGCAGGTGGGTGAAGGAGGTGTGGACAGCGCTGGACACTGAGTCTGACGCATGGTAATCCCACAATATGCATTCGTTGAATGTTGTTGGAGGGAGTGGAGCTGGGGAGTGGTTCTGCTGTATGTGGACTTCATCTTCTTCCCACTGATGAATGGCAGCTGAGGAGTTTGTTACAGCTGACCAGTGGCTTAGTAAAGCTTTGGGTGTTAACAGTGTTTCCCAGTCTGTGAGATTGAATATACCTGATATTAAAAACAGTACCAACTCATAACCTAATGTGACCTTGTAATTTGGAATGCACAGCTTCAGGATCCTTTTTATGATCGTGTTTTTAATTTATCTTTAAAATACTGTTTGGGGGCTTTGGCTATTTTGATTGAATTTTGAAAGGGGGTCATGTTTATAAGTGAGTCTGAACATGAACTTAGTGGCATCATCAACTCCAGGAATTTCTGTGGAGTAAGCTGGATGTAACTATTTCTACTACCCTGTCCTGAATGCTATGGAGTGGGCCACTTGAAATTTGTTATTTGTTTAATCATTATATCTGAGATGCTTATGTTCCCTCTTTCTCTCTCTCTATCTGTATCTCCATATATATATGTATATAACATATTTACTTCATATTTATACATGTATATGTATTTCCTCTTACTCTCATAGGTAGATAGATAGATAGATCTTGATGCTCTGTCTCCTTTTTTACTGATTCATAAAAAGCCAGGTACTGAATTTTTACGTACCTATAGGTTTTTCATTTCCTTTCACTATTTTTTTTCCATACCTTGAAATGTAAAGCACTTGTCTCCAACAGATGCACTCAGGATTTACTCATGAATCCATATTAACACATAATCCAGAAAAGCAGATGCAGATGATGTGAATTTCCTTTAAGCCTACTCCTTGATTTCCTTTAGCTCTCCTGTCCTGTGCTATGGACTCTGCAGAAGAATCAGTGTTTTCTTTGCTGCTTCAACAGTGGAATTAGATGTTAAGTATGTTGACATCGGTGCCCAGTATCCTGGTGGTGAGCTCTATTTTCCTCAACTTTTTCTCATAATATAACCAAGGAAACTTGTAAAAAAAATGTTTAAGGCTTGATGACTTAATTTAAATAATTAATTCAAAGAGGAAGTAGTTTTGACAACACAAGGGTTAAACAGGAGATAGGAAATTAACATATCTTAAAACTCCAGTGTCTGTCCAGATTTATTTTTCTTTTTAATGTAAATTCTGGTTAATATCCTGAAATCTGTATGAAGTCTTGTTCAAGTTTAATTTGGAGCATAAATGTGCTAAGTCAGCTTTTTAACAGGTGTTATGGGTGATTTATTTTAATATCTTTTATTCGTATGATCATATATATAGGAATATATGTAATATATGTTACATATATTCCTATTCAGAGTGTGCATGCATGACTTTCTATAACCCAGCTTAAATGGAAAATACCATTCTGGAATGTTTACCTCTCAGTAATTTGACACAAAAGTGTGGTGAGTCAAACATGACTGGTATAAATTATGCTCTGGTATTTTATTTTGAAAGTTGATTTTGGTCACAGGAGGCTGAGGGATAGATCTGTCATCACAAGCAGAGCTAAATGCAGTGGTCTCCGTTGTCTTGGGGCTGTCCTTTCTCTCACCATTCTCACAGACATTTGGCCAGCTTCTCTTTCGATCTCCTGGGCTGATACTCGCCTTCATCCAGCTTGATGTGCTTCACATTCATAGAGACATGTCCCGTGATGTCAGAGATTTAGAGCCTGCAGTGCCTTGCCATGTGTATGGATTAACGGTGTTATGTGATATTTATTTGAGCAACCGTAATGTGCTAGGTGCTGTAATACTGCCTGTGTGATGGGGTCCAGCTGTGAGCACAGTACAGCAAGACAAATTGACAGACTGGATTTTTTTCTAGCTTTAATTTCTCAGGCTGAGAAGGGAATATTGGCCCATTTTCCCCTCTCTCTGCAAGGAGCATTTAACTTTATTCTGTGTTGTGTTCCCTACATGCCTACTGACAATGTGAAGATAATATTACTTGGTGCTTGAAGCTAGAAATCCTTATTTGTTCTGATATTATATAATTTATGTTTGCAATTTCAGGCAGGTACAAATTTCTCAGAGAGTATGGTGTTTCTTGTATGAACATTCAGCAAATTCGTCTCAGCTTCTTTAAAACTAGAACTTAAAATCTCAAACGACTACATTTGGCTCGATAACCACAGACAGTAATGACACCTCTAAGTAGCTAATGCAGGCGTGTAATATCCTCATAGCCCTGATTTAACTTTATTTACAGATTAAAATTGAATTGCAGTTGATTTATTGATATAATAGGCAGAAAGTGATTATCAAGCATCCGTCACTGATGGAGGAAAACCAATCAAATTATGCTCCACGGTTAGCTTTAACCTAACCTAACTCATCACCTTATAAAACTCAGAGGATTTGAGTCATACGCTCTCACTAAAGTCAATGAGCCACAACTCCCACTAAACTTATATCTGCTCCTTTCAAGGCATTCAGGAGTTATACTAATTTGCACAACTGCAAGTTATCATAAAAGAAAATGGCATAAAGATGTTAAAAAAAAAAAAAAAAAAAAAAAAGAAAATGGCAATGGGCTGGAGATTTAGCGTCTGCACTTCTTCACTGTGCTTGCAGCCATGGGAATATTATTCTTTAATGTTTGTTGCAAATCCATAAAGGATTTGGTGCTGTGCTATCCGTGAAATGGTGTCAACCTGTGCTGGAAACTTGTGGGTAGTAGAGGCTGGTGGTGCCTTTGACAGTGACAAGCAGATTAGGAAAGGTGTCACTTTGAAGGGAGAATTGGGGTTAGTCTTTGTTTCAGAAAGCAGTAAACACCTTGATTAGAAGCAGGTGACAATGATCACTTTGGTCTTGGACATTTATATCTCTCCTCTTTAGAAGTGGAAAAGGAATGGGGTGGAGAGAATATAGTGGAGCAGATTAATCACCCCATGCCAGTGGCTGAGCAAGATGCCCAGGGGGCGTATGGGTTTCCTTCCCTTCTGACCACTAAAAGCTGGCAAAATTAAGTTTTTAAAAACCCAGTGCCATCGTATTTCAGAGGGTGACTAATGTCATGTGGGAGCAGACAGCTGACGGCTGCACTTACTCTCATCACTTGGAGCATTCTTAAACAGAAAGCTTTAATGTTTATGCACTTGCATATCATATATCCTGAAATACATTTTTAAAAAAGCTATCATTCTGGGAAGCATCATGTGAGACTTTAAGATATAATCTTTACGTTTATCCTCATCTGTGTTGCTGCTAGTTATTTCTTATGTCTAAGATGGAAGATATTGATGTTGTCAGTAAGTACTGTTTTAATTGCACCTGAGGTTTGCAGAAAGGACATATTTATTAGAAATTGAAGGCCATATGATGGCAGATTCAAGTTTGTTTTTATTACACTGTTCATTTTTACCAGTTGTGTGGTATATTTTTAATTCTTAAGACATTCATCTATACTTTAGAAAATGGAAGTCCTTTTGAGTTGTTCTCAACATCATGTCCTCCAAATCTGGTACACAGTGTTCATTGACTTCAAAGAATATTTCTTGTGTATGTAAGTGCCGAAAGGAATGGAGAAAGATGAATTACTTCCTCTAATTATATATAGGTACATATTCATTTTTATTCTCCCATCTAATATTGCTGATCCTATGTGATAATCTTTTTTTCTTAATGAGTATGTTTTTTACTCACATATAATCTTGTTCATCCTCTGTCATGTTATGCATATTTACTTTCCATGTCCAATATCCAAATATGCACAATTTAAAGAAAAGACAAGTAATGATATGATTTGGGTATTATTTTCGGGAGTTTCTGAGTTGGGAGTGGGGGTGCAGAGAAACACTAGTTTGTCTCCTTTCATTTATAGAAGAATGCTGTTCATTCAGGAGAATCCATAAGAGTTGTCTTGGTCAGCTCAGTTTGCTATAACAAAATACCATAGATTAGGCAGCTTAAGCAATAGACATTTATTTTTCACAGTTCTACAGGCTGGAAAATCCAAGATCAGGGTGCCAGCACGGTCAAGTTCTTGGTGAGAGGCATTTTCTTGCCTTGTAGATGGTCACCTTCTCTCTTGTGTCCCCACATAGGGAAGAGAAAGCAAGCTCTGGGTTTTTCCTCTTCTGATAAGGGCACAAATCACATCATGGGGGCTCCATCCTCATGGCAATGACTTCCCAAAGACCCCATCTTCAAATTCTATCATATTGGAGCTTAGGGCGTCAACATATGAATTTTGATGGGACACAAACATTCAGTCCATTACAAAATTTATAAGAGAGAAAGCTGCTATTCTCAAAATAAATATTTTCATTAAAAAACGGAGCTTGTGTATAGAGCACCCAGCCCATGCCCAGCATATAGCTGAAGCATTGTCGTTCTTGGTTCCTAATCCCTCTATCCTTTTTTAATTAAATGTATTCCCCATTATGACATATGCCCCAGGAGGGATATTCTCTCCCATTATATCCTATGGGTTTCCTTTGTTTTTATGCTTGTCCTCTCACCACAAATCTCTATTTTCATTCTTTTTACTGGAAAATCTGTGCCATTTATTATTTCAGCGTCTGCCCTTATAGCTTGTCCCTGTAACCTCTCATTACACATTTCTTTGTGGCCCCTTTAAGACCTGGAATCCTCTGTGAGTTACCATGGTTCTCACTGTAACACTGTCACTAACATCTAGATCAGTCTAAACAAACATCTGCAGCATTTAATCTTGGGAATTTAGAAAGCACAAGAAGTACTGCGGGGCATAAGATGGTCTATGTTAATTTGCATTAAAAAGATACTGGTTCTCCCTCAGTTTTACTTTGGGATGCTATCCAATGATTTGTTTATTTAGAGGTGGCTACATTTCATAGCTTGCAGAATATTTCAGTAAGAAATCATATGAACTTTGACAAATATTCTTTTTTTACTGGGAGAATGTGGCAGTCAGGTTACTCTAAAAGAAAGGCGAAGGTCTAACTTTAAATGCCGCTATGTGTGAGCGCAATAGGATTTTAACTTTGGTGCAGCGCTTTCACAGATTACCATACCTCAGGGAACCTGGGGAGCATTAAGCACAGGCCATTGGCAGGATAAACCATGCATGCTTTGTAGGCATGCACACCAAATACTCATATGAAAAAGCTCTCGCTTTATGTATTCAGTGATTGAGTTGTAAGCACCAGTACTTGAACTGCTTCGTGAGAAGCTCATTTCATAATCTGTTTCATTCAACTAATATTTTATTTAGCCCCTAGTATAATTCATTTATTGCTATAAGTCTTAGAAATATAAAGATGAATATGATAGACTTCTGGCCCTCAAGGAGTTTATGGTTTAGGGATGAGAAGAGCATCCATATAGCAGATGTAGTGCAGTGAGATAAGTATTAGCCAATTAATATATATGAATGGACATTTATGCTGCACTAGGAAGAGCAAGTTAAGTTATGTTAGCAGGGAAGCTAGAAGGAAAGGGCCACCCATAAAGAGATCAGCATGATGACCAGCGTGATTCAAAGGCAGGGATGAGAGAGCATGAGATTTCAGACTCATATAGCCAGGCTCCAGGGGGCCATCAGATGGAAATATAAATTTGGGCAATTATTGGCTTTTGGTAGCTGCTGAAGCCATGAAAGGACATAACTGAAGGAAATAATGTAGAGACAGTGAGGAAACCCGCAATAATAGTGGATAGTTGGAGGAAGAGAAGATAGTGAAGGGGACTAACAAAGAGAAATCAGAGAAGTTTAGAAGTGAGAACAGAGATGTTGATGTTAAGGGAAGAGCTTGAAGAAAAAATTGGTCAATATGTGTATTCTGGGGAAATATATCTAAAACAATATCTTAAAACCTTGGTTCTCCAGCACAATTTTTATTTTCATTTTTTTGTTGTTGTTAGTTCTAAGACATCACTAAAAATGTAGATGGTCTCATAAGAGATTTTGTTCCATGGAGATGCTGAATGTCAAATCAGTGTTTCCTCTTGAATGTTCAAGCCATGGCATAATTATAACTTTTTAAGAATGCTGAGATTTGAACTTTTTAAAAAAGTAGGCCTAGGGTTAGCCCTGACTGCACTGAGATGTGTATGAGTCAGTTTTGGCACCCTTCCTTTATGCCCAGCCAAATTCTAGAAAAGATGGTCTGCTGGTACTTAAAAGAGAAAGTGCTAATAACTCACAGCTAAAGTGAAATTGCTCAGCATGGTCTCGCCAAATCCCTCTTTTGAATTTGATCAGGTTGTTACGCTGCAGCTCAGGAATTTCAGGGAGCTGCTTTCCCACAGAGGACAGTACAATTAGGTGAGCCTTAGGTGATTAAGAAATGAATGTTGACCAAGTGATCATTGCATATCTGGAGGGAGGCCACTGACCCTGCCCTGTTCAATAGTTTCATCAGCAATTTGGATGAAGTCCCAGGGAATAAACCAATGAAGGGAAGCCACAGGGAGGCCGATATTGGTTCTGTGAAAGGTAGCACTTTCTCACAGTCACAGTTGTCCAAAAATGGCTTGGGTCTGTCGATGACAGAGAGCTCTTCATCACTGGAAATGTTGAGTGCTATAAAGTCCTGGATGTTTTCCAGTCATTCTCTGCTCATGGGAGGAATTAGATTAGGTGACCACTGCTTTCTTTTCCAATTTTCAGATTTTCTATTCTAAGGATATTCTGTATGTCTCTAAGTCGGGGTGTGCTTTCCTTACAGTAAGAGTGAAACAACAAGCTTGCTATAAGAATGACTTTCCCTTTGACCTCTTTTCCCTTACTGAGCATACCCCCCCTTCCCTACACACACACACCCTTTTTCTCCTTTGGGCCTGACTCTCTGAAGCAATCATAAATCACAGAGCACACTCCTGAAGAATTGTGGGAGAAAGTCTATGGCATATTTAGCATTTCTTTTCACTTATTATCTGGAGCAGATTATACCTCTGTGGCTCAACCTTTATCATTGTAGGAAAAAAACCCCTATTTTTGAAGCTCTGGAAAGCAGGCAAGTGTTAAGTAAATCATATATGCAGAGGGCTGAAACTGTGTCCTAGAAGTGATTCTTCTTAAGGTCAGGGACACATGCTTGTTTTATCTAACTTCTTTCCAGAATGTGTGTCTAGGGCACAGCCACTATTATGTAGCATCGGATCATAACCTACATGCTCCCATATTGTCAGGCTTTGAACTATCTGCATTAGGGCCACTAATTTACTTCACTCCACACCAATTAGTTAAATCAACTGTGGATCTAAATATATGCTTGCTCCTTGTGCAAAAAAAAAAATCCCTATTTCCTGACAATCCCTATGCTTCTCACTTGATACATTTAGGGAAATATACTCATGCCAAGCTTCTGCACAAGAACTTCACTTTAGAATTTCAGACATTCTTGGATTCAGCAAATCAGAATACACTTCTTTCCTTTTCAGTTATATATTCAAGAAACCATATTAAGCTAAATAATCATATAATTATTGTGACAATTTAGAATTACTAAATACAGAATTTCAAACTTGCCTGATTGCCAGGGTTGTCTCTATGTCTTGTCTGACATGAATTTCTCGCAGAAGAGAATCAATGAAGAGCTAAATGAATTTTACAGGAATTCCATGGGTGTATTCTATTTCCATATTCCTTATTTTACTTCCAGGTGCATATAAAATGTCCAGTTAGTCTATTACCCCTTTAGTCTACATGCTGTTTCTGGCAGCCACGTGGCATTGACATGTGTGATAGGTATTTGAAAAATTGGTGGCAAAGCAACTTTCTTGAAAGCCAGAACAAAAGAATTAGGAGGTTAGAGATCAGTCATCTTCTAATATCTTATACAATGGACAGTGATTTGTTTCTCTTGTAGCTCTTCTCTGACCTGTTAGTGAAGGACAAAATTCTAAAGAAATGTTTAATTAACATGTGCATTTTGTATAACAAAAGCTCTTGCCTTAAAGTGCAGGCTGTATGGAGCGGCAGTCCCTGAAATAAAAAAGTATTTACCTTCTCCCGTCATTGTGGTGGCTTTTTGTACTAGTATCCTTCATCTTATTAACATCACTGTAGGATGGTATCTTTGACTGGTACTTGCAGGCACCCATCTGCCCTGCTCCCCGGGAGACTTTTCAGAGAGGTTCAGGGCTTCAAATACCATTTGTTTTCTCCTGTGAACTTTGTTCCATCATTTAAAAAAAAAAAAGATCAAATTTACAAAACAGAAATGTTTCACTGATTGAGAGTCCTGGATTTGCTTCTTTTAAAACCACTTGGGCTTTACTATAATACATAAAGGCTTGTGTAGAAATTTTTGCGTTTATTGACACTTTATAAAAATCTTCATCAAATTTTTTGTTTCAGTTCGGACCAGAACTTAAACTCTGTCTATAACCCTCAAGTTCTCTCATAAAAATAATTTTTAAAATATGCAAATGATTTGGTTTTGTTTCTTTTGTTTGCTTTTTAACAAAACTGTGGATCTCTTTAAATTGATGTATCATCAATGTATCTGTAAATTAAATGATTCTTGAACTATTTGAATGGTGTGAAATTAAAAAAGAAATTGTTATTCTCAAAGAAGGTTGACTTTTTTTGCTTTGAAATATGGTCAAAGGAGTTTAGAAATTTTCTCACTGTGAAAACTGACTTTCTAAATACAATTTTGCGGCAGCATTTTAAAATGAGGAACTGAGACAGTTATACCATAATTTAGATAAAAATCATACTGTTGAGCAAGGAGGGAGCTTGGGCCTGAGTTACGTTTGATTATTTACATTAATTAAACAACTAGAGCACTTTAAAATTCTGCAGTTTTATAGCTAAGTATGAAGTTTTTATTTCATTAAATTATTATTTTTTCTGCTTCACAGGAAGGTGTAGCCCGAGTTTTACTCACAGTTTAATTGATTTGGGATATTAACCTTGACAGGGTGGATTTCTGGCTATGAATACTTACATAGGGACTGACCAATGCGTGATTCGAGCGCAGTGAGACAGTGAATAAAAAGTGACCTATTTTAAAAAAGCTTCATTCTTTTTTCATTATAAAACATATACTTTTGAAGGGCATAGACAAATGTCCCTTATCACGCCATGAAACACCATATGCACATTTACATTTCTCCTTAAAGTTACAACTTTTCAAGAAATCGAGGAATTAAATTACTCAGTTCATTCACAATAGCCCTTTTCCTCTAGAAGGCTTTTCAATTAAAAATTTTTCTATAGACCTCTGAGTGGATAGTACAGGTGGAAGACAATGTGATAGAAGCAAAAGAATCACCCAATTTTAAGAAAGACTCAAAGCAGCTTCTTAAGATGAAAATGTTGGAGGTCCTTATAGGCACATGAAGGGCAGGTGAGCTGTAGAAAAGGTTAAGGGAGTTCTAGTGTAAGGGATTATTGCCTTCTCTGCATGCTGATGCTTTCCTTACCCTGTTTGGTAGTCGATTATCCCTTAATTTATCCTCTGCTCAAATAGCTTCTTTAGTCTTTATTTTATGATTATGTGTATTTGTTCCATTTGTCAGTCACTAAGGAGATGGAGAAACAACTAGGTCGTGAGATCCAATATTGTTACCAGCAGTAGTTAATTGAACCTGACAGAACAGAATGGAGAATGCAGACATTTGAAGACAAACTCATTAGCTGTAAAAAGGTGAGAGATGTTGGGAAAAATGATACATACAAATACAGCAGCTATGTAGCAAACTCTGCAGTAATTAAGGGTGAGCAAACCTGGTTATGTAGAGGGGTGAGAGGAAAAGCATAAGCAGGATTAGGAAGACTTTATCTCACAAAGCATGGCAGGGTGCAAGTGTATCGCTGAATTCTTAATTCCATCCTTAATTAATTTTTCTCATATAACACCTTATAAGCACATGTATAGGAGATACTGCGCTGGAGTTAGTTGAAAAATTTAGAAAATGTTGCACTGTCATTGAAGATATTTTACATTTCAACATTTTTTATTCATATCGTGTAATACATTCTTATTTTGATAATTAGATTGTAATTGTAGGAAGATTATATCATAGTGCTATGTATTGATATCCCCAAATATAGCATAGTTCTATGTACAGGTCATCAGTATATGTCAAGTGAATTAAACTTCAAAATTTTAGAGAGTTTCTGCAGCGTCATTATTTAATCAATTAGCAGTGTACAGTGTTACAGAAAGCACTTGATTTTCTTGTTTTTTTTTTGGAATCTTGTTAAATTATAGTTATAAGTTCAAAAAGCTTCAAGTTATAATTTTAACGCAATCTTGGAATAAACATGCAAGTAATATTAGAGCTTTATTTCTCCTTTGGTACAACAAAGTATGAATACTAAGTTTAGTTTTACATTAATTAAATGACATTCTTGGAATGTACTTTTGGTTTATTTTCATAGTTTAGTGCACATTCATAGCTGCCATTATGCTTGATGCTGTTTGTTATGATACGGATTCTACAGTGAGCTATGCAGTAATTGAGTTGTTGGTTGGAGTTTGAATTTGTTTATTTCTATAGTCTAACAGTTGTTCCACCCAGAGGGGATAATGTGTTTCGGTGCATGCTGGGAACAAAGGGAGTTCAAGCTTAGGGAGAGGGAGTTGTCAGGAAACAGAAAGATGCCAAAAACTTCAGTCCCTTGGGAAAGGGGTTATAGCCCGGTGATGCAGAATCAGTTCAATTGTAAGCTAGGCATTAAGACCTCAGGAATAAAAGAGGGTATAGGCTCTACTTCAGACTGCTAGAGTAAAGATGACTCTTGTGCTGGATAAAGCAGTAGATTCTTTCAGGAATTTTGTCTGAAATGAAGCAATGACACAGCTCAAGTCCCATAGATAGTAAAACAAATTACAAACATGGCTTCAAATATCTGATTATGACATAGAATAAGTAAGTTTCAATCAGTCCCTGGATGTGTCAGAAAAACTTTGTGCTCGGAAGTTCCAGATAGAATAGAACCATAGAGAGGATTTAGACATCTTGGAATTATTTAAGAGGAGGTCAATGCTTGGTACCACCATGGTGGCTTCAACATGATGGTTTCTACAGAGTAGCCTAAATTCATAGCTATTTAAAAGTTCTTTAGTATAACCAGTTTGGTTCCTTTTTCCAATCTAATTCACTTATGCATAATCTGGGTTGCCAGATTAAATGCGGGATACTCAGTCAAATTTGAATTTCAGATAAACAGTGAATTTACTTTAGCATAAGTATGTCCCAAATATTGTATAGAACATAGTTATACTAAAAAATTATGCTTTCTCCAGGAAAATAATTGGGTGATAAATATCCTGAATCTTTCAGATTTCAGGATGTCTTCCAGTTGCCTTTTTGAGGTAAGGGGCAGTTTAACTAGCATAAAATTAATCAGTAGAATACTCATTTTGAAATTGAAGGTTTTGTACATATAATTACATTCTGGAACTTATTTTTGCAGAGGAGAAGACTGAGGCTAGCAATATTTTAATTATTTTCCTTCAAGGATGCTTCTTGAATTACTTACTTATCCTTGAAATTTAAATTTTCATTGGGTATTTCTCGTTGTTGACTTCTGTTTTTAAATTTGCCTAGGCAAAAATTCAGTTTCTTTATTTTGTTCTAATCTGGAATGTTTCTATCTATGTCTTTGGCTATCACATCTGAATTATTTACTCTTGTAACTTCTCTAAGGAAGTGTATTATTTGCAGTTTGCATATCTGTTTTCTCTCCTCTCCATGCTGGGTATCTTCCTTCTCATTTTTTGACACCATTTAGTTTTCTCCTCCTAAGTCTTGGTTTGTTTTTCTCATACTGTTGATTTAATATTTTTTTGTCATTTTATATCTAATTTTATTGTTCCTATAAGTGATTTCTTGTGTTTATTTTTATATTATTGAACACCATATTTTTTTATGTAATGAAAGTTTTTTTGTGTGTGTTGGGAGCTACTGCCTTCTATTGTTTTAAATATTGTGAAATAAATTCATTTCAGGGAAAAATGATCTTCCTTTTAAGTTCCTTTATTTTTCTGTGTTTATTTTTTATTTGCGAATGCTTTTCTACTTGGTTACTATGACTCATAAAGAAGATATTTCAAAGAATGGTGATATTACATTGACTTAATTTACATTTTGGCTAAACACTTTGTGTGTGAACACTGCTTCAGACAGTTCAGGCAGTTGTTTAAAGCAATTTTGATTTTAGTTCTATTGACTAACATATTAAAGACATATGGGAGGGGGATTAAAGTCATAGTTCTCTGCTCAAATGAAACCTGAAGAACAAAGACACTGTTTGAGTTCCTCCTCAATGCTTATTTCTATCATAAACCAGTGGTTGAAAATAAAACAAAAAAACTGGTGGATGGTTAAAAATTATACTTTCTTCATCAGATCATAGGTGCATGAGAGAAAATTTTTGTTTCAAGACTTAATTTTCTATGATGTTATCTTCATATTTGCCATATTCTTTCTTACACAGATTTCCTGAATTAAATCCATCATTATACTTCTATTGTGTCTTTACTTTTGGAGTTTTCAATAAGGGCAAACTAGATAAAATAGCTTTGTTGCTATTATTCTCTTTTTCTTCATGGTTTGAATTCTGCTAGATTTCATAAAATCTCCCCTTGGCTTCAGACGTTGAACTAATAGACTTGCTAAGCGGGAAAGGGTGGGTCTCTGACCCTCTTAGCTTTTCCTCCAATGAATCCATGGCTTCCTATTCTCCATGCTGATCTTTGTCTTATTGCAACCACTGCATTATTTATTTACTTATTAGAGCCCTGTTCTCCAAAAATCTCATTGCAGAAAGTAAAAACTGAAACAAGGATGCTCGAGTGTGAAATTTAAAACAGGTTCTAGAGAGGAAAGCGGGTGTACCAGGCATCACAAGCCATATTCTAATCCTCACCCCATTTCTCTGTGAGCTCTCTTCTTTGAACTGCCTTTCGGGTGCCCACTGTTTATCCAAAGAATTTCTTTTGCTCAGAATCTTAGTAAGCTCCCTTTTTCTGTCTGTAACTGAACAACTTATTTGGACTCTGGTAATAACTCATTTCTATCAGAATCTTACTTTATCTTAAATACTTGTTGTCACCTATCAACTAGCAGCTCTGCCAGTGACAATGCCACTTTAATGTTCCCAAAGGAGGACTTGTCTTTTATCTGCTCCTCGTATATCTAGTTCTTTAAGAACTACATTCTTAGTCTATGGTTCTATAGTCTTTTGGGGATGTATTTTTTTAAAACCTGGTAATGACATTACGATGGGTTCACTGATGTATTTATGGCCATTAACATCCTTTGGAAAGTGGGTTATACCACAAAAAATAGAATGTGAGCAGCCATTCCATGAACAAAAGCAAAGGAATCGGACTTTTAAGACGTAATCATTCTATAGGGCATATGTCTACCAACTTGATCATGACCCTTTACAGGAAAAAAAGAAAAGCTACCCAAACTAAAATCTAAAACATGACTTCATAAGAAATATAGTGGGGAAAAAATCTTCCTTTTCAAAGCTAATCTACCTCTTTCTTAGAAGCTCTTAGTTACTTTGAATCTCTTTTCCCATATCAATTAATATATATTTTTAATCTTTGTAAATTAAGGGGGTGTAGTATGATATCATAGAAAAGCTTATCAACCAAAACTGAATTTTAGTCTCAGTTCTGCAACTAAATAAAATAGCTATGTGACATTAAGTGGCACTTCTTAATCTCTCTGGTCCTCAGTTTTCCTCATATGTGAAACAAAGAGGATAAATTCTAAGACATCATCTGGAATCATTTTTAATTGTGGATGTATATGCTACTTGGACTATCTGCTGTTATTGAATTTTCCCCTCTCCCTTACCACGTGAAAGTTCATCTAAAATAAATTATAGTAGTTGTTGGGTAGAAAAAATAATTCTAACTACTGACCAGAACCCTTTAAAGTAATTTGACCTATATCATTGGAAGCATAATTTCTATTTCACCATATTAAAAGAAACAACTCTATCATTTTAACCATACACATGGCATGGAACAAGCTGAAAAACTACAAAGAAAATTATACTATCATGGTGAAGTTTAGACCAATGCAAATCTAAACTTATTCTAAAGCAATCTTCCAAAAATGGCAAATTTTATGTAATTGGTCTTTCTGAGATGTATACACAGTTAAAAATGTATAATTATGGTTGAATTATCATTTCAGTACTAGATTAGAATGGGTTTTCTGAAAATCTTGAATCTCTTAGAAACTTCCATATTTGAGGCACGGGAGGGGTCATCATTTTCATCACTGAAGAATTCATCTCTTCCTGATGAAACATGGTATTGAAGAAGCAGGGCGAGTTACTTTTTAGTTATTGTTCTTCTTTTTTCTCTTTAATAAGGGTTCAGATATATCAAAGAGAAGACTTTTAAAATCTTTCCATTGGCTAGCCTCCAATTTTGTTCAGGTCATTTTCTGTTTATCCTATTTTCACAGAGCACATGTTGACCCAGAGAAAAGACTAATTTTGTCATTTCCTCTCCCCTCTGAAACAACAGATACAAATTATTTATTTGCTTAAATACATCAGAATTTTCTGGGAACGTGATCAAAGAAAGATGAAAGTATGGCTTCAGCAATTTAAACAAAAAATGAGATCAAACTGTTTTGGGAAGAAGGTGCTGAGAAGTACTGTTTGCTTCATTCGCTACCAGTCATGGTATCTCCTGTTGGAGATCACATGCTGACCAGACTTTGTACTCATTATTAAGGAATACTCCCTATTAAAAAAGTAGGATGGGACTTCCCTGGTGGTGCAGTGGTTAAGAATCCACCTGCCAATGCAGGGGACACGGGTTCGATCCCTGGTTCAGGAAGATCCCACATACCGAGGAGCAACTAAGCCCATGTGCCACAACTACTGAGCCTGTGCTCTAGAGCCCGCAAGCCACAACTAGTGAAGCCTGCATGCCACAACTACTGAAGCTGCGTGCCACAACTACTGAGACCGCGTGCTGCAACTACTGAAGCCCATGCGCCTAGAGCCCGTGCTCCGCAACAAGAGAAACCACCGCAATGAGAAGCCGGCGCACTGCAACAAAGAGTAACCCCCGCTCGCTGCAACTAGAGAAAGCCTGCGTGCAGCAATGAAGACCCAACACAGCCAAAAATTAAAAAAAAAAAAAAAAAAATTAGAATGCTATGCTTTTTGACTCAAAACAAAGCACAACAAGACACCCTGTCACATACACAGCTCTGAGGTGTTCTAAATTTTAAAAAAAATTCTGAATTCACAGACATTTGACACTTGACAGGCCCAATTCCCATGGTGATATAATAGACGACATTAACTTTCTTATGTTAACAGCTTGATATTTGTCATTTCATTGATTTACAATACCTCAGTGAATGACAGGCTTCTTAAGAATTTTGCTGATTTTTAGCCTATTAATTTATTATTTAAGCTGTGTATTCTTTCACATATGTTATATTAGTCCATTCATTAGAAACTATAACACTAAATTGTATTATTTGGATCATGTTCAAATTAATATAAACTCTGGGCCTAAAGTATAAATATACTGGGGTTTTTTTTAAGGAAATATATTCAAGTAAGATGAGATCAAAATGGTTCATGGTACTGAATACAGAACTGAGGATTCAAATTTATGTTTCTAATGCTGATTCACTGTAAGATGTGAGAAAATTTTTTTTCCTGATCTGTTGTGAGTAATTATAGTAATGAGGTACCTTGAAAATGTAAGCTGTTAATTAATAAGTCTATGTCTAATTGTAACTGCTTTATACCAGTGTCTGGCATTTTGAACAGTAATCAGATATTAATGTACCCTCACATATACAGAGTTTAATCACTATTTCTCCATAATTTATTCTTTTTTTTCCCGTAATTTATTCTTAACCCACCTCTCTGTTTAGCTCTCTGTATCTAGAGTCAATCAAATGTCTTCCATTTCTTGCAATAATTACTTTATTCTAATATTTTTATTCTCAATAAAGATGATATTTTTCCCCCAAGTAAGTTTAACCTATGTCACTGTCTTTTGTTGGCCACATTCCATCTTTGCCTGTTTCAAAAAATGAGACATTTCAGTTGTTTTTTGAGTTTGTCTATACTTCCTTTTCTTCTAGTTTTATTGAGATTTAATTGACATGCAGCACTGTGTAAGTTTAAGGTGTACAGCATAATGATTTGACTTACATACATCATGAAACGATTACCACAATAAGTTTGGTGAACATCTGTAATCTCACGTAGGTACAAAATTAAAGAAATAGAAAGACAATTCTTTTTCTTGTGATGAGAACTCTTAGGATTTACTCTCCTTAACAACTTTCGGGTATAATGTGCAACAGTGTTAATTATATTTATCATGTTGTACATTACATCTCTAGAATTTCTTTATCATATAACTGGAAGTTTGTACCTTTTGACATCCTTCATCCAATTCTCCCTCCCCCATCCCCCCCCAAGTAACCTCAAATCTGATCTCTTTTTCTATGAGTTTGTTTGTTTTTGAAATATATTTGACCTACAATACTGTGTTAGTTCTTGTTACACAACACATTCAATATTTCTATACATTTCAAAATGATCACCACAATAGGTCTAGTTACAATCTGTGACCATACAAACATATTACATAGTTATTGACTATATTACCCACACTGTACATTTCATACCTGTGACTCATTTATTTTACAACTAGAAGTTTGTACCTCTTCATCTCCCTCACCCATCTATTTCCCTTCCATATCCCCCTCCCCTCTGGCAACCACCTATTTGTTCTCTGTATCTATGACTCTGTTTCTATTTTATGTTTGTTCATCTGTTTTGTTTTTTAGATTCTACATATAAGTGAAATCATACAGTATTTATCTTTTGCTGTCTGACTTATTTTACTCAGCATAATACGCTCTAGGTCCATCCATGTTGTGGCAAATGACAAAATCTCATTCTTTTTTATGGCTGAGTAGTATTCCTATATATCTATACCTATATATATATCCCACATTTTCTTTATTCATTCATCTATTCTTAGGCACTTAGGTTGCTTTCATATCTTGGCTTTTGTAAATAATGCTGCAATGAACACAGGGGTGGATATATCTTTTCAAATTAGTGTTTTTGTTTTCTTCGGATAAATACCCAGGAGTGGAATTGCTGGATCATATGGTAGTTCTATTTTTATTTTTTTAGGAATCTTCATGCTGTTTTCCATAATGGCTGCACCAATTTATATTCCCACCAACAGTGCACAGGGGTTCCCTTTTCTCCACATTCTCACCAACACTTGTTATTTGTTGTATTTTTGATGATGGGTATTCTGACAGGTGTGAGGTGATAGCTCATTGTGGTTTTGATTTGCATTTCCCTGATGATTAGTGATGTTGAGCACCTTTTCATGTGCCTGTTGGCCATATGTAGGTCTTCTTTGGAAGAATGTCTATTACGGTCTTCTGCCCATTTCTTAATCAGGTTGGTTTTTTCATGTTGAGTTGTATGAGTTCTTTGTATAACTTGGTTATTAACCCGTTGTTGGATATGTCATTTGCAAATATCTTCTCCCATTCAGTAGGTGGCCTTTTCATTTTGTTGATGGTTTTCTTCGCTGTGCAACCTTTCAAGCTTTTTTTTCAACATAATAAATTAAATCTAATATTTCAATCACAGTCATAACTAGATCTCATTCCCTGTCTGAAACAGAAAATTTTGATAGGGATTTTGTGGCAACTATGAAACTCAAATGTGAAAGGGGCACTGATTTAAGTCCAGGTGTTATGCCAATTAACATTAAAACTAATCAAGTAGTTGGAGGTTCAAGACCATAACTTGAGCATGTCAATCCATCTTCCTTCCTGCCAAAGATCTCATTGCAGTGATAGAAATTATATTTTTGAAAGAATGAAATCAAAATTGACTAGAAAACAAAACCTCATTTTGAGGAATTCCATGAAGATAGTGGATAGAATTGGAGTGATTCTATCACTGTGTAAGTGTATGATTTCATAATGATAACAATGATGAAAAAGAACTCATTTTAAAAAGAAAAAAAATCCATGTTCTTTGTCATAGGGTCAAAGAAAGCACTCTGCCTAACACAGGGTAAGTATTCAATAGGATTAGCTATTACTATTCTGGTTAAATGCTCAGGGACAGATGTCAGTAGCCTAGGTTCAAACCCAAGCATTGACATTTACCAGGGCATGGCTTAGTTACTTTAATTAATAGTAGCCACCTCACAGGTTTACTCATGGATTTATATATTTATAAATAAATCTATGTATCTATCTATATAAATAAAAAGAGTTATCTCTTAAAAATTTTATAGATATTTCAGATTTTTCATAAACAATTTAAAGGGATCAAGGCAAATGATAAAAAGATGCATTATTAGGGAATGGAAGTGGATAAGTGCAAGGGGGGTTGGAGATTGAAATAATTACTCTAGATTAGAAGGAGTTAGAAACAAAATGGATTATGATCAGGCATCTGGTTCCTGCACCAAGGAGAATGTGACAAGCAGGCTGGGTTTTATAGCATAGGACCAGTGCAGTTGCTCAGGGCCCCATGCTCAGGAGCATCTTGTGCTTGGGGTTTAATGCTCCATGGCTGCAGTTTTAAAATGCTTAATCATTTTATTTTTGAATTTGTATTTTGTAAATGAAGTTCAATGCAATGATAGAGTGGGCCAGGAGCTCTGGGCCTTGGAGCCTTGGATTCTTGACTCAAGTGTGATCCCCTTTCTCTGCCTCCTCACCCCCTGGAATAGGTACTTGGCCTCCTGATCCTGGCCAGTAGGTGCTCTGGGCTACATTTGGCCTTCCCATTCCCTACCTCACCAAGACTGCTGCCCTCTGGGTCTTGTTGGTGGGAGATGTCTGCATTCTTCTGTTGCCCTCTGCTTCTGTGGGGGACTTGGGCATTGGTATGGGGCAGGTAGGGGTTCGGCAAATGCTTCCTGGTGTCTTAGAGTGGGCTAAAGGTATGACCACCTGTGTCCCAGGCTGGCAGTGCCTTGCTGTATTCTGCAGGCAACGTGGCAGGGGGGCTGCAATGGACTGAATGTTTGTGTTACTCAAAATTCTTATGTTGAAGCCCTAAGGTGATGGCATTTTAAGGTGGGGCCTTTGGGAGGTAATTAGGTCATGAGGGTGGAGTCCTCATGAATGGAATTAGTACCCTTATAAGAAGCGACCAGGAGCTACCTAGTTCTCTTTCTACCATCTGAGGATGCAGCAGGAAGACAGCCTTCTGTAAACTAGGAAGAGGGCACTCACCAAGAACTTGACCTTGCTGGCTTCCTGATCTCAGACTTCCATCCTCCAGAATTGTAAAAAATAAATATTTGTTGTTGTTGTTATTTTTAGTATGTACTTTATGTTTTATTAAAACTTTTATTTTATTTTTATTTATTTTTATTTTTGGCTGCTTTGGGTCTTCATTGCTGCACTTGGGCTTTCTCTAGTTGTGGTGAGCGGGGGCTACTCTTCGTTGTGGTGCACGGACCTCTCATTGCGGTGGCTTCTCTTGTTGTGGACCACGGTCTCCAGGCATGCAGGCTTCAGTAGTTGCAGCACACAGGCTCAGTAGTTGTGGCGTGTGGGTTTCAGTAGTTGTGGCTCGCGGGCTCTAGAGCTCAGGCTCAGTAGTTGTGGCACATGGGCTTAGTTGCTCCGTGGCCTGTGGGATCTTCCCGGACCAGGGATCGAACACGTGCGTTGGCAGGTGGATTCTTAACCACTGCGCCACCAGGGAATCCCATATTTGTTGTTTAAACCACTTAGTCTGTGGTAATTTGTCATAGCAGCCCTTGACTAGAACAGAGCCTTTCCCATTCCCCATCCAGGTACCAAGTGCAGCACAGAATGAAAATTGCAATATGCTGGGGTACACCAATCTGCTGTGGCCTGGGGATGCAGGCCCAGGGGAAGGAAAAATCAACTTCCCTGTTCCCAGCACCACAAATTTTCATTTTGTACTAGGCCCTGCAAATTATGTAGCCATCCCTAGAAGTCAACTTCATGTAAAACAGTGACCAACATATCCTTGGATACTCTCCTATATCTATTGAGGTCATGATTCTGTTTCCCTATTGCCAGGAGATGATGGAATGTCAGGAATTCTTGTTAATCTTCAGACTGGTACCCCTGGCACAACCGTAGTAACTTCCTGAGATTAATGTCTCCTTCTAATTCTCAATAATAGTTTCTTCTCTCAGAATAGTGACCATACTGCTGTAAGCTTCAAAAAGTCTTCCACTTATGTTTGTTGCCAGCCCCAATTCCAAATTACCCAGTGGATTCTTTCCTACCTAACTCATCTTTTTTGACATTTTTATTTCCATGCATTTTGCCTTCTGTCATAGGCTGCCCTCGCTTGTACTTTTCTATCTCCCAGTTCCATTCTTTTATTCTTCGTACTTGCATAGTCTTTTCTTCCTCATTCCTACTCCAGTGGTAAGATTTAACCTTATCTTCTACAAGACCTAAAACTTGGTGGAATTTTAGTATTTATTCTTTCCCAAGCCATTTTTCAACATGTCATTATTTGTTCATTGAGCTTATGTTAGATGCTTTGCCTAAATCAAAATATAGGTCCCCTGAAATTTGGGAGTACATCTATTTTAATTCACTTTATTCCTGCTGATCTCAATTTTGGTTTCATTTGAAATAATTTCTGATTACCTACAGTCTATGAGGCCCAGCACTGGGGACTGGCAACATACATACAAAATTGTCTCTTTAGAATTTTTCAGAAGGGTCACCATAGAAGAAAAATATATAAGCTAGAAATACTTTCATTCAGTTTATGTTTCATTTTGATGTTCAGCTGACTATTAGGCATATTTCTTGAGAAATTAATATCAATGTTTCAAATATTATCACTAACGTTTCTTTTTTCTTCCATACTTTCTTACCAGCCACTAGAATGACCCAGTTCTCCTACTCTAGAAAACTACAATAGCAAATAGGAAAGACAGAAACAGTGAGGAAGGTGGAGTGGGAAGAAGAAAGTGTATTTATTAGAAGTCTTTGTCACGTCACTCTGACCTCCTAAGGCAGAGTTTGGAGAACACCTTGACAAACTTAAAAGGGTGTCTTGCTTTCATATTTTTCAATAAATATTAGTTGATAACAGACAATGCTATAAATAGATTCATAGTAAAGGGAGGAGAGGAGAAATAAAAATATAATATTTACTGTATCTTCTATGTGCCAGGTGTTATACTAGACACTTTACATATGTTGTATTATTTTATCTTCATGATCTCTCTGAGAGGTGGATGTTATCCACTGAGGGAACAGAAGCTCAAAAATGTTAATTTACCATTGTCTGACAATTGAAGAGTGATTGAGCTCAGCTTCATACGTAAGTCTGTCTGATTTTGTGATACTCCACTGTACTACTCTAAGAATTCTCTTCTTCCTTATTTATATTTGCTTCGTTTTTCTTAAAAACTCAGTGGACTAATATTCAACTTTAATTTTAACGAGACAGCCTACTGCCTGACCTGTAAAAACCTCACCTTTTCTCTTAGGAGTCATCTTAATTTAAAGAGCTGCCAGTCTGTGAAGGGTCAGTAATCTCCTTCCTGTTGAATTATCATGCCTCATGCAGTTTGTTTTATGGCTTCAGATTAGAGCTAAAGTTCTCCCTTGTTATTCATTGCCTTGTTTCAATAAGGACAGAGTTGGTTAATGTTTTACTAGGAAGATCCCCAGTGGTCACATTCTGGCATGCGAGAAAAATTGGATTTATTTATCAATATATAACCAGCTGTGTGGGAGATGTCTTCCTCACCCCCTTTCTTCCTTATTAGTTGATTTGGGAGGAATGCGAATAATGAGAAAGGAGACTCAAATTTTGAGTTTTTGGTTCTTCAAAGAGAAGAGTCATTCTGGGGCCCACTTCCCCAGTCCTTCCCTTTATAACCCCAATTTTTAAACTCCTAATTCAAAAGATCATGGATAAAAGCTAAGCCCAAATCAAGGTAAGAGAGAAAATTGGGAACCATACCAACTGCTGGGGCAGTTATTCTTTGCAGTATTCCATTGACCTCTTAAATTAATAAACAACATGGCCCTAGATGTAGGGTAGATTCTGAAGTAGCAAAGATGAGAATAATGATAACCTAACACTGCCAGCTACAACTGTACTGGCAGTGTCTGGGGCATGGTACTTGAAAGGCCTACTCAGAAATTACATTTCTATACTTTTTCTTTGAAACTTGTTGTAGTTCTCTGTCGCAGGGCTTTTGTTTCCACTCATTTTCTTCCCTTGGTTTTAAAATTTTACTCAAAAACACTTGTTGTGTTTATTTTATGGAAAACTTTAATCCCATAAACAAAATACATCAGATCAAGAAAATAATCATAACAGAGTCTTTGCTATTATTTTGTATGTTTAGACAGTATGCTGCATCTCTGCAGTATAATCACTGTTTAAGTTAAAGAATTTTAACTAAAGGAAATGATGGAAAGAAAACCATATTCTCAATTCAAATTTACTCTTTCAGTTTTAGAACACCTAGACAGTTTCACTTTTCTGTCCCTTCACTGGGTTGCTCCCTGAATTAGTTTAGGGCTGCCATAACCAAGTACCACTGACTAGATGGCTTAAACAAAAGAAGAAATTTATTTTCTCACATTCTGGAGGCTAGACATCTAAGATCAAGATGTCTGCAGGGTTGATTTCTTCTGAGGCCTTTTTCCTTGGCCTTTAGATGGCCAGTTTTCTCCCTCTGTCTTTGCATGGGCTTTCCTCTGCGCGTGTTCTTCTGTGAGTGTTGGTGTCTAATCTCTCCTTATAAGGACACTAGTCATATTGGAGCAGGGTCCACCAATATGACCTCATTTACCTTACTTAACTCATTCATTACCCCGTCATCAAATACAGTCATATTCTGAGGTACTGGGGTGCAGGAGAGGAAAAATAATTTTCCCTCTACCCTTCTAGGTCTTGGCTGAAACCCCCTCCCACCTTAATAAAAGATTAACTGGAGAAAAACAAACAAGTTTAATAACAGGTATACCTCCTGTTTACATGGGAGATACCCAGGAAAACTGAGCAACTCCCCCAAATGGCCCAAACCATTACCTTAAATACCATCTTCAGTAATGACAAAAGAAAGATGGTGGGGGGAATGGGGAAAGACCACTTATGGGAGGAAATGCACAGTAACAAGTAACAAGGCTGTTATGCAGGTCTAAGTCCTTGCCTTCTCCACTGAGATAAGAGTTTGTAGAGATATAGTCATCCTTCTCTTCCTGGTACAGAGAGGGAGACATCCTTATTATTTATTTTTTTCTAATTCAGATTCCTAATTTATCCTTCCCCTTTGGTAACCATAAATTTGTCTTCTATGTCTGTGAGTCTGTTTCTGTTTTGTAAATAAATTCATTTGTATCATTTTTTTAGATTCTGCATATAAATGATATCATATGATATTTGTCTTTCTCTGTCTGACTTACTTCACTCAGTATGATAATCTCTAGGTCCAAGCATGTTGCTGCAAATGGCATTATTTCATTCTTTTTTTGTTTAGTTGATTCAGTTATACATGTACATGTGTCTATTCTTTTTCAAATTCTTTTCCCGATTAGGTTTTTACATAATATTGAGCAGAGTTCCCTGTGCTATACAATAGGTCCTTGTTGGTTATCCATTTTATTTTATTTTTAATTAATTAATTAATTAATTTTTGGCTGTGTTGGGTCTTCATTGCTGCACATGGGCTTTCTCTAGTTGCGGCCAGTGGGGGCTACTCTTTGTTGGGGTGTGTGGACTTCTCATTGGGGTGGCTTCACTTGTTGCAGAGCACGGGCTCTAGGTGTGTGGGCTTCAGTAGTTGTGGCTCGTGGGCTCAGTAGTTGTGGCTCATGGGCTCTAGAGCACAGGCTCAGTAGTTGTGGCGCACGGGCTTAGTTGCTCCGCGGCATGTGGGATCTTTCTGGACCAGGGCTCGACCCTGTGTCCCCTGCCTTGGCAGGCGGATTCGTAACCACTGCACCACCAGGGAAGCCCGGTTATCCATTTTAAATATAGCAGTGTGTACATGCCAATCCCAAACTCCCTAACTCCCACCCTTACCCCTTGGTAACCATAAGTTTGTTCTCTAGGTCTGTGAGTCTGTTTCTGTTTTTGGTAATAAATTCATTTGTATCATTTTTTTTTTTAGATTCCATATAAAAGCAATATCATATGATATTTCTCTTTGTCTGACTTACTTCACTCAGTATGACAGTCTCTAGGTCCATCCGTGTTGCTGCAGATGGCATTATTTCATTCTTTTTTATGGCTGAGTAATATTCACATATATATGAATTTCATATATTATATATGATATTCATATATATATTCATATAGAAAATTCATATATATATATACCATATCTTCTTTATCCCTTCATCTGTCAATGGACATTTAGGTTGCTTCCGTGTCTTGGCTATTGTAAATAGTGCTGCAATGAACATTGGGGTGCATGTATCTTTTCAAATTAGAGTTTTCTTCAGATATATGCCCAGGAGTGGGATTGCTGGATTATATGGCAACTCTATTTTTAGTTTTTTAAGGAACCTCCATACTGTTTTCCATAGTGGCTGCACCAATTTACATTCCCACCAACAGTTTAAGAAGGTTCCCTTTCCTCCATACCCTTTCCTGCATTTATTAGTTGTAGAGTTTTTGATGACGGGTATTCTGACAGGTGTGAGGTGATACCTCATTATAGTTTTGATTTGCATTGCTCTAATAATCAGTGGTGTTAAGCATCTTATCATGTGCCTATTGGCCGTCTGTATGTCTTATTTGGAGAAATGTCTATATAGGTCTTCTGCCCATTTTTTGATTGAGTTTTTTTTTTGGTTATTGAGTTGTATGAGCTGTTTGTATATTTTGGAAATTAAGTCCTCGTTAGTCACATTGTTTGCAAACATTTTCTCCCATTCTGTAGGTTGTCTTTTCATTTTGTTAATGGTTTTCTTTGCTGTGAAAAAGCAAATAAGTTTGATTAGGTTCCATTTGTTTATTTTTGCTTTTATTTCTATTTCCTTAGGAGACTGACCTAAGAAAATATTGCTACGATTTATGTCAGAGAATGTTTTGCCTATGTTCTCTTCCAGGAGTTTTATGGTGTCATTCCTTATATTTAAGTCCTTACGCCGTTTTGAGTTTATTTCTGTGCATGGTGTGAGGGAATGTTCTAACTTCATTGATTTACATGCAGCTGTCCAGCTTCCCCAACACCACTTGCTGAAGAGACTGTCTTTTCCCCCGTTGTGTATTCTTGTCTCCTTTCTTGAGATTAATTGACCGTAGGTGTATGGGTTTATTTCTGGGCTCTCTATTCTGTTCTGTTGACCCATGTGTCTGTTTTTATGCCAGTACCATGCTACTTTGATTACTGTAGCTTTGTAGTACTGTCTGAAGTCTGGGAAGGTTATGCCTCCAGCTTATTTTTTTTTCCTCAGGATTGCTTTGGCAATTCTGGATCTTTTATCGTTCCATATAAATTTTAGGATTATTTGTTCTAGTTCTGTGAAAAATGTCATGGGTAATTTGATAGGGATTGAATTAAACCCTTATAAACAGAGATTTCCCATATAAATATAAATTTCTCTTGCAAAAGGGTAACTTCTACTCAGAGCTCCTGTGTCTATTTCTTAAAATAATCAGCACAAAATAACGTGCCAAAGAAGAATATTTTGGGGTGGCAAATTCTTCTTCCCTTTAGGGAATTAGGATTGCAACATATGGATTTCAGGGGGATGCAGTTTAGCTCACATTACCCCCTAAAACCTATTCACAAGCCAGTAATCAGAGTGATCCTTGCTGAAACACAAGTCAGATTGAATCACTTCTCAGCTCACAGTTGTCTTCTTGCACGTTCCCATCTGGTGCCTGGCATAGAGGAAGCACTCAATTCATATTTCTTGAATGAATGTATGTTTTAAGTGTGGTTTCAAAATTTCAAATTGTTGTACCATCTGTTTAATAAAATGTAGCTCTGTCCACTTTTTTCCATCTAATGTAATAACCATGTGTTTTGGTACTCCAGGGCTCTTGGTTTACCTTGATGCAGGTATATTCTGTGTGTTTAATGCGTCCTAAATAGAATTTGAATGGCACATAAAGATCAAAGATCAAGAAATTCACAATTATGTCCATTAGTCTAGTACAAGTTATCCTACATATTGTGGGCAGCATATTTCTCAAAACCACATGTAATTGATACAACATTCAATTCTAAATACCCATAAAAAGTAGAGCAGGCTTTCTATTTGATGTAATTCTTTTGCTATCAGAAGAGATGTACATCAAACTTTATATTCATAGTATAACTTGGTGCTTTTAACAGCAGGCTCAGTAATTAGTTGAGCAATTAAGGGACTGTAAATTATAATTTTAACTCAGAGAGACATCCTCTCTAACACCTTGGGAAGTCCATTTGCCATTACTTCCTCTATTTTTCCAACTATAAAATAAGCCTAAAAATAGATTTTCCATAAACTTGCTGATGAACTAAAGAAGATAGGTTTAGAAATGGAAGAAACCTTGCAAGGTTATCTGGTTAAGTCTCCAGCTTTCAGGCACATTAATTTCATAAGGATAGAAAGTCACCTTCTCTATTTTATTCTTGAAAATCTAAAAATGTTTAATGCATTTTAATGTTATTTTTATAGAATTTTATACGAAAAACGGTATAAAGTGATTTCCATGTATTATATGTGCATCATATGGGAAGAATGCAACACTAGCTAACGTCTGTCACAGAGGTGAATGTATTTAGTGGTGCAGCTTGGTTGCATCTTAAATTTCAAAGTCAATCGTTAATATATTTAACGTTGGGTAATCCACTTTCATTAAAGCTGTTAGTACCTGTATGTCCTGATTCATGAATCTGTCACCTGGCTTCCTCTCCACAGATCATATTCTGGATTTGGAACTGAGCTTTAATATTCCTTTCCCTTTCTGAAACTGTATTCTCTTAAAAGTGCTGGCTTGTATTTCTTTTTCTTATTTTGTTGCCTCTTTTTTTTCTCTCTCTTTAATACATACCTTGTTACTAAAAAACCCGTCAATCAAACCATTTATACATTTTTAAAGTTCTGCATTTCTGTTATCCCAAAGTGATTTTATTTCTACAATATTTACTGCTGAGCCACATGTATTCAGCTTATCTTTTTTGAGGAGAAAATCACATATCCTTTCTTTATATACACAGTTTTCTACTGCACTCTTCCCTTGGGACCTGAAGCTGAAGTTCATAATACTCGAGTAGTAGCCCATTTTAGAGTGGTGTCACCTCAGTGGTCTCCTGGAGTGGTTCCCAATTTGGGCGCAGGAGGAGGAAGCCCTCGAATGTCATGTGTTAAAGAAAAAGACATTCTGACACTTGCTGAAGTGGCAAGGAAACTTTATTCGACTGTCTTGATAGGTGTCAAGACTATTGCAATAGGGAAGAGAGAGATGAAACTCAACTTCAAATACAAGAACAAGTGGGGATTTTTTTAGCCAAAGAGTAGATTAGTTTGGGGAATTGGTGGATAGAAAATTACTAAGAGGAGACATAAAATATAGGGGAACTTCTTGCTAAACTGACCTGTCGATTCTTACTGAAGGCAGGTGGGGGTGATCAGAGAGCAAAGGTGATCAGATATTGAACATGGGCAGATTCTCTGAACTGGCTTAACAGGATTCCTGATAAAATTGGGCTATGCAGGCCCAGCAGAGGCCAAGGTCAAGGCCTAGTCAAGAAGAGGGCTCAAAAAGAAAAAAAAAAAAAAAAATGAGGGCTCAGAGTTAGCCTGACTGATGTTTAGTCAAAGAGAGAGTCTTTGTCAAAATGTTATGTTATGGTCTTAGATGAGAGGTGTGGGAAAGTGGGCCTGTCCTGTGTATTTCAGAACAGCTCTTCAGATTAATTTGAGGCTAGTGGATGACCTGGGTTTAAGAAAACTGGTCTAAAATGTCTTCCTTAATTCCCTAAAAATATCAGCTGGTTTCAACTCTGTAAATATTCTCTAATTCATTGGTTCTCAACCTTGTCTACACATTGGAAACATCTAGAGAGATTTTAAAAACTATAGATGCCTGAGCACTTCTCATTTTCACAGAATTATGGTAAGTCTATGGGAATGGGCTTTAGGGCAGGGGTGTTTTAAATCTCCCTGGCAGTCTGATGTGCTGCCAGGGTTGAGAAGTATGCCTCTAATTTAATACTATGAAGTTAATAAAAATTAGTCAGCAATGCCCCTTCCCTCTCCCAGAAATTAAAATGACTTCTATGCTTAAATTTGGCAAATTCTTAACATTTTCTTCTCTCAGCTGAACACCAAAGTTCTCTTAAATTTTTCCCACAGGAAGTATATTTTGCATTTTAGCCATTCATCTGTGGACCAATGAGACCTTCCTCATATCATTTTTAGTCTGAACACTCTACTTCAACAAAGGTCTGACTTACTTCTGATATGGTAAAAAATAAGTATTTCCTGGTCCTTGCATGACTTATTCAAATAAATGAGTTTCTGAAGTTCAGATTACTATTTCTAAGTCATCCTTGTATCAGATAGCCTTTTTTTCCCCAAAAGGAATTGTATGAGTAAGGGGTGAAGGGGATAGTAAGGCATTAGGAGATAAGGACCTGTGGTAATCTGCAGTTGTTTGTTGGGTGAGGCAGAAACTTTGTCTGGTGAACTTGTACTATGGGAAATTATGTAGTCTGCTCTGAAGAAGCTGTCACCCTTGGCTGTGAGTTACCAATGCGGTTCTTTGGTCATAAGAACAATTATAAGAGCTGTCCTTTTGTTCTTGTTGTGAATATTTAACATCATCAGTGAGTCACCTTCTCAGGAAATTTTATAGCTTTTCACAGATCCGTTCCTTTTCCCTTTTTTCTGTAAATAGTTATGAAACAAATCTTTATTAATAAATTATATTTCTATAACCCCTTTTATTCTGCTACGGCTCCCAGGTGGCAGCATATACAGAAATAAAAACATAAATAAAATTATTTCTTATGCCTTTTTAACTCTGCCTGTTGTGTGAAGCTATCATTGTTAATCCCAAGCATTTCACAAGTATTTTGAATAAAGTTCTTAAAATCCTCCAGTCTTGGAGGATGGCAACCTCTTACGATGAACTATTTCTAAGATAAAGAGCTTTAAACTTTAAAAACAACTAAGAGATGTATAAAATCTGACTTTTTGGACAGAATAGAACCTTGGAAGAAAGTGAAAAATCATGTGTTATATATTTTGGGGAAAATTTTTATAAAAAGTTAACCATATCTTATCCTAGAAGATTACTAACTTGGTATAAGTAACCAGTCACTTTAAAATTTAAAGTGTTTTAAAAGACTAGGTTAGAATCTTAGCCAAAGAGTATGACTAATTATAAGTTTTTGGTAAAGTTTGCATGACTGTGTTGAAAATGGCTAGGGTTTGTACTTGTAGCAGTTAGTTTAAAAATTTGTCTTAATCCTCAACACAAAAAGCTAAGAATGGGAAATCAGATGAAAACAAAATACACCGCATATAGCACAGAAGTGTCATGTGAGAAAGTATCATGAATATATGGGATTATTTCAAAGACAGATGCATAGTGGATATGGAAGAATGGTAAAGTTCTCATAGAGTGCACTTGAACTTTTAGAATTCCATAGACATAAAACGTGCTGTGTTTTTGTTTTTTTAGTCTTATACCTCAGTACGTTTAAAATAAGCTTCATTTTCTTTTTTTGCTTACACACCAACATCAGAAACTGTCATGTCTGCATTACTTAGATTATAAACAAGAGTCATTGTCTGAGGTCAGGCACTTCGTATACTCTTTAGAATAAACTCATGTCACCGGAGACTATCCAAGAGTTTAGGCACTTCCCTGATTTGGATCACTCTGGGAATTAGACTGTAGCTCACAGTAACTGAGTCCTCGGAGGTCACTTGTTAGACCTGATAACTTTTTCAAAAAATCAGTAATCAGGACTGCAGCTTGCCTGAAACCGATTGATGATGTGTTAGTCTGTTTGTTTTCAGAGAATCCTGCATACTGACATGGTTCTCAAAATCAGTGGGGCAATGATGAAGTGGTTAATCATTTGTTCTCTAGCCTTACACATATCTGAACTTATCATTAATCACCAGTGTCTGTGGGTGTGCTTGCATTTTTTTGGACTGGTGAGTTATAAAAATATATATATAACTGGTGAATAATGATTAACAGAAAGTGTGTAGAGAAATATCAGCTCTGTCAGTTCATTGTTTTGTGCTTAACTTGTGCCAGTATTCATTACTACAGAAGAACATTTGAATGACTTCATGTCAGCACTGTGACAAGCAATTCAAATCTTTAGAAATCTTCATAAAATACTTTGAAGCCATGAACATTTTTAAAAATATTTATTTATTTATTTATTTATTTATTTTCTTCTTAGTCATCCATTTTATACACATCACTGTATACATGTCAATCCCAATCTCCCAATTCATCCCACCACCACCACTGCCCCCGCCGCTTTCCCCCCTTGGTGTCCATATGTTTTGTTCTCTACTTCTGTGTCTCAATTTCTGCTCTGCAAACCGATTCATCTGTACCATTTTCTAGGTTCCACGTAATATGCATTAATATAGGATTTTTGTTATTCTCTTTCTGACTTACTTCACTCCATATGACAGTCTCTAGATGCATCCACGTCTCTACAAATGACCCAATTTCTTTCCTTTTTATGGCTCAGTAATATTCCATTGTATATATGTACCACATTTTTTTTATACATTCGTCTGTCGATGGACATTTAGGTTGCTTCCATCACCTGGCTATTGTAAATAGGGCTGCAATGAACATTGGGGTGTATGTGTCTATTTGAATTATGGTTTTCTCTGGGTATATGCTCAGTAGTGGGATTGCTGGGTCATATGGTAATTCTATTTTTAGTTCTTTAACAAACCTCCATACTGTTCTCCATAGTGGCTGTACCAATTTACGTTCCCACCAGCAGTGCAAGAGGGATCCCTTTACTCCACACCCTCTCCAGCAATTGTTTGTAGATTTTCTGATGATGCCCATTCTAACTGGTTTGAGGTGATACCTCATTGTAGTCTTGATTTGCATTCCTCTAATAATTAGTGATGTTGAGCATCTTTTCATGTGCTTCTTGGCCATCTGTATGTCTTCTTTGGAGAAATGTCTATTTAGGTCTTCTGCCCATTTTTGTATTGAGTTGTTTATTTTTTTAATATTGAGCTGAATGAGCTGTTTATATATTTTGGAGATTAATCCTTTGTCCGATGATTCATTTACAAATATTTTCTCCCATTCTGAGGGTTGTCTTTTCGTCTTGTTTATGGTTTCCTTTGCTGTGAAAAATCTTTTAAGTTTCATTAGGTCCCATTTGTTTATTTTTGTTTTTATTTCCATTACTCTAGGAGGTGGATCAAAAAAGATCTTGCTGTGATTTATGTCAAAGAGTGTTCTTCCTATGTTTTCCTCTAAGAGTTTTATAGTGTCCAGTCTTACATTTAGGTCTCGAATCCATTTTCAGTTTATTTTTGTGTGTGGTGTTAGGGAGTGTTCTAATTTCATTCTTTTACATGTAGCTGTCCAGTTTTCCCAGCACCACTTATTGAAGAGACTATCTTTTCTCCATTGTATATCTTTGCCTCCTTTGTCATAGATTAGTTGACCATAGGTACGTGGGTTTATCTCTGGGCTTTCTATCCTGTTCCATTGATCTATATTTCTGTTTCTGTGCCAGTACCATATTGTCTTGATGACTGTAGCTTTGTAGTATAGTCTGAAGTCAGGGAGTCTGATTCCTCCAGCTCCGTTTTTTTCCCTCAAGACTGCTTTGGCTATTCAGGGTCTTTTGTGTCTCCATACAAATTTTAAGATGATTTGTTCTAGTTCCGTAAAAAATGCCATTGGTAATTTGTTAGGGATTGCACTGAATCTGTAGATTGCTTTGGGTAGTATAGTCATTTTTGCAGTATTGATTTTTCCAATCCAAGAACATGGTATATCTCTTCATCTGTTGGTATCATCTTTAATTTCTTTCATCAGTGTCTTATAGTTTTCTGCATACAGGTCTTCTGTCTTCCTAGGTAGGTTTATTCCTAGGTATTCTTTTTGTTGCAATGGTAAATGGGAGTGTTTCCTTAATTTCTCTTTCAGATGTTTCATCATTAGTGTATAGGAATGCAAGAGATTTCTGTGCATTAATTTTGTATCCTGCAACTTTACCAAATTCATTGATTAGCTCTAGTAGTTTTCTGGTGGCATCTTTAGGATTCTCTATGTATAGTATCATGTCATCTGCAAACAGTGACAGTTTTACTTCTTCTTTTCCAATTTGTATTCCTTTCATTTCTTTTTCTTCTCTGATTGCCATGGCTAGGACTTCCAAAACTATGTTGAATAATAGTGGTGACAGTGGACATCCTTGTGTTGTTCCTGATCTTAGAGGAAATGCTTTCAGTTTTTCACCATTGAGAGTGATGTTTGCTGTGGGTTTGTCATATATGGCCTTTATTATGTTGAGGCAGGTTCCCTCTATGCCCACTTTCTGGAGAGTTTTTATCATAAATGGGTGTTGAATTTTGTCCAAAGCTTTTTCTGCATCTATTGAGATGATCATACGGTTTTTATTCTTCAGTTTGTTAATATGGTGTATCACACTGATTGATTTGCGTATACTGAAGAATCCTTGCATCTCTGGGATAAATCCCACATGATCATGGTGTATGAGCCTTTTCAGGTGTTGTTAGATTCTGTTTGCTAGTATTTTGTTGAGGATTTTTGTATCTATATTCATCAGTGATATTGGTCTGTAATTTCCTTTTTTTTAATAGTATCTTTGTCTGGTTATGGTATCAGGGTGATAGTGGCCTCGTAGAATGAGTTGGGGAGTGTTCCTCCCTCTGCAATTTTTTGGAAGAGTTTGAGAAGGATGGGTGTTAGCTCTTCTCTAAATGTTTGATAGAATTCACCTGTGAAACCGTCTGGTCCTGGACTTTTGTTTGTTGGAAGATTTTTAATCACAGTTTCAATTTCATTACTTGTGATTGGTCTGTTCATATTTTCTGTTTCTTCCTGGTTCAATCTTGGAAGGTTATACCTTTCTAAGAATTTGCCCATTTCTTCCAGGTTGTCCATTTTATTGGCACAGAGTTGCTTGTAGTAGTCTCTTAGGATGCTTTGTATTTCTGCAGTGTTTGTTGTAACTTCTCCTTTTTCATTTCTAATTTTATTGATTTGAGTCCTCTCCCTCTTTTTCTTGATTAGTCTGGCTAATGGCTTATCAATTTTGTTTATCTTCTCAAAGAACCAGCTTTTAGTTTTATTGATCTTTGCTATTGTTTTCTTTGTTTCTATTTCATTTATTTCTGCTCTGATCTTTATGATTTCTTTCCTTCTGCTAACTGGGTTTTGTTTGTTCTTCTTTCTCTAGTTCCTTTAGGTGTAAGGTTAGATTGTTTACTTGAGATTTTTCTTGTTTCTTGAGGTAGGCTTGTATAGCTATAAACTTCCCTCTTAGAACCGCTTTTGCTGCATCCCATAGGTTTTGGATTGTCGTGTTTTCATTGTCATTTTTCTCTAGGTATTTTTTGATTTCCTCTTTGATTTCTTCAGTGATCTCTTGGTTATTTAGTAACGTATTGTTTAGCCTCCATGTGTTTGTGCTTTCCACGTGTTTTTCCCTGTAATTGATTTCTAATCTCATAGTGTTGTGGTCAGAAAAGATGCTTGATATGATTTCAATTTTCCTAAATTTACTGAGGCTTGATTTGTGACCCAAGATGTGATCTATCCTGGAGAATGTTCCGTGCGCACTTGAGAAGAACGTGTAATCTGCTGTTTTTGGATGGAATGTCCTATAAATATCAATTAAATCTCTCTGGTCTATTGTGTCATTTAAAGCTTGTGTTTCCTTATTAATTTTCTGTTTGGATGATCTGTCCATTGGTGTAAGTGAGGTGTTAAAGTCCCCCACTATTATTGTGTTACTGTCGATTTCCTCATTTAGAGCTGTTAGCAGTTGCCTTATGTATTGAGGTGCTCCTATGTTGGGTGCATATATGTTTATAATTGTTACATCTTCTTCTTGGATTGATCCCTTGATCATTATGTAGTGTCCTTCCTTGTCTCTTGTAACATTCTTTCTTTTAACGTCTCTTTTATCTGATATGAGTATTGCTACTCCAGCTTTCTTTTGATTTCCATTTGCATGGAATATCTTTTTTCATTCCCTCACTTTCAGTCTGTATGTGTCCCTAGGTCTAAAGTGGGTCTCTTGTAGACAGCATATATATAGGTCTTGTTTTTGTATCCATTCAGCAAGCCTGTGTCTTTTAGTTGGAGCATTTAATCCATTCTCATTTAAGGTAATTATTGATATGTATGTTCCTATGACCATTTTCTTAATTGTTTTGGGTTTGTTTTTGTAGGTTCTTTTCTTCTCTTGTGTTTCCCACTTAGAGAAGTTCCTTTAGCATTTGTTGTAGAGCTGGTTTGGTGGTGCTGAATTCTCTTAGCTTTTGCTTGTCTGTAAAGCTTTTGATTTCTCCATCGAATCTGAATGAGATCCTTGCTGGGTAGAGTAATCTTGGTTGTAGGTTCTTTCCTTTCATCACTTTAAGTATATCATGCCACTCCCTTCTGGCTTGTAGAGTTTCTGCTGAGAAATCAGCTGTTAACCTTATGGGAGTTCCCTTGTGTGTTATTTGTCATTTTTCCGTTGCTGCTTTCAATAATTTTTCTTTGTCTTTAATTTTTGCCAGTTTGATTACTATGTGTCATGGCGTGTTTCTCCTTGGGTTTATCCTGTATAGGACTCTCTGTGCTTCCTGGACTTGGGTGGCCGTTTCCTTTCCCATGTTAGGGAAGTTTTCGACTATAATCTCTTCAAATATTTTCTCGGGTCCTTTCTCTCTCTCTTTTCCTTCTGGGACCACTATAATGAGAATGTTGTTGCGTTTAATGTTGTCCCAGAGGTCTCTTAGGCTGTCTTCATTTCTTTTCATTCTTTTTTCTTTATCCTGTTCCACAGCAGTGAATTCCACCATTCTGTCTTCCAGGTCACTTATCCGTTCTTCTGCCTCAGTTATTCTGCTACTGATTTCTTGTAGTGTATTTTTCATTTCAGTTATTGTATTGTTCACCTCTGTTTGTTTGTTCGTTCTTTAATTCTTCTAGATCATTGTTAAACATTTCTTGCATCTTCTCGATCTTTGCCTCCATTCTTTTTCCGAGTTCCTGGATCATCTTCACTATCATTATTCTGAATTCATTTTCTGGAAGATTGCCTATGCCTATCTCCATTTCATTTAGTTGTTTTTCTGGGGTTTTATCTTGTTCCTTCATCTGGTATATAGCCCTCTGCCTTTTCATCTTTTCTATCTTTCTGTGAATGTGGTTTTTGTTCCATAGGCTGCAGGATTGTAGTTCTTCTTGCTTCTGCTGTCTGCCCTCTGGTGGGTGAGGCTATTTAAGAGGCTTGTGCAAGTTTCCTGATGGGAGTGACTGGTGTCAGCTAGAACCGGCTGTTGCTCTGGTGGGCAGAGGTCAGTAAAACTTTAATCTGCTTGTCTGCTGATGGGTGGGGCTGGGTTCCCTCCCTGTTGGTTGTTTGGCCTGAGGCGACCCAACACAGGAGCCTACCCGGCTCTTTGGTGGGGCTAGTGGCGGACTCTGGGAGGGCTCATGCCAAGGAGTACTTCCCATAACTTCTACTGCCAGTGTCCTTGTCCTCACAGTAAGCCACAGCCACCCTCTGCCTCTGCAGGAGACCCTCCAACACTAGCAGGTAGGTCTGGTTCAGTCTCCTATGAGGTCACTGCTCCTTCCCCTGGGTCTTGGTGTGCACTCTACTTTGTGTGTGCCCTCCAAGAGTGGAGTCTCTGTTTCCCCCAGTCCTGCCGAAGTCCTGCAACCAAATCCCGCTAGCCTTCAAAGTCTTAATTCTCTAGGAATTCCTCCTCCCGTTGCCAGGCCCCCAGGTTGGGACGCCTGACGTGGGGTCCAGAACCTTCACTCCAGTGGGTGGACTTCTGTGTTATATGTATTCTCCTGTTTGTGAGTCACCCACCCAGCAGTTATGGGATTTGATTTTACTGTGATAGTGACCTTCGTAACGTCTCATTGCAGCTTCTCCTTTGTCTTTGCATGTGGGGTATCTTTTTTGGTGAGTTCCAGTGTCTTCCTGTCAATGATTGTTCAGCAGTTAGTTGTGATTCCAGTGTTCTCGAAAGAGGGAGTGAGAGTATGTCATTCTACTCCACCATCTTGAACCCTGAAGCCATGAACATTTTCACTGTGGCATATAATGACATAATCTTTCTTTATCATTCTCTGTGTATTGCCTAGGCTCAGACTTGGGAGAGGATGTCCCACAACTGAAGAATATTTTATGTGTGGGTTTTTTAAGGGTCTTGGTTAAGTTTTTACTCCCTCACTGTTTATATCCACGTAGTTTAAAAATTATTTACATTCTTTCTCTAAGCCCAAATGTATTCTTACAAATTTAGATTTATCTCAGTTTTATTTCAGGAAAATTGTTAGACCTGAAAGGGGTGAATTCTCCCTATACTCTCTGGCACCAGACGTTAAACCATTTGGGGTTTGCTCTTGCCTTGAGGCCAGACAACCAGCCACATAGTAGTCTCAGTAGGTAGAGTTGCTCAATTATGTTTTGGTTTGGTGAATCTGAGGTTTATTCTCTTCTGTGAATTTATCATTCTTGATTGGTCTTTTCAAGGACAATTCTTTGTTAGCTTTTAGAATGTGAAGCATATAAGCCATGGCTCCTCGAAATCCCTATTATGTCTCTGGTCAATTATCTAGTTGCACTTCTAGTACTTAGCATTGGCCAGTCAGAGGCATACATGAATAAAGTTCCGAATTGGTCAGATATGGCTATCAGAACCAGAGCAATGGCCATGTGAGTTTGTGAGTGCACACACATAATCACTGAGAATCTCAGGCAGATTTCTTTGACAAACATAGTCTTTGTTGTCCTTGTGTCATGTATTTGCTTCTTGAATCTCCAGTGCCTTACTAACTCCTTTGTTTTTGAGTGCACTATATTTACTCCCTGCTGTTTCCACTTCTGCTAAATCCCAGTCTTATAGCATGTTTTCAAGAAATACCTATAGCATTTCTTTTTGGATAGAGAACTTAGAATGCAGAGGATTGACTTGACTTTCACGATTTGAAATAGAGGTATTTCAGGCATTTGGCTCATGAGCCACCTTTTTAAACCTTGTCTGGTATGTAGGAGACACTCAATAAGTATTTCTTAAGTGAATGATTGAACATTGAATTAATCTTCAATTGTGCCAGCCAACCTCACACCTTATCATATGTCTTCTCTTTGCTGGTCAAATATTTTAGAGGTTTTTCACTGTGCTACAGTCTCAAATTCAAACTCCTTATCTTGTCAGTCAAGTTTCAAAATGATTTGCATCATATGTATTTTCAATCTTATCTTGCATTTTGTCCTTGCAAGAGAGAAAATTAAATCATTAATGCTAATACTAAGTCACATACTTATTACACAGGAATAACATACATATAACACACTCTTTGTGGGGTTTTTTTGAATGATGGTGTTGGTATTTGAACATAATATATTAAATATCTGAACGTTATAAAAGATCTATATGCTGAAAACTATAAAACATTGATGAAGGAACTTGAAAATGATACAAAGAAATGGAAAGATATCCTGTGTTCTTGGATTAGAAGAATTAATATTGTTAAAATGTCCATACTACCCAAAGCAATCTACTGATTTAATGTAATCCCTATCAAAATACCCATGACAGGTTTCACAGAACTAGAACAAATAATCCTAAAATTTATATGGAACAACAAAAGACCCCAAATAACCAAAGCAGTCTTGATAAAGAAGAACAAACCTGGGGTCATCATACTCCCTGACTTCAGACTATTCTACAAAGCTACAGTGATGAACACATTATGGTACTGGCACAAAAATGGGCACATAGATCAATGGAACAGAATAGAGAGACCAGAAATAAACCCAGGCACTTATGGTTAATTAATCTATGACAAAGGAGGCAAGATATACAATGGGTAAAAGACAGTCTCTTCAATAAGTGGTGCTGGGAAGACTGAACAACTACATGTAAAAGAATGAAAGTAGAACATTCTCTAACACCACATACAAAAATAAGCTCAAAATGGATTGAAGACCTAAATGTAAGACCTTAAAACATAAAACTCCTAGAGGAAAACATAGGCAAAGCACATTTTGACATAAATTACAGCAATATGTTTTTGGATCTGCCTTCTGAAGTAAAGGAAATGAAAGCAAAAATAAACAAATGAGACCTATTTAAATTAAAAGGTTTTTCACAGCAAAGGAAACCGTAAACAAAACGAAAACACATCCTACTGAATGGGAGAAAACATTTGCAAATGATATGACCAATAAGGGATTAATATCCAACATATATAAATAACCCATACAACTCAATATCAAAAAAGCAAACAACTTGATTTAAAAATGTGCAGACAAATTGAATAGATATTTTTCCTCCAAAGAGGAAATGCAGATGGCCAATAGGCATATGAAAAGATGCTGAACATTGCTAATCATCAGAGAAATGCAAATGAAAACCACAGTGAGATAGCACCTCACACCTGTCAGAATGGCTATCATCAAAAAGACCACAAACAACAAATTTGGATTTGGAGAAAAGGGATCCCTTGTACACTGTTGGTGGGAATGTAAATTGGTGCAGCCACTATGGAAAACTATATGGAGGCTTCTAAAAAAATTGAAAATAAAACTACTATATTATTCAGCAATTTTACTCCTGTGTATATGTTCAAAAATGAAAACAGTAATTCAAAATGAACATGCACCCCAGTGTTCATAGCAGCATTATTTACAATAGCCAAGATATGGAAGCAACCTAAGTCTTCATCAACAGATGAATGGTTAATGAAGATGTTTCGTATACACACACACACACACACACACACACACACACACACACGCACGTATATTTCATTAGTCATGAGAAAGAATGAAAATCTGCCATTTGCAACAACGTGGATGGACCTAAACAGTATTATTCTTTTTAATTTTTTAATTTTTTTAAATTTTTAAATTTTTGGCTGTGTTGGGTCTTCATTGCTGCATGTGGGCTTTCTCTAGCTGCGGCGAGCGGGGGCTACTCTTCGTTGCGGTGCACGGGCTTCTCTTAACAGTATTATTCTTAGTGAAGCATGTGAAGCCAGAGAAAGACAAATACTCTGTTATCACTGATATGTGAAATATAAAAAAATAGAATAAATGAATGTATGTAACAAAACAGAAACTCACAGATATAGAAAACAAACTACTGGTTACTAGTGGGTGCAGGGAAGTGGGGAGGGGAAAGATAGGGGTATGGGATTAAGAGAGACAAACTACTACGTATAAAACAGGTAAGCAACAGGATATATTGTACAGCACAGAGAAACATAGCAATTATTTTGTAATAACTTTAAATGAAGTTTATCTATAAAAATATTGAATCATTATGCTATATATCTGAAACTAATATAATATTGTATGTCAACTATACTTCAATAAAAAATTACCAATTTTCCTCATAGAAATTAACATATTTTTGTAAAAATATCCTGCTACTATTCAGAAATAAAGCATTTGAAAAACAAAATAAATAAATAAATAAATATTTGAATATTATCTCTTTTCAGACTACATTTAATGTTGAGAACCAACTGAATGAGATTTTCTTTCTCATTGATTTTGCTATTCATTTTTAGTCATATTAACCAAAAATCCATTATGAAGATGTAGTGACTATATCTATGAACTGATATAGTTTTTAGTTCAGATTTCTTTGGTGAAAACTGCTGGCTGAAATATATTTAGAATTTTTTCCCTTTTTTTTTTTTCTGTAATTTTCAATGGTTTAAAAGGAAAGAAAAAGTCAAAATGAATGCAATTTTAAATAAAATTTCACCATATTAAATGAATACATAATGTTAAATATTATGAAGAAATTACTAAAGAAAAAGAGAATCTAGGAAGTAGAAACTATACATATATAATAATTATGTATAATTATAGTACATATTGAATGTGAACATTTTTCACTTATTTTGTGAGAATATTTTGAAAAGATGAAGAAAATTAAATCATGACAATGATGAAAATAGGAATTTGTGATATATGAAATATGGTTTTGTCTAGATTTTGTGTATACTTAGTATAAACAATTGCTAAAGTTATTAGACAATGACAAGACTGAAAAAAATAAATTTATACTCGATATCAGTAAAAGACCTTTGCCTTAATTTCTCTAGTCATATATTCTGATGCTTCTTCTCAGCATTTAAACATGCTTAAATATCTTCCTCTTCAAAGCCATAATAAAGCACCAAACAGAACCAACCCAAAAACACTGTCTCAGAATCAATTTCTCTTCAAGCTTCTACCTTTTTCAATTTTATCCTCAGATCCAAAATTCTCACAAGACTTGTCGACCCAAGTGGCAACATTTCATCACTTCCCATTCACTTCTTAGTCCATTCTAATCTGGCCTTTTCTGTCTTTGCTTCAGCAAATTAGTTCTCCTTTAAGACCACTGGTAAAATCCTTATCCCTAAATCTATTTATGTACTTCACTTCTTAGTAGCAGCTGACACTTTTGACTGCTCTCCTTGAAATACTTCCTTGACTTCAGCTGTGTGGATCTCCCTTTTACCTTTTGGGCCACACCTTTCCTTTACAAGCTCATTTTCCTCTACCTGGGCATTAAATGCTGAAATTCCTCAAGACTATCCTTTGCTCCCTTCCGTTTTCTGTGTATAGGGTATATAATTCACACCCACAGTTTAATTTACCATCTGTATGATAAGGGCTCTGAAATTGGTATTTTGATCTCAGACTTCTCTTAGCTCCAGTTTTGCATATACATACTGTGCCTACTTAAAATCTCTTTTTAGATGTTTCAAAGGTGCCTTAAACTCAACATGTCTAAAATTTCATCCATTGCCTTCTGTTCTAAACTCATTATCCTCCTGTATTTCCTATCACAGTGAATTCTACCACATTTCATCCAACTTTCTTCTGTGCTGTGCTCCAACTACACTGGCCTGCCTGCCATTCTTTGAAAAAACCAAGATAATTTCTATCAGAGGACCTCTGCATTTGCTTTTCCTTCTGCCTGGAATGTTCTGCCTCTAGAGCTTTCCGTGACTCTATCTTACTCTTTACTTATTTATTTTAATAAAGGCACCTTATTATTATTTTTTTAATATTTATTTATTTATTTGGCTGCGCTGCGTCTTAGTTGTGGCACACAGGATCTTCATTGCTGCGTGCGGGGTCTTTGCTACGGCATGCGGGATCTTTTAGCTGCATGCGGGATCTTTTAGCTGCGGCAGGATCTTTCGTTGGGGCATGCGGGCTCTTAATTGCGGCATGTGGGATCTAGTTCCCTGACTAGGGATCAAACACGGGCCCTTTGCTCTGGGAGCACAGAGTCTTAACCACTGGGCAACCAGGGAAGTCCCTATCTTATTCTTTATTCACTTCTCATTTTAATAGTACCTCCTCAAAGAAGCTCTCTCTTGAGCATCCTGTCTAAAGGAGTGGCTCACCTACTCCTGTTGTTCTCTATGTATTTCTGTTTTTCTTTTTTGTGCTTATAAGTATCTATTATGACGTTATATTTTATATGTGTATTGCATTTTCTCCAAACTATAATCTAAGCTCTTTAAGGGAAGTTAACTTTGTTGTGTTGTTCGTAAGTGTCAAAAATAGTGTCTGCAACAAGTCAGTTTTACTTACTAGTCCCCAAATTCCTTCCTTTCTCTTTATCCCCATTGCCACTGTCCTAGTCTGAGCAACCATCGTCTCTTGCCTGCGATAGCTTCCTACCCACATCCATTTAGTTACCTTTTAATCTGCATATTTTCTGCCCTGCAACTAGAGTGGTATTTTTACAGAAGCAAATCTGATAATGCTTCTTCACTCTTTAAAAACATTCAAGCATTTCCCATTATTCTCAAGATAATGATCAAAATCTTTAACATGAGCTGTAAAGCCAAGCATGATTCCCTTCATCTCTTATTGCTTTTCCCCTTGCTCTTTCTTCCATCTACTCTGGTGTTCTGAAGTTCCCTCAAATGCATCATTTCCCTCCCATCTTGGAATCTTTCATATGTTTCCTTGGCTTGGAAGTTTCTTCAACTGCTCCTACCCCCAGCTCTAGATTTAACCTGGTTAATCCCTACCTACTCTTCAAATTTTTCAGTCCAAAGTCCAATATACTGTGTGCCTGGCACTGTGCTGTGATCTAAAATATAATGGTGATCTGAAAAGACAAGACTCTACTCTCTTACCCTTTAAGTCTAGAGAAGAAACCTGATATAAAGTAACTTGGCTCCCAGTACTAACTCTTTCTAACCCTGTAACCCTTTCACAATTGGTAACTATACATATTTATGAATTTATGAGATTGGTTTTTACCTCCCTCCCTAAGCAGTAAGCTTCATGACTTGCAGTATGTATCTGTGAAATAAATAAAAAAATATACATCCATGTAGTATATACTTCTTGAACACTAACTGTGGTACATATTCGAACCCAAACTTGACTTCAGTAATAATATCTTGTAAATCTATCAAATATCTTCAATGAAGAGAATTCCGTGGTTAAAATTTGAAGCTTCTGTTATTACACACTCAGCTCAAGCTTTACATTCTCTTTTTTGTATAATCTAAGTTTTATTTCTAAGCATACCTGTAATTATGTTTAATAGGAATTTTGCTTGTGCTCTTGTTTACAGTATCCTTTGATGAAATTGCAACTTTGGTCAAATATAATCCTGATTGAATGGGTTCAGTGGTCTTCACCACAAGCATTTAACTTAATCTGTTGGCAACATGGAGAGAACACATTTCTTTCTATTTGGCAGGATATTAACTCATTTCAGCCACGGAAGCTGTAATTTTCTGAATGGTATCCTAGTGGCTGGCAAAAGTTAATGCAGGTTTCCAGTCCCTTTCTCATGCCAATGGTATGATTTACACACTGAGAATCTGCTAGATGTATGTTGTATCAAACCAATGCATGATGTAAAACATGATGAGTTTAATTCAGCAAGTGTGTTTTGAATTCTAATCTGTGAAAACGCTTTTTTCAGCACTAGTTGGGGGGATAGACTAGAAAGTATGAGAGAGTCAGAACTTTCAATAACACTGAAATCTTATTAGGGTGATAAAACTTGCACACATTTCCATGGGGACTTCTTGCCATCATCCAATAGCATTATTTATTCTTGACTTTTTCCAAACACTAATTGCCTTTTCCAAATCCCCTCTCTGTAAGAAGCCAACTATTTGTGTGTTTACGCAATTTTGAAATCTTGGAATTCTATGAGGCTAACCTCTTTTCTTTTATAGCCTGAGTCTACTAGGTCTTCAAGTGGTATCTCTCCCTGTTCAAAACTCACTCTTTTTTTTAAACCCTATCATTTTCATTCCTGTGACTCACATTGCCTTTCTGTTTTTACCCAACGAAGACATAAGTTTCTAAACTATTTTATAGAGCTGGGCCAGTGGGATGTCATTCAGCCAGAAAAAAAAAATGTGAATGGCACCCTATGGGCTATGCAAAGAGGTGGCTCTCCTATAGAGGATCATCTAACCAAATATTTTAAAATTGGTTCTCAAGTGCTTAAAACCTTCAGAAGAAAAGGAATTCACTACTTAATTAATTTTGAGGTTGGATATTTCTAATGGTGGTAATTTCAGTATACTAAAATCTATCCTTTCTTTTTTGGTTCTTACTTCTTCTTCCACTTAATGCTCTAAATATTTGGAGAAACCATAGTGCCCGATAAGATCTGAACATCATCAGATATGTTCACCTTTTCTCTAATTATTTCTCACATGGTAAGGTATCTAGACCCCCTAAAAGGCCCCTTGAGCCGAGACAGAGCTGGAATGTACTTCTCTAGATTTTAAGCTAATAGGTTTTTTAAAAAAGCTTCTGTTTTCTCATAACTGGATTTATTTTTACCCAAGAGACTACAAAATTCTGTTGAATGTGATATTGTAATGATACTATATTTCAACATATTTGTTTCTAAATGTGATAAAGGGGGAATACACATTCTGGGCAGACATGTACTTTAAGAGCTTTAACCCACAGATTGTACATAGCATAGGCATTCCTTAAGACAGTTAGTTGACAGAGTTTCCATTTTAGCTGCTATTTGAGGCTAAAGAAACCAATACTCTACATTTGATAAAATTTAATTGACTCAAAATTGGGGGAGATATTTGAGCCTCTGTACTGAAGTGAAATCTGAAAAAACAAGTTTACTTTTAACTCTAACATGAAACTTTAGTAGGATTTCTAGGTGCAAAATATACTTGAAGTGGCAAATTGGACTTTGAATAATTGGTTAACATAGCAAGTATTCTGTGCTTTGGAAGCTAGGACACTTTATGCAGGATAACTTGAATAAAATTAATATAATATTTCTGCATATTTTCTCCTTGTTAAAAGATTGCTCATTTTCCACCAAAGGAGATGTTAAAATATTCAAAAGCATATTTTTTTGTTCCCTGTATGCTCTCAGGAGCTAAGAGTGATACTGTCTCAATGCCTTTTACTTTAGAATATGATAAAAAAAATTCAAATAATTATTTAGGATACAAAGTATGAGAGCTAGTTGAAACAGAATGTACATTTTGTAAAAGCAGCCTATTTGATCTGTTGACCACCTGCCTTGCAATTGTAGCTGTTAATATGATTTCTATAATCCAGAGGCAAAGAGATGAGAACACGGCCACGGAATACATAATTGATAGACAGAGACCCTCTTCTCATTCTCTGTCATTGCAGTAGATGGTAATACTACTTCAGGGACAATAAATTGTAAAGGAAACAGAGCCATCTTTATTTTCTCTTATCAGCCCTGTAAAGCAGGGACCATTTTGATAAACTTAGGTAGAGTAGCCCAGGGAGCATTACATCAGACTCTCTCTGGATGAACCATAAAGTTATTTTTGCCAGTACTCCTAGGATAAACTATCACCTTAACCTCTTTGTACATCTTTCCGTCAGGAATACTAGTACTGTTTATTTTAATGCCCACAGTTTTAGATGCACTAAATTGTTTGAATTCTTCCCTTATCAGGGTAGTTCCATTTATATTCAGACATCCCTAGTGATATCCTGATTGTGAAATGCAGTGGGTGTGTTTCTGTCATTGTCTTATTGGATCTTGAGGCTGCATTTGACGTTTCTGTGATATTCTACTTTCACATGCTTCTTGTAATGCTCCTCTCTACTCCCTTCATGTTTTCCTATCTCACTATCCATCCCTCAAATGTATGTGTTTCTCATGGTGGCAGATCCTACTAATTACTCAATATCCATTCTTTTCTTTTTCTCTACTAGTGGGTTCCTGATTTTAATGGGGCCAAACCATACTACAGGTAAATGTAGTCACTTTTCCAGACTCTTCTGAGAGCAGTTCTGGGCAATGAGATGGAATAAACAATTCTCAAGGGTGGGCTTCTGGAAAAACTATTGTTTTCTAGATAGAAAGGGGCATTTGCCTTTTCCCTTTCCCCCTATTCTTGCCAAGAATTCAAAGCACGCATATTAGATTCCTGAAGGTAGACAAGCTCACTTATGACCTTGAGGGCGAAAAGCAAAGCCAAGGAGACTTGGAAAAGCAAAGCCAGACAGATCTTGGTTCTTTATTTCTTTTTTGATCTACCTCCCTCTGGACTTCTCGTTTTGTCATAAAAATAAACCTCTCTTTGGTTAAGCTACTATGATTTTTGCTTACTTGCAGCCTGAAGCAAATCATGCCAATCTTTGCTTAAGTATTGTGTTTTTTAAATGTTTAAAATCTTTTAGTATTTTTGTGTTTTTTTATATTTTACTTTGTTTTTGTATTATGTTTTAACTATTAGTTAACACAATGTCTCACTTTAATGATAACTGCTTAAATGCAGATGTTGTGTTCTTCACTCCTGTACCCAAACCACCTTACACACATTGGGAAAAAAGCAAGAACTCATTCTCTGATTTGTTATACATGAATAAGAAACAGAGTTGGGAATTACAGAATCCATGGAAATGTTTGCTATTTTTGTACTATTCAAACGTTTCATTGTTATCGTTTTTTGGTAAAAAGTATAATAATTTTTAGTGAAGCCCTAAAAAATAGTAATTGAGTGCAAGTTTCCTGATAACCAGGAGTTGCAGAGAACCCATCAAGGTAGGGAGGTCAGCTTTAAACAGACTGACTTCTATAATTTAATAGAAAGGAAGGAGGAGAGGATGGCTGTAGGTGGGTGATGGTGTGAATAATCAAGCATTCAGAAAGAGAAGAGACTATGGTCTGAGAGTGGCAATCTTCTGGTTTTACTTCTTTGCTAGTTTTCTCGTTTGTCTACCACCACCATCATACTTTAGAAATGTATCCGTCTCCTGGACAACTTCTATGGCCTCCAGCTTTGTTTTTTCAAATTAATCCACAATCATCAGGATCCCATCTAAAATGAAAACTTGGCCTTGTCAGTCCATTGTCTAAAAGCCCTTCAAAGCCCCTTTTGCCACAGGTAAAAATCTAGGCATGGCACACTCTTCGCTCCTGGTCCGCTTGCCTTGTTCCTTCCCACTCCACGCCTTGTACTTCAGTGCCTCATCTGAACGTTTGCACTGTTCTGCGTGGCCCATGTCCCTGTTTGACCGCACACACCTTCACAGGTTGTCTTCATTGCCCATGCTCCTGGTCACTTACCTGGTTGCTTGGCTAATGCCTCTTCAAATTTTACGACTAAGCTCTACTCTGTCTACTAAGGAAGCTTCAAACGCTTAATTGCTATGCAACCTTAAATAACTTGCTAAACACTTTACTTTCCTTATTAGTAAAGTGGGGATAATAATGGAACCGACCTTGTGGAGTTGTGAGGTTGGAATGGGTCAACACACGAAACTACTTAGAACATAGTAAATAAGCACACTCTGTATTAGTACTGTATATATTAATTATCATTAAAATAACTTTTCCAATCCTTTTCCAACAAATCTGAATTAAATATATCTGCAATATGTTCCCATAATGCCGTGTCATATTTGTAATTTTTGACTTAATCCTTGACAGGCAGTATAGCATTGTGGAGCCAGAGTATATGGGTTTAAATTTTAGTTCTGCTACTTACTAGCTGTACAGCCTTGAGAATGTTAATAACCTCTCTGTGCCTCATTTTCCTCACTAGTAAAATAGGAATAATACAGGATCTATTTCACAGATTGTTGTGAGGAATGAATGAGTTAATATATGATAAGCTCTTAGGACAGTGCCTGGAACATATGTTTTTAACCACCAGAAAGTAAGCTTTCTTTTTTTCCCCAGCTTTATTGAGATATAATTGACATATAACATTGTGTAAGTTTAAAGTGTACAACATAATGATTTGATATATGTATATATTGAGAAATAATTACTACAAAAGGTTAGTTAAAACATCCATCACCTCACGTAGCTACAGTTGTGTGTGTGTGTGTGTGTGTGTGTGTGTGTGTGTGGTGAGAACTTTTAAGATCTATTCTCTTAGCAACTTTCAAATATGCAGTATAGTATTGTTAACTATGGTCACCATGTTGCAAATTACATCCTTAGAACTTATTCATCTTATAACTTGAAGTTTATATCCTCTGACCAACTTTACCAATTCTTCTCCCCCCAACCCCCCTACACGCACACCCCAATAATATGTACACAGACCACCCCAGGTGACCACCAATCTGTTGTTCCTATGAGTTTGATTTCTTTAGATTCATATAAGTTGCATTGTACCATATTAACCTTTCTCTGTCTATTTCACTTGGCATAATGCCCTCAAGTTCCAAAGGTCCATCCGTGTTGCAAATGGCAGGATTTCCTTCTTTTTTATGGCTGAAATATATATATCACATTATTTTTATCCATACATTCATCAATGGACACTTACGTTGTTTTCACGTTTTGGCTCTTGCAAACAATGCTGCAGTGAACGGCTGGAGGGGTGCAGATATCTCTTTGAGGTAGTGAGTTCATTTCCTTCAGATATATACCCCAAAGTGGAATTGCTGGATTATATGGTAGTTCTATTTTTAAGTTCTTCTTTGATCCATTTGTTGTTCAGGAATGTGTGGTTTAATTTCCATATTTTTGTTAATTTTCCAGCTTTTCTCCTGTTATTGGTTTTAGTTTCACACCAATGTGGTCATAAAAAATACTTGGTATAATTCCTATCTTCTCGAATTTGTTGAGACTTGTTTTGTATTCTAACATATGATCTATCCTGGTGAATGTTATGTCTGCACTAGCGAAGAAACCCTGGTTGTCTTGTCTATGGGTAGTTGCTAGTTGGTCTTCTTGTGAGGGGGACTGAAGTCAGGAACCACCCATGTCATTATCTTGATGACCAAAAGTGAGCTTTCTGAAGGCAGGGGTTGTGACATTCATTTTATAAATTTATAGTTGGCATGCATCAAATCTTTCTCAAATGAATAGATGACTTTTCTCTTTTTGTTTCACAAAGGACAAAATTAAAAGTAAAAACTGATGAAGTTTTATTTAAACATTTCTAAGTTTACTGTTCTGAGTGGGATCATTGGCACTCAGTGGGTTTCACCATTCCTCTGCTAGTATTTCTTTATTCCTGTCAGGTTTAATAAGGACCATAATAAAACTTAGAGAAAACATTAAACTGCTGACACTTGAAATATCTAGTTAGAAAATCTCATGTTCTCACTGTTTTCACTCCCCTGGTTCCTGACTGTATTAAGCAGGTTTATTTAAGGGCAACTTAGCTCATGAGAGAACTTATTGTGGATGACAGATTATACTGAGTCTGTGCTGTGTATGTTTCCATCACACCGCACTGTAATAGAAGAAGTATTTGTTGAACTTCCTTCTATTTTATCACTGGGTTACCAGATCACTTGGGTCAGATGAGTTCCTCTTAGAGCCACACACTCACTGCTGGAGCTTGGCCCCTCTGGAAACAATCTCCTAAATCAGCTTGAAGATTTTAAGCAAGCATGTAATGTGATAAAGTGTGTATTCTGAAAACATCAAAATCGAGTCCATGGGGAGAAAGACTGTGGAGGGGCAAGCCAGGGTAGGAGACCAGTTAGAAGACTGATGGAGTAGCCCAGGCCAGAAACCAAGATAGAAACAACCATGGAGTAGAGAGAAAGGGATAGATTTGGGAAATGTTAAGGATTTATAACAGGCAATTATTGTTACTGACTAAAGGTGATGAAGGATATTAGAATGGCTCCCATTTATCTATATTATATTACTGGATGTAGAGGGACTGTTTATCAGTGTAGAGAGAAAAGGAGAAAAAGTAAGTTTTATTAGGGAAAGGTAATAACTTCTGTTTATAGGGGTGTCTGTGGCCAGATGGATGTGCCTGGCAGGCAGTTGTTACAAGGGTCTGGATCTCAGGAGAGTATCCAAGGCTGGAGATACAGGTTCAGGAGTCATTACTATATGAGTTTTCATGGAGACCATTGTTGAGGACATCACAGCTGAAGTATATACAGTGGGGCAATAAACAGAGAATGAACTGTAACTTGGCACAGTGGCAAACTGGTTTATTTTTTAGAGATAAGGAACAAAAGATCTTGGAACATTTAAAGAATCTTCTTCTGGAAAGTCCATGCTTAAGGTCATGGAAAAAGCCTGGTGTCTTTTCTTAGAGATCTTAAAAACCGGAGTTTCTGATTTGTATTTATACTGATGATTCAACAAAAGAGTATATGTGTAAAATATAAAACACAAAACAAAGCAAACAAACCACCAAAAACCGAAATTCTTAGGTATAGTCTTAGTTGTAAACAACCTCCATTTATCCTTTTTAATCAGAGAAGGCTGTGGGCAGTCCTGCACTTCGAATTTATAGGTTTCTTTTTTTCCAGTGTGAAAAGTAGGTTTTTAGTACATGCACACATGTGCATACACCATTGACACAAAAGTTTTATAAAACAACACTCACTCTTAATTCTTGTGATGCACTCAGTATTTTTCATTTCATTCCATTCCATTTATTCCATTTCATTCTGTTCCTTTTATTCCATCTGTTCCACTGTAAAAATAAATAAATTTTGATTTAGTGACCCCTCAAGTTGTTTTTGCAAACTACTAAGAGGGCACAATCCATAGTTTGAAAATCTGCCTTTATAACTCTTCTGAATCTTATATAAAGATGAATTCTACTAGTAATACCTTTATTGAAAGTAGGCTGGGTATGAAAGAGTTTTTAGGAGACTAATTAGGGCCCTTGTGGATCTTGTCACAGGAATCTTGCTGAGGAGTTCTAAACCAGTAAGTTGATCATTTATTCATTTCCCATTCAGCCAATGGATATTTATGGACTACCTACGCCAGCCGGGCAAGGCACCATGCTAGTTGTTGCGGATAAAGCATTCAACACCAGGCAGATCCAGAGTTTGTGGGATTGAAACTTACATAATTTAGGTACCCGTTTTAAGAAAAAGAATGTAAGATTGCAAATACAAAATTAGGTGCCAAAGTGATTATTTACGATGAAAAAATATCACATCGTATTCTTCAAGCTTCAGGTCTCTTTTGTGTATGATCCCTTTAGGCAATTCACCAAAAATGTTCACACAATAATTCTCACTGATTGCAGCCTTAGTTGCCACCTCACCTAGAACACTGTAACTTTCTGCAACTTCCACCACTCACAGTGACCTCTGTAAGCAAATGGAAAACAACCTGATATTTTATTAGCTTCAAAGTAAATCTACCTTTGTTTACATTTGTATAAACAATGTCAACCCACTTGTATCCTCTGGGCAAGGCAGACACAATTAAGGGACTAGTCATGTAACACATTATTCAATTATATTGTGTGGTGGAGAAATACAAAAAACTAGGAGAACATATAGTAGGAAAATCAGACCTAATCTGCGGCAGAGGGAAGACTTTCCTGAGGAAAGGTTCACTGAAGAGAGTCAAGCTCATGAGCTGTAATCATAGGCCAGATCCAGGAACTGGTATTGGTTTGCAAACTGTCTGCACCAGACCATGACAAGACACATTCAGTAACTTAGAGTAAGTGTTCAGAACCTTTTAAAATAATTTGAAGGAACAATTTTATATCCATGAAATCCAATAAATGGCTTATGCTTGTATTTTGCATATTCTTTTATTTTTTATTTTGTTTTCCCAGAAATTCATTTTTCTTGTAGTAACAAAAATATGAATCTGCACAGATTGGGGGAAAAGCCTGGTCTTTCCCTATTGATAGACTAAGAGTGCTGTCAGAGACTTTCCTTGCAGCTGAACCCCATACCCCTCTACTTTCTGCTCGCCATACTTAGAGTAAATAAAATTAAAGTGAAAATAAAGCAACATTTGGAATAAGGACTAAACATCAAGAAGTGTTATCATTACCTTAAAATAAAAAATTGTATGGTTAATAAGAAACAATAATTATGTTAAAAAATAGGATATGAGAGTTAAAAGAAATTCAAAGCAGGCCATGAAAAGTTAGGAGGTGGTAACTTTTTAAAAATATATCAAACCATTAAAAGGATAAATCCTTACATAATATAAACTAATATTAAGAGAGTGCAAATGACAAGGAAACTTCATTTAGGAGCTAAAACGCAAACGGGTACACATGTACTCCCAACACCAGGCATGTTCTTTGGCTGAGAGCCAATGGGTAGAGCTAGATCCCTTGGTCTTGTTCTGGGTACCTGATGGTCCCAGCATCCGTGCAGGGAGGAGACAGTGCATTCTTTGCAGTGCATGGTGTGTCTGTCTCCATGTTTCCAGTGTGCAATCCAGCAGCTCCACTGGATTATCAGAAATCCCCATGTAAAGTTGATCAAATGGAGATGTGGTGATCACATTCCCAAGTGAGTCAATAGAACACCTGTTGGAAACAAAAGGGCAGTATATTTCACTTTTCAAAATCCAGAGCAAATTTAACTTTTTGATATTTATGAACTAAGAAAGGGTTTGCTTCTAAACATTTAATTGCATTTCACGGCAGTCAGTAAAAGAATGTTTAAGCCTTAAAGGAAGAGGTATGCATTTTACCTTAAACACCAGACTTTAACTCACTTTAAAAATAATTTCTAGGGCTTTCCTGGTGGCACAGTGGTTGAGGGTCCGCCTGCCAATGCAGGGGACATGGGTTCGAGCCCTGGTCCGGGAGGATCCTACATGCCGCGGAGCAGCTGGGCCCGTGCGCCACAACTGCTGGGCCTGTGCTCTGGAGTCCGTGAGCCATAACTACTGAGGTCCGCATGCCTAGGGCCCATGTTCTGCAACGGGAGAGGCCAACGCAATGAGAGGCCTGCGCGCTGCAGCCTAGAGTGGCCCCCGCTTGCTACAGCTAGAGAAATAGAGAAGGCCTGCGCACAGCAGCGAAGACCCAACACAGCCAAAAATAAATAAATAAATAAATAAATTTACTTAAAAAAACAAAAAACCAAAAAAATAATTTCTAAAAAAAAAAAGATTTCTAAGTATTCAGGAGAATTTAACCTTTTCACAGTATTTTTATTAGGTTCATGGACAGAAAAAGTAAGAAACAAGTATCATATTTATATTGTAAATCTCCCCCCCACCCCCCTTTTCTTATTATTCTCTGTTTTAAACTCATACATCACACATTTTCTACTTTAAAAATAATGTTGTTTTAACATGATCCCTGATTTCTCAAGTAAAATTTATATAATTCCTTCCACCAATAAATAATAAAAATTTGGTTAAGAGAGGCTTTATTAATGTGGTACAAAACACACTATTTTTTATAACTTGCTTATCATAAAAGATATTCCAAGTATGACTTCTTTCAGTCGAGTTAAATTAGCAGACTGCTCACTGTTTGATCACGTGTTTACCTCTGTAAGCTCCCATTATTGCAAAGTATGTGACATTATTTTAAAATTAATTCATAATTTTGTCACTTGTTTTTCTTGACAGATTTAGAACATTGTATATTGAGTGGATTTAAAAGCGTTCCCATGTTTACGAAATAGCAGGAATGAATGACTTTTTCAGTATAGCATTCTTTAGCCATTATGTCATAGTTACTTAATTTAGATAAAGTAATGCTATGTCACACTGGTAATTTCGCAAAGATAAATCACATTTTTGTTAGGTTGTTTTCCCTCTACATAGTTAGAATTATTCACTCTTATTGAGTTGGTGAAATTTACCAATGGGATCTACTTTGAACTGAATTTGAAGGAAAAATAATGTTAACTGAGATTAATGCAGAAAAGATTGGTGTTCACCTGAATTTTTTGTTTTTGTTATTATAGTTTGTGTAAGTCATTTAAGTTTCAGCATATTGGGAAAGGTTTAAAGAAATATCCTGTACCCAAACTGGGGCACATAGATTGCAAATCATTTATTAAATAATTGAAAATATACCTGGCAACAGGAAGGAAACACATGTTGAAAGGGGATCGGGTCTCCGTTGGATGGATTTTTTTTTTACAAGAGTTTTCTCTGTTTGTTTTGTACCATAACAGAGAAACATAAACTTCTCTTGGATAAATTCATGGTGATGGCATCTTCACAAGTCAGGCTTCAATGAATGCTCTATGATCACACTATTTGGATAGTGTGATAACTGGAGACAGTTTTGAGTTGGTTAGAACACTGCATAACCATTCTTCTAACAGCATCAAGGAATGAATTAATGACTAACAGTGGCTAATACTTGGAACATCAATTAGAAATCATCAAACCTCTTGAAACTTTTAAAGATTTCCTAGAAATTTAGCCTATTCATGGACATAATTGGGTACTGTGAAAAATTGGTCAAGCCCATTTCCCAGATTCCTGGAGGAATTTTATCAAAGCAATGGCAAAACATACTTGTATACTTTCTTTAATTTTCAGTGTATTATTTATTCTTCTGAAGACACATTTCAAAGGGGAAAGTATGTGTTGCAGATTGCTGTGGATCTAATTACAGAAACACACAGATGTCATAAAAAAATTTACCTTCAGGGCCCAGGATATAAGTTCAGGATTTGAAGCCCAGGAGTTTGTTGAGGTAAGAGCTATTGTTCTGTAGCAAACAAACATTAAAATTTCTGAAAATGAGAGTCATGATGGCGTCTGATGGTGCTTTCCTCCTATATTGGTGATATAGTTCATCTGGGCCCAGTTGTGCAAAATAGTTAGACTGAAATTCAATCTTATTTTAGTTACCTTATTAGGGCTGGTTCTGATATACAGTTGTCAAATTAGATATGTATAATGAAGGAAATACAATTATTTAACAAATTACAAGTGGAATTAAATTGCTTGTAAATAAGAACATTAGGAGGAGGAGAGTAATTTATTGGAGTGAAAAAAAGTATATTTTGGATGATATATGTCAGAATTAAAATGGTATTACTATATCATGCTTATAAAATATCCATTGTAAAATATAGATGAAGTTATCCATTTACTCCCTTAAAAGTAATATTTTCCACCCAGACATGGATGTGAGAATTTAGCTTTCCTTTAGCCCAAACATGTTATTAAGACAGCAAACAAAAAGAAAAGATTAAGGGGAAAAGCTACTCAGTAGAGGCCAGAAGCCTCTCCAAACTGAATTTTAAGTACTGCTTCTGATGTAGGTTTCTTCTTTTTCATTAAAAAAGGGTATTAAGGGAGTTACACAAGCATAATAACTGTTCACACAGCCCCTTTAACAATATATTCTTAGTGGCTTGCATTTTTCTGGGCCTCGTGTCAGATAGTGGAATAGAACTGGTGCAGATGGTAGAGAAACAAATTCGGTGGAAGTGGCAGCAATGGGCAATATGGCATAATCTTGGATACAATGTTTTCATTGTGTTTGATTCATTCATTCATTTGCAGAGGCATTCATTTGCAAATTACCCACAGCTCATATCCTTTTGCAAACTAAGAATATGTCATTCCAGGAAGGCCAGCACATCCATGACCCACTAGATTCTTGAAAAGCCTGCACTTATTCTGATTTTCCCCACCCCCTTTTATTTTCTTTGAGAGGCTGGAAGAGACCCAGTGAAGAGGCTCATGCAGAATATGAAGGTAGCTCCCCAACTACACATGCCTGTATATTTCCCCTACAAGTACTTCATTGCACATCTATTTGAAGATAAATTTAAATTAGTGAAATTAACTGTAAATTGATGGAGCAATCTTGGGAGATAAACTACTCTGGTTAAATTTGTTTTACCATAATGGAGGTGCAATAAGCAGAGAGAAGACATAATTAAGTGGATACCTATTTTATTTAGTGGGAGAACATATCTTACATATTCTTGTGTTGGGTCAAGTTTATCTATAATGCTTATAAGAATAAAACAAATAGAGAGCAAAGAGATTATAATAGAGGAAGAAAAAACCACAAAAGGAAATATTGGAGAAATAGAATAAAATTCTCCAGTAGTAAGGAATCAGTGCTTGGCAATGTACCAGTGCCTCACAAAGTTTCAGTGTAGATTGACCAAGATGAACCTGTTGCCTGCTGTGTGCCAATGCTAGACCTTGTGTTTTAGAGATAAATGAAACAGTCTCCACCTGCAAGGAGCTCACAGTTGACAAAGGCATCTGGGCAGAGTGAAGTCTGGTTGTGCAGGAAACCCATCCTTGATAATGAAATCTCTGAGTTGAAACTCAAAGAATGATGATTGTCAACTAAGTGCCTACAGAGGGAAAGAGCAAAGACTTGTCCATATGGGGAACTCAGAAAAATCGAGTGTGTGAGATGAACAGGTAGTTTCCACACGGCTGCATATGGCCTCCATTCCAGCACTCCACCCTCTTATCACACTCTCTCTTTGAATTCATTAAAGGCTCACCTATACATTAATTCAGGTGTATCATTAACTTGGTTTGGACCTCATGCTTTGAATGCTGTTCAAGATATTATTATTAATGATAGGAATGATTGAAATAATTTCTGTTCCCGTCCCATAGGCTCTCTAATTTTTGACATGCATCCTGAGAAAGGTATTTGAACAGATCAATAGAAATAGTTTGTGAGGAACTATGAAAATTAACATTGATCACTGGAAACAACTACTGTTTGCGCCAAATAAAAAAACTTCATTTTTCTTTTTGTTTTTTGAAATTAGACAATGCATTTGTAACTTTAAAATATAATATATAATAGTTCTCATGATACTGGGAAATATCGAGGAGGGTGCTAGATTGATAAGTAATTGTTTGCAAAGGTCATTAGTGGCTCAGTTATTGTCACTCTGCAGGGAAGTGTCTAGTTACTTGCCTCTTGACTGTCGTCACTCCTGCACCATCAACATTGAACTGAAAGGTTGAAAATATTGTTGCCAATGTTGCAGTGTTATAGTACATTTTTTCTTCCCTTCTCTCTCTACAAGTAATACCAAAAATAACCAGCATCTATATGTACTTGGCAATAATATACATTTTCTTTAATCTCCCTTGTATCCTTTCCATATAGGCATATTATATTCCAGTCTTATAGACGAAAGAACTGAACCAAGTAAAATAACCCACTTGAAAAGTCACAGTCTGTAATGTGGAGCGAAGATCGCAGAGATGGCTCTTCTGGCTTGCAAATCTGGGCTTTGTCCATTGTTTTTAACTACCTGTGCAGTTCCTCTTTTGAATATACATATATGTCATCCAAAATATTTGCACATTGTAATCTTGCCACTATCTCAAATTTGCCTCCCTTATAGAAGGAAACACCTCCATTGAATAACGAGAGAGGGTAAATATCCTCCGTTACTCTAATTAGAACAGATCATCTTTATAAGTTGACAACTTGATAACTTTGCATGTGATGAAAGAGCATAAATGCCATTATTATTATTTTTTCTAAACAAACTTTTAAAAAAATTTGGAAAAAACTTAGATTTACATTAAAGTTGCAAAGATAGTACAGAGAGTTCATATATACCTCTCACCCAATTTCCTATAATATTAACATCTCTCATGGTACATTTGTCAAAACTAAGAAACTAACATTAATAGCATTGCTATTAATTACACTCCAGACTTTATTTGGATTTCACTAGTTTCTCCACGAATGTCCTTTTTCTGTTTCAGGATCCAATCCAGGGTTCCACATTGCCTTTAGTCTCCATGTCTCCATAGTCTCCTTTGATCTGTGATGGTTTCTAAATATTTCCTTTTTTTTTCATGACCTTGACAGCTTGGAAGAGTGCTAGTCAGGTGCTTTGTAGAATGAATGTCCCTCAGTTTAATTCTGTGAGGTATTTGTCATGATTAGCCTAGGGTTTTGGGTTTGGGGGAAGAAAACCACAGATGTGAAGTGCCTTCTCATCGCATCTCATCAGGGAGTGCATGATATTGTAAGAGGAGAAAAAAAATCTTTCTTTTACCCATTTTAGGTTCTTGGCTGGGTCTCTGTAACAAAAAGCAGATTAAAGAGAGAAAAGCATACACATTTATTTCACATAAATTTTATATGACATGGTAGCCAAGGAAATGAAGATCTGACCATTTTTATGCTAGGTTTGAGGAAGAGTGGAAAGTTGTGGGAAAATGTGATAGAGGACAAAAGGGGTATGAGTTACATGTAGTAAACTGGAGGAAACTTAGCAAGGCCTGTTCGTTCAGATTTCTCTCAGTATCCTTCCATCTTCAGAGATAAGGATGCTCCTCTGAGTATAGGGAGGGCACCTCTCACATGAGGGATTTATGACTTGCTTCAGGAGAAGGTCCAAGAATCCTTCCTGCACTTGCCGTTTCTCAAATTCCTTTAGCTTAAAATATCCAACATGCCAAGGTGCCATATTTTGGGGTAGTGTATCTTGAATCCTGTCACTATCAACATGACTAACAAATAATGATATTATATTGATTACTTGGTTAAAGTTGTGTTTGCCATGTTTCTTTACTGAAAAGTTGCTGTTTGTTACAGGTTGAATTGTGTTCTTCAAAAAAGATAATTTGAAGTCCTAGCCCCCATACCTGGAAATGTGATCTTATTTGGAAATAGGATCTTTGCATATTTAATCAAGTTAAGATGAGAGCATTAGGATGGGCCCTAATTCAATATGACAGGTGTCCTTATAAGATTAGGAAAATGCCATGTGAAGGATCTGTGAACACACAGAGACACACATGTGACAACAGAGGCAGAGTTTGGGGTGCTGTAGCTGCAAGCCATGGCTCAAGGGCCAACCCAGAAGCTAGGAAGAGGCAAGGAAGGGTTCTCCCCTAGAGGGTCAGAGGGAGCATGGCCTTACCAGCAACTTGATTTAGGACTTTTAGACTCCAGAGCAATGAGACAATAAATTTCTGTTGTTTTAAACTACCTAATTTGTGGTACTTTGTTATGACAACTCTAGGAAACGAATACACTGTTCGTCATTTTCCATCCTCTGTACTTTATAAGCAAGCTGCCAAATCTAGATCACACTCAAAGGTATTTAGTTTGCTCTTATGTGTACATTTCGAAAACTTTGGACAGAGCTTGCCACCATCTCTTTTATTTTTTTTTAAAACACCTTTATTGGAGTATAATTGCTTTACAATGGTGTGTTAGTTTCTGCTGTATAACAAAGTGAACCAGCTATACATATACATGTATCCCCATATCTCCTCCCTCTTGCATCTCCCTCCCACCCTCCCTATCCCACCCCTCTAGGTGGTCACAAAGCACCGAGCTGATCTCCCTGTGCAATGCGGCTGCTTCCCACTAGCTATCTGTTTTACATTTGGTAGTGTATATATGTCCATGCCATTCTCTCACTCCGTCCCAGCTTACCCTTCCCCCTCCCCAGGTCCTCAAGTCCATTCTCTAAGTCTGTGTCTTTATACCTGTCCTGCTCCTAGATTCTTCAGAACCATTTTTTTCTTTTTGGATTCCATATATATGTGTTAGCATACGGTATTTGTTTTTCTCTTTCTGAATTACTTCACTCTGTATGACAGTCTCTAGGTCCATCCACCTGACTACAAATAACTCAATTTCGTTTCTTTTTATGGCTGAGTAATATTCCATGTATATATGTGCCACATCTTCTTTATCCATTCATCTGTTGATGGACACTTAGGTTGCTTCCATGTCCTGGCTATTGTACATAGAGCTGCAATGAACATTGTGGTACATGACTCTTTGAATTATAGTTTTCTCAGGGTATATGCCCAGTAGTGGGATTGCTGGGTCGTATGGTAGTTCTATTTTTACTTTTTTAAGGAACCTCCATACAGTTCTCCATAGTGGCTGTATCAATTTACTTTCCCTCCAACAGTGCAAGAGGGTTCCCTCTCCAGTATTTATTGTTTGTAGATTTTTTGATGATGGCCATTCTGACTGGTGTGAGGTGATACCTCATTGTAGTTTTGATTTGCATTTCTCTAATGATTAGGGATGTTGAGCATCCTTTCACGTGTTTGTTGGCCATCTGTATATCTTCTTTGAAGAAATGTCTGTTTAGGTCTTCTGCCCATTTTTGGATTGGGTTGTTTGTTTTTTGGATATTGAGCTGCATGAGCTGCTTGTGAATTTTGGAGATTAATCCTTTGTCAGTTGCTTCGTTTGCAAATATTTTCTCCCATTCTGAGGGTTGTCTTTTAGTCTTATTTATGTGTTCCTTTGCTATGCAAAAGCTTTTAAGTTTCATTAGGTCCCATTTGTTTATTTTTGGTTTAATTTCCATTTCTCTAGGTTGTGGGTCAAAAAGGGTCTTGCTGTGATTTATGTCATAGAGTGTTCTGCCTATGTTTTCCTCCAAGAGTTTTATAGTGTCTGGCCTTACATTTAGGTCTTTAATCCATCTTGAGTTTATTTTTGTGTATGGTGTTAGGGAGTGTTCTAATTTCATTCTTTTACATGTAGCTGTCCAGTATTCCCAGCACCACTTATTGAAGAGGCTGTCTTTTCTCCATTGTATATTCTTGCCTCCTTTATCGAACATAAGGAGACGATATGTGCGTGGGTTTATCTCTGGGCTTTCTATCCTGTTCCATTGATCTACATTTCTGTTTTTGTGCCAGTACCATACTGTCTTGATTACTGTAGCTTTGTAGTACAGTCTGAAGTCTGGGAGCCTGATTCCTCCAGCTCAATTTTTCATTCTCAAGATTGCTTTGGCTATTTGGGGTCTTTTGTGTTTCCACACAAATTGTGAATTTTTTTGTTCTAGTTCTGTACAAAATGCCATTGCTAGTTTGATAGGGATTGCACTAAATCTGTAGATTGCTTTGGGTAGTATAGTCATTTTCACAGTGTGATTCTTCCATCCAAGAACATGGTCTAGCTCTCCATCTGTTTGTATCATCTTTTATTTCTTTCATCAGTGTCCTATAGTTTTCTGCATACAGGTCTTTTGTCTCCTTAGGTAGGCTTATTCCTAGGTATTTTATTCTTTTTGCTGCAATGGTAAATGGGAGTGTTTCCTTAATTTCCCTTTCAGATTTTTCATCATTAGTGTATAGGAATGCAAGAGATTTCTGTGCATTAATTTTGTATCCTTCTCCTTTACCAAATTCATTGATTAGCTCTAGTAGTTTTCTGGTAGCATCTTTAGGATTCTCTATGTGTAGTATCATGTCATCTGCAAGCAGTGACAGCTTTACTTCTTCTTTTCCAATTTGGATTCCTTTTATTTCTTTTCCTTCTCTGATTGCTGTGGCTAAAACTTCCAGAACTATGTTGAATAATAGTGGTGAGAGTGGACAACCTTGTCTTGTTCCTGATCTTAGAGGAAATAGTTTCAGTTTTTCACCATTAAGAACGATGTTGGCGGTGGGTTTGTCATATATGGCCTTTATTATGTTGAGGTAAGTTACCTCTGCCAACTTTATGGAGGGTTTTTGTTATAAATGGGTGTTGAATTTTGTCAGAAGCTTTTTCTGCATCTATTGAGATGATCATATGGTTTTTCTCCTTCTATTTGATAATATGGTTTATCACATTGATTGATTTGCGTCTATTGAAGAATCCTTGCATTCCTGTGATAAACCCCACTTAATCATGGTGTATGATCCTTTTAATGTGCTGTTGGATTCTGTTTGCTAGTATTTTGTTGAGGATTTTTGCATCTATGTTCATCAGTGATATTGGCCTGTAGTTTTCTTTCTTTGTGACATCTTTGTCTGGTTTTTGTATCAGGGTGATGGTGGCCTCGTCAAATGAGTTTGGGAATGTTCCTCCCAAACTGTATTTTGGAAGAGTTTGAGAAGGATAGGTGTTAGCTCTTCTCTAAATGTTTGATAGACTTCTCCTGTGAAGCGATGTGGTCCTGGGCTTTTGTTTGTTGGAAGATTTTTAATCACAGTTTCACTTACAGTGCTTGTGATTGGTCTGTTTATATTTTCTATTTCTTCCTGGTTCAGTCTCAGAAGGTTGTGCTTTTCTAAGAATTTGTCCATTTCTTTCAGGTTGTCCATTTTATTGGCATATAGTTGCTTGTAGTAATCTCTCATGATCCTTTGTATGTCTGCAGTGTCAGTTGTTATTTCTCCTTTTTCATTTCTAATTCGATTGATTTGAGTCTTCTCCCTTTTATTCTTTTTTTTTAAAAATTTTTTTTTTATAGCTACTTTTTATTTTTTTTTATTTATTTTTTATTTTTATTTTTGGCTGTGCTGGGTCTTCGGTTCGTGCGAGGGCTTTCTCCAGCTGCGGCAAGTGGGGGCCACTCCTCATCGCGGTGCGGGGACCGCTCTTCATCGCGGTGCGCGGGCCTTTCACTATCGCGGCCCCTCCCGCTGCGGGGCACAGGCTCCAGACGCGCAGGCTCAGCAGTTGTGGCTCACGGGCCCAGCCGCTCCGCGGCATGTGGGATCTTCCCAGACCAGGGCTCGAACCCGTGTCCCCTGCATTAGCAGGCAGACTCTCAACCACTGCACCACCAGGGAAGCCCTCCCTTTTTTTCTTGATGAGTCTGGCTAATGGTTTATCAGTTTTGTTTATCTTCTCAAAGAACCAACTTTTAGTTTTATTGATCTTTGTTATTGTTTCCTTCATTTCTTTTTCATTTATTTCTGATCTGATATTTATGATTTTTTTCCTTCTGCTAACTTTGGGGTTTATTTTGTTCTTCTTTCTCTAATTGCTTTAGGTGTAAGGTTAGGTTGTTTATTTGAGGTGTTTCTTGTTTCTTGAGGTAGGATTGTATTGCTATAAACTTCCCTCTTAGAACTGCTTTTGCTGCATCCCATAAGTTTTGGGTCGTCGTGTTGTCATTGTCATTTGTTTCTAGGTATTTTTTGATTTCCTCTTTGATTTCTTCAGTGATCTCTTGGGTATTTAGTAGTGTATTGTTTAGCCTCCATGTGTTTGTATTTTTTTCAGATTTTTTTTCCATAATTAATATCTAGTCTCCTAACGTTGTGGTCGGAAAAGGTACTTGAAGTGATTTCAGTTTTCTTAAATTTACCAAGGCTTGATTTGTGACCCAAGATATGATCTATGCTGGAAAATGTTCCATGAGCACTTGAGAATAAAGTGTATTCTGTTTTTTGTGGATGGAATGTCCTATAAATATCAATTCAGTCCATCTTGTTTAATGTATCATTTAAAACCTGTGGTTCCTTATTTATTTTCAGTTTGGATGATCTGTCCATTGGTGAAAGTGGGGTGTTAAAGTCCCCTACTATGATTGTGTTACTGTCAATTTCCCCTTTCATGGCTGTTAGCATTTGCCTTATGTATTGAGGTGCTCCTACGTTGGGTGCATAAATATTTACAATTGTTGTATCTTCTTCTTGAACTGATCCCCTGATCATTATGTAGTGTCCTTCTTTGTCTCTTGTAATAGTCCTTATTTTAAAGTCTATTTTGTCGGATATGAGAATTGTTACTCCAGCTTTCTTCTTATTTGCATGGAATATCTTTTTGCATCCCCTCACTTTCAGTCTGTTTGTGTCCCTAGGTCTGAATTGGGTGTCTTTTAGACAGCATGTATATGGGTCTTGTTTTTGTATCCATGCAGCCAGTCTATGTCTTTTGGTGGGAGCATTTAATCCATTTACATTTAAGGTAGTTATTGATATGTATGTTCCTATTACCATTTTCCTAATTGTTTTGGGTTTGTTAATGTAGGTCTTTTCCTTCTCTTGTGTTTCCTGCCTAGAGAAGTTCCTTTAGCATTTGTTGTTAAGCTGGTTTGGTGGTACTGAATTCTCTTAGCTTTTGCTTGTCTGTAAAGGTTTTAATTTCTCCATCAAATCTGAATGAGATCCTTTCTCAGTAGAGTAATCTTGGTTGTAGGTTTTTCCCTTTCATGACTTTAAATATGTCCTGCCACTCCCTTCTGGCTTGCAGAGTTTCTGCTGAAAGATCAGCTGTTAACCTTATGGGGATTCCCTTGTGTGTCATTTGTTGCTTTTCCCTTGCTGCTTTTAACATTTTTTCTCTGTATTTAATTTTTGATAGTTTGATTAATATGTGTCTTGACATGTTTCTCCTTGGATTTATCCTATATATGACTCTGTGTGCTTCCTGGGCTTGATTGACTATTTCCTCTCCCATATTAGGGGAGTTTTCAACTGTAATCTCTTCAAATATTTTCTCAGTCCCTTTCTTTTTCTCTTCTTCTTCTGGGACCCCTGTAATTCGAATGTTGGTGTGTTTAATGTTGTCCCAGAGGTCGCTGAGACTGTCCTCAGTTCTTTTCATTGTTTTTTCTTTATTCTGCTCTGTGGTAGTTATTTCCACTATTTTATCTTACAGGTCACTTATCTGTTCTTCTGCCTCAGTTATTCTGCTGTTGATTCCTTCTAGAGAATTTTTAATTTCATTTGTTGTGTTGTTCATCATTGTTTGTTTGCTCTTTAGTTCTTCTAGTTCCTTGTTAAACGTTTCTTGTATTTCCTCCATTTTTTTCCCAAGATTTTGGATCATCTTTACTATCATTACTCTGAATTCTTTCTCAGGTAGACTGCCTGTTTCCTCTTCATTTGTTTGGTCTGGTGGGTTTTTACCTTGCTCCTTCATCTTCTGTGTGTTTCTATGTCTTCTCATCTTGCTTAACTTACTGTGTTTGGGGTCTCCTTTACGCAGGCTGCAGGTTCGTAGTTCCCGTTGTTTCTGGTGTCTGATCACAGTGGATAAGGTTGGTTCAGTGGTTTGTGTAGGTTTCCTGGTGGACGGGACTGGTGCCTGTGTTCTGGTGGATGAAGCTGGATCTTGTGTTTCTGGTGGGCAGGACCATGCCCAGTGGTGTGTTTTGGTGTGTCTGTTACCTTATTATGATAGGACAGTTTGGTTAAAACACTTGAAGTTCAAGCTTTTTATAACAGTTTAAAGTAGAGTTTGAGTTCTTCTCCTTTCCAGGAGGAAAGAAGGAATATTATATTAAATCTACTTACGTGTAAAAGTCCCCAAAATAAGCTGTGTTTGAGGAAGTTAATACATTTTATTTTTCCTTGATCTTTCTTTCTTTTTTTTTTTCTTTCTTTCTTTCTTTCTTTCTTTCTTTCTTTCTTTCTTTCTTTCTTTCTTTCTTTCTTTTTCTTTCTTTCTTTCTTTCTTTCTTCCTTTCTTTCTTTCTTTCTTTCTTCCTTCCTCCCTTCCTCCCTTCCTTCCCTTGTTTCAGTCCTTCTTTCCTTCCTCCCATCCTTTCTCCCTCCCTCCCTCCCTTCCTCCCTCCCTCCCTTCCTTCCTTCTCTCTCTCTCTTTCTTCCTTTCCCTTCCTTCCTTTACTTCCCTCCCTTCCTCTCTCCCTCCTTTCCTTCCTTCCTTGTTTTCTTTTATTTATAAGAGAGGTCACTTTCTGTGGAACTTAGTATATATATATTTGCTTTAAGTACACATTAAGTCTGGCTTTTAGACGGAAGACAGAAGAAACATGTGAAAATTCATTTTTGCTCCCCTGTTTGCAGTAATAACACCTATTTTCTGAGATTCTTGAGCATATCATTAAATTTACTTTAAAATTTAATTATGTAAAACCAGTGCATTAGAGCTTGTGAAATCATCATGGCTTGGAAGATGATCTCTCAAGAGTTGCACACCCAGAGGAGCTGGGAGGTTGCATTACTAGTTACCAAAATATGCTTAATGCAAGGCCATTCTTCTTCCTACATAGTGCAGCATTTATTGGGAACATTCCAAAGCCTTATGAATATGTATGCCCCAAATTGTCCATTTAGCTTAGCAACAAAGAAGTATTTTCTATTACCTTATACAATATTGACCATCAATTACTTTAAAAACGTGTGCTGCTGAAGGTTTTGAATAAGCATGAAGTTAGAAACTACAATAACCCATGCCTTTGTTATATATTAAAAATATTAGAAGATAGCTCCTGACACACACACATGCACACACACACACACACACACACACACACAGAGTATATACATATTGGGTTTCCTCCATAAAAATATACATGATTAAAACAGCTTTTATTCTAGATATGGTGTGTATTGACCTTACTGCTTTTATATGGATCTACCAGTTTAATCATTTTTATGAGTACATCTCTTTGACCATGACTCATCAACTTAATCCCCAAATCATGTCAGTGAATTTGTTAGAGATAGTTTTAGGCAAGGGAAAGGTCTGGAAGAGTGAGGCAGAAAGACTGTGATGATGTTATTCTAAGCGACAGAAAGAAGCATTTTGTTTTCTGTAATTCTATCTTATTGTTCAGCATCACATTCCCAGGAGGCTTACTGAAGTGAGCAAGTGTAATATTCTCTGTTTGCTAAGTATGTATCCATTTTGTTACTCAATAATTATTGGCAGTTAATGATTACTAAATGCAGCTTTAACAATCAATCACATAAGCCATACTTGGGGACATGAGGAGACGACATGTAAAAATCAGAGTCTAACGCAAATGATGTGTCATGGATCTGGTTGATAAGCTACCCTCCAAGTTTTTTTTTATGTTTGGTTTGAATTAGACTAATTGTGCAGGGAAAATACTGAGTGCTTTTGTAGTAAGATGCTTGTCATGTGCTGGCTATCACATGCAGGTAGTTTGGCACCAAGGAGAAAATACTCCTTCAGTTTTTTTACTTCCTTAAGGAAAAACAGTTAGATGTTACCTTTTGATGAAGGAAGAGAAATCATCTAGCAGAACTGAACGGCCCCCCCAAAAAAATCCCCAAACATACTGAAAATAAATCAAGATTTATGAAATCACTTATTTTAAAAAGTGTTTCTTTTTTTAGCAGTTTTAGCAGTTGGGCCCATTTGTTTAAGATTGGCATTCTAAGGAATACATTTTCAAAATCTACCAGGTATCCAGCCATATTCCTACCAAGTCATATATCTTAAAAGTCTGGCTACTGAAAGTTTGGACAGATTATTTGGAAACATGATGTATATTTCTACATAGTAAACAGGAGTCGTAAAAAATGGGGAAAGCAAAGCAAGAGATAATCTTCCTTCAAACTTCCCCAAATTAAGTTCCAAACATTTTAAAATATTTGTAGTTTTCTAGGGAAGAAATTGTGTTACCTACCTGAAATGATAATTTCCAGAATGTTGCTTTTGAACATGCCAGGTACTTGCTCAGATTGGAATGGGATTTATTGGTACATATATGAATATTTTTAAATATAATTTCTTATATTTTAAAGAGCGACCAGGTTACTCAGTTTTCTCTTTGGGCCATTAGGAATTCAGCTTGACAAAGACTTGAAGACATTTGCTTTAAATCCCTTGCTTTCCTGGCTCCTGTCCTCTGCCAACCTCAGAGTCTTCAACCCTTCAGGCTATAGTTTTCAGAAACTATTAAATCCTTTTGATTTCATCTTCTAATATTTAACAATTCCCTCTTGTTTCAGTAACAAATCATCCCCACACTCAACGAGCATAAAATAACAGTGGGACGGCTAATCTCTGCTTGGTCGTGCCTGGGCCTCAGCTAGAAAGACTGGAAGAATGGGGTTTGAAATCATCAGAAGGCATCTTCATTCACATCTGGCAGTTGATGGTGTAGCATGGCTGGGACCCCATCTGAGCTGTGGGCTGGCATTTACATGAGGGCTTTCCATATGGTTTTTTCATGTGGGGCCAGTTTGGGCTTCCACACAGGATGGCAGCTGGATTCTAAGAGCAAGTATTTTAAGAGGATCAGGTGGAAGCTGTATCACATTTTATGACCTAACCTCAGATGTCACATAGTGTCTCTTCTGCTATAATTACAAGGGAAGGAACTACTGACCCCACCTCTTGATGGGAGGAGTCTGCAAGTCACATTGGGAGTTGGAGTTGTGGGATGGCAGTTGTGGCAGACACTTTGGGACATTACAATCTGCACATTTTCCCTCTTCTCCTTACCTACAATCATAATTTTAGATCTGTGTCTCAACATCTTTTGCTGGGACATTACTGCCTCCTATCTGGTCTCCCTGCCTGAGCTCTAATTCTCTTCATATTTGCTCTCCACACAGCACAAGGGTGACCTATTTATTTATTTACTTAAACATCTTTATTGGAGTATAATTGCTTTACAATGGTGTGTTAGTTTCTGCTGTATAACAAAGTGAGTCAGCTATACGTATACATGTATCCCCATACCCCTCCCTCTTGCATCTCCCTCCCACCCTCCCTAACCCACCCCTCTAGGTGGTCACAAAGCACCGAGCTGATCTCCCTGTGCTATGCGGCTGCTTCCCACTGGCTATCTATTTTACATTTGGTAGTGTAGATATGTCCATGCCACTCTCTCACTTCATCCCAGTTTACCCTTCCCCCTCCCTGTGTCCTCAAGTCCATTCTCTATGTCTGCATCTTTATTCCTGTCCTGCCCCTAGGTTCTTCAGAACCATTTTTTTTTAGATTCCATATATATGTGTTAGCACGGTATTTGTTTTTCTCTTTCTGACTAACTTCACTGTATGACAGTCTCTAGGTCCATCCACCTCACTACAGATAACTCAATTTCATTTCTTTTTATGGCTGATTAATATTCCATTGTATATATGTGCCACATCTTCTTTATCCAGTCATCTGTCGATGGACACTTAGGTTGCTTCATGTCCTGGCTATTGTAAATAGAGCTGCGATGAACATTGTGGTACATGACTCTTTTTGAATTATGGTTTTCTCAGGGTATATGCCCAGTAATGGGATTGCTGGGTTGTATGGTAGTTTTATTTTTAGCTTTTTAAAGAACGTCCATACTGTTCTCCATAGTGGCTGTATCAATTTACTTTCCCACCAACAGTGGAAGAGGGTTCCCTTTTCTCCACACCCTCTCCAGCATTTATTGTTTGTAGATTTTTTGATGATGGCTGTTCTGACTGGTGTGAGGTGATACCTCATTGTAGTTTTGATTTGCATTTCTCTAATGACTAGGGATGTTGAGCATCCTTTCACGTGTTTGTTGGCAATCTGTATATCTTCTTTGAAGAAATGTCTATTTAGGTCTTCTGCTCATTTTTGGATTCGGTTGTTTGTTTTTTGGATATTGAGCTGCATGTGCTGCTTGTGAATTTTGGAGATTAATCCTTTGTCAGTTGCTTCATTTGCAAATATTTTCTCCCTTCTGAGGGCTGTCTTTTCATCTTGTTTATGTTTTCCTTTGCTGTTCAAAAGCTTTTAAGTTTCATTAGGTCCCATGTGTTTTTGTTTCTATTTCCATTTCGCTAGGAGGTGGGTCAAAAAGGGTCTTGCTGTGATTTATGTCATAGAATGTTCTGCCTATATTCCCCTCTAAGAGCTTTATAGTGTCTGGCCTTACATTTAGGTCTTTAATCCATTTTGAGTTTATTTTTGTGTATGGTGTTAGGGAGTGTTCTAATTTCATTCTTTTACATGTAGCTGTCCAGTATTCCCAGCACCACTTATTTAAGAGACTGTCTTTGCTCCATTATGTATTCTTGCCTCCTTTATCAAGGAGAAGGTGACCATATGTGCGTGGGTTTATCTCTGGGCTTTCTATCCTATTCCATTGATCTACATTTCTGTTTTTGTGCCAGTACCGTACTGTCTTGATTACTGTAGCTTTCTAGTATAGTCTGAAGTCAGGGAGCCTGATTCCCCCAGCTCCGTTTTTCTTTCTAAAGATTGCTTTGGCTATTCGGGGTCTTTTGTGTTTCCATACAAATTGTGAAATTTTTTGTTCTAGTTCTGTAAAAAAATGCCATTGGTAGTTTGATAGGGCTTGCATTGAATCTGTAGATTGCTTTGGATAGTATAGTCATTTTCACAATGTTGATTCTTCCAATCCAAGAACGTGGTATATCTCTCCATCTGTTTGTGTCATCTTTAATTTCGTTCATCAGTGTCTTATAGTTTTCTGCATACAGGTCTTTTGTCTCCTTAGTAGGCTATTCCTAGGTATTTTATTCTTGTTGCTGCAGTGGTAAATGGGAGTGTTTCCTTAATTTCTCGTTCAGATTTTTCATCATTAGTGTATAGGAATGCAAGAGATTTCTGTGCATTAATTTTGTATCCTTCTACTTTACCAAATTCATTGATTAGCTCTAGTAGTTTTCTGGTAGCATCTTTAGGATTCTCTATGTATCATGTCATTTGCAAACTGTGACAGTTCAACTTCTTATTTTCTGATTTGGATTCCTTTTATTTCTTTTCCTTCTCTGATTGCTGTGGCTAAAACTTCCAAAACTATGTTGAATAATAGTGATGAGACTAGGCAACCTTGTCTTGTTCCTGATCTTAGAGGAAATGGTTTCAGTTTTTCACCATTGAGAACAATGTTGGCTGTGGGTTTGTCATATATGGCCTTTATTGTGTTGAGGTAAGTTCCCTGTATGCCTACTTTCTGGAGGGTTTTTATCATAAATAGGTGTTGAATTTTGTCAAAAGCTTTTTCTGCATCTACTGAGATGATCATATGGTCTTTCTCCTTCAGTTTTTTAACATGGTTTGTCACATTGATTGATTTGCATATATTGAAGAATCCTTGCATTCCTGGGATAAACCCCCACTTGATCATGGTGTATTATTCCTTTAATGTGTTGTTGGATTCTGTTTGCTAGTATTTCGTTGAGGATTTTTGCACCTATGTTCATCAGTGATATTGGCCTGTAGTTTTCTTTCTTTGTGACGTCTTTGTCTAGTTTTGGTATCAGGGTGATGGTAGTCTTGTAGAATGAATTTGAGAGTGTTTCTCCCAAACTGTATTTCGGAACAGTTTGAGAAGGATAGGTGTTAGCTCTTCTCTAAATGTTTGATAGAATTCTCCTGTGAAGCGATGTGGTCCTGGGCTTTTGTTTGTTGGAAGATTTTTAATCACAGTTTCACTTTCAGTGCTTGTGATTGGTCTGTTTATATTTTCTATTTCTTCCTGGTTCAGTCTTGGAAGGTTGTGCTTTTCTAGGAATTTGTCCATTTCTTTCAGGTTGTCCATTTTATTGGCATATAGTTGCTTGTAGTAATCTCTCATGATCCTTTGTATTTCTGCAGTGTCAGTTGTTATTTCTTCTTTTTCATTTCTAATTCTATTGACTTGAGTCTTCTCCCTTTTTTTCTTGATGAGTCTGGCTAATGGTTTATCAATTTTGTTTATCTTCTCAAAGAACCGGCTTTTAGTTTTATTGATCTTTGTTATTGTTCCCTTCTTTTCTTTTTCACTTATTTCTGATCTGATCTTTATGATTTCTTTCCTTCTGCTAACTTTGGGGGTTTTTTTGTTCTTCTTTCTCTAATTGCTTTAGGTGTAAGGTTAGGTTGATTATTTGATATGTTTCTTGTTTCTTGAGGTAGGATTGTATTGCTATTAACTTCCCTCTTAGAACTGCTTTTGCTGCATCCCATAGGCTTTGGGTCATTGTGTTTTCATTATCATTTGTTTCTAGGTACTTTTTGATTTCCTCTTTGATTTCCTCAGTGATCTCTTGGTTATTTAGTAGTGTATTGTTTAGCCTCCATGTGTTTGTATTTTTTACAGATTTTTCCCTGTAATTGATATCTAGTCTCATAGCATTGTGGTCAGAAAAGATATTTGATACGATTTCAATTTTCTTAAATTTACCAAGGCTTGATTTGTGACCCAAGATATGATCTATCCTGGAAAATGTTCCATGAGCACTTGAGAATAAAGTGTATTCTGTTGTTTTTGGATGGAATGTCCTATAAATATCAATTAAGTCCATCTTGTTTAATGTATCATTTAAAAGCTTGTGTTTCCTTATTTATTTTCATTTTGGATGATCTGTCCATTGGTGAAAGTGGGTTGTTAAAGTCCCCTACTATGATTGTGTTACTGTCGATTTCCCCTTTTATGGCTGTTAGCATTTGCCTTATGTATTGAGGTGCTCCTGTGTTGGGTGCATAAATATTTACAATTGTTTTATCTTCTTCTTGGATTGATCCCTTGATCATTACGTAGTGTCCTTCTTTGTCTCTTGTAATAGTCTTTAAAGTCTATTTTGTCTGATATGAGAATTGCTACTCCAGCTTTCTTTTGTTTTCCATTTGCATGGAATATCTTTTTGCATCCCCTCACTTTCAGTCTGTATTTGTACCTAGGTCTGAGTTGGGTCTCTTGTAGACAGCATATATATGGGTCTTGTTTTGTATCCATGCAGCCAGTCTATGTCTTTTGGTGGGAGCATTTAATCCATTTACATTTAAGGTAGTTATTGATATGTATGTTCCTATTACCATTTTCCTAATTGTTTTGGGTTTGTTAATGTAGGTCTTTTCCTTCTCTTGTGTTTCTTGCCTAGAGAAGTTCCTTTAGCATCTGTTGTAAAGCTGGTTTGGTGGTGCTTTATTCTCTTAGCTTTTGCTTGTCTGTAAAGGTTTAATTTCTCTGTCAAATCTGAATGAGACCCTTGCTGGGTATTGTTATCTTGGTTGTAGGTTTTTCCGTTTCATCACTTTAGATATGTCCTGCCACTCCCTTCTGGCTTGCAGGGTTTCTGCTGAAAGATCAGCTGTTAACCTTATGGGAATTCCCTTGTATGTTATTTTTTGCTTTTCCCTTGCTGCTTTTAATATTTATTCTCTGTATTTAATTTTTGATTGATTATTATGTGTCTTGGTGTGTTTCTCCTTGGATTTATCCTGTATGCGTCTCTCTGTGCTTCCTCTACTTGATTGACTATTTCTTTTCCCATATTAGGGAAGTTTTCAACTGTAATCTCTTCAGATATTTTCTCAGTCCCTTTCTTTTTCTCTTCTTCTTCTGGGACCCCTATAATTTGAATGTTGGTGCGTTAAATGTTGTCCCAGAGGTCTCTGAGACTGTCCTCAATTCTTTTCATTCTTCTTTCTTTATTCTGCTCTGTGGTAGTTATTTCCACTATTTTATCTTCCAGGTCACTTATCTGTTCTTCTGCCTCAGTTATTCTTCTATTGATTCCTTCTAGAGAATTTTTAATTTCATTTGTTGTGTTGTTCATCGTTTTTTGTTTTGCTCTTTATTTCTTCAGTTCCTTGCTAAATGTTTTTTGTATTTTCTCCATTCTATTTCCAAGGTTTTGGTTCATGTTTACTATCATTTCTCTGAATTCTTTTTTGGGTAGACTGCCTATTTTCTCTTCGTTTGTTTGGTCTGGTGGGTTTTTACCTTGCTCCTTCATCTGCTGTGTATTTCTCTCTCTTCTCATTTTGCTTAACCTACTGTGTTTGAGTTTTCCTTTACGCAAGCTGCAGGTTTATAGTTCCCATTGTGTTTTTAGTGTCTGCCCCCTGTGGGTAATGCATGTTCAGTGGTTTGTATAGGCTTCCTGGTGGAGGGGACTGGTGCCTGTGTTCTGGTGGATGAGGCTGGATCTTGTCTTCCTGGTGGGCAGGACTGCATCTGGTGGTGTGTTTTGGGGTGTCTGTGAACTTATTATGATTTTAGACATCCTCTCTGCTAATGGGTGGGGTTGCATTCCTGTCTGGCTAGTTTTTTGTCATAGGGTGTCTAGCACTGTAGCTTGCTGGTCGTTGAGTGGAGCTGGTTCTTAGCGTTGAGACGGAGATCTCTGGGAGAGCTCTCGCTGATTGATATTACGTTGGGCCGGGAGGTCTCTGGTGGACCAATGTCCTGAACTTGGCTCTCCTATTTCAGAGGCACAGTCCTGACACCTGGCCGGAGCACCAAGACCCTGTCAGCCACATGGCTCAGGGTTGACCATCCTCTCTCCTCATCTCCCCACAGGAAAATGCTAGCTGTGTCCTGTTCTTCTGCCACAGACTCTGGGTGACCTATATAAAATGGAAATCTGTACATCATTTCTTTTCTAAAACCCTGAAGGCTCTTATAGAAGAACGACCCTCAACCTGGTATACAAGCCCTTCATGATATTTGCCAAACCGTATAACCTGTTTACATGGCACTCTCCAACAAAAACAAATTTTCCACACTTTCCTCTTGCTCCTTCCTCATCATGCATGTACATAGGCTCCCCATGCCTTTTCCATGGTTTCTTTTCTCCCTCAATTATATCCTCTACCATCTTCATCTTCCTCCAGCTAATGCGTTTTAGTTCTCTACACACAGGATCAGGCATTACCTTCTCCATGCAGTTTGCAACATGATTTCAGCTTATCTTCTAAATTGTAATTCTCATTTCTACTCACTGTGCCTCTTTCCCCCCACGTATTAAACTAAAATATAACCCTCAACTTATATGGATGTTATAAAAATTAAATGAATTTAAGATATGTAAAGTTCTTATAACAATGCCAAGCACATGGGAACTGCTCAAAAGATATTAAGTAGTATTATTGTGATTACTATCCAGTTGCATCTTACATTTCTGGCAAACTGGATTAATTGTGGAAAATGTCTTGCCTTGATGTCTTTGCTTATGTTCTTTTCTGCATCGAATTCTCTACCCCTATCTCTATGTCGATTCATTTTTTCTCTTCCCCTCATTTTGTTTTATATTCCACAAATTCTCAAGGAAAGCATCTGCAACAGACTGAATGTTTGTGTTCCCTCCAAATTCATGTATTGAAACTAATGCCCAATGTGATAGTATAGGAGGTGGAGCCTTTGGGAGGTCCTTAGGTCATGAGGGTAGAGCCCTCATGAATGGGATTAGTGCCCTTATAAAAGTGATCCTAGAGAGCTAGCTTGCCCTTTCCACCATGTGACCCGCAAAGAGGACCATCTATGAACCAGGAAATGAGTTCTCACCAGACACTGAATCTGCCTGTCTGCCATGATCTTGGACTTCCCAGCCTCCAGAACTGTGAAAAATAAATGTTTGTTATTTATAATCCACCCAGTCTCTGGTTTTTTGTTACAGCAGCTTGAACACACTAAGACAGCATCTTTCTTCTCCAAACTTTAAACCCTCATAACATTTTTTGTACACCCTCTTGGAATCTGTGTATCCTATTTTTTATATTAGTTTGTTTGAATGTGAATTGTTTATGGAATTCTCAAAGGTAAGGGTTACATCATATATTTTTATCACTTTAATTCCTAACATTCTGCCTTGCTTGGCATAAGCTAATATTCATTGACTTAAGTTAGGCTTAAGACAAAAGACTGTTCAGAGATTTTGATATTAGTAAATGAAGACAAATGTTCATTAAATTTGACATTAAGTTTTATTATATTATGTCATATATATTATGTACATTTTTAAGATATACTCAATGCTTTGTATTATAAGGTGGAAATATGTAAAATGTTAATTTTGTCTTCTAGTTTAAAATTTGATGTTTTAATTACTCCAAATTTTTGTCTTCTTTCTCTTTAATTATCCTTATTTCATTTCTTTCTAAATTAATGCAAAGAAAGATGATTATACAGACTGTCCTGAAACTATCCTACGTAAAGCTTTTAAAGAGATATTTGTAATTGTTAATTTATAATTTATTTTGAGTCCTAAATTTATTTCATGAATACTCAGTTGGTAGCTAACATGGGATAAACACCGGGGCTTTAGGAATTAACAAGACAGCTTCTTCCTCAAGGAGCTTAGGATTTTAGGTAAAGAGGGAAGAATCAGTGGGAGATTCAGATGAAGAGTAAGAGAGTTCAAAGCGGATGATATTATTTTCAGCCAAAAGGATCAAAAAAGGATTTATTGGAGCACATGGTATTTGGTCTGAGTCTTGAAGGTCTGGTGGGATTTGGTAAGCATTTGTTATTCCAGAGAAAAGAAGAAAGCAGAAGAGTTGTCCAGTGAATGTGACAATGTGAACATACCTATTTCGTGGGAAGACACAAGGGCGTGCAAGTATGGGGAATAGAGTTTGGTTGAAACATACTGTGGATGTAAAAGGAGGAATAGGAAAGGTAGTTGGAGCCTGGTGCCAAAGTCTTGAAATATTCTGCTTGGTTCTGTAGGTGATGTGAAGCCATTAGTAGGTCTAGATGTGATCAAACTGAGTTACAGGAATTTGCATGGGGAAAGGACCACTGAGGTGAACTGCTTAGCAAAAGCATCTGACCTCAAATACTTTCTCCGTAAATGTTTAAAGAAAATCTAATTTGGCTGTGGATATATTTGCTTTTCCCCTGGCAATCCTATTTCATAAACTTGAGGTTGCTTTTTAGGTGAGGCTTTTCAGTTACTTCCAACCCAGGTAGGATTCCAGTGAATGACCCTGGGGCGACAGCTCCACAAACCAATTACAATACTCAGGAGATTTCTGCACAGGGTCTGTGTCACTCTGATTTCAATTAACATCTCTCTTAATTAGAAAGAAATAACAGAGGAACAGAGGGTGATACTTCTAAATCTTTGCTTCTTGTTTAACTTTCTGTCCATTTGATATATGAGATAGCAGAGATGGAAATTTGGAGAGCTGAATTCATGGAGAATTTGATTATAACAATTAAATTTTAAAAAGTTAGGTCAGGTAAACTATATGCAATTTAGAGTTTATTCTAACCTCCACATTTGCCTTGAAGAAGCCGTATAGTTGTACTTTAGAAGCTATTTCTGTGGACTCTATATGTCGAACTGTTATGGACAGTACTCTAATTAAACCAACATCATACATAGAACTTAGGTCCCTAATTCAGTGTCCAAAAGAAAACTCAGCAGTGTAGCTACTCACCTCAAAAACAGCAAAACAACAATATGAAACAAGGGTTGCTTGCTTCATCGTGCCAACTGAGCTTCTAGACACTGTCATTGGGTATATATGTTAATTTACCCCTGGAGGGGATACCTTCAATATATAAACTGAGAGTATTACTTCAGCCAAAGGGAAGATCTGATTCACCCCTGCCATCCCAGCTTTCTAATCTTTTCAGAAAGCTGGATAATCTGACCTTAACTAGACAGTTCATGTGATAAAATGTCAAAGGCAAATCATTGCTTCCTGAACTTAAAGCTAACTGTACTCAAATAAGAAGGGAAATGCCTTGTTAGAAAGACAATAAAAGAAAAGCAACTCAAAAGGGCTTTTTAAACTACAGTGACGTCATCACCATGTAATAACATATTCAGTAGAGATGGTAACAGAGAAAATTCTACCAGAAGTATTTATAGGTATTAAACACAGATATCTGGAGGTAGGAGTCCCTAATCTAGGGCTTTATATCATCTCCCTTTAATTAAAGAGGAGAAACACTTTCATTTAATTTCAACAGGACCTGTGAAATACTTTCATCATTTCATACATATTGTGATAAGGGACTAATATGGTTAATGGAAATTGGATTTTTCCCTTTTTAGGTCAATAAAAATAGCTTCCATTTGCCGACTGTTTACCTTATAAATGCTTCACATAAATTATCTTATTTATTTCCCACAAAGTTATGTGGCTGATAGTATTATATTCATTTTACAGGTGAGGAAGCTGTGATTAAACATATTCAAAGATGTTCCCAAAGTTACAAGCAATTAGAGTCAGTGTTTGAATCCAGGTTAGTGTGAATTCAAAATCTGAACTATTTCCCACAACATTTTAATGATGTCATAAAATATCTTAGGATCTGCTGTGGGAATGGTATTTTAAACTGTTCCTTAAACAACATTGTCATGGGGCTTCAGCTGCATCTTTAGCAGATCCTATAAATTAGGACCTCTTTATACCAAAACTTTGAGGTTCATAGGCATAGTATGTGACGCTGAATCAGGAAAGTTTCAATTTGTAACATTTAAGTTGCTTTTTCCTATCCCTAATTTGATTAAGTGGGTTAGAAATGAAGCAACACTGTAAATTGAAACAATTCTACTTGTTTTTAGTCTAGGTAACTTAGTCTTAGTTGTTGTGTTTCTTTCCTTATACTACTTGTTTTCCTGTTCACAAAGTAGTGTAGTTGTGAGGGTAACAGCCCTTTATATATAGCACAATCTTTACGTAACATGGTTCAGCCATTTAGAACTCAAATGAAGCTTCGTGCCATAGCTTAAATAAATATTTTACTTTAGATTGAGTGCCGTGGGCTGAGTGTTTGTGTCCTTCCAAAATTCATATATTGAAATCTTAACCCCCAAAGGTGATGTAGTATTAGGAGGTGGGTCATTTGGGCTGTGTTTAGGTCATGAGGGTGAAGACCCACGAATGGGATTAAGGCCCTTACAAAAGAGGCCCCAGAGATTCCTCACCCCTTCATCCCTGTGAGGACACGGTGAGAAATCTGCGATCCGGAAGAGAGCGCTCACCTGACTATGCTGGCTCGCTGATCTCAAACCTCCTGCCTCCAGAACTGTGAGAAATAAGTTTCTGTTGCTTGTAAGCCACCCAGTCTGTGGTATTTTATAATAGCAGCCTGAACAGACTAAGACGCTGAGATCTCAGATTTTCAAGTAGGAAGTCCTGCTTTTTTACTCTTATTTCCTTATCTGAATGCATTCAATAGGTCTAGTAATTTTTCAGCCCTGGACCATGCCTCCTTAGCTCACCACATACCTTGAATATCAACTAGCGCCAAGGGCCACTTCTTGGGTTTGTCCTGTCAGTTTCTAATTTAGGAAAATGGGATGCAGCAGCCTCCTTGTATTCTTTATACACATTCAATACTTCCACACCTTTTAAACCCTCAGGGACATTCAAGGAAACCTCACACTTTTGTGTCATTTTCTGCTCAGATTCAAGGCCATCAGAATTATAATTAATTTGCATTTTAGACCCTTGTGTAAGAGGATGTCACGTCTTGGAAATGCTATCGGTTGATAAAATAAAGCAAGAAGCACCCACTGCTCTGATACACTTAATTAGGAATTCCAGGTAGTTACTTATTATGTCCCTTTACATTTCTGGAAATTTATAGAGAAAATTGTTTCTTCCCCTTTTGTGTCAAAAGAAAGAAAGAAAGGAAGGGAGGGAGGGAGGAAGGAAGGAAGGAGGGAGGGGGGAGGGAAGGAAGGAAGGAAGGAAGGAAGGAAGGAAGGAAGGAAGGAAGGAAGGAAAGAAGGAAGGAAGCTATTCCTTCAGTACAGGAAAGCTTTTCTTTTTCAGAGATAAGATCCTTAAGTGACCTTTGTTAAACATATTTTTCTATCCTAATGTTTTCCTTTACCTTTTGGTTGTTAGAAAATAGCCTAAGTCTGAAAAAAGGCAAATATTTAGTTAGGTACACTAAAAGCACAGCATGGAAGAAAATGAACTCTTTGTTTTATTTTTTTATTTTAACAAATACTTATATTTTAAGTGCTTTAAAGTATTACTCATTTAATCCTTATTATAACCCTGTGAGACAGAGTACTATCATTATCCCATTTTACAGATGTGACTAGATAATATTATACGGGCAATGGCAAAGTGTTTGAGTCCTGTATACAGATATAGAATTATAGCAGAAGTAAAATGTTGACTACTAGCTTCTTTAAAGAGTCGTTATTCCTCTGTGGCAGCTTTCTTACGCTTAATCTCGATGGTGAGTCAAATTTATATTATGTTATGAACAGCTTCTCCAAGAATTCTAGTGGACAAGTTCCTGATGTTAATTCTAAAGATGAACTTAGTGTATTAAATTCTGCACCACAGTGAGTCACATTATAGTGAAGCTTCAACATGCGTTCTTTTTATAGTTAGAGAAGCAAATTAAAGGAGATTTAATTTGCTTTTGAGCCGCTCTCCAATTTAATTGTTCACATTTATATAATAGGTGGTAGCATAACCTATTGGAAAGGATAGCCAAAAGCAATTGAGTTCTATTTGTTCCTTAATGGACTATCTGTGTGATTTCAGGTAAATCCTTTTATCTTTTTCTGATTTTTGTTTTCTTTTCAGTAAAGCAAGAATAGCCACTTTTATTTCCCTGCCTATTTCCTAGTACTAGTCTGTGAAAAAACGCAGACCAGCTATTGCTCAGGAGGAGGAGAGGCACAGCTGGGTGTCCCCTTTTCTTTTCTTTGCTTTTAGGCTACTTGTAATATTATCCGCTATTCTTGCCTAAATGGCATTTTGTGATTTTGATGGACAAGGAGTCCTTGTGCAGTTTGTCAAACAACCTATTACAAAAGCTTTTTGATAAAAGCAATATTTTAACACTTTACTGACTCTAGAAGACTGCTCCTTGAGATTGTATCTGCTTTGATGTAATGGGCAGAGAGGTTAACTTCTTTACATTTTTTACAGAGTTATTTATTAAGTGTCCACCGAAAGTGAATGGATAGGAAGTAATATGGGTCAACGTTAAAGCAGAATTAAGAAACCCTGGTTTTTAGTTCCTGCTTTACCGTTTATAGGCACCAGTCTTCAGATACATTATTTAAGTCAGTTGAAATTTGGTTTCCTCATCTATTAAATGAAGCTACTAATATCTCTTCTGCCTTTGAAAACCATAGATGCCATTTGTCTTATTGATTTTTATAGATAAATGACAGTGATATTTAGAAATGAAACTAGTTAAAGGAGTAACGGAACCTGTTCTCGTTTTGCATGAGCAATAACATCGTTAGTTCTTTTAATTTAAATGACAGTGTAATAAATTGACTATGTACTTTTTCTTAGGAAATCCAGACTGTTAATGGAAACTTATTTGTACCGTTAACAAATCTATCCAAATATTTTCTCTGGGCTTCCAAAGTTTTAGTTAATTTTGGATTCCTTTGCAGATTTTCTTCCAAACCTCCTGTAATAATTATGTGGAGAATGCTCATAGTCTTTACTATGAGCCAAGGTCAAAATAGCACCAGACTCCTACTTAACTTCTCTTTTCTCTCTATCTATGTCTAAATTGGACTTACCATCTTTCCTCCAAAAATACTTCCTTCTTCTGAATTTCCTATTTGGTACACTTTATGGGATGTAAACCTGGAGTCATCACACAATCCTTCCCATCACCTTGTTCTCTCTTTTTCTCCGTTTTGCCTATCATAATCTATAAATCACCAAGAACCATTTATTTATTCTTCCTCCTATTACTTATATATGCTCCTTTGCATAAATATTTCTTTTCAAAAATTTGAATAAATATGAGGAGCAATGTGTCAGTGGGTGAGATGCTATGAACCAGGAGAATTAAGGCCACTGGAAAGACCACTGATAATAAACCTAAAGTTAGTGCTAATCATAATAACAACAACTAAACATTTCCTTCTTTAAAACAAATTTGAAGAACAGATTTGAAAAGAGTAGCATGCTGCTTCAGCATTTATTGATTGACATGGAAATAAAAGCAAATCAAAAATGCTACTGTAAGCATTCACTAGTGTAAGACAGGTCAAACAATGTAACATGACATTTTATTTAATAACAAAGTTAATGACAACAGTAAAATATGTTGATAGTTTTTGGTTGTCTTGTGTGTGTGCATGTTGTGTTGTATGTGTATTTTTGTGTAGGAGGTACTGTTATAAGATAGTCTATTATCATGCATATAAGAAAAATACTTAATATATATTAAACATTCTTCTAAATGACTTCTCAGATAGACTATTATTTCAACATCATAACAGTTCCATGCAACAGTTACTATTATTATGCCCATTTTACAGATGGCCACAAATGAGGCAAAGAGCAGTTGTTTGTCCAGAGGTACAGATATCGAGTAAGTAGCACAGATGGGATTCTTACCCAGGATATTCATATTCAGAGGCTAACCTCTTAACTTCAACACATGTTCCTATTCTGTCTCATGAGAATTTAATCATCATCCTTTATAAGTAGTCATACTATGAACCTCATCAGGTTCTGTTGCAGAATCATCTACAATAGAGCCTAGACTGTAACTCTATTATTGGGGAAGTAATACACACCTGACATATACTTTGCTGGTTTTGACACTTTCAAATTTAAATTCAAACTATCTGTGGATGGGTTGATTAGAGGTCACTGAGTGAGAGAGAGATGAATGACTGGAAGAAGGGAGAGCAACCCAGAGCTATGCATGTGGAGGGATTGGAGGTGTTGGGGAGAGGTAGAAATGGGCCCTATCACAGAGTCTGATTTGAGGTTGATCTCTCAGTGGCCCAAAATGATCTGTGCTTGACCCTTGGGGGGAAATTTAAAGAGTGGCTCCCCATCCCACTGAAAAATCTGTGACATGCTATGACTGTTGTACAAGATAAGTGTGTATATAGGGCAATGGTTTTCAGCTGGAGGCAATTCTCACCCTCCCCTGGGTGGCATCTGGTAATGTCTGGAGACATTGGTGATTATCATGACTCAGGGGTAGGTTTGCTACTGGCAGCTAGTGGCTAAAGGCCAGGGATGCTGCTAAACATCTGACAATGCACAAGACAGGCCCCCCTGCCACAAAGAATTGTCTGGTCCAAAATGTCAGTAGTGCCACCATTGAGAAACCTTGATAAAGGGGAATCCGGTCCTCTTTGCTTCATCACACAGACTTCCACAAGTGTAGTTTTGACACAGTGTAAATTCTTTTTTTTTTCTTGTCTTTCTGTGTCTGGTTTATTTCACTTAGCATAACGTCCTCCAGATCCATCCATGTTGTTACAAATGGCAGGATTTCCTTCTTTTTAAAGGCAGAATAACATTTCACTGAATGGTAATACAACATTTTATTTATCCATTCATCTGTCGGTGGATATTTAGGTTATTTCCATATCTTTTTTTTTTAACATCTTTTTTGGAGTATAATTGCTTTACAATGGTGTGTTAGTTTCTGCTTCATAACAAAATGAATCAGCTATACATATACGTATATCGCCATATCTCCTCCCTCTTGCGTCTCCCTCCCACCCTCCCTATCCCACCCCTCTAGGTGGTCACAAAGCACCAAACTGATCTCCTTGTGCTATGCAGCTGCTTCCCACTAGCTATCTATTTTACATTTGGTAGTGTATATATGTCCATGCCACTCTCTCACTTCGTCCCAGCTTACCCTTCCCCCTCCCCGTGTCCTCAAGTCCATTCTCTACGTCTGCGTCTTTATTGCTGTCCTGGCCCTAGATTCTTCAGAACCATTTTTTTTTTTTTTTTTTTTTTTTAGATTCCATATATATGTGTTAGCATAACAGGAAGCACCATAAGCCATAGGGTCATACTGCAATGGTCATGGTAAAGCTTCCTGATGCATTTTCATCTTGATATGGGAGAGTCTAGAAGAAATCTGGGACATTATATGGAAGTATTTGTGGAGCATTCTCTGGTGACTTCTAGAAATAGTACAGAAATAAGTTGGAAGGAAAACCAAAGATTCCTCCCTTCTCTCTCTGCTCACCACATCTGCATCTCTTCCTTCTTCCCTTCCTCCTTTTCTTTCCTTCCCCCCCCTCCTTCCGTCCTTCCTTCCTTCCTTCCTTCCATCTTTGTCCTTTCAAACAAAATAATTTTACATCTATTATATGTTAGGAAATCTGTATAGATACAAAGAGGAAAAAGACAAAATGTCAAAATGGAATTAAAATGTTTTAGAATGCCTATGACACTATATAGTCTCTATTTATCTGTTTAGAACATAATCATGATGAAACCTAAGGGATAAATTAAATACATATATGGGTCGGCCAAATTTCCTCAAGCAAATACAGCGACACTTTAACCTTGTAGTCCCAAATTCAGTATGTGTGAGCTCTGAGAAATTTGTGTAGTTTTATCATGAGGGGGAACCAAATAGGATGGTTTGGGTGTTCCTGTGCAAACTATCATCTTTAATAGAAAAAAATAAAAACAAAAACATAAAGCCCATGTCCTACTGACTAATCTCTCAGATTAGGGTTAGATTCAGAGAGAAGACTTTTCATTAAGAAATAAACAACTCACAACAGGAAATGCAGGTATTTACAATTGTTTCTTTCCTTTTGAAATAACACTGGGAGATTGGGGAAGGCACTGAATTCAGTAAGTGTATCTTTCACAAAGTTTTCCTGATCAGTGAAAAGTGGCCTTATATGTGTATTTCTTTTTAGAAAAAATTATCTGTAAATTGTGTTTATAAACAAGTTTTTAGTAATTATCCTCCTGGTGTATTCTGCTAAAATCAAAAGGAACAATCAAAGCTCCAGAAGAAGCTGTAAGAAAAAGAAGAAGGGCAAATATTTCAGCAAGGTAAATCCAAAGCAAACACCGAAACATGAGGTTGTAGACAGTGGCATGAATGTTAATGAACAGAAAGCCATATAGTAGAAATCTGCTAAATGCATAGTTGAGGGAATTGAGAAGACATTTCCCTAACAGTTTGTTCCTGTTGCTTATAATTTTAAAAAAAGTACTGCAGGATGGCCCAGTTCAGTCCCAACATCATATTATGCAGATGCATTACAATTCCCTACTGAAGTTCTGCAGAAGAGTTGAGTCTAATTTAGCACAGTTGTTTCACACGATATCATAAAGATCAGTAAATGAATAACCAAAGCATGTGTGAAAGGCTGAGAAGTGACTGCAGTTTTGCAACCCAAAACTGACTATTCTTTGGAGGTTCACAAATTTGTGTGAAGGGGAAAAGAAGCAATATATAACAACAACAACAAAATTGACACCAGAGTTACTTAACTGTAGATATTTACCTTCAACTTCAACATGTATTTTCTTTATATCTTTATTTATAATAATGAAACAGAAAGCTTTATGGTTTTTAGCCAAGGGAAGAGCTCACCTTAGAAGTTCTGTTTATCTTTATGGTATCCTGAGAAGGAAGACATGCTGGCACTCTTAAATATAGCTGATAGGACAAATCATGAAGGTAGGCTTATGTCAGACATTCAGTCTTCAAACTAGGCATACACTTACATATTAGTTCTTTATACTTCAGAAGAGAGTTTCACATGTAAAGACCTATCTCAACCATCTATTAAACATTAACCCTTTTCACAGAGAGGAGGAATGGTATTTGTTTATGTACTTATTCCCTTATCCCTTCAACAAAGATTTATGAAGTGTCTGTCATAAACAATATGGAGTCTGTTACTTGAGATTTATAGTCAAATTGAGAAGACAAATTTGTAACTAATGAACAATCATACAATTTGATAAGAACTAAAAGAACTTATGGGTCTGCAGAGAATGAAGTGCTTGGGGGAGAATGAACTCTATCTGGAAGAATGGGGAGAATTTAGGGAAGTATTTATAAAAAAGGGAGAGATAAGTTGTATAAAAGATTAGCAATATTTCCCTAGACAGAAGTTAAATTTGTAACATTGAATGCTTTGCTGCTATTTTTTATAAGACCCCCTAATTCATCCATGTGTCAGATACTAGTTTAAAAAGGTGAGCTACAAGCACCCGTTAGTATTCTTGCCAGTTAACATAGAATGTGTCACCACATCTGAACCTTATCATTGCCAGGATACAATATCCTTATCACCTTACCCTGGCTTTGGTGTTGGACTTGAGGTTGCCTATGTAGACTCTGTCCTGGCTTGCTCTTCTCTATGAATTCTTCCTTTGTTTCTCTAAGCACTTAACCCCTGCCATTAATTATTTGGCTGGCATAAAAGGCAGACCACCTCTAGTCCCTCTGAGAAGAGAGTGATTCACCGGGCAGAGGAAAAAGTATATGCTAAGGAACTAAGAAGTGATAAATTGTTGGTGTTTCCAGAAATGCAAAATTTTTTTTTGGTCTGGAGCACAGAACATGTGTAAGTCAGATAAAACCGTAGACATAAAATTATTTCTTCTCTGCCATCTACAGATCTAAATTTTTTGTACGTGTGTGTGTGGTAAGGATCCACTGAACGACCTTACGTAAAGGAGAAAATGGATTAGACTTGTATGTTAGAAAGATGATACAATGGACAAATAGTGTAGAATAGGGTTACTGATACAAAGCAGTAAAAGTGACAGTGGAGATGAGTGGATAGGTTTCAAGAGTTATTTAAGAAGCAGTATCTCAGGACTTGATTTCTTTTCTGTCCCATTGACCCCTTTTTTATACCTGTGATAGTGAAGAGTAAAGGATGATTGCCAGATTTTTAGCTTCAGGTAAAGAATGGTCATTCCCTAATTTTACACCTATATACCTTTCCATTTGCCACCTTACCACATAATTTAATAGCTCTGTTTACTTGTCCAGCTTCCCCAACAGACTGTGAGCAACTTGATCTGAAAGACATTCTTTTACCTCTTCCAGCTTTGTACAGTCTGTTCTTAAAATAGTTCTTTACACACAGCAGGATATTAATAAAGATTTGCTACATAAATAAAGATAGAACAGCTCTTAGCATGTCAGTGAGTAAAGGGATTGTAGAGCCTGGTAGAGAAACTTGGGAGTTACTGGAATAGTCCTTAATTATAGTTGGGATTACCTAGAGGGAAGTGTACATAAAGGGACTATAAAAACAATAGGTAGTGATTATTGATATTGTGGCATGCACCATGCTAAGTGCTTTATTTACACTGTCTAATTTAATCATCTAACAGCTTAATGAGTAGTTGTTCTTATTGATGACATTTTATAGCTGAGAACCAAAGAGGTCCATTGAGGAATTTTGAGGAACAACAGATTTTCCGAGGTGGGTGTAGGAAGAGGGATTTTTGAATGTGACAGAAATGGAATGGGCAGAGTTAGAAGAGAATCTCTGGGCAGAAAAAGAGGACCAAGGACAGAATCCTAAGGAACAACAACATTTGTGGAGGTGGACGTGGAGAGGGGTCAGCAGGGGACTTACAATAAGTGATCAGAAATTTAGAAGAACGGGCAGAAACGGGAAAAAAGTTTTGAAAAGAAAAGGATGGCTTGGTAGGCCAAGACTGTGAGAGGTCAAGTTATTTGAGGATAAAAGAAACCTTAAGTTGGGCCCTTGCAACGTGTTCTGTGCACTGTTAGCAGGGTGGTGGGGTGGAAACTGAGGACAAAGGATGAGGAGTGAATTGAAGAGCAGTGAGTGGGGTAGTGAGTAGCTGCCTGAAGGGCGGCAACACTGAGAAAATCAGTGGTGAGGAGAAGATGCACAGGTCCCTACCAGAAGAGAAGGAGATCCAAGAAGATTCTTTTTTTTCCCTTAAGATAGAAAAGAGATTTAGCATTTTGTTTATAGATAAAGGCTGAGGGGAAGGAGCCACTGAAGGTGGTGAAGATACAACAGAAGGGAATATTGAGAGAATAATATCTTGGAGGCTGTTGGAGGAGACGGGTCAGAAGTACAGAGAAGGGCCGAAGAAAGGACATCTCCCCTGAGCCTTGTTTCCAGGGTTCAGAGGCAGATTTGAAACACTGGGTAGTATGAGCAAGAGGAAATGTGAAGAGCGAGCTAAGGGATTAGGTAAGTTAGACATAGAAAAGCTTTTCATGCTATTCCTAGTGTAGAACTGGGGCAGACTATAAAGTTTTATATATTTTTTCAAAAGAAAAATAAATCAATGTAGTACATCTGCATAATATGGCTTTGTACTGAAATGAACCTCACTATGGTGCCTTCTTCAGAATTAACAGAAAGAGGCATAAAGTGTTACAGAAAGTAGTTTCATTTAATTTACTGTATTTCATTTGTTTAACATGGCGTTTGCAATTGATGTTCCTTTTGGTATGATAACTACCTACAAATTACCATGCTTTCTTCCTCAGAAATTCATCCTCTTTGAAAAGAAAAGGATTTACAGTTTATATTAACTTTTATTTTTAAAAATGTATATTTGTGAACAAAAAACATACAAATCTGTATATTTCCTAGCTACATTTATCCAGTCATATATTAATGATTAAGTCAAATTAAACCGTTTTAAACAACAGCAAAAAATAAAACAAATGAAGGCAAAAGGAATAAAGGATAAAGTAACTACTGCATAAAATTCAATAGAAAGTGAAAAATTTTAGGTTGTTGTATGGTATAATGGGTTTATGTTAACTTTTTTTTCCCTAGGAGAGGGGACTTTGCACATAATAAGACTACTTAATAGCATATCTCATGACATTTGAGAAGAAATTCAATTCCCAAACATGACTGCAACAGGGAGGAAGAGGGGAAAAAAAAAATCAACATTTTCTTCCCTAAAAAATGTTGATTTTTCTACTATCTCATTCAACTCTCAAAGTAAGATATTTTTACATATAGCATGCCAGTAGGGGTTGCCTACATATTTACCAATTAAAGTTTAGTTAGTAATTATTATTCAATCATTTTATGGCTAGAATGTCAAACCAAGGTATACTTAAATGAAACAAAAAGTAATATCTCTATTATCTGGACCAGTAAACATGTATTTTGATAAAGAACTGACTATATTTCCCTCTGGTAATAATTTATTATGGGAACAGAAGGGATATTTAAATATGACTCTCTTCTTGCCTGCTGACTCTTTACTTTAAGAAGAACAGTGTCGTGTTCTGTTTTCTACCTGGATATTTCTAGGATTCCATGTCATTAGGAGTAGGTCCTCCTCAGAAAGATCTCAAGATCTTAAGACCTAGATCAGGTCTTAATAGGAGAGTGACCATATGTGTGTTTGCTCAACATTATGTCCTAGACATCAATGTTCCACTGACTAAACTATTTTACTCTTGGATAGACACTGCTTCCAGTATTTAAATATAAGGAGTAACATATAAAGTGATTATTTCCTTTTAGATATGAATTTATCAGAAATAAATTCTCACTTGATAGAGCAGGAAACAAGATGATAGTTAGGGGTAAGAAAGTGTTTCCTAAAGGGTGGACAAAATCCCCAGAAAGTGGAGCTAGGGGATTATCACTAAAAACTTTGCTTGCTTCTTCATTGTGCATGTGGCCAAAAGCAGCCTTGTCTTGAGAAACCCTTTGACACTGGGCTTTTTCACGTGCAAGTGCTATAAATGAACTTTCCAAGAAACATATCAAAGGGTTTCATTTCTATTAGAGTCTATTTTTCACCTAAGTTCATTTAAATAGAATTTCTTGTCCTGCTCATATAAGTAACATGTCTGGCTTGCCTAAATATATGACAATTTATTTTTCTTCTCTCAGATTTATGGAAAGTTCATGGAGACCAGATTCTCCCCTTGCATTGTGGAAGTGCACAATTTATTCTTATGAATGCCATTCTCAAATATACCAAATACAGTATGGACTTTCAGGAGTGTTTAATTTAATTGCTCCCCTAAATCTCCAAGCTTAAAGGAATTGGGTTGGTAATGATATTTCCACTTTAATGTTTCTTGGTATAATAGTCTCAAAATAATGTAAAAATAGTGTTTTTCATAACATTCTGTGAATCAGTTGTCTAAATCTTTTGGAATATCCAAAGGCCTTTGCTTAAATTTATTTGGAGAAAACAGTGATTGTGGAAAGCCATCACTTGTAACCAGTTGCATATCATAAACATAGAGCTTATTTATATATAAATCATTATTGCTTCCTCTGTTAGGCAATTAGTAACTGAGTTTCAGATGCTTACAAATTTTGGCTTTTAGTCACTTTTCTTCTAGTTATTACCCAAACTTATATTAGATACAATTAACTGTAAATTGCCCCATGCCATACAGGATTTTATTTAATTATTCAACAGTCCTGTGTGGGAGATGTCAGTATTGCTCCCTTCTTATAAATGAGGATTCTGCAGGTCAGAGATGGCAAGTGATTGGCTCAAGACCTCACAGCCAGAATGTGACAAAATTAAGACCCAGTTCCAGTCTCTGACTCCAAATACAGTGCTCCTGCCATCAAAAGCAAACCAAGCAGCCTCTCCAAGGTCTGCGTTTTGCTGTGACAGGGAGAGCAGAAAAGCACAAGAGGGTGATTTCTCACAGCTGGAAAGGAAAACGGCTTTAGACTCCCAAGGAATAGGAAATTTTCAGCCCGGTTAACGCATAGAGAGTTCCATGAGTGACTTTCTAATCATAATTCTTTCTATGGAAAGTCAGTGTAATGAATGTAAGCTCCCTGAGATAGAAGCACACTGTAAGTCCTTCTGAAATCACTGTATCAAATGTGCTCTGCTGTTCAAATATACAAAATCTCACCCTGAGACACTTGACTCTGAGATACATGTCAGAGATGTGTGCAGACCTGACTTGCAAAGTAGTTGTCTAGGGAGAAAAACACTGTCCTGTGCATTCAGGACTGTCATGCGCATTCAGGACTGTCATGCAAAGGGTCAAGGGTATTGCACTTTTTGTATAGGAATTCACCTTCTTCCACTCTTTTATTAAGGCATTACTATGGTTGCTGAAAAATGGGTTGCATGATGTCTGGAAACATAAGGAAAAATATAGTTATAATTTTTTTTGCTAATTTATGTTGCTAACTGTGAGCCTTAGAAAATTCTGGTAGAAACCGTGAAGGTAGTTTAAAGTGTAGGATTTGATCGGATAAGACAGGCTCCTGTGTTGGAGAGAATTAAGGCATCCACATTTCTATGACTACGTGCTACAGAGTTTGAGGGTAGAGATTCTGATTCAGATTACCAGGGTGAACACTGTCTATGCCACTTATCAGCTGTGTGTCCATGGGCAAGACAAACACTCTGTGCCTCAGGTTTCTCGCCTTTTTAATGGGACCTTAATAGTATCTATTTCATTGTGTTATTATGAGGATTAAAGTGGTTCATATTTATAAAGTATTTGAAACATTGCTTGGCATGTGTAAAAAAAAGTGTTTGCAAGATAAAAGTAAGTTATTTACATTGTTCTCACATATTAACTGTTCTACTTACTGAAAATTACAGAGTTATAGAAATTTAGAATAAGGGAGAACCACATTGCTCATTAAAGAAAAATGGGGCATTAAGCAGTGTACTCTCTGCCTTCTAATGACAAAATTCCTTCTTCAACTACCTGTTACTAAAAAGCTTCTTCTGGTGCCTCAATTTCATTGTCAGGAAGTTTCAGCTTTAATGAGAAATAAAGTAATGTGCTGGGACTGTTTATTTATAGTAACTTGTGAAATTAAAGTATCCCATTTAAAGTCTGCTTCTGTTTGCACAGTACTAGAAAAAAAAAAACCAACCAAAATTCTCAGTTTAACTTTTAATTAAGCAAGCAGTATGGTGTGTTTTGAATCTGGTTACCTGTTGATGAGGCTACTGTGTAGGTAAATGGTATTGATCGGTTGGGTGGGAAGTTTCTCTGGAAGCTTTCTGACACTGGGCACAAAGACAAAGCTCTAGGGATGTCTTCACTCCTGTTTTGGACCACCTCTTTTTTGAGTCTATCTTGAGGAGGTAATTAAAGAAGAACATTGTGGAGTATAAATGAAAGGATTCAAACTCTAATATTATATGACTGTGTCACTTTTCTTTCTGGATATCTTGTTTTCTCTTTTTTGTTCACTGAATTTGGCAGCTTGAACATAGAAAAAGATATATACTGTAGAGATGCTACCATTAAGACAAACGGGTTTTTTTCCTCTGTCTCTTTAAAAGAGTCCTGGGGAATTCCTTGGCGATCCGGTGGTTAGGACTCGGCGCTTTCACCGCCGGGGGTCTGGGTTCGAACCCTGGTTGGGGAACTACGATCCTGCCAGCCACTCTGTGTGGCCAAAAATAAAAAAAATTAAAAATAGAGTCCTGACCTTTTGATATTTTAATCACAAACTCTCAACTGAATTTTACTTTTCTTATGTGATACAGATTTTTGTTGTAGTATTTGCTTTAATAATTCATATTATAAATATGACTAATGTCTATGGGGCAATGGTTTTAATCAATTTATCATAAAATATCTCATTGTATTTCATATTACAGTGGAATCAAGGTCACCTTAGTCTTATAAAATTAGCAAGATATTTCCCTCTGACATTCTATTTGACATACTCTTTTAATTTTTAAAGTGCTTAGGAGTTGATTTGTTTTATTCTATTATTGCTTTTTTAACTTTTGTTTGTGTTCTATCACTATGTTAATTGCTGTGTTTGCATAAATCATGTTCAAAAAATTAAAATGCCTTATATTTCCAATTAAGTTTTTGAATAAATAAGAATGGAATTTTACAAGTATATAATGTGTTATCTAAATGCATTTTATGATTTTATTATTAATAATCAGTCAATAGAAAGACATGAAATCTGTATTAACTGTGAATTTAGTTTCACTGTAAAGGAAGTATGATATAATCTACACATCATTATATGGTCTACACATAATCATTACCAGTAGCTGTCTCTGAGGGAGCCCCTTCAAGGGTGATAGCAGAGGGAGACAGATAAGAACCAGCTAAAGGGGACAGTTAAAAAATTGAGCAGAAATAATAAAATATATATAAAATAATAAAGAGAGTATCTATCAAAAATTGTTTAAATGATACCAAAACTACCAGAAAATTCAGTGAAAAATTCAATCAAAACAAATACTGTATCATCAACTTGCCAAAATATTTTTCTTCTTGTATTTGATCATTGCTGTACTACACATTGTACGTAGTCATTCATACATTATCTCATTACCTCAGTAAATGCTGAATCCCAGCCTTTGTTCAAGAAATGTAAAGGAGATTATTCAGCCAATTACCACATAATTCAAAAAAATTTCATGGATGGGTAATGCTTAGTTGAGAAAGGAGCAGTTCAATCCATTTAAGTATTTTCATAATTAAAATTATATTAACTTAGACCTCTAAATCAAATAGCCCATATTTGATTTTATATATGCACATAAATTCATATATATGCATAAATTATGTATTTATATTGGTTATTAATTTTACACAGTCATAATCTAGGTTGTGCAAAAGTGTAATGTGTTTATTTCTTTAAATCCAACAAAACTCATGGGCTTTCATTTCTGCTTGGTTGTAGGGCACTTATTCTAGCCATTTTAAGGTAACCCAGTCATGTCCAATTTTATAAAATATATTTTTAAATATAAATTTTAGAGTCGTTTTAGATTTACAGCAAAATTGAGCAGAAGATACAAAACTTTCCCTTATGTCCCCTGTCCCCACACACGCATGGCCTCCACATTATTAACATCCCCCACCATAGTGGTGCACTGTTAGAACTGATGAGCCTGCCTTGAGACGCCATTACTACTCAAAGTCCATAGTTTACATTAGCGTTCAACTCTTGGTGTTGTACGTTCTATGGGGTTTGAAAAATGTCGAATGACATAAAGCAACCGGTATAGTATCATACAGAGTAGTTTCACTGCCCTAAAAATCCTGTGTTCTGCCTATTCATCCCTCCCTCTCCTCACCCTCTGCAACCACTGAACCCTAGTGAAATTTACTCTGTTATTTCTCTTTTTATACTAATCCACTGTTCGTTTGTCTTTTTTTTTCCTCCCTGTAAGAGAAAACTGTCATGATTCTTCTGTATTTTGTTTTATGGCACTATCTTTATGTCTGGTTCCTCTGTGATTTTGCTCTTGATATTTAAAGGCAAGTCATTAGAATTCATAAAAACATTTTTTCTTACTCACTCATGTAGCTCTGGCAGTCAAAAGTCATGGTGTCAAGACTGTTATCTTGGCTATTTGCCAAAATCTACTTACAATTTCAAAATCCCAAAATTTGTCTTTCTTTTCTTTCTACATTGTTCCTGTCCATATAATGGTATAAAGTCTCTGCTGTTAAGTAGCAAAGAGAGGTAGGGATAAATGAATTTAAAATATGGTTTAAGTCACAAACCCTACTCTATTATATTTACATTTAATTGTGTATTGCACTTTAATGGGTACCACTTGTTTTGTTACCTAGAATACCTTCCTTCCTCCAAGAACTACTTCTGTCTCCACTCAAATGATATGGGTTCTAACTGAGCTTTCATCTTCTTACAACATCCCATCCACTGACCACATTTGGTTGGTATGGTGGGGTAGGGTCTTACTTCTTCAGGGCTAATCAGAAGCTTTATGGGAATTTTTTTTAAAGAGAGAAAATATGATATACATCTGGAGGTGTGAGGGTTATGTCTAAGAAAACAGTTTGTAATGAGAGAAAGTAAAGCCAACACACAAAGGCAAGCAGAGATAAGTGATGGAGAAAGTTGTGAAGGTACAATTGGAAAATAAGATTAAAAGAACATCTATCTAATCCTTCACTTTCTAAAGTTCTTTGGATATTGGTTCAGGGTGGACACTGTTCACGATTTGCAAAGCCTGGACCTGTGTGACCTTGAACAAGTTAAACTTTCTAAGCTAAATTTATCCTTTCTGTGAAATAGGCTGACAGTGCCAATTTAAATGGGCTAAGCATACACCTGTCATTGTATAACTTGTCATCTGATGGACTTAATAATAAAGCTAGTCTTAACCTTAATTCAGTCTTTTGTTTTCCTCATAGATAACTTAAAAAGATGATTTCCTATATCATCATGGTTTTAGTGAATAACACTTCCTGGTTATAAGGAGTAGAAAATGCAGATGAAATTGATGTTTTGTTTTGTTTTGGCCGAGCCGCGCAGCTTGTGGGATCTCAGTGCCTAGACAAGGGATCGAACCTGCAGTGAAAGCCCGGAATCCTAACCACTAGACAACCAGAGAACTCCCTGGTGTATTATTTAATCAGAGAAATGTAGGCTTAGCCATCTTTAGTCCCAATATTTAAATATGTCTTATCTCTACAGAAACATTCTGAAATAGACAGTGCTTGCACAGAATCAATGACTAATAATTGCAAATTTCCAACTTAAGTTTTTTTGCAGTATAAGATTTTCTCTTTTTAATATTATAGGAAGAGAAGACTTACAAATGACACTATTTCTGTAACATCGATTCAAAAGAAATACAATTCTATACTGAGTCCTCTCATATCCCTTTTACCCTTCAAGCATAACCTTGATTTTTTGAAGAGCACAAAAATATGTGAGTTACATTTATAGTAGTTCTGCAGAAATACTAATGACTTTAAGTTCATCAGTTTGTCATCACAAAATTGCCTTGACAAATTGAGTAGGTATTCATCTTTTCCTGTCAGTGAATGGAGAAAAGGCAGCCAGTGAGACGGAAAGGCTATTTCTTCATGGTGTTTGTGGTCACTTAGCATTGCTAGGCTAGGCCTTCATAGACAGTACTTTGTGTATGACTGAAACAGACCAATGTAGACAGAGGCCAAAGACTTTGATTACTGTTACCCTATAAGACTGTACTTTTCCTTTTAAACGGTGGAAGGCAGAACTTCTTGGTAGGAAGATCCTCAGTCTGTTCATCATCCATATTTTTAGGGCCAGTTGCTCTTTAAGAAGTTTGAATTTTGGGATTCTGATTATAAAAATAATTTCATGTTTACTGTTGAACATTCGGATTAAACAGAAAAAAAAAAAAGAAAAAGAAAAACACACCTTTCATTCCACCACTTAGAAGTAATCACTGTTAATATTTTTTCCATGTCTGGGTTGGCATTTGTGAGATCTTTCTGTGTAATCAGTTTTATCTTCTGTCATTCTCACCTACTGTTGTAGGATACGCATTTTTTTTCTCATCATTGAAAAACTTTTGGACGTGTAATATTTATAAGGCTGCATGATGTTTGCTGTAAAATAATGTTTCATCCTTTATTGTTTATGTTCATTTTTAGGTTTCTAGAATTATAAATAATGTTGTAATGAATATTTTTTTCTTTCCCCATGAGAAGAGCATAATGAAACCAAGGAGTGCTTTGGGAGAACAACTGCTCTTTCCATTTTGCTCCAACATGTTTTGAAGTCCTCATTTCTTATGAGGCCCATCATATGTTAAAACAATTAGTGCATCTGAGGAAGAATGTGTGTATATATATATATATATATAGATAGATATATACACATACCTATATATATGTAACTGAATTGCTGTGCTGTACACCTGAAACTAACATGATATTGTAAATCAACTATACTTCAATAAAAAAATAAATAATTAAAATTAAAAACAAAAACAAAACCCAAAAAGCAGTTAGTGTAGTTTTGCTGTAGGTACTCTGATGCACAAGACCAGGGAATGGGATATAGTTGTCCCTTGCACTCTGTACCCTGATTCTAAAAGTAATTTTAATTTCTGTAATCCATAGCTTTGTTGGGGTCTCTCCTATTGAAGACTCCAGTGTTCAACTTGTGTACACCATATTGCACTGCTATTGATGTTCACCAGATTGTTTTCCTTGATTCATGTCATGTTGGCACTCAGTAGAAAGCAGTGTGGCATGAGAGCTGTGGTATTGATGATTATATGTATATTTTACATGGTCTCCCAAACTCTAAATGAAGAAATCTTAGTAAACTTATTTATGATTGGAAATGGTGGTGTGGACTAATAACACTAAGATTAGCGTGGCGGTGTAGTTTAACTATACTGTATTTTAATCATATCATGGCTATTAGCTCTTATCCAGTCCCTTCAGTATTTTGTTAGGGTATTATGAATGCACTAAAAATTATACACCCCCAACTCCTAACATTGTTTTAAATTTTTATTATAGTTTTTCCTGAGCCTAACTGCCACATGGTTGATTAGTAAAATAGTGACTGAGAAAAGTAAGGTGAATGGAGGACTTTCATACTAAAATATTTTAGACATAAAACCACAGAAACTCATTCATATTCTCTCTCCCTCTCTCTCCTCTCTTTCTCTCTCATCACTGTTTAAATGAACCTACAATTACAAGGTTTCTGAAGAAAACCTTGGTTTGCCTCTGAGTGACGGTTAGGCAACTGAAATTTCATAACAGAATATGAAGAGAGGCTTAACTTCCACTGGCTCTGCTTTTACCTGGCAGCCTAAATTACCTGCATTGTAGGTACTGTAGGTACTTAACAGGGAGTATAATGCCAAATTCCCAACCTCTCAATATTTTTCAAAAGCTTGGCAGAGAAAAGCAACGCTTTTGGAGGATTGCTTGAGAGAAAAGCCATAAATTCACTTCTATGAATCAGTGATTCTCAATGGAATGTGGGGAGGTAAGGGAAGAAGGGAGGAGGAGGAAAGGGGGGAGGCCTGATGTCCTCTTCACAGGAGGGCCTGGTTCCCTAGGTGAAGACTAGGTTTTGGTGATCCACTTTTCCAGACATCCCTGCTCCCCTCAGGTGCTGACGTGGATAAAATTTGAGAACTACTTCTCAAGTGTTGCTACAGTAGAGGTGACAAACTGGAGACTCTTGGTCAAATCCAGCTTGTAGACAGGTTCTCTCTGCCTAGTATATACAGCACACATACACACACACACACATACACACATTTTAACAAGGAATACAGAATTTCCATAAAATCCAGATTTCTCTGGAAACAAAAAAATCTGGCAAAGCTAGGCACATGTCCACGCATGGCAACAAATGCCTAGAAGTGGGAAACAGTTCTTTCTTTGATCACTATCCTTATTACTCCCTTTTTGCTTACACCTGGCTCACATCGCTGGCTCAGGTGACTTCTCTGGTCCCTGTAGGCACTGGAGTTTACCACCTTTGAGTAACAGCCTGATTCTAGATTATAGCAAAAGAACAAAGAACGGGGTAATTGGGCCACATCATTTGACTTTCTAGAAGTGATTTTCTGGATTTGTATTTTAGCCTGATTCCATAGGCCTTGTGACACAAGGAAATGGCCCTGTAGAACTCATTCCCGAGTTTACTTTAAGAATATTTCTTCATTATTTGGGAATTTTATAAATATAGTGGTTAAAAGGATGGACTCTGGAGCCAGACTGCCTGGAATCCAGTTCTACCTCCTGCATTTCCCAGCTGAAAACCTTTGGCCTGGCATTTGATTCAATTTCCTCTTCTGTAAAATGGAGATCGCAGTAGTACCACTTGTTTAGGATTTTTAAGATCAAATATATCAATTTATGAAAAGTGTTTAGGGCAGTGCTTAGCATAGACAAATATTTGAGGTGATACTATTACTAATATTATTACCTCCTGTTCCAGAAATAGAAATAGTTGTACTTGTTATTATGTTTTTCTATTTTATAGAGAATCTTAAACTTATAATGAATCATGTTTGTGTCTTTTAGAAAATTTTATATCACATTTGATGCATCTATTTAGTAAATATATTGCATACATCTTTTGTCCTGCCTCCATCTTATTTTCCTACTCTTCATTTTCTTCTGTGTATTTCTTAATTATTCTTGATTATTCTTATTTTGCTGTATTATGTGCACTGTTGTAAGTCATCCTGATTCCCCTTTAAAACAATACAGGCCCTAAAAATAAACTAAGAGCAAACAACATATGTGAGCTCTCCTACATAGACAAGTATGACCAGTAAAATGAATTATTTTCCAACAGAATTTCATGTGAAGTTTACTTTTCTGCTGACATTCTGAGCTTCCATTTATTTTCAGCTCTGTCTTTTAGCTTTAGGGATAAACTGATCCAGTCATCTTCGATAGCAGTATTCCAACAAGTTCCTGCAGTCACGTTATTTCCCAGATGTCTTCAAATATATTGCATTGCCACAAATTGATCTTTAGCTTGTCTTTAAACATAACATCTGAGTGTCCTATGCCCATTTGGCCTTTTTTAGGTCATGAAAGGCAACTGTTTTTATATTTAAATTTGCTACATAAGATGATACTAAAAAGCAACCATATACTCTATATGTCTCGTGTAAAATAGGCTATTTCTCCAATATAAATAAACCTATTTGGAAACGGTGAGCCTCCTAAAGGTTACTCCCAAGAGACTTAAGAGAATGCTTGGGGAATTTTACTATAATCTTTTGATACAACGAGTATGAGAAAATTTTATGATCCACCACCCTGAGGCTAGTAGAATGACGGGGCTTTATTTCTCTCCTTTTTAATTTGGTGGTAAATAAATGAGACAACTTTTAGTATGTTATCAGCCATTTTACATCAGGGAAACAGAAATCATTCTATTGGGGTTTGATATGGGGGATTGGTTACCAAAGTGAAGGATGGGCAGGAGAAGCACAGGGCTACAGTGGTGTCTTTTAGAGCCTTAGGAATCTGCTCACAACCGACATTGTTAGAACCCTTGTTCTGAGTAGGACCTCAGGAGCCCACACCCTCACTAACCCTTCCACTGTGTTCCTTCCTTCTTCTCTCCTAACGTCATGCAAGTGCTTCCCGTTCACAGAACTTAACTGGAAGAGAGCTGGCAAGGGGTTCCAAGAAGTGCAGTTTTGGGCTTCTACCACTGGCAATTCGGGGCGAGTATAGAGTAACATATTTTCCTGCATGTAGTTCTGTCCTTACCTTTTTATTACTATGAGTCACTTTGTTCTTCTGTTACTCTCATGTGATGTATTCATGAAGTATTCTAATTTTAAAACATTTTGAACTATATGAAAATATTTCTAACTCCAGGACTGTGTCAGTTACGTCATCAACACTTACAGGAGTCACTTATAGGTGTCTAACTGGAAATATTTTATGTTATTTTATTGCCAGTTATATGGTTTTTGCCAGTCCTTAAGTTGTAAATTTTTTTGATGAGGGAAAGTACTTAATGTACCTCTCCATTATTTTAGCTACTGAATTCCATGTTTCCTTGTAGGGGTCGAAATAATTTAATTCTTATATTTGAATATTTTCTCGGCCTTATTTATTTGGATTTGGTTTTCATTTTGGTTTCCTGATTTTCATAAACATGCATTTGTTTTTAACTGTCTTGTGTCAAAATATTGTTTTAAGCATTTGGCTCTTACATCAAAAACTATGGCTGATCAACTTTCATCTTGACTGCCAAAATATTCAGGTGAATTAGGGATTCTTAAAATGCATCATAAAATGCATCCAGAAAGACTAAGGTGTTCAAGCAACAGAGGCAGAATTGCTCAGAGCTGCACCAGTGTAACTGGGTTGGCAAGTCAACAATCTGAGTGGGAGGGCTCATCTCTCTCCATAGCCCTTTGTCCCCAGAAGGGTTTCTTGTCATTTTGGCAGTGGTTGACAGGACTCAGTTGAGCCCTGGAATGTGCTGTGGCTTCTGTAAGTGTTTCTGACATAATTGACATAGTCCTGGAGGCTTTTGACAAGTTTGTCAACCTAATGAATGGGCAACTAAGCCTTAAAACCACAGTAAAGGTTATGTAAGTTGTTCAATAGAGGGTGTAAAATCCAGGTAACCAAATAATGGTGTCAGAGTTATTCTGCTTGCCTGCTTGCTGATGACACTTCAACAGACCAAAATAAAAAAATCACCTTTGAAATAAACCTTCATCTCTGGGAGCATAATGTAGCATATGCCTTATAACAGAATTCCTTTTAAAAAAGTTATTTGTAACATTTATCTTCTCATTTGTTTATCATTTTCTTTTATATATGCTATTGCTGGAATGCTTAATGCTTTAGGCCTCTGATGAATACTGGCACTGTCTGAAAGGTTTAGGTTACTGTGGTGAATGTTTCCCAGAAAATAGAACAGTGACTACTAAGTAACTTTGCTGAAGTGAGGTTTAACAAGAGTAATTACAATTGCTTGGGATTTTATGTTTTAGGGGTAGTGTTCTATATGGAAATCACCAGAGCCTCTGACCCTCAAGTGTCACTCTATTTGAGCAGAATCATAATTAATCGTAATCAATAGTATCCAAGCTAAATTTTGAGAGTTGGACATAAAAATAACTGCATGTGCCTACAAATTATTAAACAAAATAAAATTATATTCTACCTTTATTCTTCCACTTCAAAGGTATGCTATTTGGCTTTGCAGACTAGATCTACTTGAGTATCTAACTTGGACCAGAATTTTAATGTTTAAGTCCATTTTTCTATGGGCTAAGGTCCGTGGCACCTCAGAAAGTCTGTTATTCTAACTTTATACAAGGATTAGAATATCTCCAAATGCAGAGAGGTCTGAGTTTCTTATCTTGAAGCCTATGATATAACTGATATTTTTACTCAGTGGAGTATGAATGCACAGAAGAGTATGGTCTAATAATCACTAAGTTTTTATGTGCTGTAATGAAGTTATTAGTTTATCCTGCTTTTTGGAGGGACTTTAATATTGCAATGAATCTAATTGAAGATACTCACCCTCCTTGTTCCTATGTTCATTCACTGTTAAAAGCTGGAAGGTGCATAAAAGATGGTTGTATCCAGTGATTCTCATTTTTCCCCAAGGGTGGGGTTTGGGGGTGATAAATGGGATAGTAGGTAATAAGGTGATGAGGCAGTAAGAATGAGGGTGAAGTTAAACACATACAGCCCTGCAGTCCCCACGTTTTCTCAGATGAAAGGTATTCTGACTTCATTTTATATATTTGGCATTCTCGTGACATGTGATTCTGCTGCCAACCACCCCACCTACATTTCAGATGAGGAAACCTGCCTCCAGAGAAGCTAAGTGGGTCACCCAAAACCACAGATCCACTGCATGGAAAACCAAATTCAGAGTCCAGATCTCCTGGATCCTAATATGATGTTTTTTCTCTTTTTTAATTCAATAAATAGGTTTCTAACAAGATTTCTGATAGCAGTGGGGGAAAAAAAACCTTTCATCCTTTCCAAGAACTTACAGTTTAACGAAAGAATAGATGTACAAATAAGTCTAATAAAGATGCATGCACCAAGAGTCTCTTAAAGAGGAAAGGCTGCTCACGTCTTTTTAAGTGAGTCAAGAGAAGTTCATAAAACTCCTATTTCTTTAAGATTTTTCCTTTATAGAATTAGCAAAGGCATTCTAGAAACTTTTCAAACAGTTGATTATTTATGGAGTTCTTCCCTATACTCATATTTTCATAAAAATAGGCTAATAAGATATTTTAATTGAGCATACACAATATTTCTCATCTAGAATTTCAAGTGTCCTGTAACGCGAGCTGCTTCCAATATGCGTTTTTTTCCTTTTCATTTGAATTATTTGAATCACATATTGCTTGCACTTCAGCCTCAGAAGTATGCTTTTTCTGGTGGAAGTTAACAATTGCTATAAAAAAAATCAAGATAATTCTTTCATATAACAAGTGACCTCAGGGTCTGTGGCTTCAGGGATGGCTCAACAATGACATCAACAATCCAGGATCTCTTTCATTCCTCGGTGTGTGGGCTTTTCTTCCTCTGGCACATCATCACCTGGGTGTGACGTGCTGCTATGGCTCTGGCCTCAGGTATTTGTGCAGCAGCATCTCCAGTAGGAAAGGAGGCAAAGGGAAATAACAGTTTTTCAAGTAGGTCTTTGTCAAATAGATCTGTGTTCATCTGCTAAGAATCCTTGATTATTTTGATATTGTATTTTCATTAATCAAGCTAAATACAATATATTTTGCTTTATATTAAATAGAGTCATTTCGATATGGGCTGTCCAACATTGTGTGTGTGTGTGTGTGTGTGTATGTGATGTGACGCCTGTCTATTCCTCACCACCTATTCTGGGTGCGATGTGAGAGGAAAGAGAGGAAAGTTTTGTTCACACAGTCTATGCTGGGAGTAGTAGGCTAAAAAACCAACATGATGCTTTCCTTCAAAATATAACTTCTATTCCTAAGGAAAAGGAGTCAGATAAATCTAGTACTTATCCATAAGTCTTTGTTCCCACTCACTCACCATAAGTAAATTCAATCTGTCATTGAGTACTATCAATGTTTTTGTCTAAATGTCTTTCTCTGCTTCTGTGCCACAGATACTGTGCTTCAAGGTGCCACAGTCTCTTGCTGGACCACTCCAAAAGCCTCCTAAATGGTCTTCCCATAGACACTCCACCCCCACTCCAATCTGTTCACCACTCTGCAGTCAAAGTGATTGGCTCAAAATGCATATCTTATTACTACTCTGCTTAGGAAAGTTCAGCAGAAGCCATTGCTCTTAGAAAAAAAAAAAATAGCAAAATTCTTAATTGCCACTGGTAAGACTTGCCATGGGCTGACTCAACCCTTATCACTCCAGCTCCATCTATAGGACACTATTTGTTTTCTGAACTTCTACACCAATGGTCCTTCAGACCCTCAGATGCTCTCATTCCTTCCTATCAGGGATCATTCATATGCACTGCTCCCTCTACCTGCAGTTTCCTTTGCACCTCTCATCTTCCTCTGTTCCAACAGGCTACTCTTTGTTCTTTAGATTTGCCCTATGCTGTGAGTATCTCAGGAAAAACTTCTCTGACCCTGATGGACTCTGCTCTGTTAGCACATTTCCTTTGTATCATTTAGACCACACGGTAATTTTACAATCATTTTTCTCATTGTGTGATTAATATCCATCTCTCTTGGCTGGATAGATGGTGAGCTTCATGGGGACTGGACTATATCTGTCTACTTTTAAAATTCATATTTGTGTTCAAAATGCTTAACATGACACTCAGCACATAGTAAGTGCTTAAGCTGTATGTGTTGACTGGTTGTATCAATAAGTGAATGAATAAATAGTATTTATTGTGTTATCTGCATCACTCAAATATTTTAATGGCTGAGTTTAAGTAGTTGATGTGGCTATAGGTAGTACTTCAAAATAGGTCATTTTGGGTACTCTGCATTAGAAAATTGATTAGAAATTTTTGCTTTTATTATTAATTCCCTGGAAAAAATCCTCATGTGTCTTTGTCAGAGAACTTCTAAATGCAAAGATGACTTTTCTCTTAATAAAGTTGGAACCTGTAAATGTATGATTTTTGAATTCATAAGTCAAAGTACTATTGAAATGGTGAAAAGTCTCAGACTTCCTATATATGGATTTGAGTTTGGAGAGACCCACATGTCAATTGGAGTAAAGTCTGTTTACTAGCATGGTATTCAAAATAAACAATAAAAAAAGGTTAAGTGATATGGCTACAAAGTTCAGGTGATTTCTTCTAACATTCCTTTTAAATTATTCTATTTTTCTGAAATCGTTATACTATTATCTTTGCATTTGGCAATTCAACAAAATTAAGGAACACGTATTAAGTGGATACTATGAGTCATTTATTAATTCAATGAATAGTTATTGGTTGCCTCCTACTAGCCAGACATAAAGTTGTATTTTTCTTGTCAGGAATTTATCTATAAAAATGACACAATCCATTATTTCAAGGAACAGACAGTGTGGACAAGAAATTTAAAATAACGCATGTTAAGTACAAGTCCTTTGCTAGAAATAAGCAGAGGATGTGGTGAGAACGCATATTAAATGTCCCTAACTCAATTTCTGTTAAGACAAGGGAGAGGAGAATTGAGGGAAGGCTTCCTGGAAGACATAACATTTGAGCTAATTTCTGAAGGATAAGTAGAAGTTTTAACTAAATATTTATTAATTAGGATGCCAATTTCTTAGTGTATTGAATATTTTAAAAGCAGTGTTTATTTTCTCCCCAACTCTCATAACTTTTTACTGTCTTTCACCTATACACTGGAGCCTTCTTGAGAATGGGAAAAGTGTTTTATATTTTTAGGTATCTAACAAATTACTAAACATGGGGCTATGTATCACCTAGACACACACTGGTGATTTCTCTTACTAATATTAAGGAGACTGAAGATTTGCAGTGATGGTTCTGGGAGGCAGGAAAAGGCACTTGGACCAGATTCCACCACGAGCTGTGATTTACTTGTGTTGCTTTGCTCAAGTAATCACCAATAACCGTCCTATTTGGAAAGACTCTAAGTGGCTCTTCCCATGTGGGCATTCATAGGTAACATGCCTAGTGGGAAATGTTCAGATTGAATTACAATTTTTATATATTCTTTTCTTTGTTGGAGTCTTACTGAAAGCATTGCAGATGTTTCTGTTATCATTCATGTAGCTTCTGGATATAAATAACTAAACTTTCTCTAGTCTTGAAATTTGGGCCTTTGCATAATCACAGACTCATAGGAGGGGCAGAAGTTTTGAAATAATGTTTAACATATTCTGTCTTCAGAAAGGAGGCATGCTAAGCATTTAGTAAATACACTCAGTTGTTGGCCAGGTTCACAGGTCTATTTTTCTTTTTCTTTTTCCTCTCTTTAATCTGTCACTTCTTTTACTCTCAAAACAGTTGGGCAACATTTCAAAAATACATGTGGATTATTTTGATTTAGAAGAGTGAATAATTTTTAACTATTGTGAGTTAAAGATATACCAGATACCTTGGTTCCTAGGGCCATCCTCTGAACCTATAAATGGATATTTAACTGATCCTGAGGGAGGACAAGATAAACTCCTTCCAAGATCATTCCTGGAGAGGGAAGAAAAAGTGACCTTATTAGATATACTGTTGTGTTACTTCCTTGCATTTACTCCCTAAGAAATACTGCTTCATCTGACATTTATTGTTAAAGATGTTAAGTTTGTTATTTTTGTTTCATTTCTAACTGGGAGCAGCTCCAGTTATTTTCCCTCTTTGGTGATTCCCCTTCAGTTAGATTATTTATTTTCTATCAAGTTGCTCTTCTCTACCTAGGTAAGTAAGTTTTGAGGAGCTAAACGTTATCTGTTCACTTAATCTCTCTTCAGAGTTCACATTGCCAAGACCCTACATTATTTTTAGAAGCGCTTCCCTGTACTTTTCCATCCTTTTTCAACTGGGAGATGCCGAGACTGTTTTAATACCCCAAATGCAGTTTTCTAATGCTCTGTAAAATAGCAATAGAACCTCTCATTATGAAATATTTCTTTTTAATCACGTTGGGTTAGCGCTGACCTTTTCTCTTCTTTAAGAAAGCTGCATAGCCTAAGAAGCACTTATGCCAAGTGCTCATTTAAATGGAGAAATATACATGTTAAGAAAGAAACACACACGCAGCTGCTTAATCATTGTGGAGTCACTTATCTGACAATTTTAACCATTTGAAGTTTCAATAAATGCTGGAAAAGACCTCTGAGTTGTAGCAGTTGCTTATTATGTATTTCCCGGAAAAATCTGTGGATTGGGAGCTTGGTGGCTGTGCTCCTAACAAGACCTTCAGGATTTTATTGAGGGGCCCTTTAACCCTATTTATGAGTGAGATGGGTTTTCTCATTTCTCAGACTTCAGCAGACTGGAAGTAGCAAAGTAGAAACCAGAAAGGAAACAAAGAGCAGATGTGTTTTGAAATGGAGATGATATAAATAATGAACGCAGTGGAAAATTTACCCCATTTTATGACTGTTCTGATTATGAAAGATAAAAGCATTTTGTTGACCCTTTTGCATATATTTTACCAATAGTCTAAATGGTTTCTGAGTAAGAAAGAATGTTTTTAGCTTAGATTCTGGGGTTCCTTTCTGAAAAATAGGAATAATAGAAGGCAGAAGTGTGAGTTATACAGATAATTCTTTGTATTGAGTAGAATACTTTATAATCAGAAACTATGATATGTTATATCTCAAAGACCTTGCAGATTCAGTTATTAATTATACATAAACCATTTATCAGCCTATTATCTTTCTTAATTCAGTTCTAGAATTGTATAAAACAAGTGTCCTTAACCAATCCCCCCACTGGGTATTTGGAAGAGTGGTGGCAATTGAACCATTGACCTATGGGAATTATATTTCTTGGTTTTAAAACAGATATAATATAAATAATGTAAACATTAATTGAGTCATTTCATTTTATACCTGACATAATAATGAAAAATGAGAACATTTTAGTTCAATCCTTTGAATAACTTGTCCACCTTTTAAGTAGTTCTCACATAAGGAAGAATCTTCTAAGATTGGATTCTGAGGTATTATACCGACACGTAGAAATTATGGATGCTAGAAATGTGGGGGTCAGAAGGACCACCCCCCAGTGCACTGGTGATGATGAACATAATATGAGGGGCACCAATTGTTTCTCTATTCTCTAGTTTCATGTATGGCAGACTCTGCCAGTAAGCTTTGTGCCAAAGACTATTTAGGATGCAAAGCTAATGCCATTTGGGATAGCAAATAAACTTCCTCATAGACAAATAAACTTCCTCATAGACAGGCTTTTACATATTTTCTTTAACACCAAATTACAATAATAAGTGACATATGCTTTCACCTTTTGGTTTTGTGCAAGTGACAGCACACTCTCACTGAGCTAGATGTTCCAAGGGCATCACACATCATCCTTTGTGGTGTCACCCATCCCTGCTTCTCCATGGCCCTAGGATGCCCTGTCAAGCATTTTGCTGATGCTTTAACAGCCGAATAAACCACTAAGACTATTGTTGGTTTAGGGAGGTAGGTCTGCACAGGAGCATGTGAAAGGAATCTTAGCTAACACAGATGTGGAGCTCAAATGTAAATCTTTAAAAATATAAATATTCTTATATTTGGTTGCAATTATTAGTTCTGTTTTGAGCCTGGTAGTGCCGGTTGTTCCTTTAGCAATTTAGCAAAGAGAAAACCAAATAGAATAAGAAGCTCATTCTCTTTTTCCCTCCCCTCCCCTCTGCTATCTCGCCTCCCCTCTCCTGTCTCCCCTCTCCTCCTCTTTCCTCCCCTCTTTTCTTCTTCTTTCCTCTCTTCTTCTTTTTTCCCTTTCCTTTTTCTTTTAAAGTAAACATGACAGTGAGGTGCTATTTTAATTTCGCTTGGATGCTCCTCTCCTGACCTCCCCATCACCCCTGCCAGAAAAATACAAAACCAAAAAACTCCCCCCAAACCAGAAAAACAATTCGACTAGGTATTTCTTCAGTGTAATGGCCAAAGGTAAAATGGGAGAAAATTTCCTCTCTACTAGTTTCTTTGAAAACTAGGTTCAAGAAACAAACGAGTTTGTGAAACAGTGTTTTGATCAGTAACAGCAGTGGCTTAAAATGTGTGTACTCTGCGGTACTGTGTGTTTTTTGATTTGCCAAGTTGTGAACCATCACAAATCGATAAACTAACCAGTCATCCTATACACCTGGGCAGCATGCTGCTTTCCTGGATGCTGCCCTCTACTTGATTTGGCAGAGGACAAGCGAAGTGTGGGATCACTGTTAGCTCTGGGTAATATGTGAACGCTGCCAGTGTGTGTTGAGAAATCTGAGACTATTTCCTGGAGACACCCCAAACTTAAAAGTTTTTTTGTTCCCCCATACATCATTGAGTTGAGTTCAAAGAAGTTGTCAATGTCTGTTTGATAACAGCAGTGTGGTCTTGTTGGGCATGGATGCATTTTAATCACTTCATGGATGTTAAAGACTTTAGTTCCGGTTTATTCCTGCCTGTCTCTTCCTTCCAAAATTCTCCTAAATCTGGCTCTTGATAGGAGGGACCTGCCTCTAGAAGACAAGGAGAAGCAGAAGATAACAGGAAGGCCCATACTATGCCAGGGTGTCTTGAAACATGAAAGGTCGGACCCTACATTTCTCTAAAAATAAATCTCTTTCCACAGGGTCAGTAAAACTACTATCATGAAAAAAATCTTCACTTTCGATTTATTCTTTTCTTTCTCTCTAGAAAAATATGCCAATATATTTTAAACTGTGGCTGATTAACTGTTAACAGAGCTTAGTTCAAACCTCCCAAGCCCATTTTTAAACCCCTTTAGAAGAATAACTGATAAAGTGTCTAGCATTGCAATAAATACAATGCCACCACAGGTCTTTTGGAGAGTGGTTCTATATTAGTATCATTATCAGTATTATTTTTTCCTCCCTTTCTTCATTTTGCATAAACTGAAATTCCTTCAAAACTTCAGCAGCATGTTATTAAAGTATCTGTATACAAAAAAAAAAAAAATTGCAAATGGTTTTCTTTGGAGGAAACGGCTGCTGAGGAGTCTTTGAAGCCTATGCTTTTGTTGTGAATCTGAGAGCCATTGTCACCTAACAGATTCATACCCTAGGCAGAATTCCTATGGAATTGTGTGTATAAAACACTGTGTCATCCTAGTGTGCCTCAGGAAGAAGCAGGAACACCGATGTCCATCAAAAAGGAAAATATATGGGTCTCAGCATCCACTGCTTTCCTACATCAGTAAATGGTAAAGCAAACTGCATACTCTTTAACCCTTCTGTCTGCCCAGTGTCAGGGAAAGACTGGAACAAATCCCAGGTGTGCATTGTCCTCGTGCCGAAATGTCTATCTTACCCTACTGACAAGACCATTTTCAAGGACCACTCAAAAATAATACCTTGTGTTCTGCTTTTCTGCATGATCGATATACACATGAATCTCCATTTATATACATTTACATACATACATATATATATATAAATATATGTGTGTATAATCTATTATCTATCTATCTATCTATCTATCTATCTACCTTTTTTAAACCTCTAGAGAGATACTGACTAAAAGCAGTTGGAGAAAGGATCTCTTCAGTGTCAAAGACAACCTGTTGTTTAATCTGCCAAGGCTACCATATCCTTCTGTGACTGTGGTGTGTGTGGAGTGGGGAGGAAGGGGGAGGGGCAGTGCTTTGGAGCATTCTTCTGTGTGTTTGTGTTTAAAACGATATAGAGAGGAGGCTTTCAATATTTTTAAGTCTTCGGAGAGATTCCACATACTGATCTTTATATAACAACCAGGGTGGGAGAAGTTAGAATAACAGTTGTCCTGGACATCTGCTTACCAGGGTTCACAGTCAGTTTTGACATATCCAACAGCACTGTATGAAAAATAAACTAGTATTATATAATGACAAGAGTCTTAAGTCAATAATGATGCCTTCTTGGGGGGAATGTTTTTTTAGGCTTGGTGCTTTTCCTTCTCTGTACGTCAGAAATGAAAACAGGGATACTTCCTGTTTAATTTAGAGATGTTCTCATGAATGAAAAATTATACTTCAAAAATTGTATTCTTTGGAAGGCACTAAACCCTAGGCAGTCAATTACTAAATATTTTTTATATTCCTGAAATTTGGTTCACTATATGTCATATTTTAGGAAATTCAAACACTAATTAAAAATTTTAAGTTGTGAGAATTTTTTGGAAAACATATAGATGGAGGCATTTTGAGAGGAACCAAGATGGCGGAGTAGAAGGACGTGCTCTCACTCCCTCTTGCGAGGACACCAGAATCACAACTAGCTGCTGGACAATCATCGACAGGAAGACACTGGAACTCACCAAAAAAGATACCCCACATCCAAAGACAAAGGAGAGGCCACAATGAGACGGTAGGAGGGGCGCAGTCACAGTAAAATCAAATCCCATAACTGGTGGATGGGTGACTCACAGACTGGCGAACACTTATACCAAAGAAGTCCACCCACTGGACTGAAGGTTCTGAGCCCAACGTCAGGCTTCCCAACCTGGGGGTCTGGCAACGGGAGGAAGCATTCCTAGAGAATCAGACTTTGAAGCCTAGTGGGAATTGATAGCAGGACTTCGATGGGACTGGGGGAAACAGAGACCCCACTCTTGGAGGGCACACACAAAGTAGTGTGCGCATCGGACCCAGGGGAAGGAGCAGTGACCCTGGGGGAGACTGAACCAGACTTACCTGCTAGTGTCGGAGGGTCTTCTGCAGAGGCGGGGGGTGGCTCTTTTTCACCGGGGGAAAAGGACACTGGCAGCAGAAGTTCTGGGAAGTACTCCTTGGCGTGAGCCCTCCCAGAGTCTGTCATTAGCCCTCCCAGAGTCTGTCATTAGCCCCACCAGAGACCCCAGGTAGGCTCCAGTGTTGGGTTGCCTCAGGCAAAACAACCAACAGGGAGGGAACCCAGCCCCACCCATCAGCAGACAAGTGGATTAAAGTTTTACTGAGCTCTACCCACCACAGCAACAGTCAGCTCTACCCACCACCAGAGCCTCCCATCAAACCTCTTAGATAGCCTCAACCACCAGAGGGCAGACAGCAGAAGCAAGAAAAACTACAATCCTGCAGCCTGTGGAACAAAAACCACATTCACAGAAAGTTAGACAAGATGAAAAGGCAGAGGGCTATATAGCAGATGAAGGAACAAGATAAAACCACAGAAAAACAACTAAATGAAGTGGAGATAGGCAACCTTCCAGAAAAAGAATTCAGAATAATGATAGTGAAGATGATCCAGGACCTTGGAATAAGAATGGAGGCAAAGATGGAGAAGATGCAAGAAATGTTTAACAAAGACCTAGAAGAATTAAAGAACAAACAAACAGAGATGAACAATACAATAACTGAAATGAAAATTACACTAGAAGGAATCAATAGCAGCATAACTGAGGCAGAATAGATAAGTGACCTGGAAGACAGAATGGTGGAATTCACTGCTGTGGAACAGAATAAAGAAAAAAGAATGAAAAGAAATGAAGACAGCCTAAGAGACCTCTGGGACAACATTAAACACAACAACATTCGCATTATAGGGGTCCCAGAAGGAGAAGAGAGAGAGAAAGGACCCGAGAAAATATTTGAAGAGATTATAGTCGAAAACTTCCCTAACGTGGGAAAGGAAATAGCCACCCAAGTCCAGGAAGCACAGAGAGTCCCATACAGGATAAACCCAAGGAGAAACATGCCATGGCACATAGTAATGAAACTGGCAAAAATTAAAGACAAAGAAAAATTATTGAAAGCAGCAAGGGAAAAATGACAAATAACATACAAGGGAACTCCCATAAGGTTAACAGCTGATTTCTCAGCAGAAAGTCTACAAGGCAGAAGGCAGTGGCATGATATACTTAAAGTGATGAAAGGGAAGAACCTACAACCAAGATTACTCTACCCGGCAAGGATCTCATTTAGATTCGATGGAGAAATCAAAAGCTTTACAGACAAGCAAAAGCTAAGAGAATTCAGCACCACCAAACCAGCTCTACAACAAATGCTAAAGGAACTTCTCTAAGTGGGAAACACAAGAGAAGAAAAGGACCTACAAATACAAACCCAAAACAATTAAGAAAATGGTCATAGGAATATACATATCAATAATTACCTTAAATGTGAATGGATTAAATGTTCCAACCAAAAGACACAGGCTTGCTGAATGGATACAAAAACAAAACCATATGTATGCTGTCTACAAGAGACCCACTTCAAACCTAGGGACACATACAGACTGAAAGTGAGGGGATGGAAAAAGATATTCCATGCAAATGGAAATCAAAAGAAAGCTGGAGTAGCTATACTCATATCAGATAAAATAGACTTTAAAATAAAGAATGTTACAAGAGACAAGGAAGGACACTACATAATGATCAAGGGATCAATCCAAGAAGAAGATATAACAATTATAAATATATATGCACCCAACATAGGAGCACCTCAATACATAAGGCAACTGCTAACAGCTATAAAAGAGGAAATCGACAGTAACACAATAATAGAGGGGGACTTTAACACCTCACTTACACCAATAGACAGATCATCCAAAATGAAAATAAATAAGGAAACAGAAGCTTTAAATGACACAATAGACCAGATAGATTTAATTGATATTTATAGGACATTCCATCCAAAAACAGCAGATTACACTTTCTTCTCAAGTGCACACGGAACATTCTCCAGGATAGATCACATCTTGGGTCACAAATCAAGCCTCAGTAAATTTAAGAAAATTGAAATCACATCAAGCATCTTTTCTGACCACAACGCTATGAGATTAGAAGTGAATCACAGGGAAAAAAACGTAAAAAACACAAACACATGGAGGCTAAACAGTACATTACTAAATAACCAAGAGATCACTGAAGAAATCAAAGAGGAAATCAAAAAATACCTAGAGACAAATGACAATGAAAACACGATGATCCAAAACCTATGGGATGCAGCAAAAGCAGTTCTAAGAGGGAAGTTTATAGCTATACAAGCCTACCTCAAGAAACTAGAAAAATCTCAAGTAAACAATCTAACCTTACACCTAAAGGAACTAGAGAAAGAAGAACAAACAAAACCCAAAGTTAGCAGAAGGAAAGAAATCATAAAGATCAGAGCAGAAATAAATGAAATAGAAACAAAGAAAACAATAGCAAAGATCAATAAAACTAAAAGCTGGTTCTTTGAGAAGATAAACAAAATTGATAAACCATTAGGCAGACTCATCAAGAAAAAGAGGGAGAGGACTCAAATCAATAAAAGTAGAAATGAAAAAGGAGACGTTACAACAGACACCGCAGAAGTACAAAGCATCCTAAGAGACTACTACAAGCAACTCTATGCCAATAAAATGGGCAACCTGGAAGAAATGGGCAAATTCTTAGAAAGGTATGACCTTCCAAGACTGAACCAGGAAGAAATAGAAAATATGAACAGACCAATCACATGTAATGAAATTAAAACTGTGATTAAAAATCTTCCAACAAACAAAAGTCCAGGACCAGATGGCTTCAAAGGTGAATTTTATCAAACATTTAGAGAAGAGCTAACACCCATCCTTCTCAAACTCTTCCAAAAAATTGCAGAGGAAGGAACACTCCCCAACTCATTCTACGAGGCCACTATCACCCTGATACCAAAACCAGACAAAGATACTACAAAAAAAGAAAATTACAGACTAATATCACTGATGAAAAAGATGCAAAAATCCTCAACAAAATGCCAGCTAACAGAATCCAACAACACATTAAAAGGATCATACACCACGATTAAGTGGGATTTATCCCAGGGATGCCAGGATTCTTCAGTATATGCAAATCAATCAATGTGACACACCATATTAACAAACTGAAGAATAAAAACCATATGATCATCTCAATAGATGCAGAAAAAGCTTTTGACAAAATTCAACACCCATTTATGATAAAAACTCTCCAGAAAGTGGGCATAGAGGGAACCTGCCTCAACATAATAAAGGCCATATACGACAAACCACAGCAAACAGCATTCTCAATGGTGAAAAACTGAAAGCATTTCCTCTAAGATCACGAACAACACAAGGATGTCCACTCTCACCACTATTATTCAACATAGTTTTGCAAGTCCTAGCCACAGCAATCAGAGAAGAAAAATAAATAAAAGGAATACACATTGGAAAAGAAGAAGTAAAACTGTCACTGTTTGCAGATGACATGATAATATACATAGAGAATCCTAAAAATGCCACCAGAAAACTACTAGAGCTAATCAATGAATTTGGTAAAGTAGCAGGATACAAAATTAATGCACAGAAATATCTTGCATTCCTATACACTAATGATGAAAAATCTGAAAGAGAAATTATGGAAACACTCCCATTTACCATTGCAACAAAAAGAATAAAATACCTAGGAATAAACCTACCTAGGGAAACAAAAGACCTGTATGCAAAAAACTATAAGACACTGATGAAAGAAATTAAAGATGATACCAACAGATGGAGAGATATACCATGTTCTTGGGTTGGAAGAATCAATATTGTGAAAATGACTCTACTACCCAAAGCAATCTACAGATTCAATGCAATCCCTATTAAATTACCAATGGCATTTTTTACGGAACTAGAACAAATCATCTTAAAATTTGTATGGAGACACAAAAGACCCCGAATAGCTAAAGCAGTCTTGAGGGAAAAAAACGGAGCTGGAGGAATCAAACTCCCTGACTTCAAACTATACTACACAGCTACAGTAATTCAAGACAATATGGTACTGGCACAAAAACAGAAACATAGATCAATGGAACAAGATAGAAAGCCCAGAGATAAACCCACACACCTATGGTCAACTAATCTATGACAAAGGAGGCAAAGATATACAATGGAGAAAAGGCAGTCTCTTCAATAAGTGGTGCTTGGAAAACTAGACAGCTACATGTAAAAGAATGAAATTAGAATACTCCCTAACACCATACACAAAAATAAACTGAAAATGGATTCGAGACCTAAATGTAAGACTGGACACTATAAAACTCTTAGAGGAAAACATAGGAAGAACACTCTTTGACATAAATCACAGCAAGATCTTTTTTGATCCACCTCCTAGAGTAATGGAAATAAAAACAAAAATAAACAAATGGGACCTAATGAAACTTCAAAGCTTTTGCACAGCAAAGGAAACCATAAACAAGACGAAAAGACGACCCTCAGAATGGGAGAAAATATTTGCAAACGAATCAACGGACAAAGGATTAATCTCCAAAATATATAAACAGCTCATTCAGCTCAATATTAAAGAAACAAACACCCCAATCCAAAAATGGGCAGAAGACCTAAATAGACATTTCTCCAAAGAAGACATACAGACGGCCACGAAGCACATGAAAAGATGCTCAACATCACTAATTATTAGAGAAATGCAGATCAAAACTACAATGAGGTATCACCTCACTCCTGTTAGAATGGGCATCATCAGAAAATCTACAAACAACAAATGCTGGAGAGGGTGTGGAGAAAAGGGAACCCTCTTGCACTGTTGGTGGGAATGTAAATTGATACAGCCACTATGGAGAACAATACGGAGGTTCCTTAAAAAACTGAAAATAGAATTACCATATGATCCAGCAATCCCACTACTGGACATATACCCAGAGAAAACCGTAATTCAAAAAGACACGTGCACCCCAATGTTCGTTACAGCACTATTTGCAATAGCCAGGTCATGGAAGCAGCCTAAATGCCCATCGACAGACGAATGGATAAAGAAGATGTGGTACATATGTACAATGGAATATTACTCAGCCATAAAAAGGAACGAAATTGAGTCATTTATTGAGCCGTGGACAGATCTAGAGACTGTCATACAGAGTGAAGTAAGTCAGAAAGAGAAAAACAAATATTGTATATTAACGCATGTATGTGGAACCTAGAAAAATGGTACAGATGAGCCGGTTTGCAGGGCAGAAGTTGAGACACAGATGTAGAGGACAGACGTATGGACACCAGGGGGGGAAAACTGTGGGGGGTGGGGATGGTGGTGTGCTGAATTGGGCGATTGGGATTGACATGTATACACTGATGTGTATAAAATTGATGACTAATAAGAACCTGCAGTACAAACAAACTAACAAAGAAACAAAAAAAACATCTAATACTAAACTTTCTTTGGGTTATTTGTATGGAATTAGTTAATATAAATGTTTCAGACATTAAAAAAAAACATATAGATGGTATAGGAGCATTCCTGTTTATCAAGTTTATTTCAGTCATTATGAAATAACTGTGAAAAGAGAAAAGAAAGAATTTCACCACGGATAAATGGAATTATTTCACTTTGCATATGACCCACCAATAAAAGAATAATTACACATATATGCAGTTTGGTTTTAGATAAATTAATGATTTCATTAATTTCCTAAATTTCTTTGGAACTAGAATGGCATACTCAATGACTCGCATTTTGTAACTGTTTTCATTATTTTTTAATTCAAGTTGAGTAAATATCCTTCATGGAATTTTAAGTGTGTAACACTAGAGAAATCTCTAGGTTCAACTCATTTGATATTGAATCATTTAGCTGTATTTTCCCTATTGTTTCATGATACTGAAGTTTACTCATTTTAAGGGTTAACCAGACTCAGAATCATTGCTCAGTGAACCACCCAAAGTTTTTAATGTCCTTGTCCTCCAAGTCGTGACCTCTTAAAAGGCAGGTTCATTGGTTATCATGAGCTTTTGATGTTGTCTTGATTTTGATAAATTATTTGTAATCGCTGACTCTGAAAGCCCCTCCTCATGAAACTATTGTTGCTGCAGTCCTCATGTCTTCTCTATTCTCCTTTAACACCTGAAGCAGTAAGTATATTTCGGATTCTGAGGCCAGACATTTTAGCAATAGTGGGCTCATCGCTTTCCTTTCCATAAAAGACATATACAATCATGGTTGATAATACTGGCTTACTATAGATAATAATGTTCAAAATTGGCTCAGGGTTATTCCTGAAAAGTGATGATATTTTAATTTGACTCGCAGGTTAATCTTAACCGCAGTAAGCAAAATTATTAGTGCATCAGTTAATGAAAACGAATTTTTATCTTAAAGAAGAAGAAAAGTTGGATGCTTTGGAATAATTAATTCATGCCACGTTTGTTCCAGAGAGGTGAATTTTAATGGTATTGTACTGTATTCTATTCTATTCTGTTCTGCAATTTTATTCATCAATTATCTATTGGATATTTACTTTTTTCCAAAAGAATGCTAATGTACTGATTTAATATACTGATTTAACTGTTTCAATTTCTGTTAGACTAGGTCCAAGGAGGATTTTAAAAAGCCTCTGAAGAACCATAAGGTTTTTCCCCCCTATATTCTCCATACTTAAAATCTTACTTCCAGACAGCTGTATAAAGGAGAAGTTTACTGCTACCACATGTTAGCATAGTTGTAAATTCTCTGGGGTACTATATGTTTATTTTGATGATTTTAATATGTTTCATTAATCTGCAGAACAATGAGAACTAATAACCAAGAAAGAGAAATTGCAGATTTCAAAAATGGGAAGAAAAATTTGGTAAGTCTTACTTCCCTAGAGACTGAATGCAGCCAAGGTTTATTGCCTATTATTTGCTTTTCAGGACTGTCTCTGACTCTTAACTGACAAAGACTGCATTGACAGAAAGCCTTTCCCAAGTTTAATTATTTTACAAAGAAAGAAATCAGTACTATATTGCTTGTTACCCTTTATTTTCTTCTTAAAATTATTTCCCTTAATTATCTGACTGTGTAGTTTGAGGGATGTTTTTGATTTCTGATTTACCTTATCAGTTAAAATACTTTTCAAATCTGCATCTTATCTGGATAATCTTATTTATTCTGAAGAGAATAGATTAAATTCACTTAACTGTCCACTTTATTAAATTTTTGTTATAATTTATGTTACTGTAATTGAATTGGGACAGGAGGAAATTAAATTGCTTAAAAAATACAGAAGAGTCTGTGGCTTCCATAGTCTCCTATGTAAAGTTTGAAATCATTTCATGTTCTAAGTGGGGAAAGTAGCATTATAAAACTTTTTTTGTGTGTGAAAATAAATGCCAAAATAACATTTACTTCTTTTCATTTTAATGAAAAGCAGCATATTGGAAAATCACTGAACTCTCTGGATATGGATTTTGATTTCCTTCCAATTTTATAGAATAATTTCTATAGTCATTCAAAAGTTTTAAGCAGAGAACTTATTCCAAAATTTTGACATCAATTGCAGTAGTGCAGGGATTAGACTGTTTTATTTCCCAGTATTTGTTCCCTGGGCAGAAATAAAATAGAGTTTGTATTGATTATCAATACAATAAATCAATGTATGCAACTAATTTGGACCATTCAAGCATAAAAACAATACTCCATTTTATTCTGTAATTATTCAAAAGATTTACCTCTTCTTTCCGGTTCATTTTTCATAGCATCCCTACTTAGAAGGATATACTTAGAAATTACATAGATTTAGGGAGATAAGAAAAAGTGTCATAGGGAAGGAATGACTGGAGAAATTGCAGTACTGTAATCTGTTGTTGTGTGTAGTCTGGAAACTAAATCAATGGAAATCTGAACTAATGTGCCCTGCCCAAGAAGTGTAAGAACAGGACTATCTGGTGTGATCTTTGGGAGTGGTAAATGTGAACATTAAAAACAATACAGCTATAGGCAGGTTTCTCAGTATCCACATGTTTGCTAAGCAGTATGAGACACATATTGTTTAGCTGCTGCTAATTTTTGAGCATTTATTAGATGCCTACTGTGTATGTATGAAGCACTGCTAGGTAACTATCTAGGTGCTACATGTGATGGTATGGGGTGTAAAGGACATATAAGACAGATTGTGAGGTAGTGAAGGTATTTAAGATTCACCAAAAGGTTCCAAAAAGACATGAGAACTATTACTTAATAACAAAGCAACAAAGTCAAATGTACGTATTAAAATGCAAATACATTAGTATGGGATAGAAGTGGGTATGATTGTTTTGTTAACTTTTTAAACCAGGATACTGAATTCTGATTTTAAAAATAAAGTTGTAGCTTTTCAGATGCTCACGTAGCCTGAGCTCTGGAGGCTGAATTCTGTGTTCAGCTGTTTGGTTGTTGTTAGTACTGATGCATGAAGCAGAAAGAAACCAGCTTGCTTTCTATAAGTTAGGCAAACTCTGGAGAGCTGGGAATGGCAGGGAGGCAATTGGCTTGCAAAATAAACTGACCAAACCAGAAGCCAAAATTAAATAGAGTGTATAATGGCGCCCCAGGGATCGCCTTAACAATGTACTGGTTATGAACTAACTATTGTCATTATTACCACTGCTAATGAAGGAACCATAGGAGAAGGCAAGCAATGCCTCGCCCTGATTACTTCCGGCTTCTGGGCTTCCGGTTTAACTAGCTAAGGCACTCAATGACCCTTTAAAAAATGAATTTACTCAAATGTCTTTCTGCTATTAGTGAGGATACCATTAGACATGGTTTAGCTTCAGAAAGTATGAGGACAGTTTGGCTAATGATGGCTGAAAATGCTGGATAAAATAACATTCTTAGACATTCGTTCATTTTTTTTACCATGTTTTGTGACTTGATAATGATTTTCTAATACATCTTTAAAAAACGATCCAAGGAATTTATTAAATGCAACTCACATAGAAATATTAGTCCATTGGTTTAGTTAAACTATTTCTATTGCTAGAAACTTGGGAAAAACTACTTTCCCAATGGTGACTTTTAGAACAATTGAAGCCAATTAACATGCAAAATAGTGCCACTATAAAAGAAGAATACGCCATTATTAACTATACCTAAAGATTTGGTTTTGGGGGCAAACAAAAACTAATGATTTGAATATCTATGGCAATTTCTAGAATATTTATGAAAATGATTCTTTATCCAGCCCTCTTCAGATTCGTAGAAGCAAAAAAGTACTTCGTTATTTTATTTTTATATATTATCATTCATTCATCCATTTATTCATCCAGTTCTCAACAAATATGTCTCTACCGCATGCCAAACCAGTTGATTAAAAATATAAGGCTAATAAATAATAAGAAGAGCAAAAATAGATAACATTTCTTAAGCTGGGAACCTTGGACTCTAGGGTACTGATTAAAGGTGAGACAGCAAGTCCCTACATCCTGAGCTAGAATCCTCACTGCCACCTGCTGATTGACCCTAGGCAAGTTCTTTATTCCTCGGTTCTCTTATCTGTAAAATGGAAATACAATAAGTGCATCCATTCCGTAGTTTTATTGTAGAAATTAAATAAGATAATGTCTGAAAAAGCATTTTGAACAGTGTATGTCTAAAGGTCAGTGGTCAGTAAGTATTAACAATTATTATTTATTGTTTTAATTATTTAATTTAATCTTTATATACATGAGCATACCAGTGAAACACTTAGAATGAAACAGGTAAGTGATATGAAATGAGATGAATTATAATTTCTTCTTTAGGAATTCAAATGCTGAGATTCCACAGTATATCTTTTTGTTTTAATTTGTGAAATGTATCTGTAAGTTCTTCCGCTCTATTACAAATAATAATAGATATACAATAATAATAATAGCTATACAAGTAAAAATTTGTATGGATTATTTATGAATGCAGTATGATTGTCCACATTTTATGTGAAAAACTGAGACACAAGGAGTTTAAGTAACTTGTTCAATATCAAATAGCAAATAAGCAAAGGAGCCAGAATTGAAACCCAAGCAGTGTGACTCTTATCCACGTTGCTATGCTATCTCCCAGCAGGGCCACGTAGCTTTTCTCCAATTTAAAGATCACTCAAAAAATCACATATGAAGCCAGGTTTTGAGGGCAATTTACTCAAGGTAACCTAGTCCTGAAAGCAGATAACAGCTCCAATCGTCTATGTAAAGCTGCTGTCTCTTTGTATCTGGAATAATTAATTAAAATAGGTCATTCTGATCTATAAAGCTGTAGAAGATCTGAATTCTGATTGCTTTAGAGATTAATTCTCTAGACTTACTGTCATGATCATCAAAGTGCTTATGCTAATATTTCCCAGATTTGAACTTTGGGAAATCAAAAGCACCCCCTTTATTTTCACATTGTAAATTTCACGCAACCTTCTTGATAAAATGGAATTTAGGTCAAATCTCTCATTTTCAAGCACATTCTTTGTATATAGAATAAGGAAGTAAATTAAGAAAGAAAAAGAAAGACCTCAATTTATCTTTATCCTGTGTTGTATGAGCCTGTGTTATGCTAGATGAAAAATGCATATCTATACATAACAAACGGAAATTGCTCCTTGACTAGAATTTCAATTTAGGGTGTTATTGCAAAAAGTGAAGGTAGCTAAGAGTTCCATTTTTCTCCCCAGAATAATGAAACGAGTACACATTTCTCCCTCTTTTCTTTTTCTATTCTTTCCTTTTCATTTTTCTTCTCTTCTCTCTTTCTTTCCTTTTTAATTTCTTCTCTCTCATGCTTATTTAGATAAAATAAATACTTTACTTTTTTGGTAGTTGTCCCCATCAGAATCCAACAAAAGTTAAGCAGAAAAAAGCCCTGGTTTTCTTTCGCTTAGATGCTGTGCCCAGATTGAACATTTTGATTTGACTGAATGAGGAATGATGTAATCTGCAGAAGAATAATATTAACATAAAAACACAATGGAACTTGTCACAAAATGCATGGCAAACATTACAGCATGTAGTCTAGAGCTTTAATTAACATATTTGTTAAGTGCCAATTCTTCGAATAGACACTAACAATAAAGAAAAGAGTTTCCTTAACACAGATAATGTTGATAACTCCCCTTCCTTTAAAAGAGATTTTGACAATTATACTATTGAGCTCTGTAATTCTGCTGGGAAACAACTCTCATCCTTCTGCCACCCAGGCTTTCAAAATCAGAATGGAGGAGAAAGTCAGTAGCTTTTATTGCTATTCAATTTATTCCAGGGCAGGAGTTGTAAATGGTTGTATATACAGACTTGGGAATTTGCATACTGAATGCCTCCTCTCAGTTTTCATATGACTACCTCTGTCCCTGTCGTTTAATTTGCATTTATTCACCAATCAAGTTTGCTTCCTGGATGCCTCACTTGCATGAATGGGTAGCAGAGTAATTACAGCTAAGTAAAGTAGTTTTATGAATGAAGGCACAATTTACAGCAATATGTGTGGGTATCACCTCCCTGTCTCTTGTTTAATATTCAGACCTGTCACCTTGCACACAAACTGTTGGAAAAGGAGGCTCCAGAGCCTCAGTTATACCTCTAACAAATCACACCAGATTGTACTGCTCTGGAGGACTTTCAATTGGGGTTGAGCAAAAAAGAGCCTTAATAAGAAGGCTGACATACAAAAGCTTGACTCGTTATTGCATATAAAGAACAAAGAGTTTGGTGACTGACAGGTAAAATGAAGGGAGAAGATTAAACAGAAAAAAAGCTTACGTTTTATTTTTGGAGAAGATTGCATTTTATTCTAAGTCTTTGCTATAGGGTTCTCTATTTAGAAAACCCGTGGTCCAGCTCTTAAGCACAGAGGAGAAAATTTAGTAAGAACATCTTTGTTGACCATGGAAACCTTGAGAGTTTTCAAGTGACATCAGGTGGGCATTTTTGAAAATGTTGCAGAATATATTCATAATCTTTTTAAGTTGATCAATTAAGAACTGACTATGACTCTCAGACATCTGCAAGTTTTTTTCTTGATTTGCTCACTCTCTCATTCCCTTGAGCCATTCTCAACCCAGTTCTCAACTGGGGGTGATTTTACCCCCAGCACACATTTGGCAATGTCTGGAGACATTTTTAGTTGTCACAACCGGAAAGCGCTACTGGTATGGAGTCTGAAAGACCAGGGATGCTGCTAAATATTCTACAATGTTTAGGGCAGCCTCTTGCAATAAAGAACTATCCAGTCCAAAATGTCAGTAGTGCCAAGGTTGAGAAACCCTGCTTTCAGCCCCATTTGCAAGACCCCTCTCTGCCCAATCCCACCACTGCTCTTTCTTGAAGAAGATGATCTTACCACTTGGCCCTTATTTCACAGAATACATAAAGGCTGTCAACCATGCCTCTCTTAGCAACACCTATCCATTCACAAACGTATTTGCGCATGAAGTCCTTCCGTTGAAGCCCTCACCCTCATTCCCCTAGCCCTGAAAAAGAGCAGCTCCTTCTGCTTTCCAAGCTAATTGGTTCATCTGTATTCTAGATTTCATCCCGCCCCATCTCCTCCCAGGTATTTCATCACTCATCTCTTTATCCTTCTCTTTCATCCCAAATCTTTCATTCTCCATCAGTTCAAGACTCACTAATTAAATATAAATTCCTTCCTTCAACTTTAGCTTTCCTCTTTCCTTCATACAGAAGTTTTCCAAGAATATTATACAATCGCTATGTCTACTTCCTCAAATCTATATTCCATTAGTTATTTTTCAGCAACTAGTCTTAACTGTTTATATCAGTTAGTTATTGCTGTGTAACAAGCCACCCCAGAATTCAGTGGCTTGACATAATGTGTTTATTATTATTCACAAATGTATGGAACATCTGGATAATTATTCATCTGGGCTCATGAATGTATCAGTCAGTTGTGTGTCTGGTATGCAGGATTTTCTTCAGGCCTAGGGTTGGAACTGGCACAGTGCTGCCTCTAGCACAAGTCACAAGGCCAGCCAAATTCAAGAGGTAAGAAAATAGACTTCCTGTCTTGATGGGAGGAGGTGAAAGTTATGTTGCAAAGGGTTCTGATACAGTAAGGGGCAGAGGATCAGAACCATTTTTGCAAGCAACCTCCCAATTGTATTAAAATTACTAATGGTCTAATATTCAAAATTAACTCTGGTTACACTCTTCATTTTCCCTGATTTTGTAGCAGCCTTTGGCACAAAGGAATATTCCTTCCTTCTAGAAACTACACCCTCATGTCTACCACAACACCACTGTCTTTAATTGTCCTTCTGACTCTGATCACTCTTCATAATCCTTGATTATCTCTACCATAAGTGATAAAGACTGTTGAGGTCAGGGATTCTTTTCTTGGTCCTCTTTTCAGTCTACAAGCACTTATTTGGCAATCTTATCACAACTGTGTTTTTATTTGTCACCTATATTTGACACCCAAATCTAAATTCCTAGCAGAGCATATTTTCATTAGCTGTAGACTTACATCTCCATCTGTATGTTAGAAATCTTTACCTGAAGACTGAATTTATTATTATTCCTCCAGTACTTGGTTCTCCTCAAAGTATCTAGTTACTTAGTGGTTAGTTTTGACTCCTCCTTTTGTCACCTCCAACCCTTTAAGTACCATATTCCAATTTAATGGTTCATTAAATTCTATTGATTTATCTCACCGAATCAAACAAATACTTATTCAGTGCTTACCATGTGCCAATTTAGTCTCTTATGCTCCCCTCATCAATAAGATAGGCACTTACCATGTTCTTTTGTCCTTTATTTCCTGCCGAAGCTCTTCATCTACCTCCCAAATTAATAGCTCTGTGATTTTATCTCCAAATTATTATTTTAAAATTACTAACATTTATATTTAACTATTGTGCTACAAAAATTCTTTAGCAGTTCTTTTTGGGGATTTTTGTAGGATTTGCTTTTCTGAATAGTAATTTGGCTGGACATGAAAATCCATATTTAGAACATTGACAGTATGAATTCAGTGTTATCTTGTGGATGCAGAAAAAAGCTATCCATTGTTTATCTGAAATTTACAAATTAACTGAGCATCCTGCATTTTATCAAGCATCTCTAAATCTAATGTAATCTGATTATTCTTTTTCTATTTCTCTAGAAGATTTTAAGAAACGTGTATCTATAAAAATTTTAAGAAATGTGTGTTTATTCTTGGGATTCTAAAATGTCACCACAGAGTCTGGTTGTGGATATGTTTATCTGCATTCTCTTCAGAACTCAGTAGGCCCTTGTAAACTTAAGTCTTCTATTAGTCTTCATTTCTGGGATAGAAAAAAAATTCTTGCTCTGCCAGTTTCTTCCCTATGCTTTTCCCTGTTCTTTCTAGAACTCCTGTTAGACAGATGTTGAACCATGACACATAATTATCCTTTCATTCATTCCATGTCTGTCTGTTTGCAATGAAACCTGGAAGAACTTATTGGCCTCGTATCTTTGTGCATTAATTCAGTCTTTAGCTATGTGTATTCTGGTATTTGCCTGATCATTAAAAGCTTGCTTTCTGGGAATGGTGCTTCCCTACACCTCTTGGAGATACTAGCCCTTCTATCATGGCCTCTTTGATTTTAGCACCTATTCTCTTTCATTAACTTGTTTGTAGCTGCTTAGTAGAGCACTGTGCAAACTGATTGCAGAAGGGAAAGGGATGATATACCTCCAGACAAACTCTAACCCTATTTGTTATACCCACTGACTCTGGGCTTAGTGGTCCCTGCACTACCCGACTGTTATGGACTGAATTGTTCCCCTCCAAGTTCATATGTTGAAGTCCTAACCCCCAATACCTTAGAATGTGACTGTATTTGAAGATAGGGCCTTTCAGAGAGGTAATTAAGGTTAAATGAGGTCATTAGGGTAGGCCCTAATCTAGTATGACTGGTGTCCTTATAAGAAGAGGGAGAGAAACCAGGGATGTGCACTCAGAGAAAAGGCCTTGTGAGGACACAGAGGAAAGGTGACCATCTGTAAGCCAAGGAGAGAGGTCTCAGGAGAACCAAACCTGCTGACACCTTGATCTTGGTTTCCAGCCTCCAGAATTATAAGAAACTAAATTTTTCTTGTTTTATGTTATGGTAGTCCTAGCAAACTAATATACTACCTTTAAAGAATGGTCTCTTGATACTTTTCTTTCTATCTCTGTTCTTACATTATTTCTGGAAACCTAGTGTCACTTTTTGTTTTGTTTTCCTTTTGCCTTATAAATTTATTTAGCTAAAATAACTTTTTTTGTCATTTTATGGGATTTTAGGCAAGAGGGGACATGCAGAAATTCTCAATCCACTAACTCTATATAAACTTACAGAGCTATCTTTTAATAATGAAATTATATTAGACAGACCCTGAAAAAAACCCTTTGATGACATCATATTGCTAACGAAAGGCAGTCCACTGTCTTCTGCATGCATTTTTCCATGACTTCACCTGTTTCCTATGTCTCTCTTGCTTATCTCTCTTCCTCCATCATACTACCTGCAATCTATGCTCCAAGTATGTCAAACTCTTTGAAGTTCCATTTTGTATGCCATGATGTTTCATTTTGAAGGAAGTGCCCCTCTGTACTTTTGCCTACTTTGTTAAAGCCTTACTTACCATTTGAGATGCCAACCAACGTCTTGTTCTGTTAATGCTTTTCTCTTGCCATCTTCTCACGGAGACGCTGAGACCTGCTCTTTGGCACCATCAACGTACATTTCTTAATGTACTTTCTAACATTTTACCACAAGGTATTAAATGATTTCTCTATGTTTGTGCCATTAAAGAGTGAATTATTTGAGGATGGAGGCTGATTATCTTTGCACCCACATTGACTGAGATATGACTAATATTCAGAAGAATAATTGCTTAATACATAAATTAAAAATGAGTAAATGAGAGTATTAAAAAGAACCATGAATGCCTGAGTCATTTTTCAGTACTTTTAAGGACCATGAACCGATCTATTATTATTTATTTTAAACTTTTTTATTTGACTCCATTTCATTGCCATTGATTACCGCAGTGTCTTTTAAATAAAAATTGACAGGGAGAAACTTTAAATCACTTAACCTCCTTTGTATTTATTAAAAACAAGTAAAAAATTACTTAAAACTTAGTTAAAATGTAAGTCAACGTTCCTTCTACCTTACTTCTAATACCGTAGGTAAATTGCCTTGGGCCGTCCAACAGGAAAGCAAAGGAATCCCATTTACCACTTGCTCAGCTCTGTATCGTCCACAGCACTTACCCTGAAAAGGACACATATTCAAAGAGGAGAAACAATTATCTGCAAGTGAAACAGGTAATGAAGTTTTCTATGTGCTATAATTTAAATTTAAAGAGCATCTATGAAAGGCTAAGAGACCCAGATAGGCAGGTATTTCCTTCTTCACAGTTATAAAATCTGTCACATCTTAGAAATACTCCCCCATTGAGTGGCAATCACAATTTTTACTCTAAAGGTTCCACATGCGTGGCATATTATGTAATGGACAGCACTTCAGAATAATCTAATGAAAAGAGAACTTTTTTTCATGCTAATAAACTTCAGATTCTGCTTGTTTCAAGAAAATGAATTCAGGCTTTGAACTGCTGAGGTCCACATAAATTCAGGTTATCCATACAGCCGTGCGGAAAATCTCCAAGATGAGTTCTTTATTAATAGCAAGAATGAGTGAGTCAGTCAGCTCGTTTAATGATCTGGCCCATAATTTGAATCCATTGAAAGTTGCCTGTTAGCACCTCTGGGAGCCCGGATCAAGCGTGACCTTGACTTGTGATAGCCTAAATTAAATCCTGGTATGATAGTTCCCACACCAGCTTTGTTTTTAGCATTTGGCATGCAAGCAGACTCCTTGAAGAGCCTAATAGTTATTACAAACATGAAAATTGTAAGGAAGTTGGAGGAAGGTTATGCTAACATGTAAAATTTATTTGGATAAAAAATAATGGTCAATTCCCCTCCTCTGTGAAATTACTGGTAGAGATCTGTTAAAAGTGGTAACGTTCACACAGGCAGTTTTGTTAGGCTTCTGCAGGACATTTTGTATACATTGTCTATTCATTAGAATTTCCTACTGTTTAATACATTTATGATATGATTCTAAAAGAGAAAAAAATAATGTCTCACTTATGGGTGATCTAAGTTTTATTCTGTCTTGGCAACTTGAACTTGTGAAAGCTTTAAGGTTTAAAATTCTTACCATATCTTGGTGATAATATTCTACAATTTGAACTGTTTGAACGTTTTTTTTAATTGAAGTATAGTTGATTTACAATGTTGTGTTAATTTCTGCTATACAGCAAAGTGATTCAGTTATACATATATGTATATTCTTTTTTTAATATTCTTTTCCATTATGGTTTATCATAAGCTATTGAATATAGTTCTCTGTGCTATACAGTAGGAACTTGTTGTTTATCCATTCTCTATATAATATCATACATCTGCTAACCCCAGTCTCCCACTCCATCCCTCCTATAATAAAAGTTCAAACTTTTTTTATATTTAAAAGTTTGAATTTTTAAGTATAATAGCTTTCAAGATTTTTCAAAACTCATGTATCTTAAGCATCCTATTATTATACTTAAATATAAAATTAATTAATCATTTTTATATGATTTTTAGCTGTTGTGACATTTCTGCCTCTTTTTTTCCTTGCTCCCACCTCACCATTTTGCTATAGGGAAATGGTGTAATTCTCTGAAAGAACAAAACTTCTTTGCAGGAAATTGATGACATCAGGGACACTACAGTAGCTTTATAATGGAAAGTGTATGAATTTCCTAGGGTTGCTTTAACAAAGTACCGTAAGCTGGGAGCTTAGAACAATAGATATTTATTATCTAGTAGACTTGAAGACTAGATGTCTGAAATTAAGGTGTCGAGAGAGCTATGCTCCCTCTGAAACCTATAGGAGAATCCTTCCTTGTCTCTTCCTGGTTTCTTGTGGTTTACTGGCAGTTTTTGGTATTCTTTGGCTTGGCAATGAGTCATTCTAATTCTCCATCTTCATGATGTTCTATGTCCCTGCGCATAGTCTTCTATTTGTGCATGTTTGCCTCTGTGCCCAAATTTCTCTTTTTTATAAGCCCATGAGTCCTGTTGGATTTTGGTCCACCCTAATGATCTCATTTTAACTTGACTACCTCTATATTTCTAAAGGCAAGATATAATTTTTTTCTTTGATAATGACTTGGAGACAAGGATAACAGTATTATAGTACAGTGTAGATACGAAGTGATTTTACTTGAAAGTGCCCCATACTGTGAATCTAACATGTATGTCAGAAAAGATATGTTAAGAATGACAGCTTTAGGGACTTCCCTGGTGGTCCAGTAGTTAAGAATCTGCCTTCCAATGCAGGGGACGTGGGTTTGATCCCTGGGCAGGGAACTAAGATCCCACATGCCGTGGGGCAACTAAGCCTGCGCGCTCTAGAACCCACGTGCCACAACTAAAGAGCCTACTTGCCTCAACTACTGAGCCCACACACTCTGTACCCTGTATGCCACAACTAGAGAGAAGCCCTCATGCTTCAGCGAAGAGCCTGTGTGCCGCAACTAAGACCCGATGCAGCCAAATAAATAAATAAATAAATAATAACAATAAAAAAAGAATGACCGCTTTAGACAAACTTGAAAAGGTGAACGTTATAAACAATTGTTACAATTAGCTGTAGCATGTAGTAGCACTTTTATTCTTTGACTTTTCATTGTTATTTTTGTGTTCTGCTTTATAAAGCAGAAGTGATTTGATTTTATCAAAGTGTTTTCAGTTTCTTGTATTTATAGCCACATCACATCAGAAATGGCATAAATTTAGTGGAATGCACAATACCGACTTATTTAATTTTTTAGACATTTCTTCATTTTAAGGATCTTCAGTCTTCAAACTTGAAGTTTCCAACTTATTGAGGGCACAGTAAAGCACTTTTACACTTTAATACCCTCCATAGTGTATGGATTCAGGACTTTATATAGTTTTTTTTCAGTTCTGAATTACTAAACAGCAAAGTGAATTACTTGGAAGTAGCATGATTTGGCTCACAAACTCAGACATCCATGACCTTCCCAACAATTCTCAGTCAGATAGAGTTCAATAATGCAATTATTTCAAGACTGGGAAGGGAAAAATTGAGTTTATGAAATCAAATAAGAATAATTCTCTCATTTATGACTATTGCTGCCAAGTGAAAATCACAGAGGGAATTCTCTTTGAGAGTAGCACACAGACATCTAATAGAAATCTGGTAAGGATAAGGCTCATTGTGATCAGATGAACAGAAATGTTAGACAAATACATGCATAGCATGAAAGGATTAGAAACAGTCATTCTTCTAGGTTAACACTGGGCGCTAAAGTATGGTTTTACTTGATTTTGGATTCTGTGACTAAGTCTCCTGAAATATTTGTTCAATTTAATTTACTCTAGCTCACTAAGACAGTCTCATATGCACCATGACAGTTGTTAGGTCCCATAAATATTGATTTTTGCAGATACAAGATCATTCAATCCTATGTAACCATTTCATGCTTACATGGATAGAACAGTAGTAAACTGAATTTTAACTTTCATACTTCCTGAATATTCAGTGTCCTTTATGAGACAAATATCCAATGTATCTATTCATTGCATTTTCAAACATGATAACTAAGAAGAATCTAAATATGGTTTCCGGGTCAATTCCACCTTGGGACCACTGTGGGATTATAATGCACATAAATCTTTTATAAAATATGTGTACCAAGATATCGTTGCCCCCTCCTTTTTTTTCAGTACACACACAGCCTATTCTGCCTCTGCTGCGGCTCTCAATGCATGATGGAATGGAATGTAGGAATAGTTTCTCGTTTATTACATTGCCAGTTTAATAATTAGTTCATGACTCTGTGCTTGTGGTCAATTGCAGTATTTCTCATCTATCCCAGGGACAGTCAATTTCAAATAATATTTCCAAATTGAAATCCATTAATCTCTTTGGTCTGACTTCACTAAAATGTGTTTATGGAACAGGTTAATTGGAGCCACCACATCCATGACTATGAGCCAGTCATTTTGAATGATATAGGTAGCTCATGCCAGACCACAGCATGTTCCTTTTCCAGAGCCAATGCCATATTCGCATTCTGGACCTATGCTGTGACTGAAGGGGTCCTTTCAGAATAGAATTAATCACACTGCACCACTATTTACAGAAGAGAGCAAAGAAGAAACCAAGTATAGAAGATTTGCACCATCCGAACCAATGGAAAGTGCTCAACTCCTTTGTGTGTTGAAAGAAGTCAGTAAATCAAGAGGGCTTGAAATGATATAGTTCATCTGTCTTTGAATCAGCATGGTTTAAAGCAGCTCTCTTTACAGAGTAGGTGTGTCCACATTTCTCAAATGGCCCTCATGATTAGAAATTCATGTTGTGCAGTCACATTGATTTTCACAGATAACTGTGGTGTGATGAGAGGCTCCATGTTTAATGTATAAAACGTGACTCCAGCTTGAATCAAGGGATTAATGCAGCATTTATTCTTCTCTTTATTCTCTTATCAGGAGTCATTTGTAATGCTTCATGTTTTATGGTGTACTATTAGTGAAATTAATATTAAATTGCTCAAAATTTTATAATTATTTTTTTCAGTTTCAATTATGATTCATGGTCTACCAGCCTGGCACCTGCTGGCAAACAGTTATACAAAGTCAGCGAAGGATATGCAGTAAGTTTTTCCTTCATGTACTTTTGCTTGTAGGGTATATTTCTCCTTGCCCTTTGCCTTGGCCTCCTAAGTCACAGGTGGGACATTCATTGAGGTTAAGTTGTCTTCTTGGGCCATAAACAAGTATTTTTCTCCAGTGTATAGACTTCACAATTTTGTTCTCTACTCATCTGCTATTTTGCCTGAACCTTATTCCTTTTAGTGAACTTGTCTCTGGAATTTATAGTCCCCATTTCCACAATTCTGAACTTAGTCTTTTATTCTGGATCAGCTGAAGATGCTGTGCCCGTTCTGAGCTTCATACCTGGTTCTGTAAGGCTGCCATTCATTCTTACATTTATTTAACAGATTTTTTGAGTATTATTATTATGAACTATTATTATTATTATTATTACTAACTCTCATTGGATCCACAGTTGTATATAAAGTGTTACATGTTAACCCTTTGTATGTTAGCCATGTTAACCACGTGAGATGTTGGGAGTTATAAACACAGAGGTATCAACAATGTTGTCTGATTACTGCTTATCTTTGACTTTTACTAAGGTAACCACAGTCTTTCTCAATGCCCCCATATAAATCAAAAACAGATGAAAAACAATACCAAGGTTCTAATTTCTGGCTTGTGTGCCCCTGAATGTACTCGGGTAGCACCAATAATGACTGATGCTTTTATTGCATTTACTGTGTGCCAGAGACTATTACAAGTTGTCTGTTTTAATCTCCATAACAATCCCATGAAAAAAAACAAAAAACAGAAAACCAAACAAACCCTATGAGGAAAGAAAAAGTGATACAGAAAGTTTAAGAAACTTTCCACCTTATCTAGCTGGTAAGTAGTGAAGCTGCAGTTTTAACCTAACCATCTTAGTCTGTTCCAGCTACAATAACAAGATACCACAGATGGGGTGACTTATAAACAACTGAGTATTATTCACAGTTCTGGATGCTGGAAAGTCTAAGATCAAGGTGCCAGCAGTTTGGTGTCTGGTGAGAGCCCAATTCCTGGTTCCTAGACAGTCATCTTGCTCTGTCCTCTCATGGCAGAAAGGGTGGGGGATCTTCTCTGGGGTCTCTTATAAGGGTGCTAATCTCATTCATGAGGGTAAGCCCTCATGACCTAATCACCTCCCCGAAGTCCCACCTCAAATACTATCACATTGGGGGTTAAATTTCAACATATGAATTTTGGGAGGACACCGACATTCAGTCTATAGCACCAACCAATCTGGATCTCGGGGTGTTTCTATAAACCCTAATGCATTGCATCTGAGAGTGACAGAAGAAGGCCTTTCCAGTTCCTATGACAAAAGAGGCATTTCTTACAGCATTTCTGTTCATCTTGAGTTTGAGAACACAGACTTAATAGGATTGTATCTTGTTCAGTGTTTCAAGTCTAGCATCTAAATTTGAATGAAAGGATGTGAGCAACTAAAACTGAAGTTATTACATACGGATCACGGTTTACAAATTTCTGGAAAGTATAATTTTGAATAATTGAACAGTATAACTTTCAGATAGTATTTGAAGAATTCTGCTCTATATTCTCTTTCTACCCTAAAACTCCTATTGGGAGATTTCTTTTATTCAGGTTTATGTGCACTCTTGAGCTCAATATTCATGTTTCCTGGTGACCATGTCCACATGATGTCTTATAGATGCCTTGAAACACAGCATGGCTCCGACTGAATTCCTAACCTTCCCTTGCCCCTCCCCTAAATGGCTTCTCTTTTGGTTTGTATCAGAAAACGGCACCATTATCATCTATCTTGTTATCTAGGCCTGAAACCAGGGCTTCTTTCTTCATTTTCCCTTCTTGCTTTCCAACACCCCCAACCCCCAATCAAGTAATTCCCACGATATATCTTTTCTATGTCCTTAATATCGCTCAAATTCTTTCACGTCTCTTCATCACCACAATTTCTTGTCTAGTTCATTTTTCCCCCTTGGCTACTTATGGTAGCAATTCCTGTATTCTCTGGCCCTACCTTCTGCTGTCTTTGTCATTAGCATGACCTACAACATGCATGCTTTATCATCTGGCCCTTGGTTCCCTTTATGACTCATCTCTTACTCTTTGACAGTCTCTGCTCCCTTTACTGAGATCCTTGCAGTTCTTCAGATGAGCAATGTGCATATTTTACTCCTGGGATTTTGTGTATACTCTTCACTGTGTATGGTATACCCATCTCACCCCTCACTCTTCCTTCTGGGTAACTCCTGCTCACACTTTCATTCTGTTTTTCCACACAAAATATGGCACATCATCAGTACTTGAGAAATACATGTTAAATGGATCATAGGAATGAATGTAGATGGTCAGCTTAGAGAAGTATTAGGAAACTAATTTAAAGATGCAGAAGCATTTGTGTTAGAGAAAATGGGTGGTATTTCCAAATAACCTAAAGTTAAATTTTATAGAAACTTAATGCCTGGTTCAAGAGTAGGGTTTTACTGAATGAAGGTATTTATTGAATACTCGTCATATGATTCCAAAAGACAGATGAACTTGTTTCTATATTAGTAATAGGTAGACTACAGATTTCATTTTCATTTTTCCCAGTTAAAACTATTCATATCCGTAGTTATTAAAAGGCACTGTGCTGAGTTTCTAAATGTACTTTCATGACATCTTTGTAATAACCTCTGTGCATACACCTTTCTCTGAACTGGATAGGTCAGTTTATGTCTTACTTTCCCATTACACTGTGTGTTTCCTGAAAGTGTAGGCCATTAATATTTATTTTTCTAGAATGTAAAAATATGTGTGACACATAGTAGCTGTTTTAGGTACTTTTTGTTAAACAAGTGATTTAAAGAATAAAGAAACTCATAGAAAATAAATAGTATACTAAAAACATGACTTCCTTTACTTTAGTTTATAGTACAGTGATGGTCAGGATATTACAAGCTCACAGGAGTCTAATACATCACCCAGCTAAGTGGCAGCTGGTCAGCAAAGGCACATGGAGACTTTTCCGGGTGCCTCCAATGCCATTATCGTGATGCATCATGGTGGTGTGAGAAACCTCTTACTAGTCAAACTCCTGCATGAGAATGGAAAATCTGTTCTCTTTGCCTCTCTGCCTGCATTTTTACTAAGTAACTACTCAGTTCTGGAAGCTAATAAAGATGCTCTCCTTGATCAAGCCTTAGTTAAGCTTCTTTGAGCCCTCTGCTCACTTAGACTGGACCTTTGGCTTCTGTTTCCATCTTTATAGAGTCTAGTTTTAGGAATAATCCTGTCAAGTTGGTTTAGCCAGAATCTTTCACCTTCAATGTCTGATCAACCTTGTACCTGATTGGGTTTCATCCTCCACCAACTCCCAGGTTGTATCTGATCATGTAGGCTGCCTTCAGCAAGAATCCTGTTAGGTCAGTTTAGCAAAAAATTACCCTACCCTCTTAATTTTCTATCCACTGACCCCCTCCACTCCACTCCTTGGCTATAGATGCCCATTTTTCCTCCTTATACTTGGAGTTGAACCCAATTTCTCCCCCCTACTGCACACCTCCCCTTTACCTATCATGATGGTCTCCCTGAATAAAACCTGCAATTTCAATACATGTCCAAATAATTGTTTCTTTAACAAAGCTGAAGTATACAGTGTTCTACATTTCAATATTTCAAAGACACAGAATTCAGCAAGATAACAACTAAAGAGAAGAGTATTTGTCTCTAAGATCAAGAGCCTCAGAGCCTGGAAGAAGAGGTCAAAATGAGGACAAGGAGGAGTGACTCACAGAGGGACTTCTGGAGTACTCCAGTGGTTAACTGTGGTTCTCAGTCATTCTGGAAAATAAGTTCTCTGAAAGAGATGCAGACATGAGAACACATTCTAGAGGGAGAAGTAAAGGATGGAGATAGACTTGGAAATAATCTCACAAGCTCTGAAATTATTTTTAAAAAGCGGTAGTTCTAATAGTAATGATAACAATGCTGTCTGTTTTCTAGTTTTTAATTATTCCTAAAAAACTCAGGTGCAGAATAACAAGCAAGGGCAGGTTAAATTTGGAACAGATTTTCCCAAATTAGGGTACCTTGAATTTCCAGTGCTTCATGCAGATGTGAAAGTTATGGAAATAGTTCAAAATCCTGAACCTATAATTATGCCTTTTGCCTTAACATTTTAACTGAGATCTTGCTTTGAAAAAGCTTTTGTTCCATTTCTTCCCCATTCCTGTCACTGCCATTTTGTTTGTTTGAGAGAAAGCAGAAATATAGATGATGGGATAACATTGGATTAAAAATAAAAATAGCACATTAAGCAGCAAGCAAGAAGTCTTTAGGAAACATTTGTTTCCATCTGTGCATGTGGCACCTTTAGGGGGCTGGGCCTGTGGGTCGGTGGTCTTAATTGTCTTTATTCTTTAGACACAAGAGGACTCATTGTACTGGCTTTCCCTGTGTCACTTTGAGTTCAGAATGCTCTATCATGAACTTCTTCAGAGCTGGGTTAACTGGATATATTGTGTGCTGAGATGATAAAATTGGAAATACTTTTATGTAAATTCTCCCAAAGCATTATTTCTCTTTCTTTATACACAACTTATAACAGAGAGTGGTCAAAGGAAAAGAATGCAAGCTTCCAAGAAAGCAAGCAATACATGACAGAAGTCATGAGAAAGTAAGAGAAAAAGTCCCTGACATTTCAAGGCAGAGGCCAGCCATACCTTACGAGTTGTGAGTAACTGAGATTTTCTTATGGTGCCATTTCTGTGAGCACCTCAAGTCCACCTAATTTTCTTCCTTGCCCCCTCCACTCCACCAAGACATCCAAATATGGTGGCTGCCATAGTTGACCTCATTGCAACTTAATGATTTGATCTCTCCCCCTTTTTTCCTATGTGTTTTCCAAGGTGACAGGCTGCTTACCTGACTTATAGGCGAATGCAGATGATGAGGAGCCAGTCCTTTCCTCTGTTCCTCCTTCTTACCACGTTCCAGTAATATATGTCCTCTTTGTCATCCCCTAGCCTGCATAAGGCTGAGGATGATACTGCGGCATAAATTTCTTTCCAGAGAGCAAATAGAGTGATTGGCTCTTGGCATACACTGGAGTGATGGATGGGGCTTTAGTCCAGTATAAGCCCCACCATAAGGAATGAGCCATGTGTTGTGACTGCCAAAAAATACAAATAAAACTTAATGCAATGCACAAAATTTCCCTCAGCATTCTCATTAAAGAGTTTGCCTACAAACAAAACTAATGACAATTATTTGTACAGATTAAATTATGTTTATCAAATTAATCAAATAAATTAATAAAAATTACACCGTGGCAAAAATTTCTAAGCAGCCAAAGAGAGAAAATGCAAGCTTTACTGATCACCAGTCCTGCTGAGTTTCTGTGTGGTGCTGGTAGCAATTTAGATATTCTTTACAGACTGCAGCAGCCTCCGAATTAAAAGCACCTTATATTAACCACACTGTGTATAATACTTTACCATTTTCAGAGCCCTTTCAGTATACTTTGTCAATAATAACTGTAATGGGGAAAGTAACTCCTTGTTTTATGATGCAGAATCTGGGAGTCCAAGTGGTTTCATACTAAGGGAAGAAGCTCGAGCTAGATGGTGAGCTTCAGACGATGAGTTTATTGCCCTTTGTTGTAGACTGCATGTTTATGTCCTCCTAAAATTCATATGTTAAAGCTCTAACCCCCAGTATAATGGTATTTGGAGATGGGGTGATAAGGGAGTAATTAGGCTTACATGAGGTCATGAAGGTTGGGCGCTCATGATGGGATTAGTTCCTTTATGAGGAGAGACACCAGAGGATTTGCTTTCTCACTTTCTCTGCACGAAACAAAGAAGAGGTCATGTGAGCACACAGTGAGATGGCAGCCGCCTAGACGCCAAGAGCAGAGACCTCAGAATAACACCTTTCAGGCACCTCGATCTCCGACGTCTCAGCCTCCAGAACAATGAGAAATAAATGTCTGTTGTTTAAGCAGCCAGTCTATGGTATTTTGTTATGGAAGCCCTAGCAGCCTAAGACACCCTTTCAGCTAGCTGTTAACTGGTTAGGTGCCTATGTGACTTGAAGCAGTAACCAAACCTCGTGTGCTATAATTTCATTCTTTCATTCTTTTTATACTTTCATTCTTTCACTCAGAAAAATTTCATTCAGTACCTGCTTTGTGCCAAGAAGTGCATCCAGTCCCAGAGACAAAAAATAAACAAGCCATGTTCAAGTTGCTCCCATTTTGATAGGGGAATGACTCACATAAGAAGATAATTATAATATTATTTAATAAATGCTATAATAAAAGTCTTTAAAAAGGAGCTTTGGAAGTACGAAGGAGCTCATTTAGCTTGGGGGAACTCAGGAAATGCTTTACAAGGGCGGTAACATGGACGACGATTTAAAATATCAATATTACACGTGAGACTTGGAACCCATCCACCCAGATGCACTCAAGGAGGATGTGGCTGATGGAAGGAAGGAGGGCTGGCATCACCTAGGCAGGCAGCTGCAGTCTTTGGGCTGCGTGCTTGGCCTTATGGTGGACGGCATCCTAGCATTTCTGCCTGTACTGAAATCCCCCAGGGAGTTTCTGTTAAACCCAGATTCTTGAATCTTGACCCAGACCTGACCTACCAGAACAGAATCTCTGGGCATAACACGGTGGAATAAGCATATTTAATAAGCACTCCAGGTAATTCTAATACACACTGAAGTTAGAATAAAAGTGCCCTCAGATACAGGAGTAAAAAGCAGGCTTTTCTCTGTATCTGTGATGTCAGATTTCCTACACACTCTTTTACATGTTCCTTTATACTCCAGTTTTCTCATTGCAGCAATGAAATTTTTCTATAGCTCTACTTTCAAAGCATCCATGGAGTTAATACTGCTTTGTCAGTAAAATGATTTTTCTCTTTCCTCTTGATTAATAAGTAGAGCATCATCTTTTTCCATGAAGCTGGTACAGTTCTATTCTACTTTTACCTGAAAGATCTTACAGTTGGCTAATAAGAGCCGAGGCAGCACAGCACAAGGCCTGGTGAACAGTTACTGCTAAATAGGGATAGATCCCCCTCAGCATCTTTCTGTCCCACTCTTTCAAAATCCCTCCCTGAATTTCAGCCACTTCACAGGCATCCATTAATGATATTTAATTTCCTCTGAAAATACTGAACGTATAATTAAGATTAAGATGCTCTGAGGGCTTTCCCTAGATTTGAGCTTGATTCTTTCTTCTGTTTGTAAGTATGTCATTTAACCTCTTTATCTCTCTTCTTCTATAAGCAGGGAATGTCAAATTTACCTGCCCTGAAAAAAGTTTTCTGGATATTCAGCAGTGACCTTAGTCTAACTGTTTAGCACATAAAAAGTACCACATAACAGCTATGCGATGCGCTGGGCAAAAGCTCTCTTAGGAACATCTGTGGTACCTGACCCTTTTTGTGATTCTCTTTTCTTGACAAATTATGTCATGTTGCCTCACTGCACATGAGGGAACAACAAGATATAATGTAAACGATTAAAGCCAAAATTTTTACCATCTATGTAAAATAGGAACAAAGGACAGCAGTGATGTGTCACCTTAGTATTTGATGCAATTTGAAACCCAGTATTTTAATGGAAGGGTTTGAGACAACACCAGATAGCAATATGGGGGTGCCACTGGGAACTTTACCTTTTCTTTCAAAGAACTCCGTGTCCCTGTCTATCAAAGAAAAAAGAACCATTGTGCTCTGTACAATCACAACTGCCTTCAGGATTGTTTAGAAATCTGAGTTATCTTTGATACTTTTGCCTTCTTCACCAAACCAGTTGATTCTACAGAATCTTTGAATTTGTCTGTCTCTTCCCAATTCCACTTCCACTTTTTAATTTATTACACCAGCTTCTCTCTATTTTTTTTTTAAGTTGTTCCTTAACAACTGGTCCATATGCCTCCTTTTTACATCTCTTTCCAAACCATTCTATACACAGCATCCAGAGTGATTCTTTAAAAAGGTAAATCTAATCTTGCCTTACTCCCCTTAAGTTCTTCAATGGCTTCCCATTGTACATAGGATTGTATGCAGTCTCCATACCATGAGTTACAGGAGCCTGGCTATGTTGACTTCTGCTTACTTCTCTAGCCTCATTTTGAACCATTTTCTTTTTCTCACTGTTGCTCCAGCTAATTGTCCACCTTTTAGTTCCTAGAATACCTCAAGCTCTGTCCTACCTCAGAGCATCTATACGCAGTCTTTCCCCTGCAGAGCTTCTGTACAAGATGTCCCTCCCTCACTCCTTATCACTCTTCAAATCTCAACTTAAATGTTACATTAAAAGGTAGAGATTTTAAATGATATATATTAAAAAAAAACTCAGCAGGTCTCTCCCCTTCATGCTTTGACAAACAACATGCTTATTACCTTCCAAGCACTTTTATAATTTGTAATTATTCATTTACATATTCATTTGTCTGTTTAATGTTTGTCGTACCAACTTGACCATAAGCTCCTTGTGAACATGAACCAGGTCTTTTTAACTTACTACTGTATACCTGGTGCAGAGAATACTGTCTGGCAGTTAGTAGGAATTTAATAGATGATTGTTGAATAAATAAATGAACAATAAAAAAGGTAGATCCTGTTTCTGGAATGCCCTTTTGTAGAAGAGCTCCTGATTTGCTTGTATATTAAAAAAAAAAAAAAAAAAAAAAGAGCCCAGCAGTAAACTGATAGTAGGAGGTGAAAAGAGCTGAAATTAAATCTGAGAGTGAAGAGGTAAGAAAGAGAAATGGAAAAGAGTGAGGGAATAGCTGCTGGATAGATGAATAAAAACAAAAGAAAAATATCAATAACAACAGAGAAACAAAACCCTCATTGTGGGCTGCTGAAGGAGTGATTACAATTTCTAACACTCAATTTGCAATTTTTTTACATGCCCTTGATGTAAACTCCTGCTTAGCCTTCCTAAGTCTCCAGAAAAGTACTCTGAATTCAAATGGCAAATGTGTATTTGAGTTTATGTTTCATGAGTACTAGTTATCTATTTTTGTATAACAAATCACCATAAACATTAGCATCTTAAAAAATATACATTGATTATCTCATAGTTTCTGTGGTTCAGAAATTTGAGCATGGTTTAGCTGGGCCCTTTAGTTCAGGATCTATCACAAGGTTGCAATTAAAGTATTGGCCAGGACTAAGTTCTCATCTGAAGGCTTCTTTCAAGCTGTTGGACTTAGGACATCCATTCCTTGCTGGCTGGTTCTCTCCAGTATGGCAGCTTGCTTCATCGAAGTCTGCAGTCCAGAAGACAATAGAGTGAGTCTGCCAAAAAGATGAAAACCACAGTCTTTTGTTACTTACACATAGAAGTCACATCCCTTATGTTTTCAGTATTCTGTTCAGTCGATAGCAAGTCACTAGGTTCAGCTTACACTCAGGGGAAGGGGATTATACAAGAGGTCATTGTGGGCCAACTTAAAAGTCACCTACCACAGTATGTCTGTTGATGTTTTGGGTGTGTGTGTGTGTGTGTGTAAATCAAGGAAAGGACTAAGTTCCATATTTAGGGTGATGCAACATGGAGTTATCCATGAAAACATATATTTCCTGAAAATATGAAGAAAATTTGAGACAGCCCTTCACAGGGTGTGGATAGAGGTCTGAATTATATTATTTGGTTCTCAAGGGGCACTTGGACCTTAGATTCCAACATATTTCAATAATTTGATTATCCAAAGCATTGCTGTAACTCTCCACTTTTCCTTCCCTGACAATTTCTTTGAAGATATAATACACTCAGAAGTTCTAAATATTGCCAAAGAATTAGGGGGTTTTGTATAGCAATTGTTGATAGAGGGAGTTTTACAGGGCTTTGCACCATAGAGTCAATGTGCTTCAGTGGCACAAAGGTCACAAGTTATTTTATAGTTCATCTTGGCTTAAGGTCTAATCTAAAAAGTCAGGGTAAGTTCTCTAGTGATCTGGCACTAACTCTGTAACTTGTAAGCTCTCGATTGATTAAATTAGAAAAATGTTCTATTACAAAAATAATTATTAATACACTTACCTAATATTAACTTATATCTCTTTTACTTAGGATCAACTGAGATGTACTAAGTATTTGTCTATGTGCCAGGCATTGTGTTAGGCATTTTTCCAGGTGCTAACTTACAGAATGCTCAAAGGATTCTGGTGACTAAACAATTACGAGGGCTGATAGAAGAGAAGTCCATTCAAAATTTTCTAGTTTGAGAGACCAGGTTATTTATAAAATAATTATTTGAAATGATATCATGGCAATAAGTTTGACTATGGGCAGATAGAAGATGACAAGTTCTGTTTTACACATAAAATCTGACAGCATATACAATGATGTCGGGAGGGACGATGTGGAGGTGGAAGGATTGTATTGGGAGTTACCGTGGGTAAGGAACATAAGGTGAGATAACTGCTGTCCATCTTTTAAATATCAGTGTTATTCAAAGTTGATTTCAGCAGCTCTCTTCATTTTTTTTTTATGGCAATAATAGAAGAATGTAATCGGTGACAGTAAATGACTTTATCTGACTGATGAATGCATGTACATGTGGTGGTTGACTTTCTGAGCAATGACACCTTCCAGTAAGAGCAGGTAGAAGTTAGTGGTGGTGTCTCCTGGTTGCCTCACAGGATGCTTTCCCCTGCCTTTGGAACCACAGGGGAGCTGGCTACACTGTCTCTGTCAATGGACAGAGTTACTGAAACCTTAGCCAAATGCCAGCTCCTCCTACTTCCCCAAAAGTGGAATTAGACATAACTTTTCTAAGTGATGGGTGCCCCATCTGTCCTGCTGTTTGTTCTCATTAAGCCCAAGGAAGGAATAGTCAATTCTTGCAAACATTTAGTTGATGGGGTGGTGATAGATGTGCACTGCTCACAAGGGCCTGCTATGGGGAGCATAGTTGACTGACAGCCAGCATGCTAAGGCCATTGTTCCCCTAGGCTGCTACCAGCCAGTGGCTGAGCCTGGCAGAGGTACTAGAGTAGGGGCTATTCTTCTCCAGTTTTGGACTCTTCTAATAGGTAGGGACTCCCCTTCAGCCTGGCTGAGACTTTCTCAGTACTGTGCTGTGGTATGAGGCTCTTCCTACTCAATCCTTTCTTCTGTATCTCCTTTCGCAAGTATCAGACTTGCATGGCTACCTGAAAGCTCTTCCCACCTATTTCTGATCCCTCCTCCTTTGCCATTTGTGCATGATCTGACCCACTAAATCTCTGGAGCCTGTCTAATGCCATCTTGGTGTCAACGTGTTGAAGGATCTGAACAGGCCCAGGGGTGAGATCACCGTTGCAAGTGACAGTTGTGCTATACACTATTGTAATGAGCATGCCCAGTGTCTGAAGTCAGCTTGAAGAGGCTGGGGTAGTGAGGAGATTGGGAATGGCATTCATAGACTTAGATGCTTCAATTTGATCTAAGCAGAGTTACATTTTGGGCATTGCATTTTATTTAAGAAATCAAGCAGTATATTATCACATGAGAAGGACTCTTTCCTTTAAAAATAGGCTTTCCAAAATTGGAATGTGTTTCAGTTTCTAGGACAATTAAATTACTCAGAATACCATGTTTGCAGATTATGTCAGATGGATGAGGCGGTTCACTATAATATTAAAAAAACACAATCAGAGGGTTGAAGAACGCATATTTGGATTGAGCTCATGTGTTTTCTGTGTTTTTAGGTGTATGTAGATGTGTGCTCTGGGAGGTTTGTCATTGACTGAGAGCAAAATCCAGAATATGAAAAGTTAGTTCATCCATTAGTACAACAATCCACAACTGACAATTCCCTGATAAAATCATGATAGCTTAAAGTCACAGCAGGATTCGTACACATCTTCTGAAAAACCCAAGAGATATTCTGGTCTCCATGATGAGACAGTTCAGGGCCATCTTGTGCCCTATTACATCTTCAGCCTTCTGTACAGTGTGTCATACAGGGTAGATGTTCAAAGATATTTGTTGAAAAAAAAATGAAGGACATTATAATCAGGATAGTTTTAATTGTGAGTAAATGTGACTCTATACTTCAACCATTTTTATAGGTAGAATAATCAATTAATCACAACTAGTTAACAATCGTGTCTATTCTATGATCTGTGTTTCTTTAACACTGATTACTTCTTAGGTGATTGGTAAATAGGGGAGTGATGTTGGTATAATGTGAAGGGTGTTGATTCACACATGATTTTTCTCAGGGAGTTAATTTTTTTTAAGTGTTTGAGGTGGACTATCATAATTAAATGCCTTATCAACGTATAAATCCTTTATGAAAAGACCTAAAACTCTACAAAAGTGTCTTCTTTTAGTGCAAGCCGTGCTTGTACTCCACCATGTTAAGCTACAGTGAAATGCAAGTGCATGTGAAGGGGATGGTGCTGACATTTCCTCCCTTATTGAACAATGATTAACAAAAGAGGCTATGGTCTGGAGAAGATTTTTGATGTTGATGAACATGTCTGTATTGGAAGCAAATGCCCTCTGAGAAGTACATAGTGAAGGAAAATGTACAACTGCCAGAATTCAAGTTGGAAAGAATTAACTGTGATACTGGAAGCCAATGCCAAACATATTTTAGATGCATTTATGTTTTTATTAGGATTGATATTGTTTTTGTTAGTTCTCTGGATATAGTTGGCTTTCAGGGATCTGCTCCAACTCTTTTTTCCAGAGCCAATGTTATTTTCACCATGTGATTTTACAGAAAGCATGTTCTCCCCACCCCAAAACACATATGTGGCATGATAGCAAGAATACTTGCATTTAAAAGAAAATCAGTAGGGACTTCCCTGGTGGTGCAGTGGTTGAGAATCCACCTGCCAATGCCGGGGACGCGGGTTCAAGCCCCGGTCTGGGAAGATCCCACATGCCGCGGAGCAGCTGGGCCCATGTGCCACAGCTATTGACCCTGTGCTCTGTAGCCTGCGAGCCACAGCTACTGAAGCCCGCGCACCTAGAGCCCGTGCTCTGCAACAAGAGAAGCCACCGTAACGAAGAGTAGCTCCTGCTCGCTGCAACTAGAGAAAGCCCACGTGCAGCAATGAAGACCCAACACAGTCAAATAAATAAGTAAATAGATTTATTTTAAAAAATTATAAAAGAAAAACAGTATAGTTACTTGGTTAGGAATTCAGCTGTAAGTCAAATTGCTTGGATTAAAGTTTTAGCTTTGCCATTTCCAAGATGACTATCCTTGGGCATGGCACTTAATATTCTGTGCCTTCGTATTCACAGTGGTAAAAAGGAGAAATAATAGTATCTTCCTCATTGGACTATTGTGTAGTACATGAGTTGATGCAATAAAGAGCTTAGGCAAGTGCCGGGCACACAGTACGCATTCCACTAATGCTAATTATTGTTATGAAATAAAGCATCTCTTTCCCCAGCTAAGCCATGTAAGAGAGAGTTCACCCTGCTATATGGAGACATGGCATGGTTTCATAACTGGTACCTTAATATAGAAGTTCCCTTAAGGCTTGACTCATAGTTCTTTGTAGAAATTTTAGGAGCCAGTCCTTTTCTGAATTTGTATTCACTATTGCTACAACTGGCTAGAGTCACTAGACTGTGACTTAAATTAAATTATAACTTTAAAACTGATTTCCTCCAGTTACTTGTGCTCTATACAGGAGAGTCATCACATACTTGCTGCTCTTATTTGACATTTTCTCTTACTATTTTTCTCGATAAATTATGACCTGTTATGCCACTTCCCTTATATGTGAAATTGATACAGTGTAATAGAAACAAGATGTAATATCAATAAAATGATCTATCATAAACACAGCTAAAACTGGGAAACACATGTCCAAAATTAAGTGATATAGCATTAAAGTACACTTTTCTTTTTCCTTAGGAAAAGGCTGATAAAACCAAAGACTACCACAAGAACAAAAGCCGTTTGCTACCTCTAGCAGTGTTTGTATTCCTGAGAATCTATGGGAAAACTGCTAAGTGCTGTGTGGAAGTTTGCTTTAAGAGCGGGCTCTCTAGGTTGATGTGTCCTTTCTTAAATGCTTGGATTTCCAAAGCAGTCATTCATTGTCTGGGGTTAAACATTGCTGTCTTCCAGCTGACAATTTTAAAATGACTGTAAAATAGTGAATCAACTATACTATCAATGGATTAAGTCTGATTATCAAGCTGAGTAATAGATTGGACAAAAAGATTTCACAGGGCCTTCAATTCTATGAAATGCTAACTAACAACAAAAGAAGGTCCAACACCTGAGAACAAATTACTATATCTGTTTTGCTTTCCACCATTCATGGTGGAAGGAAAACATTATGAGAAAAACAGGCACTTTGTCAGAAAAGGACTATATGGAAACTAGAGCTGCCTGTTTTCAAATTCTCTATAAGACTGGGGCGGGCTGCTCTATTAACAATATACATGAATAAAATTATGATAAGGGAAAAAAGTAAACTATATATCAAGCACCTACGTCAGGCTCTGAAATTCATTTACTTCCCTTCTTCCTCCCCAAAAGAAACGAACCCTGTGAATTAGGTGTTATTATTCTTATTTTGTAGCTGAGGGATAGAGCAGGCTTAGAGCAACTGAGTAATGATAAGGTCACCCAAAGTCTGCTTTCTTTCCCCTATATCAAACCTTGTCTTAGGATCTGCCTTCTGTGCTCCTCCCCCTGATGGTTGACATTACTTGCAGTCTCAGACTACTTGGACTGTACTCTCTTTTTCTACCCATTCTCTCACTTTGATCCTCTACAAGCCAGGTTTTCAAGGAGGAGTGCCAGGATCAGAATGTCACTGATCAAGTCAGGTCTGTTGGTTGTCTAGAGGAGACCCCAGGGTGCCTCTGCCAGGATGCATTCACTGCACTGCTTAATCTTACTCTCACTCTTACAGGTTCAGAAACCTGAATTTCAGGAGTAATGAGAGTGACTCTGTTTCTCATGCTGGGCTTATGTTAACAAAATTCATACATGTTGATACATAAAATGAGAACATCAATTGATTTCATTCACAATAAGAAGCAAACTGGCTAAGGTCCTGAACACTCACATCCTGTGGTCAATACTTTCATTCTCTGTAGCCATGCCCTAAGAAGCCACATTATAATTACGAAATTGCTGTGATTACTAAGTCACTGGAACAGAAAGAATTAGTAATTCAATGAGGTTTGATGGCATCTGGTAAATTAGCATAGAGCATCCATATCCAAAATACACACGTAATACACTGATAGACTGAGTCAAGTCCTTGGGCATTAAAGAATTTGGGGGGGCACTGTCAATGCTGTTACTCTTTATATATTTATTTATTTTTACCTTGTCTAGTATGTGGTTAGGTTTCTAGCAATTCACCTTCTGATTGACTCATTACTCAAATCTTGTTGATTCCAGGGAGAACTTCTAGAACTTAACATGACTTTACAATATGTGTTTCAATCCATTTGATGTTGATGTTTAGTTAAACTTTCAGATGGCAATCTTATTTCTCTTATCTGGAAATCAATTTTGGGTTGAATGGAGGAAATCCCTCTGTACATCTCAAAGCCATAGATACCACATTACTTTTCAAAAAAAAATGAAATTTACACTTTTGAACAGAGGTATGTGAAAGATGACATTCTTGGGAACATTATCCAATTAAGATTTAGTGAGATCTTAATAATGGGGCTCTATATTTATATTTTGCATTATGGATTTTGTTTACTATGTTAAGAACTCTTAATATGGAGGGCCTATTCTCAGAACATGTTTTATAGCAAGAAAACACCATCAATGGCTGCCTCCAGGATGAGATTCAGAAAGCCTTAGGAAAGCCATATACTCCTCAAATACTTTTCTCACCATCTGTCTGGTATTTAACCTTTGAGACAAATTTCTTAGAGTCTTAAACTCTTTTCTGTTTTAAAAATTTCTTCTTAGAATACAGATGTACCTGGGATATTTAATGCATTAGGCCAGTGTTTATCAAATGGATATCATTAAATAGCTGCAGATATAATTTCAATGTTTGGGGATTCTCTAGAAGAATTCAGTTTTAATAATGCAATAATAATATATGCATATTCTGGATCACTTGAATGATTACATTGTAAATCAGTACTCTTTTTTTTGTCTTTCCTCTGTTTCTTTTTTTTTTCTTATTAGTTACCTGTTTTATACATATTAGTGTATATATGTCAATCCCAATCTCCCAGTTCATCCCACCCCACCCCCACTCAGTATCCTCTTCTAATTTAAAGCCTGAATTTGTGTTTTGGTTCTTTTTAGCATCAATTACTTTAATTGTCACTGGCTTATTAATAATGCGATCCTTTAAAAAAAAAAAAAGGCCAGACACTATCATCTCACTCTACAAATCAGGTTTCTTAAAAATTTAAAGTGCAAAAAGAGATGAAAGAATTGATTTCTAGCAAAGCGTAATGGAAACAGACTGTACTTGGATAATTATTATGTGGATGACTACTGATTTGAGGCAAATGAATGTTTAAATCCTGCCAATTGGATGAGGTGGTCAGATTAAAATCAAGTTCCTTATATCAGTTATTCCCTGAATTTGAATTAAAGAAGATCATTTTTGTCTATTAACTTGTCCCTTATAGAAACAATATCAAATGGCTCTGATTCCCAGTAGTGAAAAATAAAATGCATTCCCCTAATGCAAGAGATTAAAATTGTTTGTAGTGGTTTTTCATCACAGAATCACATAGTAGCTTACTTTTTCTTTTTCGGAGTTTGTGGATTGATTGCTTATATACAGACTAGGTTTAGAGGATTCTGAGATATTGATTTAAGAGTCTCAAGCTATATAGATCCAAGAAATATGTTTTCCTTTCTCCTTAAATGGATATACACCATTGAGCTTAATCTATCCTCCTGAGTTTAGGATAGCATTTGAATTCCTGAAAAAAAAAAATAAGCTAAAGGCTCTGTAGATTCTAGTGGTTGTCACCTTCAATAAAGCCCATTAGTCAATGTAATAAATCTGTTACTAGAAACCAGACACAACAGTTTCTTTGATGAAGGGTTCATGTGAATAGACTCAAAGTTCTGATTGCAATAGCTCGAGTTGCTACTGTACTGTGGATTCACCTATGCTTAACTACCCTTGATGTGTCTGGGGTAAGCAATTCATGCCACAGATTTTGGAGAAATTCTTCGTAAGAAACTTGTGGTAGTGTTAAAGTATTTACCACACAGTTCAATGCTTTTGCTTCTCCTCCTTTTTACATTCCTACTTCTTCCTTTGATTTTCTTTTCCTTCTTCCTGATTCTAAGGCCTTATATTTTCCTTATGTTTTGTAACATTCCCCTTTCTTCTTCTTTCTGCATGCCGTGGGGAAAGCAAGGAGAAAAGGGAAAGAATTTTCACTGATGTTGGCATTTATAATCATGATAGTTCATTAATCCACATCCCCTACAAAATAGGTAAACTGAGGCCCTGAGTATGTAAATAACAGCCTTAGGACAACTGATAAATGATAGAGCCAGTTTTGAATTCATGTGTTAGAAATATTCTGTAATTGGAATATTATTTATCTCTCTATATAATCTCTCTATTCATGATATAGATATCATGTATCCATTTATCTGTACATGTCTATGGTGGCACTAAGAAATATATTTTATATTTCTTTATTTCCAGGACTCTATCCCCCACCCCAAAGAAAAGCAGGATGATTTCAGGCAAATATTTGGACTTCAGATGTTTGTTAAATAGAAAACATATCTCAAAAGCTCACCATTAGCATATTTCTATTCTATTTTGTTTTTAGGTATAGTACAGCATGCAGTATTCATGGCCACAGATATGAGACACGATCAAAACACCTAAATCTAACTTACCTTCCTTTTTCCATTAAATGCCCCAAATCTAAAGCTCGAAGACATGTAGAAATTTGTACATGCTATCAAAATAGTCTACAGTGCTTACCATCAGAATTCATATTCTTCAAGAATAGAGTAACGTTATCGTTTTAGAAAAAAGGGTAATGACAGATATAAAAATTGAGTTAACTTAGAATAAGAATTACAAACTGAGTATATTTATCTTTGGAGGTAATTAATAATCACATGTGCCAGAGATCTATAAAAGATTGGCCTCAGAACTTACTACAGGGACTTTATCCTTTCCTCTACAAATTGCTCAGTTCCACCAAAGCAAAGACACTATTCCCCACTGACGACTAAATAAATGACAAGATTGAAGTGGCAAAAAATAAATTCCTTCTCTGAGTTGCTTGAGTAAAAAGCTCTCCGAAAAAAAAATCACATTTTTCTCTTCACATAATGGAAACTTAACACTTTTTTACAACATTGTACTTATTTGAGAAGAAGCTTAGAAAATTCATTCTAAAGGGAAGCATATTTGGGGTATTAGTTCTACCACAACCACAAATAACGAAGAAGAACATTGGGAATAAGGATCCTTTGGCCTATGTACCTCCTCTAACAAGCCTTCATCTATGCTATTACAATGCATATATAAACATTTTCTGGTAACCAGGGAATAAGTTATTGATGTACTGTATTTTCAGCACATGTCTATAAGAATGCAAAAATGTAAACATTGATCTACATAATCATATACATATATTAAGTGAAACTTTCCACAACCGTGTCAATCAGATCATGAAAAAATAGCAAAATTGCATTTAATGGCTTATTTGCTGAAAGTGGGAATTTTAATTATTCTAGATAAATGTGGATTAACAAACTATCATAATTCTAGTCTGAATACATGAATGACTTATTAGTCGCTCATATTCTGTTTTTTTTTGTTTGTTTCTTGTTCATAATCCTGGTGAGCATCTGATATTTAGATCATGGCCTTCAATGCTTCTTTATTTAAAGTCTTACTAAGGTGGTCTGGGAAATGATATGGCCAGCCAGAGTAGATCCAGTTTTTGTGACAACTGACCATGAGATTGTATTATCTATCTATCTATCTATCTATTTTTGGCTGCGTTGGGTCTCTGTTGCTGCGCGCACGGGCTTTCTCTAGTTGCTGTGAACAGGGGCTACTCTTCATTGCGGTGCCCGGGCTTCTCATTGAGGGGGCTTCTCTTGCTGTGGAGCACGGGCTCTAGGCGCGTGGGTTTTAGTAGTTGTGGCATGTGGGCTCAGTAGTTGTGGCTTGCAGGCTCAGTAGTTGTGGCGCATGGGCTTAGTTGCTCTGCGGCATGTGGGATCTTCCAGGACCAGGACTCTAACCTGTGTCCCCTGCATTGGCAGGCGATTCTTAACCACTGTGCCATCAGGGAAGTCCCTAATATATCTCTTAAGGAAAAAAAAGTACTAAAAATGTAATGCAGCATGCTAGAAGCAAGATTTTTTTCCCCAATGTAGATGACATGAGAAGATACTGAATTATACAGGAAAATTATATATATATATATATATATGTTTTTCCCCCCCGACATCTTTTTGTTTCCAGGCTCTAAAGAACATTGACTAGGAATCATGAGACCTGAACTTATACAGATTTTTCTTGACTGCATTTCTTAACCTGCTACAGTTCCCTGATCGCTGCCACCAAACTCCCTAGTATCTCCCTTGCCAACATCTCACTTGCTCACTATCCCTAAACATGCCCAGCTTCTTTCATGCCTGGAATGTACCAAGACCTTTCCTGCATCATTGCCTTTGCACATTATTTCCCTTCTTCACATTTTATTTAATCATCTCCTAATCATTCTTAGATATCAATTAGTAATCAGTTTCTCAAACAGGACTTTTCCAAGCCCACCGTCTATATGGGGCTCCTGTATAGCATTGTCATAGAATTATTTCATTACTGCCTGCATGTATTACTATTTTTAAATGTAAATTTATTTTAATTATTGTTTCTTTATTGTCTAGATAGTGTAGGTTATATGCTTCATTAAAGCAGAGAGTTTGTCTAGTACAATGTAGATGCTCAGTAAATATCTGAGAAACTAACAGATAAATAAATTAGTAATAAGAGTTGGGGTAGGATAAATGATCTACAAGATTTTATCCATCTGGAGCAGTCTATGATACTGGGGTGAATTCATTGTTTCATTTCCATTCAAAGACAGTCCTGAAGGAGATTTTATCTTAAAACCATGCTTTATGCACACAGTCAGGAATTGCAAGAAAGTGTCTTAAAACACACACTGAGTTTTGGACTTTCAGTCATCCATTCATACCAAGGGATTAATCGCTAAAACATAAATATGATCCCACACATTTTTTACTGAAACCCTGACCTGGCTCTTCGCTGTATATAACATAAAATCCAAAAACTTTGGAATGATACGCAAAGCCCTCATGATCTGCCTATTCTTTCAGGCTACAGCTAAGACAAGAGTCCTGCATTTGATGTTTAAGACCTATCTACAGTTCCCAAAAGTTCATGGTGTTTTTAAATTTTTTTTTTCATTTGTTGTCATGCCTTTGCACCTACAGTATCTGCTTTCTAGAAAGCTGTTCTCCCCATTCCCCCTTTTTAGCTTTTGTTCACTAGGCAAATTCCAACTCAAACTTCAAGATTTGGCTGGAATTTTGAATATTTAGTCTCTTTTTTTTTATCTTTCCAGAAAGACGAAAGAACTTTATTATATGCATGCCTCTATTATAGCACTTAAGAGATTTCTATAATCATTTATCTGATTACCTGATCACAGAAACAGGACAGTTTTTCCCTTAACATTGCTAATCCTGAAGAACAGGGGTTGCATTCTTATCATGTGGGTCGCTGGGTCCCTAACACAGTGCCTGGCACATGTTAGGCAGTTCTTGAATGTGGAATGAATGAATGAAGGTGAGTCCCAAATTACTATGTTGAAGGCTTAGCCCAGGTTTTCCAGTGCTTCAGGTGTGAATGAGAGAAATTGGACTCTAGCATCCCAATTTTGTTCTAATATTATAAAGTTTATTAATAATGAATAATTTTATAGACGTCTTTATAAAGCTAATATCTACAAATCAATATTTTTTGATAATTTATTATAAGTTATTTTATTGTTTCCTCTGAACATTTACCTTTTTATTTTTTGCATTTTTCTTAAAATTAGTTTATTCAAACTAGAGTGAATCATCTATGCAGAAATAGCATTCCCTAGATTTTGGTGGTCATAATTCTGAATATATCAGCTTATTGTAAGGTTTTAAAATCAGAGAATTGTTTTTCAACCCTTTGTTCAGTTTTGTATTCATTATCACTTTAAATCTTTATCTTCCAAATTTATTAATTGGTGGGTCTTCATTATTTACTGATTTTTTCCTATGATAAAAATGCATGATGAATCCTTAGCTCCTTGCAATAGAACATCCATTTTATTTTTTGGAGTAGTCATAAATTCTGTTTCTATTTTCCAAGATGTTAGAAATAAAAACCAAACATTTTTGCTTCTGATTATAATGAGAAGAAATTCTGTATAACATCATGTTATAACATCAGTGCATTTCCTCTTTTACTGATTGATGAGAACTCAGTGCCAGACCCCTAGCCCTCCTGACCATCCAGTGGATCATGGGGTGCAAACCAGTCCTTCTCAGGTATAGCTGCTCAGAGTTGAGCGTTTTTAGGCATGTCACCTCTTATTGCCATTTATTCAGTGTTCAACACCTGATACTCATCTGATGATGAACTGGAAAAATTCAGCCAACATTTCCTTTTAAATAAGGATAATGAAATATCAAAGACCTTGGTTACATGATGCAAAGAACAAAACGCTCATCTTTCAGGTTTGTGCTTCTAAAAGAAATAGAGGATTTAATAAAGAGAGAGACAAAAGGACAGTTTTATGGACACATGTTTTAGAGCCACCCACAATTTTACAAGGCAGAAAAAACCTTTCTCAATACTTTGATAGTCTTAAAGTATTTCCATTGGCTAAAGTGCCAAGTGCTAATGTGTCCTTGCTCTACATTATTTCAAGAACGAGCAGTGGATTGAGCCTCCCTGAGGCTGTCAAACACCAGGTGGCCCTTCAGCTGCAGCCTGGGCATCTTATGAACGGCTCAATTGCTCCCCATAGGCTGCCATTCTGTCTTGTTGAGCGTCAGGCCACCTTGACTGAACACTCTGGCAGTAAGACTTTTATTGGTAAAAACCTTGTAAACTGACAAGAGAAGGGATTTGATAACCAGGAAGGCTCATTCCCTAATTTCAGGTCTAAGCAACAGGACAGGTGCTTTGAGTTACATAGTGTCTTTTATTGGATGAGGGATTCGAAGGAAGATGTGAGAGGCTGTTCTCTTGTGTGTCATTTTACCCTTAGAGCTAACTCACAGCATTTCAAAACAAGAAGGACATGATAGCTCAAGAAATCTTTACCAGCTCCAGATGGAACTAAGTATGTGACAATCAACTAGAGTTTACACAAGCATCCACACACAGTTTAAGTGTACAGGAAAATGTTTGCAGGGGTACTTATACTATTAATTACTCTGTTTATGGAAAAAAGCATCTGGAGAGGGGAGGAGGAATTGAGCAGGAATAAAAATGAATTTTTGCTTTATATATTTTATATTTTTTAAATGTTCTTTTACAACAAAAATGCTATTCCTGTTTTTTAAAAAATTTTTTCCTGAATACAAATGCTTTTTTCTTTTGTAAATAGTAGCCTATGGGAGCTTCTCTAACTGTAGTAATAATTTAACTTTATCAGCTTTGCAAAGGCTAATATTTTTAAAAGGTATTAAAATCTTCAGTATACACTTTAATTGTCCTTTACCATTAGTAGAGCAAGGCAAATTATTGACCAACTGGAGGAAATTGTATTTAGGGGACAGCGGAAAGTCCCCAACTAACCTACCAGTGGTCATTGTCATCATCATCATCATTATCATCATCATCAACAGCATCAAGCAGCAGCTTTTAAACAGTCCATCTGAGCATGGCATGGCACAGCACTCTGCAAGGTTAATGAAACAGAATGTCAAGGACTGCCGTTTCGATGTTCCTATTCATTACCACAGACTAAACATCAATAGCAACATACACATACAGGTATAGACAACTCAACCACTGTAAAAAAACTGACTGCAAAAATGTTTTTGGAGATAATGCTGGTCCTCCCTAATTGAGGAAACCCAAATGCCGCACAGGACATTCTTTAACATTTTTCTTCTTTAAGAAGAAGACCTTTATTGAGTAGTTGTTTGAGAAAATATTTTGTAATACCATTGTTTTGATCTGTTTAGACTCTGGTAAACAAATTTTTCTCTGAAGTACTGGTATTATCTTAGAACAGTTACTTGCAAATAACAAAAGCATAGTAGTTCTAGGTAAACACTTGTTTGCTGCTGACTAGGATAGGACATGTTCTAGTTATACTTGCTAGAATAGTTCTTTTGTTAGCTAAGAATGAATACCCTTTTTCTTCACTGAATTTTCTACTATTGACATAACGAGCTTCAAGAGCATCAAAGAATATCGAGTCTATATTCCTATTGTAGACTTGATTTTATTGATTTTAATCAATTATATTTATTGATTTTAATAATTGCATTTCATAGTTGGTTTAGAAGTTGATTTTATCTTGTCTTCATACTTTACAAGAAAACAATGAATTTAAGTTTTGATACAGTAGAACTCACCTTATAAAGAGCATCCTTTTTGCTATTGGTGTTCAGAGCTCCAATAAAATCTCTTTGAAAATGATATGTTGATCCTTCTGAAGATTACTACTGTTGTTTCTTTTTATTAAGCTCTGTTTTACTTCTTTTTGAGGGGCTGTGGAAGAATAACATAAAACTTTCTTGCTGAGACTTTTAAGAAGACAAGGTAGAGATTGATGCCATGCCTGTGAAAGCTTGTTTTCAACACGTACAATGAAAAGGCTTAGCATTTCAGGATCACTTTTATTTTATTTTTAAATGAAATTAAATTTTAAAAATTTTGAACAGTTTTAAGTTCACAACAAAATTGAGAAGAAGGTCCAGAGATTTCTCATATACACCCTAACCCCACATATGCATAGCCTCCCCATTATCAACATTCCCCAATAGAATGGCACACTTGTTACAATTGATGAACCTATATTGACACATCATAATTACCCAAAGTCCATAGTTTACCTTAGAGTTTATTCTTGGTGTTGTACATTCTATGGATTTGGACAAATGTTTAATGACATGTATCCACCATTCGAGCATCATACAGAATATTTTTACTGTCCTAAAAATTCTGTGTGCTCCACCTTCTCCCCATTACCCCTGGAAACCTGATTTTTTGACTGTCTCTGGTCTTTCTGTCTTTTCTAGAATGTCATATAGCTAGATTTATACAGTATGTAGCCATTCAGATTGGCTTTTTTCACTTAGTAATATGCATTTACATTTTCTCCATGTATTTTCATGAGTTGATAGTTTGCTTCTTTATAGCACTGAATAATATTCCATTGTCTGGATGCACCACAGTTTATTTATCCATTTGCTTACTGAAGGACATCTTGGTTGCTTTAAGTTTTAGAAATTGTGGATAAAGCTGCTATAAACATCTGTGTGCAGATTTTTGTCTGAACGTGAGTTTTAAACTTTTTTTGGTAAATACCAAGGTTGCACCTATCATTTTTGGAAAGAAAGGCAGCGACTCAAATTGTGGTGCTCTGTCTAGATTCCATTGCTCTGTTAATCAAAGATCCTAGTAGGTGATGCTATTAGCTGTGCAGTCTCCACATTCAGCCTTTTTCTCATTTGGATAATGTTTTCTTTAACAGAAATAGTAATGAGAAATAAGATTTCAAGGACTTTATTGTACAAGTAGTCTGTAATTACTCTGAGAACCAGACCGATTTCAAAATTTTGAGTATAATCTAATGTTATGGGTTCTCAGTATATGTTTCTCAATGATAATGATGTAGTTTAATCAGCTTCATAAAAACACTTCACCTGGAAGTATTATTGAGAGGTAGATTTGGTTGTCTTAAGAATATCACCGAGTTTCTAAGGAAACTTCCTTAATTTGTAGCAGGCTGTGTTAGATTTGATTTTTTTCTACTGATCCATTTTTAATTAAAATCAAGTGAAATAAATTGTGTAGTAAGTTTAGATTGATTATATACATATTCCATAGCTTAGATAAGAATTCAACAATGGACAAGAGAAACTCTTGTTCTGCTATACTTAAAAGCCTTGGCAAACCTCTTATGACTCAATATGCTATTGGTATCATTGAAAAGATCCGGAGTCAGTAAGCTAGAAATTCTCCCACACAAAGGCTCACAAGAGATTACAGATCATTTTCAGACTAGGGACAGTCAAATGGACTTAGGCCTGAAGAAAATGTAGTTATATAAGGAATCTAAAAGCAGTAAAAAATTTCCATTAACTATACAGAAGAGAAAACCATTACCATTCTGCCTTTTCAGCAGTATGATATAAAACAATGCTCTGATAAAAGATGAAAACAAATCTATAAGTCCAGTATATGCTTGCAGGGGACGCATCCACAGTGGCATTATATGTGACTTCAAATCACATGCAGACAACCTAAAGACCTTCTCAGTGATGGTCAACCTCAATGTGATTGTGAAACTCGGAAACTGGCTGCACAACAAAAGTTGCCCTTATTTCCTTGAGAGGTTTTATTAACTTCACTTATAAATCTCATTTAATATCTAGATAGCAGCAATAACATACAGGATTTTGACCAGTCCATCAGCATTAGTAGAATGTCATGAAGTTAAAACAAAATATATCTATGTAGCATCTATTTTGTGCCCCAAATTGTGCTAGGCATTATGGGAAAAATCAAAGCCATTTAAAAAAAGGAAGAACAAGCTAAGTTATTTTAGAGTTGACATTTGCATGCATGAAGAAGTAGTGAACCATATAAGACAATTCACAGTCAAATTTAAAATTTTCTGAACAAAATGTAAAGAGTTAAAGAAATTCACAAGAAGGGACTCTGGTGTGAATTGCAGTACCTGAGCTTTATGAATAAAGTAGGTCTTGGGCTATGCATTAAAAAGATACTTTATTGGAATGGTATTAAGGAGAGAAGTTTTGATTTATCTTGGTTGGATTAGCTACATGTGTAATACGAATGAAAGCTAGCTGTTTAAACGTCAACAAAGAGAACCCCAAAATATTATACTACACACGGACACTCCTAAAAAAGTGGATACGGTATTGTGCACTTTAAAATATGTTAAGCGGATAGTTCTCATGTTAAGTGTTCTTTAAAAAACACACAAAAAAACATAAAGTAAAACAAAACAAAACCCCCCAAAAGAGCAGAAGGAAATTTTTGGAGGTGATAGACATGTTTAGGCCCTTGATTGTAATGATAGTATCATGGGTGTATGCATATGTCCAACTCATTAAGATTTATACATTAAATGTGTACAATTTTTAGTATATCAGTTATATCCCAATAGAGCTAAAACAAAAAATAATCTTAATATGTGGAAACTAGCAAAGTTTCAGCTCATGCAGATGATAGAGGGCCACAGTCAGGGCAAAAGTTTGCACATATTAGCAGAGACAACTCAGTGGAATACTTATTACGCATAAAGAATAATTTTTTAAACTTTGCAGATGGATTTGATGTGAAAGAATAGTACCAAGAAGGGTGTATTCAGCCTTTTACAACAGAATAGATATCCAGAGATGTTCATAGATGGATTCATATATGTATGGTTCTCACATGTGAAACATGAGAGATGATGCCTTAGCATCATTTAAAAATCATATCAAGTAATTAACATATGAATAAAACACAATAGTTAAGTTCAAATTCTAAATTATTGGGCACAAACTGTAAGAGGAGCTGCCTCTTCTCCAAGCTAAGGTCAGTCCCTTCACCTCCCTCCAAACTTCACAGAAAACTTACACCATCCATTAGCCCTTCTCTTTCTCTTATCTTTAACCTTTATTGTTTACGAGGTCCTTCCAAACAGCTTTTAGATATACTCGAGGCTCTCTCATGTTTTTTTTTAAATTTTATTTTTTATTTTTTTTAACGTCTTTATTGGAGTGTAATTGCTTTACAGTGTTGTGTTAGTTTCTGCTGTATAACAAAGTGAATCAGCTATATGCATATGTATATCCCCGTATCCCCTCCCTCTTGCATCTCCCTCCCACCCTCCTTATCCCACCCGTCTAGGTGGTCGCAAAGCACCGAGCTGATCTCCCTGTGCTCTCATGTTTAAAATAAAACAATTAAGTGTTTTATTGTGACTCAAATACATAAATATATATACCTTGACAAACTAAATTTTAGTTAATTGTCAGACCTCATCTTAAATATTACCTGCTTAGAAATTTTTTCTGACTACCAGTGTATGGCTATGTAAAACTGTGTACTTATCCTTTGCAGCACTTAACACAAGTATTATTAATTGGCAATCTGTGAAAAGATTTGCTTATTGAATGCTTTCTCTACTGGGCTGTAACCTCTCATCAGCCGTTTACAGGCAAAGCACTGAATTCTAAGTGCTTAGAACAGTCTGGCACATAGTGGCCCTCAACTGATTTTTGTTGCAAAATGAATAGTTACAAGACTCAGTCTTTCTAATATGTGAAATTACTACATGTAACCTTCAAAGATACACCAGGTGAGGGAAGACTTAAACATCCTATACATGTCATCAAAACTTATCTCTTTCATCCTTTCTCTTCTTTTGTTCCTGTAGTTTGGACCCTGGATTTTGCATGTCCAGGTTGAAGGAAAGAAATGCTGGAGAATATGCTAGGATCCTTTGAGGAGCATTTCCTAATTACTTAACCCTGTCATTTGTACATATTTACAGCTTTACCAACTTATATTAGTCTAGTCCTGTGATAGAACATAAGCAATAAAAATATAACTTGAATGATCATTATTCTAAGAGTACTTATTTAGATTACTATATGATTTCTTCTGAAACCCTAGGCTTCTAATAATGGTTAGATCTATATAGTAGTATAATCTAATTGGGTCATAATTAATTTAGCCGTTTCAGTTTTTTCATTTTCATGTCCTATCATACTATGGTTGGTTGTGGGCCAAATTATTTACAAAGACTCTCCAGAATGTATGACTTGACTCTCACAGACAATCTACTCACATCAATTAGACACAGAAAGACACCAGACAAATATTTAAGTGGACATAGGCTACATTATAAATAAAGGAGAAGATGTGTTGAAATGTCCCAGCCTCTATTTCTAGGCAACAATCCTACAATCACGGGGCAGTCAGAGTGAATATTATTGACTCTCTTTTTAAGGGGCTCTGAGATGTACATTTAAAATATAAATTAAACTTTAGTGCAGTTAAGATATTTAGTTTCAACAGCCTTATATGGAGATTTAAAATAATTTTTAATGTTTGCTGATATTTACAAAACTAAAACTTAGAATTTTATTTCAACAATGGGAAGGATGCTCAGATTACTAAGGATAAAAACACACAATTATAGTTGCCATAGTCATTCTTTTATACTTTCTTCACACACAAAGGATAAAATGGAGCTTGGAATTATACACAAATGAGGATAGTAATGGGACTATTTAATATAGTCATTTAAATTTAAAAAAGCAAATTTGATGTGGTCATGCACTAATGCATCTCTGTACATCTTATTTCTAATGTCTTCTGATGTGTACTGTCTAATTACAGAACTTGTGTGCCTTGTTGCATAGGGTTGTATTGTATAGATTAGCATGAAACAAAAAATATTTCTAGTGAGCCTATGCTTTTATTTGTTTGGCCTTAAAAGCCATTTGAAAAATCCACCTCAAATTTTTGTGCAAGTCCATTGCTTTCAGCAAGTTATGATGCAAAGGCAATAAGATTTACTTTCCAAAAAATTTAAAAATGATCTGCTGTAAACTGTGGTACATTACCTTCCACCGCTTGATCACAGGCTGCTTTTTTCAGTCAACCCAAAATCTCTGAGCTTACCAGTGAAATTAGGGTTTGTTATCTATTCGATTGGAATTACTGAAAATACTTTTGAAAATATAATTGCCCCTACAAATTAAAAATAAGTGATAAAAGTGTATGAGAATTTTTTCCCTTTTCCAAAGAAATTAATATCAAGGAGATGCTCAATCACTCAAGCAATTGGGGCATACTCTCACCTGAAGATCAACATTAATGTAAAACATGATTTTAATATCCTTTTCCATGGCTCAAGAATGGGGACTATTTGATTTGTGTAATAGCACTTCCTCTGTGCATAAAACCATGCAGAATACTTAGGGACATGTAGAGTATGACAATCTCATACTTAGAAGTTTAGATTTTCACAAACAGGAAGAAAAGCAAATGCGTATAAAGTGGTTAATATGACATAATGTATTAAAACATCAGAAAGAGTGGTATAGATAATGAATACTACACTAGTTCTGAGGAGAAAAATCAACTGGAAACATCAAAGAAACTTCACTGAGACTGAAGGTTTTGGGCTGGACTCCGAATTAGTAAGATTTGGGCAGACAAAGGAGAGATTGGTTGGATACTCCAGGCCACAGCACCACATAAGCAAAATCCGAGAGGCTGGAAAGTGTATGGGAAGCAATGGAGAGAATCACATGGGGAGAGAAGAGGCTACGGAGACTTGATATCAAAACCCAGTCCTATTATTCATTACTTGTGTGACCTTAGGCAACTTAATTAATTTTCTTAGTTTCAGATTTCTCATATGCATCAAGTGGGGGTAGTAAGCCCAAAGAGTTGTATGTGTGGTCAGAAACAGTGTTTATTAACAGGTTTTTCAAAATGCCGTGTGCTCAATGAACTTTGATTGCCCCATTTTATTTTTCTAGAGAAAGGAGAGGATTTATAATGAAAGATGGAATACATTTAAGTTGTTTTGGAAGACTCAAATGACACACAAGAGGCATTTGAATGTAATCCTATAGGCAATGGATAGATTTGAAAGTTTTGAGGTGGGTAGTGAGTTGGTTACAAAGAATGTATTTTAAATAAATCCACCTGGTGATAACATGCCAGATTTGTTACCAGTGAGTGAGAATGAGTCAGAAAGACTCACTTGATAAGGTCCAAATTAGGATGCTTATAGTTGCCTTTTTCTCGAATTACTGAAAGCAGGAATAAAGAAGATAGTTTTGAGAAGTTAATGTTAGTAATTGATAGGTTCTGATCAATCTCTTTTGTAATAATACCTCAACCAGGATGAGGCTTATATAAGTAACTCTGAAATTCAGGGTATCAACTGAGTTCTTAATTGCAAACAATAGAAACACATTCTTAATTTAGGTGAAATATTTTTAAAAAGGTATACAGTAACTCACATATTCTCTGAGAGGTTTAGAAAACCAGCAGTGGAGGCTTCCTCTCCAGAAACAATGCCCCAGATTGTACCATAGACCCTTTCCAGGAGAGAAAGCATAGATACTCTGGCTGGGCACCAGGTATAAAGCTAGAATCTTGGTACTGCTGCCCCTGGAAACAAGATGTATCTACCTTGTCTTTCTCAGAGTGCATTGCTCAGATGCCTCATTCTATGTGTTACTAGGTTGTGAGCTTAAGTTACATGCAGGGAAATCTGGGAATCTGGCTTCAATGGTGGTAGGAAAAGATTCATAATGTAGGAGATTCCCCAAATCTAAAAACAAAGAGTGTTGTCATGGGTTGAATTGTGTGCCCTTAAAATTCATACAGTGAAGTCCTGATGCCCAATAGCTCAGAATGTGACTGTGATCGAGTCTTTAAAAGACGATTAAGGTGAGAGGAAGTCATTGGGAATGGGTTGTAGTCCAACATGACTAGTGTCCTTATAAGGAGAGGAGATTGGGACATAGACATGCACAGAGGAGAGACCATGTGAAGATACAAGGAGAAGACAACCATCTACAAGCCAAAGAGAGAGGCCTCAAAAGAAACGAACAGTGCTATCACCTTGATCTAGGACTTTTAGCCTCCATAATTACGAAAAAATTAATTTCTGTGGTTTCAGCCACCCGGGTTTTGGTACTTTGTTATGGCATCCCTAGCAAACTAATACAAGTGTTCACAGGTACTGGACACTAATATAGCCAAAAATAATGACATATGAGAAATGTAAACTGTGTTTATAAAAAGAGTTTACCAGGTGGGTAAACAAATAAAAAGTAGGAAATATTGAAGAAAGCTGAGAAAGAACATCTTGGCTTGTTGCATATAGAAGGCAGGGAGTCAGAAGGCCATGATGCAGAGTACTGGTTTGGATAGGGAAATTTGAGTTTATTCGAGATATTTTGAGATTGAGGTGGTAGTGGAATCTGAGTGAACATATTCAAAAGGCAGATGGAGATGCAGATCTGGAACACAGAAATGAGTATAAGCTTGATATATGGATATGGGGTCATGCATGAAGATGTGGTCATTTAAGTCTAGAGAAAGAGTCCATTGTAAGTACATCTGGATAAAATAGGATAGCTTTTCTAAGGACTGAAAACATGGTAAAATTAGAGGGAGAAAGAAAAAGAAGAGTTGAAAGCTAAAGGAAAAGAACACAGTAAGAGGGAGTGCCTGTGTGTTTCTCTCATGCCTCAGTTCTATATTTGTGTCCAGATATTTGTGTCCAAAAGAGTGAGTTCATAGCTGCAAAGAGCCCCAGACATGGGTAAAGGGATTCAGTGTCAGCAAAGCAAGCAAGCAGTGGATCAGGGGCAAGTATGGTTTGGGTGATAAGCTTGGGCATTTTTAACAAATACAAAGTTGACTCCTTGAGATGAGGGGCAATATAGCATGAGCCTCAACCTTCTGGATTTTGTTTTCTCATAACCATTATAGACAAGTAAATTGAAAATTGCAGTGTCATGTGCCATGACACATAACAAACATTGTACCTGGGATGCTATGGATGGATATAGGATAGAACCTGATTCAGACTTTGGAAAGTGACATCTAAACTAAGATCAAAAGAATGAAAAGGGGACAGCAGGCTAAGAAGTTATGGGGAGATGGACATGTTGTGAAGTTTGGACTTGAGCCTATGAACATTGATAATTTTAAGTAGGAGAGTGACATAGTCAGATTTATGGTTTAGAAGGGATAAGGCTGAAGGCAGGGTCCAGTTAAAGGACTGTTGAATATGTCACAGCAATAGATGGTAGTGCATTGATCTAGAAGGGTGATGGTGGGCATGGAGAGAAATAAATAAATTCCAAATGCAAATAGGAAATGCAATCAACAGAATTTTGTTAATTGGATATGGAAAGTGAAGGAAAAACAGGGTGATCCAAAATTTATACCTTGTGCACAGTGGTGGACTATTATACCACTCATTGAGCTAAGAGGCATAAGAAGAGGAAAATGGAAGTGTGGAAGAGGAGAAGATGTGTAAACTTCCAGACTGGATTCATTTAAGATCGATGTGGAAACCAAATTCCGAGCTCATGCTCAAGAGAAAAATTTGGGCTAGAAAGAGTGCTTTGGAAGTCATCAAATGCCACTGCTATTTCTACTGATATTGTTACAAATAACAGCAGTAGCAATTATAGACTGTGACGGCCTAAAAGTAGTAGAAAGGAGAATATTTCAAGATAGTGGAAGTAACCATTAGTGACAACTTCTGCAATTAAGTCATATAAGATCAAGACTAAAAAGCCTCCAACAGATTTAGTAAAAGGGAGACATGGGCAAATGTTTTAGAAGTGTTGAGGGGAGAAGTAAGAGTAAATGAGTTGAAGGGCAAATACTAAGTAAGTAAAATGAAATAGAAATATAAAAGAAGATATTTCAAGATGTTTGGTTCTCAAGGAAAGGAAAGAGACAAGGCAGTACCTGCAGATAGCTGGGTGGGGGGATGGGGAAAGATTTTTTCAAGATGGGAAAAAGCCGTGCATGTTGAGAGACTGACAGGAGGGAGACAGTGGAGGGGAAGAAGTTGACTCTACTGGAGAGAGAAGCTATAAATGGCCAAGCCATGGGCCTAAGGCAACGAAGGGTTATGGTATATAGATCATGGGTGGAAGGATCCACATTATATCAAGATGTAATATTAATTTCATGGTAAGAAGGAAAAGGTAGATGTAAGCATGTTCATGAGTTTAGAGGTTGGGAGTTAATGGTATTTACTTCTAGTGGCTCTCGTGTTTGTTGGAGGGGGCAGTGCTGTGGTGCAGAGGGGCTCCAGTAATAAATTCAAATGCAGAAATATCTTTTTATCAGGGGTTAGCCTTTGAATATATCCATGAGTCTACTCAATCCCATAGTCTATTGTATTTGGCTGAGGTTTCTAAGCACTGTGTTATAGGAAATTACTATCTGAATAACTGAGTTATTATGTAAGGGAACTTGGCACTCGTGGATGTAAACAAGTTCATAAAGGTGTTTGATTAAAGCACTTGACCCCTAGTAATGTCCTAAAACATCTCCAAAAAAATGGCAGTGCCAACACATAGTAAGTTGGATTGTATGTTTTTTGATCTTACATGTCTTTTTTCAGCCTTCATGAAGAACACAAAACAGATGCAAGAGACAGAAATGCAAGTATGTGAGATAGCAATAGTAGTGCATAAAGTTCTGAATAATCCTATTATTTAGAAAATCTGTATCAGTACATGGTTTAGATTAGTACGTTTAACATTCTGGGTATTCTGCTATGGGGTTAGGTTTTCAATATGAGAGGAAACAGAAAGGAAGAAGTGGGTCAGTGTGGAGTGGGGAAGAAATTCTTTTTCTTCCAGTGGGTTGACTCTATCACTAACTAGCCGGGGATTTGGAGAAGATGACTTAATCTCACTAATTCATTTTTTCTAAGCTAAAGTTAGCTAGGAACCTAATTTGTGAATGCCTCAATGTCATTATCTTTTTATATGTTGAATATTTAAACTTCAAGTGTATATTATCGTTCCCATTTTCTAGATAAAAAATGGAGGCTCTGTTAAAACACAATTACAAGTTCAAATAGCTTGGTCCTAAACCTAGGTCTATCTGAATTCAGTCTATGCATTTTCCATAACACTTACTAATCTTCCACATACCCTTAAGCCCAGAAATCATACAAAAGTATAAAGGATCAAGGAAGAAGTTTTTTATGTTGGTGACACTTTCTTCAGTTCCTACTTTTCCCTTTATCCATTTCTCTGTTTATTTTATAGTTCAATAAATGGATCCCTTGGCCCACCTCTATTTTCATCACATCCTTTACCACTCTCTTTCCTAATTCTCCCTCCCTCTTTCCCTACCTTTAAAATATCAGAGGATTCTGACCACCTGAGATGGTAGCAGGCAATGGTTATCAAAGTGCATGCCCAGCGTTAAGGGCAGAATTGTATTATAAAAGAAAATCGTGTCACGGAATGAGTTCCTTTTTTCAGTGACCCCATTACCCTGTAAACTACTTTGCTTTATCCATATCCTGAGCTATAAATGGACAGGCCATATTTCATAGGTTGCTTAAGCTAAAAATCTTGCTGGGTCCATCTGCTATGTACAACCAATTTCCAATAAGAAATCTAAAATTCTACAGCTGGAAGGGACTCAAAGATCACCTAATCATACTAGATCATTTTAGAATTGGGAAATTGGATCTCTGCAAGAATAAATGTTTCACCAAGGTTACACAGAGAAGCAAATTCATACCTGCCCAATGGAGGGCTTTGAATGAGGGTCTTTGGCTTGAGGCCTCAACATCTGATCAATTATTTAGGTAAAAAGGCTTTGTATATGTTGTAATGGGATACATGGTTAAGTCCATACCTCCTGGTAGTTGAGAGGATGTAGGGTTAAATCACACCTCTGCTGCCTCCCGTGTGAAACTGTTTTTGCTCTATGAGCTCCGTGAAGGCAGTGGTCATATATCTTTTGGTGATCATAGTATCCCCTGCATCTAGCATGATACTGTTAAGTCAGGGGTACTTGACTTCATTTATTTGAATGAATGAATGAATGAATATCTCTTATATTGTTGTGAGGTTTCAAAGAGAATCTTAGCACACTGGACCCATAAGAAGCTCTAAGCGAATGTTAATTATTATTATTTCTAAAAGCAAAGCTGAGTGTCCGTTTGCTTTACAGACAATATTTCTGAATAGCAAGGATCCTTCTGATTGTGTTCAGTAAGTTCTTTCATCTTAAAGGTTATCCTTAGAGCCAAAAAATGTTTATGGGGCCCTTAGAAACAATAGACAGGCAAAAAAGGACAAAGGGATGGATTGTGCACTTACTGCAGCATAAATGTGTAAAGATGATACCAAGGAAGGTAAGAATAAGCGTCTGTGTGTTGGAAGGTTGTAGAGAGAAGGGCAATATGAAAGTTTCAAATGTATGGAGCACTGTTTCTGCCATGTTTTCCCTATCCCTCTCTCCTCTCTTAATGTTGAGCAGGAATAACCCTGTATCAACACTGTGTTGGCAACTTGGTTTTCTGCAGTTCTTTGGAAGTTTCCAGTGAAACCACAAGTTTTAACTAAATTTAACTAAATTTTAACTCATTTACTTTACAGAAAAGTATAGCCCCCTAGTTTTGGAAAAAAAGTAAAATCTATTCCGTGAATACCCAAATCGGCATAGGCTGTCACTCTGGAGTGGCTACTAAGGGCCACTGTAAGTTTTCAGGGCATACATGTATTAACAAATAATAGTAGCCTGGTACAGGGGTTGTGAAATTGTAGGTCTAAATCATAAATGTCATGTCTGTCATGTCTGTATTTAGTATTTATATTATTACAAGGCTAAAATATTTTCGAACAGATTCTTTAAAAAATTGGTCATAATTTCTCAAAATATATTGATCCCAGCAGATGATTGTACTACAACCTTTTTTTTCAGTGAAGCAGCAAATCATTATTGGTTTCTATAAGGATTTGGATCATATTTAGTTTTAGAAAAATGGTGAGATGATGCCAGTGGCTTGTAAATTACTGTATTCCTTATAAGCGAAACCATTAATCTGGCCATTTGCAAAGCTATACACGGATCTTTGAAATATTGCTCTTAGAAGAGAATTTTCACTTGGGACAATGTACTTTCAAACCCATTGCCTGTAAGTGCCTGTAAAGAAAATATTTGGGGTCAAGAATAACTAAATCCTAGACAACAAGTACAATCTGTCAAAAATCAGGGCATCTGGAATCCTTATCTAAGTACCAGAGATGCCTATTCCTACTTGACCCACTTTTTTTTCTCTCTGTGTAAAATAATTCACATTGTTTCAGTGATATGAAAAGGAAGCGGACTACAATATTTTATTTTATTTTGAAATGTCTTAAAGTGATCAAGAAATCCATTTTTAGATGTCAAAATTTATTAGGAATATATAACCCTGTACAGGTAATTCGAATAGTAACTATACATATGGATGACAGCCTCATTAAATTGGATTTTAAATGGATGGGGACACATGATAGCATCTGACATACAGAATTTCTCATTCAAACAGAATTCGTAAAATCTGCATCAGCCAAGGTGAAACTCAAAAGGGCCGTTGAGCCATTGATTAGGATGTGAAAAAGTTTCTTTATACCACATTTTTCCAAGGGCTTATTCATCTGTAGTTTAGTTTATAAGGTATACAATTATGTTTTAGTGATATTGTTTTTGAAAATTAATAATGAATCTTATTTTTCATAAGTTACACCTTTTTAATAGTACATATTTATTGATAATCTTGACTTTTAAGTTTAAGCAACACGTAATTATGTTGGAGGTCAACTTCAGTGATGTAGGAGAGATATGGCTTTGGGGGGCATAGTTTTAGCACCAAGTGGACCTATCTCTGATCAGCAAATTTAGAGAGGAAAACGTCCAGAGGGTCTCAACCATGACCAAGTCGGTCTGGGCGGAGGAAATACATTAAGCCTGGCTTGTGTTTTCAATGTGGCAGAAGTCCAAGAAGTGGAAGCCAGCAAGAAAGAAACTATTACATTCCTCTTTTGTACGTTCTCCTTCTCCTCTAATGGTTGATTCATTCTGTGGCCAGCAGAATGAGGTGTTCCCTTCCCCAGGACCAGTTTCCTGGTCTTACCTTTCTGTAAAAGCATTGATTGCAGGGGAGACCCGCTGGGAATCCTGGCTAATAGTGGTCCCCATCAGTTTCAAATGGACACACAGCATTAAGATGCTCAAGGACTGTCCCTGGTGACCTTGATGAGACCAAAAAAGAAGGCCATGCCCATACTCCAGAGCAGCTGCCCATAAAGAGGTAATTGATGCCATAAGCTCCTAGATTGCCCCCCTGGTTTGGCTGGCATTCCATGAGAAGCGACTCACTACTCCTCAGAGTTTGCCTGCTGCTGTCAAAGAGTAGTTCTAAGAAGTTCTGAGAATTACCATTCAACCAGTAAAATTAAAAATACTAACTTGGTCAATGGAGATATTTCATCTTTTAGAGTTTCAATACCTATGTGAAATGCTTGACATAGTAACATTGATAATTTTCACTGAAGTATTTACATAGAAACAACATCTTAGGGTTTACAAGTATAGTTTCCTGCTGTTGTTTTCATAGAATTAAACGTTAAATATCCCTTTTTCAAGATGTGAGAAGCTGAGGCAAAAGAGAAAAGATACATCATGGTTCAGTAGGATTTTAAAAAATCTCTCAGAAACTTCATTCATATACTGATGTCCCTTAGGGTAGAATAGATTTTATGGTGTCATTGTAAGTCCAACATATAAGCCTATCTTTACAGATAAACATCAGATTAACACTGATCTACATTTCCCTTTGAATGGGAATTGCACTGGCCAATCTTCTCTGTTTTGAGTACACCAAATAAAAACCTTGATTAGAGTAATTGGTTTAGTAACAGGGCCATGTTTTTAATCCAGGTTTCTTGGCAGGTATGGATTTGTTAGATGGTTGGTAGCTAACGTGTGAGATCCACTATATTGCTCAGTTGAATCCGTACTTACTTGCCTCTAGGACTGCCATTTGTTGTGAAATATTGCAGTGTGCATGCTGTATTATATGTGATATACCTAGCATCCCTTATTTCTGCTACATCATCCAATATAATCAGTTGTTACTGTGAATGTCTTTACGAAGAATTATCCAGTAGAGGCCTATTAAAAAGAAAAACTAGTATTAATATACACTTCTCTGTTCCTAATCCTCATATCTTTGGATGTAGCATCTTTTAATCAACCCTGTCACCAATATATGTGAGGCATGCATGAACAACCTATAATGATCCATGTTACAGAGGAAACAGTAACAGTGATTGCATTCAGCCTACAGAAGTATTCATTACTCTGCTTTCTTTAAAAAGGTCATATGTGATATAGTGGTTATTTTACATAATTAAAATATTTATGTTTGTAAATATAGTCAAAGCCAAAAAGCAAAACTTCATCAGTATGATTGTGCAACCTGCAGCCTTCCCTACGTTAAGCAGAGCATTTTCATCCTGGTTCTAGTAGGCTGTCTAGTGGTTTGAGTGAGTCAGCTTACATATACACATGTGTTGAATTGTACCCAACTGACAAAATGTTTACCATGTCTTCTGCATGAGTCATTCATTCTTCTGAATATTTACTGAATGCCAGGCACTGTATAGCAGAGTACAAGACAGATGAAGTCTCTTCCTACTTGGTGTTTTCATATGCCTAGCAGGGGGACATAGGACAAGAGAAATAGATACATACAAATAATATTGTGGAGCGTGACGAGTGCTAAGAATGAATAAGTGGAGGCTGTGATAGAGAATCACAGGGGGACTTCTTTTACATAGAAGGAACTGCAGGGTGTAGAGTGATCGCGGAGAAGCAGTCCCTGCCCTCAAATTGCTGATGGCCCTGGGGTGGCTGAGATGTGTTCACTGAGAGCCATTACTCACTAGTGTGCTATTTCTCAAATAGGATTCTGCCAAATCCTTATTTTGCAAGAGAGATGTTAATAGGTATTTTACGAAAACAATGGAAAGTTCTGTGGTTGTATATATCTAGAGAGCTCTGCACCGCAATGTAGCTCCTCTTGGAAATTCACCATGCACAGCACAGTGCAGCATAGGCTCTGAGAAGTCTGACAGGAATAAAAAAAAAAAATAAACGAATCTGCTTAATCTTAGATTTCAAAAATATTTTTTACCTTGGATTCTGATCCCAATTTAGTAAGTGCTTTACTATGCAATGAATTTGAATGATAGCAAAGAGATAAAGGTACATAAATATCATGAGGTTTGGCAGCATCAGATGAACCACTGTATTTTGTGAATGAAAATAATAGTTATGGAAAGTTTGGAGATCATCACTCTTTGGTGATGGCTGTCATTGTCCAATGATCCTCAGAAATGATTTCCTAGTGGAAATGATTTTGGAATAGTATGTAGTTCAAGTTATAAGGGATTTTAACATATACAATGCTAATCTCATAAAAATGGGAAAAAAGTTTTGTTTTTGCTTTGGCTACTCTAGGACTATTATAAGGATACTGTGTATTAGTGATATGTTACAAATAAGCGCAGTCCATGAAATTCTTTTCTTTTGATTCTTGGCAGTGTCAAGCGTAGAAAGTCTTTATTAGTCAGTTGGTACACACGTATATACTTGATATGTCAAGATAATTTGCAGAGGTGTCAGCAGAGTTTAAAGGAATCAACAAGAGATTGAAATGCCCCGAGGAGAGCAAAAAGAGGGTTCTTACCATCCCTAGTCCTAGACCCAAGTGGATAGCTTTATGGAGAGAGCTGCATTAGATGATTGGTGCCCTTTACCACAGGGCATCCCCCAACTCATAAACACCTGGCAGAAAGAACTGGAAGGATAAATAGCCTGGCTTATACTTCTCCTGCCCTCAAATTGCCTACCTGTGCCTCCTAATGCCTAAAAAGAGCTAGAAGAAAAAGGGCAAAGGGGTCTATTGACGACTTTCATATAGGCCAGCCCTTGAGGTCAGGAAGAGGTAAAGAAAGTGATACTGATTAAATTGAATAAATTGATTTTGGAGAGGAAAATAGACTATATTTAGCACAAGATCATTTTTATGTTCTCCATGATAGAAAGATGAGACTCATTTTATCTATTTCCATCCTTTATTAAGCAAGAGTGTTCTCAGCCTTCAATAAAACCAGCCCAACTGCAGTAAGTATTAACATGACTGAGCTTTGATTATCGTGATATTTAGGTTAAGGCCCATGCCACAAAGAGTCTCCTACAACTTTGTGTTAACTATGAAATCATTATACTACATTATATTTTAGATTTTTTTTACCACTGTACAGTGGGGTCTCCACCCCACCATGTGGAGACTTTTATTTTATTCTTAAAAATAAAGGTAGTGGCTACTCTGTCTCCCTCCTGCATTGGAAAGCAAACAGTAAACAAGGTGTCCTGGGTAATCAATCAGAATCATTGCTTCCCACGCAGTTCCTCTTGCTTCTTAACTCGTGTAGGAGGACTCTATCTGAGTTCTGCTCAGATCCCCTTGGATTCCTTTTCCTGATTCTTCTTGTGCACCCCTTGGATTCCATGTCTTTTGCTTCTCATGATCTGTATCTGTAATTCCATTTGGATGACTGTCTTTAGGTACTGGCACCACTTTGCCACGTGCAGTACTCTTTTACTCAACTCATTTTGCCGTAACAGAATACCATAGACTGGTTGGCTGAAACAACAGAAATTTATTTTCTCACATTTCTGGAGGCTAGAAGTTCAAAATCAAGGCTTAGCATGGTTGTTTTCTGGTGAGAACTTTCTTCCTGGCTTGTAGATGTGTCTTCTTGCTGCATCCTCATGTGGCGCCAGGTGGGGCTGGGGGAGAGCAAGTTCTCTGGTCTCTTTTTATAAGGGTATTTATCCTGTAATGAAGATCCCATACGGCTTCATCCAAACCTAATTATGTCCCAAAGGCCCCATCACCAAATACCTTCACATTGGGGGTTAGGGCTTCAATAAGAATATGAATTTTGGGGGGTGGGGGCAGAACACACATTTCTGCCCATAACCAGCGTGGAGGTAGAAGTGCCTCAGAGTTCATATCCCTTGGGGCGGCCTTTAGCCAATGACTGAGTCGTGCCAGAGTTTGAAGTCTCACCTCCCAAGGTCTTATGCCAGGACAAAGCCATGAGGCATGGTTTACATTTCATAGGAATAACCAGTGTTATGTGAGTGAGGCTGAGGGTAGGTATGTTCAGAATGAAGGGTACTGGCTGGATGGCATGCCTAGGTCCCTGGGCACAGTGTGTGATGGTATCATGGGGAGGGCCTGTCTTTGAATTTTTAGTTCCTGAGTTGACAAGGGTACAAAGAAGCAGATGGACAAAGAGAAGGAAGGTTGGAAGTCAGCTTTCACATCTTACCTTCTTCACAATTATTCCCAGACATGAGCTATAGTCAGAGATTCTCTCTGAATCAAGGCTTTATATAGCTCTGAATAGAGATTTATCACCCACAGACTAAGTCAATTGGACAGTCCATGGTGTTCTTCTCTAGTTCAAGCAAAATATTTTAGAACGGAAGAAAAGTCATTTTAGGACTAGTTTTCTTCACAAAATAATCTGTATAAATAAATTATATCCAATTAAATTCCTGATTTGTATACTTAATAACAATAATTTGATGTGTTGGTGTGGTACCTTCCTGGAGCTGTGGGATTGATTGATTTACTGAAGAATCACAGACACAATTTTTATACACTCCTATATATAAAACATGCTAAGAGTCTGTTAAAAACACATTTTTATCCACGCAAGACCTAATGAATGTGTATAGTATAAGATACAGTTAGCATCTTTGACATTTTCTGCTTATCAGCACAGGATGACCTGTCTTTTTTTAAAAACAGTAAAACATGTTTGTTAATACCCCCATCACTGGCATTGTGATTGCATCAAAATCAATCTTTGGATATGCATTATGCATAGTCAAGTCTCTAACTTGATAAGCTAAATATGTAAGACTTTAAGTATATAAGACTTCCACTTGATAAAGTAAATCCTGAAGTCAAATTTCCCCATCATTTTCAAAACACACATTACCATCTATTTAGATTCTCAGGCTTATAACTTTCGAAAACTGCTATTTCCTCCTATGGAAGATGCACTGCATATCCATCATGTGCCTGGCTAACTCCTTTAGTAAACTTCATCACCCCTCTACCAGGCAGCCCCGATTGTACACTGATTTCCCAGCATCTAACAGTGCTGGGCTCAGTGCAGACACTTTGCAAATACTTGTAGATTGAATGGTGAATTGTTCTGTTAATTAAACAGTTCCCCAAGGTATCAAAATTAACTTTTGATCAATCTATTCTTTATGGATTTTCCACTTCTAGCTCTGAAAAAAATATGCCCTATAGATTTGTAAAGAGAAAACAATCTTTATTTCTCTATGGCAGGTAGAACTCCCACCTGTCAGTTTTTGCAAGTCTGGTCTCTAGACTAAAGATTTGGAATCTATATATATACTTTTTTCCCTTTAGCATTAAAATCAGTAGCTTTCAAACTATTGGAACAATAGTTTCAAACAACTGAAGGAAACTTCAGCTTAGCCAATGATAAAACAGCACGTAGGTTACCACTTTGTCAATCAGTTTCTATAGCATGAAAATAATATTTGCTTCTTTGCTTTTCATAGAGATGATGTGGTGAATAAAGGGGGAACACTGGTTGAGGATTTCATCTCTGTGAAGCAAAGCTGCCGGGATGATTTAGCTCCCATGTGGAGCTATTTTAAGCTTGAAATACTTTGACCCAGCCCTTAGCTACCTAATGCCCTTTACACTTCAAAAAGCCACCCTGGTTCTACTGCCAGTGTAAAGCACTGGTCAAAGCTTTTATATTTAAAATGACCACTCTGTATCTGGGGACAGAGAATTCTGTAACCTATATGAAGCAGCTTTGGCTCTCTACCTTCAGCAGAGAACCATAAATGTCATACAAAAAGCCAGAAAAGCCAAGCATCTCACTTTTATGCAGTAAAGGACAACACTAGGGTTTTTCTTAGAGTTACTGATGCAGAGTCCTCTGCCATAGGACATTCCTGTATTCAGTCAAAAACTGGCTCAGTCGTTTTGTTTGAAGTTTCTGCTCTCACATTGTATAGAAAAGTGCTGGTTTTAAAGTGGAGGTAGGATAAGAATTCTTTACCGGAAGGCAGCAACAGAAACCAGAAATGGCAGGAAGGGCATAGAAATATGATATGTTATAAAGCAAAACTTAGATATGCAAGAATCTGTCAAGAACTGTGAAGAGTCAGAGATTTTACTCTAATTGCAAGCTAAAAAGTTAGCCTGCCACAGCTTCATGGATGCTGGCAGAAGATACAGACTCCTGGATTAGAGACAGGTCTTTACTACTTACAGAACAGAGCAGCAGGTGGCCCGAGCTTCATCTTTTCATTGGCTTCCTTGTACATCAGTCCCACAGGGGTGAGGCCTGGGAATGCTCTGAACACAGTGGGTGTGTGTCACAGCTGAGGAACCCTGAGTTTAACAAAACCTTAGTATTATGAAGTGGGGCAAGCAAAGCTGCCCAACTCTTGCCTCAGGGAGAAATATTCTTTATTATTTTGTTCAGGAAACAAACCTATCCTACGCCCCAGATGGAGATCTTTTCTCAGTCTTCCAAGGCTGCTCACTGTACAAGCATCCTTGAAAAGATAGTCCAGAACAAAAGCCACTGATGCCTCTGCTCAGAAGACATGCAAAAATGTGAAAGACCTGTGCAGAGTTGCCTCCCAAAAGTTGCATGAGGTGTTGAGCTGGCTCTCCAACGTCCTCAGTTGTCAATATTCCACCCTTTCTCGGGAGCAACACCTCTCCACTAGTTATGCTTTTATATATATCTGTATTTTAGTAAAGTACCTCACCTGACATAATTTTTTTAATAAATGACTTTAAACAGTTAACCAAAGGTCTCATTTTCTGAAACCTATGTAAGTCACTATTAACCCCTCAGGAATTCAGTTCTTCTCAGCCATCAATCACTCAATGGGAAACTTTGCAAAGGTGGCATATCAGATAAATTCATTAACCAATTTAATCTATTTATGTATATGCTAGGAATTGCAGGGGGATACTTTATTGTATTTCCAGCTAAGAGAAGCAATTTAATAATAAATTACATCTGTCATTTCATGCAGATTTCTGTATTTACCTTTTTTGGTCACTTTGTTAGACTATGAATTCCCAACTCTTCTTGTATATCAAATCCCTTGGAGACCTTTTACAATATTCAAGTTCCCCAGCCACTCCTTCAGAGATTCTTTCTCAGGAGGTCTGGTGTGTATTCTTGGAATACTTAATTTAGAAAACTTCCTGGGTGATTTTGAGGGGCAGTTTAGGGTAAGCACTTGCAGATTTTAACTATGATTTCACAGTTATTAAGATTTTTTTGCTGTTTATGACTTAAGAGGATAACTTTTAAAATTGAAAACGTAAGGAACAGAGGAATATTCTAATCACATCTGTGTAATTTTTTTAGATGGCCTGCACATTTCGCTTTTAAAAATTTTTATTGGAGTATAGTTGATTTACAATGTTGTACTACTTCCTGCTGTACAACATCTGTGTAATTTTAACTGGGAAAACAATACATCTTCTGAAAAAGGTTTGGGAATAAATTATTTTACACTTTGAGCACCTTTGATACTTTGAGCAAAAGCTTCTGGTCCAAGAATTGTTGGAACAAATCAAAAGGTGTGAAAGAGCTGGTGAATTTCTAAGGCTGGATTGCCCACAGTTTCATCAGAGTGGGGCTGTGGGAGTGGAGAGGACAGTGGTACAAGCACAGTGACAGAGGGTGCAGGCGCCGTTACAGCACCTCTCTGGCCAGGGTGGCTGGAGGTCATGCTGAGGGTGTGGATGGAAGGCACTAACTGTGCAAAAGAAACAAGAGGAAGGCTGAACAGAAATTTAGTATTTTGGCAAGGTTTTTGAAAATGAGTGCCAGGTTTCAGAGAATTAAATAGAGGACAGTTTTACATTCTAATTCTCAACTAATTTAATCACTTTTAGGAGCCACTGGGTATCCAGGTCCTATTGTTAGTATTATTATTTTGGTTACTTTTACTCTATGTCTCTGGCCGTTTGTTTGAAATGGGGGGAACTATACAAATTTAAGCTGCAACAAGTTACAGTCCCAGTTTGAATCTCTCCTGGTCCTTGCCTCCTGATCTAAAACATGAGTTGTGTTCAATTAGATCAGTGGTTTAGAAATGTCACCCCATAGCCTAATGCCAGGCCCTGACAAAATATTCAGTGATCTAAAACAAAACCAAAATACAGAAAATAATAAAATTTTAAAAAATATATACAAGACCAGTTAAGAGAAAGTTTAAACTATGATTCTTTATTCTGAGATTATATTTACCTGCCTCTTTGGTGGTAACACTTTCTTCTTTGCTTTATATGGTAATGGGAGAGAAAAGTTTTATTTATAGATTTTCTTTTAAGGTCTTTACTTTTGGCAGAATTAAAAACAACCCTATGTTGATCCTAATATGTGTGTGTGTGTGTGTGTGTGTGTGTGTGTGTGTGTGTGTGTGTGTGTGTGTATTTCCTGATTTACTGAATTCAGAAGTCTGGGAACTCTGTGGAAAATAGTTTGGCAGTTTCTCAGAAGGTTAAACATAGAACTATCATATGACCTAGCAATTCCAATCCTAGATTATATATATATATATATATATATACACACACACAAAAGAATTGAAAGCAGGGATGCAAACAGATATTTGTACACCCATTTCATAGTAACGTTATTCACAATAGCAAAAAGTTGAAAACAACCCAAGTATCCATCAACAAATGAGTGGATAAACGAAATGTGGTGAACAGCTACAGTGGAATATTATTCAGCCATACAAAGGAATAAAATTGATATATACTGTGATATGGATGGACTACTTAGGTGAAATAAGTCAGACCCAGAGGAGTAAATATTGTATGATTTGACTTGTATGAGGTACCTAGGGTAGTCAAATTCAGAGAGACAGAAAGTAGAATAGTGGTTACCTGGGGCTAGGGGGAGAGGGAAGGGGCAGTAATTGTTTAATGGGTACAGAGTTTTTGTTGGGGATCATGAAAAGTTGTAGGTATAAATAGTAGTGAACGTTGCACAGTATTGTGAATTTATTTAACACCACTGAATTGTTCTCTTACAAATGGTTAAAATGATAAATACAATCTTATGTATATTTTACCATATGTACAAAATATATGTAAGAGAAGCTGAAAACTACTGAGCCATATGACTTCTCAGTTTTTATGTCCTTCTAGTATTTCATTATTCACCTGCCTCTGTTTAATGATATGCCAAAGGTTTTTGCCTATATCAGATTATATTTAAAGATCAAGAACTACTGCTCACTGATGATAATGTCTATGATTAATATTATATTTACAAGTATAATCCCAATTCCAAGAAAAAGTAATGAAGAAGGAATATTAAAAGTGCTTTCTGTAAGCTGTGGAATGTTGGTAGCTTTCTGTGTTTTCTGTTTTAAATAAATGCATACTTTTAAAATAAGATAAAAGCTATTAACGCAAAGTTTATAAATAAGAATTTTAAAATTGGGTTAGTTGGTTGGCAGACTTCTAAGATGGCCTCCTAGAATCCCTGTCTCCTGGTATTCATGCCTTCGTATAATCCCTTACCCTTGGATAGACCTAGTGACTTGCTTCTAACCAACAGAATATGGCAAAATTCCTATGGTTAGATTATTAAAAGACCCTGACTCCTGATTTTCCAACAGATTCTCTGTGGACTTCATAGTTTCCAGGCTTTGGTGAAGCAAGCTGTCATGTTGGAAAGTGTGATGGTTAATTTTATGTGTCAACTTGGCTAGGCTATGGTGCCCAGCTCTTTGGTCAAACACCAGTCTAGATGTTGCTGTTAAAGTATTTATAGGGCTTCCCTGGTGGCGCAGTGGTTGAGAATCTGCCTGCTAATGCAGGGGACACGGGTTCGAGCCCTGGTCTGGGAAGATCCCACATGCCGCGGAGCAACTGGGCCTGTGAGCCACAACTACTGAGCCTGCACGTCTGGAGCCTGTGCTCCACAACAAAAGAGGCCACGATAGTGAAGAGGCCCGCGCACCGCGATGAAGAGTGGCCCCCGCTTGCCGCAACTAGAGAAAGCCCTCGCACAGAAACGAAGACCCAACACAGCCAAAAATAAAAATAGAAATAAAGTATTTATAGATGTGATTAACATCTAAAATCAGTAGAATGTGAATAAAGCAGATTGCCCTCTTTAATGTTAGTGGGCCCTCTCCAATTGGTTGAAGGCCTTAAGAGAAAACACTGAGGTCCCCAGAGGAAAAGGGAATTCTACCAGCAGACAGCGTTCGGACTGGAGCTGAAACATTAACTCTTCTCAGAGTCTCCTGCCTGCCAGCCTGCCCTGCAGGTTTTGGATTTGCCAGCCCTCACAATGACATGAACCAATTCCTTTAAGTAAAACTGTCTCTCTCTCTATATATAAATCATATGTGTTCTGTTTCTCTGGGGAACCCTGACCAATACAGAAGGGTCCACATGGCAAGGCCCTGAGGAGAGCCTAAGTCCAACAACCACTGAGAAAGTGAATCCCTCAATTCATCAGACTGAGAGATACTGAATCCTCCCCAAAGCCACTGTGTGAGCTTGGAAGCAGATCTTGCCCCACTGAATTTTGACTGCAGCCTTCTGAGAGCCCCTTGACCTGTGCCTGGATTTTTCATCCACAGAAACTGTAAGAAAATAAATGAGTGCTGTTTTAAGATGCTAAGTTTTGGGATAATTTGTTATGCAATAATAAATAACCAATACAGTTTAAAAAAACATTTTCTAGCAAAATGAGAACATCTGGGAAAGAGCTTGACTTTTTTGTATGTATTGTCTTATATTTTGCAAAAAAAAAGTTTGCTCATAATTTGTTTACTTGACACTAGTCACCTACCTCCTTTCCTTCTAATTTGTTGCTTCCAATCTGCTGTAAAACAGACATCCATAGCTAGACTCTTTTGCATTAGAATTAAGTAAGCTGTGAGTTGTGAGGGTCTAAAGAAATCTTTGGGAAGAAGGAGGACACACAGTTTGGTACATGGACTTCTTGACATTTATTTTGGCATGTAGGTGCCATTTTATTTCCTGGAAGTTTCCGGTGTTTCTGGAAAAGTACTATTCAGGGGATCATTAATTTGATTGTTTTTTTAACTTGCAATGTAAGAGAGACAGAGAGACAGGGTGACAGAGAAATAGAGAGGAAAATAGAAAGTGGGTTTCCTGCATCAATTAGGAAAAAAGGCTCACACGTTGGATTTGAGACCACACTAACCCTGAAGTAATATTTTGAATGGGAAGAGTTTGGGCAACCTTAAATAGTTAGAGTGTTTTTTTTTTTTCATCTTCAGCTTCAACATATTACTTTCACAAATTTCTTATCTTTGAGGTTATATCTTCTCCTAATATTTGAAGAACCAGTGACTCAAAATGAGGGCAGAAATGTCAAATCATGTTTTGCGGAGAGCAGGCAGCAGAAGGTTTTGGGATTTATTTCTGCCTCCACAAGTGACTTGCAATGCAGTGGGGCATGCTGCAGCTAAATCTCTCTGAAGATTGCTAGTCTACAACGTGGGCAGATTCACAGAGTTTTGTAGAGGTACTTCATGTTTGTAAATACTCCAAGACCCTTGACCTAAAGATGCTATTGAGGTACAAAGTATTATTTTCAAGTGACTGAACATCTTGCACCCCTGAACTCTGCAGAATAAAGTGGTTTGTGTAGTTTACTTAACACTTCTTGTGTTTGTTTTTCCTGATTGCTAGTCATGAAAGAAATAGAGAAGATCCAAATAAAGTTGTCTTATTCTTTTGTTTTAAGAACATCATGACACGTAGCAAATTTCATACCGATTTTGAGGGTATTCTTTTTTGTGTTATTCAGTGTTTCTTCACTTTCCATGAATCTGTTTAGTTTTACGGATCTTGAGATCTAGCTGTGATTTAAAGGAAAAAAAAATACCCTAGAGATATCCTCAGAGTAATTTATGAGCCACATAAGGCCACCAGGAGGTTCCCAAATGAATCATGCACACGTGCCAATTTCTTTCCCTTACATTTGAAACATGAAGAGGAAGGTGATGCTGAGGGCAACATCTTCAGTGGTACAGCACTCTCCTGCCTCCCATGTTCCCCTTCAAGAGGACTCTTTCAAAGATATCCTCATCCTCTCAACTTTGCAAAATGTGAGAAAGTGTGGCCGAGTGGCTTTCACACAGCAGAGCGGAAGGAAGGTGTTGAAACCGTCACTGATTTAAGCTCCCTTTCACTTTAGAATGTCTTACACATGTCAGGGAGGGAGAAGAGGTATCAGAACTCACACTTCAGTAGGCATTGAATTGTCTGCATAATTACCTTTCTCCAAATCTGTCTCATTATTGAGAAAAACCTTCCTTGTTGGCTTTTTAGGATGCACTGTGGGTGTATTTTATGATTTTTTTCAACTTGTTTTAAGTACTACAGTTAGTTATTTGCTATACCTCACAGCCATTTGGTTAGCCTTATAAATGTCAACCTGAGTGAATGGTTTCCCTTTACGTAGTGTGTGGAAGTCTAACTAATGGTACCATTATAAAGTGAGGAAAGGAAACAGCTATAAGAATCACAGTCCTTCGTGGAAATTGTCTTGTTCCTTCTGATTTGTGAAGTCTACCAACTGTTAAGAGTTCCTTGATTGAGGCTAACAGCCCTTGAACATAGGGATGGAGTTGAGTTTTAATGCAACTGAGTCGAAAACTATACAGTATTTTGTAGACCCACATCGATTGGCAGGCTGGCAAATGAGAACTGGCAAAAAACTTACACCGATAAAATGTCTCTTACGCTCATCTACCTCAAATGCTTTTTCTACCAATGTTGGCATATTTGTCCCAGCTCCCTGGACTCAGGTCCTTCTGAGGAATTATAACTGAATTTTTCAAGATCACCTCTGAATCACATCAGTCACCACTTTCTTTTTTTTTTTTTAGTGACCAGGTTTTTATTTAAAAAAAATTTTTTTTAACATCTTTATTGGAGTATAATTGCTTTACAATGGTGTGTTAGTTTCTGCTTTATAACAAAGTGAATCAGCTATACATATACATATATCCCCATATCTCTTCCCTCTTGCGTCTCCCTCCCCCACCCCTCTAGGTGGTCACAAAGCACCAAGCTGATCTCCCTGTGCTATGCGGCTGCTTCCCACTAGCTATCGGTTTTACATTTGGTAGTGTATATATGTCCATGCCACTCTCTCACTTTGTCCCAGCTTACCCTTCCCCCTCCCTGTGTCCTCAAGTCCATTCTCTAGTAGGTCTGCATCTTTATTCCTGTCCTGCCCCTAGGTTCTTCATGACCATTTTTTTTTTTTTTTAGATTCCATATGTATGTGTTAGCATACGGTATTTGTTTTTCTCTTTCTGACTTACTTAACTCTGTATGACAGACTCTAGGTCCATCCACCTCACTACAAATAACTCATACGACCCAGCAATCCCACTACTGGGCATATACCCTGAGAAAACCATAATTCAAAAAGAGTCATGTACCACAATGTTCACTGCAGCTCTATTTACAATAGCCAGGACATGGAAGCAACCTAAGTGTCCATCGACAGATGAATGAATAAAGAAGATGTGGCACATACATGCAATGGAATATTACTCAGCCGTAAAAAGAAATGATATTGAGTTATTTCTTAGTCACCACTTTCTTATATCACGTGTCCGCAAGTTTTCTCTCTGCTAGTCTCCTGGATGTTCTCTACTTCTTTGGCTTCTATCTAATCCCTTCCTACCAATCTTCTTCCTGCAACTTTGCCAGTTTCTCCTCTGTCTTCTTCCTGTTGTCCTCTTCTTCCTCTTGTCTGTTAACTGCTGATGTTGCCTTCTTCCCACTGCTCTCCTCAGGTTATGTTCTTTTCCTTAGAAATTTCATTCTCGCTCATCATTTTATAATCGCTTAAGTGCTTATGATTCCCAGACTTATATATCTTGTCTTGACAACTTTGCTGATGTTCAGATTTATACAGTCTGCTGTTTATCCATTTGAATTTCACAGGCACCTCAGATGAACTGTGTTCAAAGCTGAATTCACTGTGCTTCTCCCTCTTGAATCATCCTTTAGAATTCTGAATGACAATTACTGACACACGACCCCTTGAGCCAGCTGATAGAGACAGAGAGTTAATAATCATTCTAGATATTTCCTTCTTCCCCTTTCCTGTCCAGTCAACCCCACAATCCTTTCCATTTCATCTCTCAAATATTTCTAGAGTCTTCCTTATCTTTTCATCACTGCTGTTGCTGCACAGGTCAAAGCTCTTTTCTCATCGGGATTATTCTAACAGCATCCTAGGTTCCTTCTTTCCAGTCTCACCTTGCCTCATGTATGCCTTAGATGGATATTTCTAAAACACAAAGCTGACCGTATCATTCTTAGAATTAGAATGGTATTCTTTCATCTATAAAATTGATACCAAGCCCCATAATATGACTCAAAAGCTTGCCTTGGTTCTCTTATTATATTGCAGTCTTCCTCCTCCAAATTGACCCCTCCCTCCAGCCATTAGTAACTCTCACTCAACCCTCATGACTAAGTTCAAGCACAACCTACTCTAGAGACAGTTCTTTTCCCACTTAGGTTGAGCTAAGTGCCTCTTCTCTTACCTCCATAGCAGCAAATTCACAGCGTTCTCACAGCACTTGTGAAGTTGCAGGAGAATTGTGTTCATTCTATGAGGTCCTCCATTGCACTGTTCCTTCCATCCTGCCACTCCCAGTGCCCAGTGCAGTGCCTAGACCACACTTAGTGCTCAACAAATTTGAACTGAGCCAGAATATTCCAGGTGCTTATGATCACAAACAAATTCTGCAATAGCTTCATAACTGACTTCCCTGCCTCCAAGGCACTCTCTCTACAATCTGTCTTGTACACAGCTGATAGGTGAATATAAATAGAGCATTGTTTTTATGATTTTTCTTCCCACTTAGGATCTACAAAAGCTTCCTAATGCTTTATGAAGATTTATGATCAAATGTATCTGTCTTTCCTTGTGTGTCTGGTCCTATTCAGATACATCAACGGCTTCTCCTCAACTCAGATCTCAACTCACACTGCTCTCCTTTGCCATCATCACTTGTAGGTCAATAATCGTAGACTTTCAATTTTACGTAAGCTTTTTAACATTTACAAAAGACTTTCACAATGCATGCTTATTCCCTCATCAACTAATTTTGCTCTCCTTCCTGCCTGAGTGTTTTGCCTCCTGTGTCCTAATTGAAATTCCTATTTTCTTGAAGGTTCAAGTCACCATTATCACTTCTATGATATCTACTATAAGAAAAGACAGCAGTCTTTTACTCCACTTATATATTTCTAATAAAGACACATAGCCTTGATTTTTACCATACTATTTCTCCCACTCTAAATATCTCCCCCAAGTTTTCCTAATTTTTAGAGCTGCATATTTTATCTTTCCAAGTAACTTCAGAGTTTATCAAAGGTAAAGCCAAAACTTCTCTCTCTATATATATGTAATTCATCTATGGTCCTTGGAAGAGAAGAGATTCTCTTTGTGGGTGGCATCTACTAAGATTTTCTTCTTTTGTGAAATAAATTTATTTTCTCCTCATATTTAAATTCATCCCTGGAAGATAGTTAGTGCGTCTTTAAGTTTCTTTTCTTGCAGTATTCTTGTAGTATTTTTAGAAAGTCCTTCAAATATTTGGAAAAACTGTTTTTTCTGCATTATGTCATTGATTGACCCAGTCCACAGAAATGAGACATTGCTCTGCAACTAGTACGACTGCTCTTCCATGCACAAATGATAATCTGTAACATAATATATTGTACTGATATGACACTGATCTAATAAACTTGACCTGAAATATAGGATAGGTTGAGCTGTGTTTGTTTTTTTAATCCAGCTCGGTAAGGTGATAGAAACATACTATTTGGAAAAAAAGGATGTTAGTTTACAGGTTTACTTTCCTTTGGTTGTCTAGTGTGGATTTCTTTTTGTTTTCATACACATTGTCAATATTATGTAGAACTAATGAGTGCCTATATCATGGAGACTAGGTCTTTGCCTCGCCCTCAAAGAAGTAAAGCAATTTTTAAATTGAACAAAGTTGGGAAAAACAATGATAGTAATACAAAGATAAAGTACCATGTTCTGTGTAACAAGATCTACTGTTTAGCTAACAACCACTTTTTCACATGTTATAATTGGATAGGATTTATGACTCAGGTTAAAGCTTCACAAGCAACCAGATTCTAGAGATTTTTAAAATGTAAATTCAGTGGTAACAAGAAATACCCCCCCAGGGAGTTCAGCATTATTTACAAAGTCAGTTGGGCTATAACAGTGATCCTTCTTTTTATCTCTTATAGGGCTCAAACTCCATTTTCCAGCTCTTTCTCAGAGCTCTACAACCTATAACTTAAGCAGCATATATCAGGCATGCTAAAGTCTGCTCTTCCCATCAGGGGACTTGTGCAATTGACTTGCTGTCCTGGTGAGAAGATGAGCAAATTGGTATGGGGCAAAAGGTCAAGCTGCATTCATGGTGTGCTAATGTCTTTGTAGATGCAAAAAATTATAATAACCCTCCTGGATATACCATACTGTATGCATGTCTTATTTTTAAAAAAAGTAGAACACGTGTAAATTCTTTGAAGATACTTTACATGAAATTGAACTGGCTATTTTATCATGGTACTACTTACTAATGGGCTTCTGCCTCCAATTTAAGAGGTATTTTCACGGGAAAGAATGTTGTCCTGGAATTCTCCCTTCAGACAGGACGCTGGTCAGACAGAGGCGTCTAGCTTCCTCCATCTCTTTCATTTATTAATCCCATGTCCAATAGGTGATAATTTAATAAGAACTGCCCACTATTATTGAATTTGTAATGAGAACAGCACATCTGAATTTCAAAACATTAAATCCTGATGTTTGTTTCAACATTCAATGTCCTGCTGTATTGAGGGCATGTTTCTGGTGAAATCAATTAATTAACAGTCCATCACGAGGGCCCTGTCATTCAGAGTCTTGCGCCAACGTGCACCATATAAACATGATTAATAAAAGAACACCCTGGAGTGAAAGAGGTCAATCACTGCATCCTGACATTAAAAATGGGACTGCGGCATGTCAACAACTTTAATTGAGTTAAGTGTTCCATGAAAAGAATTGAAAAAGTAAAAATTAGAAACAGGGTTCTTCATTATTTCCAAAATTGTTAATGCAGGATTTTTTTTTCAAGTAAGGGAATTTTGCATCCCTAAAAGAAATATCAAAGTGTCAGTTGATCTCTCTGAAAAAGAATATTAAATACCTCCATCAACAGAAAGACTAAAACTTGATGTGATATTTATTAAGTCCTCAGTAATTTTTGCTCTTTTTTATTTTATAAGACTAATAGTAATAAATTCAAGAAGAGAATTTCAGAAGATATAATTATGTACAAATTCTAAAGAGGAATTTTTATAAGTATGGGTTACTTTACCTTTTATCAATCTAACCCAAACACTTTTTTTAGATTGCTAAAAAGGTAACTTTTTATTATTTAAAAAATCAATGAATAATTTATATACAATAAAGTGTACAGATCTTAAGTTTTCCAATTTGATGAGTTACGACAATTGCACACATTGTTATAAAAGAGAGCGTTTCACCATCCCAGGAAATTTCCTCATGATCCTTTCTGTTGGGTCGCTCACTACCACCAGGTGCAACCTCTTCTTTCTTGGTGGATTAGTTGTAGCTGATCTAGAACTTTATGCAAATGGAATCATACAATATGTATTCACACAGTGTTCTTGAGATTCTTCCATGTAGCAGTAGAAATATGGTCTGTATCAGTAGCCTGCTTATTTTTATTACTTTTTATTGCTTATTATTCCGTTGTGTGGATATAACATAATTTGTTTTTCTGTTTTTGTGTTGATGGACATTTGTGTTGTTTCCAGTTGTCTTACACTTTCAGAAATTGCTCTCTGAAATTTCACTTCATAGAAATGCACGAACTCTTTACCCTGTTTTCCTCCCATCTGGGCAGCTAAAGCTGTTTCTTCGTTTTTCTGAAGAGGGTGGATAATTTTAAATGAATGATGGAAAAAACATGTTTGTAACTGATGAAGAATTTAGCTATGGCTGCTAATGCTTTGGGATAGTTGTGCTTTTCTAAAAAGAAACATAATTCATTAGAATTCTTATCTAGGTCGTAAATACATGCATATTTGAAAAATTATAAAGATAATGTATAAGATGTTGTAGTTTATACAGGTGATAGGTATTTGGATAATATTTTTAAAATGCCTACTCTATTCTACTTAATAGCGTTAAAATTTTTTCATTTATCGATGTGCTTTAATTTCTCTTTGTTCTAGAAGTTTAAGTAAATCAGGGTATGCAAAGATACAGATTTGTGCGCATATATTTTTAGCTATCAAGAAAATGCATGAAAAAAAAAAAAAGAAAATGCATGTTCTAAAATGCCATAATTATGTGTAGAGCAACACCTCTGTCCAAAGACTATAATTATTTAGAATACAGTAGGCATACTGTTAGCATAACTTACCTCATTGTTCGTAATAGCTATAGAAATGGTCCTAATTCAGATGATGACAACTGCTTGAAAGTCTCAAGGGATGGGCCCAAATATCAAATTAAAGGCATGTCATAACATATTTTTTAGCTTGTTATTTTGCTGCATCTGATTTTACATTTTGATTCTGATATGAAATTAAATTTCCTACAATGGATGATTTTTTTCCTTTCCCTCTCCAAACTGTTAGCTCATTGCGAGGAGGGTTTATTTTTTGTTCACCTCTGTATCTTTGAATCCTGTTGTCCACCCCAATGCCCAGAACACAGTAGGAAATAAGCTTTGGTGGTGTGATTGAATGTCTATGAATAAGCTTTGGTGGTGTGATTGAATGTCCATGACTAGGCTTGACTGATATGTGTCCTGTTTTGTACTGCATCAGATACCATCCCAGTCAAAATGATCAAAAGAACACATTTTTCTTGATTTTTGGTAATTTATCTTAAATAATTTTCCTGATTCAGTTCTTACTATATAGAAACCAGATGTCATTTGACATCACTGACATCATTTGACATCATTGATGTCATTTGCTATTTGGCTAATGCTTTTCATTTCCCAGTGTGAAACAACTTTCTACATTTATTACTAGGAAAAATGGTTTCTAGAACCAAGAGGCTGTGGAAAAATCTATACCAGGGGCACTGATGATTTTCCTCAGCTGGAAGGATTGTCTATACCTCTTGTCTCTACACCCACTCATTCTCCAACCCTCTAATCTGCTTCTGACTCTAACAATCCACAAAATGTTGCCGAATCCAATAGACACTCATCTCTTCGCATTTTCCTCAAACGGGCATAATATTGACACAACTGTTCAGGTCCTCCTTCCTTAAACATTCTCCTTTCCTGGCACTAGCCTGGTTTTCTGCGTACCTGTAGGACATTTTCTGTCTTCTTTTTGGTCCCTCCTTCTCAGTCCACATCAAAATCTTCCTGCAACCCACCTGGGCCTTTTCTTCTTTCTCTCCTCTGTCCTTAGAAGCCTGCAGCAACCTCCATGGCTTTACATTCCTTACATAGACTGATGACGTCTCACTTTGCAGCTCCAGTCCAGAGCTCTCCTGAGCTCTTTACTTTCATAAGCAATTGCAACTTGACGTCTGTTTTTAGATGTCTCACAGACATCTCGAGCTAAACAAAGATTGAAGAAGAGAAGTCTTGATTCTTGTTAGCCAAAGTGTCCTTTACCAGTCTACTCCAGTAAAATGGAAACTCTATCTACCCTCTTGTTCAAGCTAGAAACCTCCTGCGAGGCGTTAGGGACTCTTATTTCATATCAATTTTCCAATTTGTCAACAAATTCTGTCAACTCTACTTTCAAAATATACCTTGAAATCATCTGCTTCTTTCCATTTTTCATCTGTTTCTGCCTTGTTGGGGCTACCATCATCCATCTCCTGGACTACAGCAACTGGACTTCTGTTCCTCCTAAAATCAGCAATAGTTTTTGGATCTGTCTCTAAGGCAAAGGAAACAAAAGCAAACATAAACAAATGCAACCTAATTAAACTTAAAAGCTTTTGCACAGCAAAGGAAACTATCAGCAACAACAAAGGAAAAGACAGCCTACTGAATGGGAGAAAATATTTGCAAATGATATGACCAATAGGGGTTAATATCCAAAATATATAAACAGCTCATACAGCTCAATATCAAAAAACAAACAAACCAATCAAAAAAATGGGCACAAGACCTGAATAGACATTTTCCCAAAGAATTCATACAGATGGACAACAGGCACATAAAAAGATGCTGAACATTGCTAATCATCAGAGAAATGCAAATCAAAACCACAATGAGATAACACCTCACACCTGTCAGAATGGCTGCCATCAAAAAACCACAAATAGCAAATGTTGACAAGGATGTGGAGAAAAGGGAACTCTTATACACTGTTGGTAGGAAATAAATTGGTACAGCCACTATGGAAAACAGTATGGAGGTTTCTCAAAAAACTAAAAATAGAACTACCATATGATCCAGCAATTCCACTGCTGGGTATATATCAGAAGAAAAAGGAAACAATGATTCAAAAAGATACATGCACCCCAACATTCACTGAAGCATTATTTGCAATAGCCAGGATATGGAAGCAGCCTAAGTGCCCATCAATAGATGAATGGATAAAGATGTTATATATATGTATTTATATATATATATCTGCACATACCATGGAATATTACTCAGCCATGAAAAAGAATAACTTAAGCTCTCTGTGCTTACATTCGTTTTCTTCATCTGTATGGAAAATGCTGAAAATAATAGTTTCAATGTCGCAGAGTTTCTCTGAGGACTAAATGTGAAATGTTTCAAACAGTGCGCAGTAAATCCTAAGTGCTCAATAAGAGATAGCTCTTAGTACTCCCAGTTACTGTAGTGTTGCCCAGCACTCGCTTCCACCTGCTTCTTATCCTTCAGCTCTCACTTTTAAACATCATCTGCCTAAAAAAGGCCTTTCTTGAACACCTTGGCTGAAACTAGCCCTCCTTGTAGTTTTCTATATTTCCTCATTCATGTCCATTACAAGACTTAGCACAATGTGTAAATAGTTTATTTACTTAGTTTCTTTCTTCTCTGACTCTATCTGTGTCTCTTTCTCTTTTTTTTTCCTTTTGGTTGCTAGAATGCAAGCTCCTAGAAGACAAGGATCCTGCACCTGACTCAGTGCCTGCACGTGGTAGGTGCTTTGTAAGTACTTTTAGAGTGAATCAGTGAATGACATTCTAGCAGCTGAGAATTCAGATACACTTCCCAGACATAATGGTAGTCACTCATATATATTTGTCACCTTCTATTGGTGACAGATCCAACATCAGGGTAGAGATGAGAAAAGAGAGAAAAGTTCTCTAAGCATTTCAAATTGACAGAACCTGTGACTCAAGAACCCTTTTGATTTCTATCTAGAAATGGATATACCTTAGTGCCATATCAATAGAATGAAGAAGTTTACATACTTCTTCATTTATTTATGTATGTATGTGCATACATACATAAATTTATATAACTTTCATGTAGCTTTATAATTCTCCTGTGAGTATATATTTTCATTATATAATTAGCTCTTACTTTCATCAGAGATAATTATTCCCTTTTAAATTAAATAAATATAATTAAATCATATTTTTTTAACTTGCTGATTATCCAATGAGAAGAGTTGTATATGAAGCAGTTAAAATAAATCAAGTGAAGAAAGTCCATTTCCTGAAGATTTCCCTGTGTGTTTTTTTGTTTGTTTTTTGTTTTTGTTTTGTTTTAAACAGATGCTCTAGTTTTAGATCTAAGTGCCTAGGACAAGAGAAAGGGTTTTCAATTCAGTCACTTTCTGCAGTGGCTGATAATTGACTGTTGTTTTCTCTGATTCAAATAAAAAATGGTAGCCAACCCCTTATAAGACCATATATTTATTCTATTAATACAGATATTTTCACTTCAGTTAAATATGCTCCCTTTAAAAAATAAACTTATGTATGTAAGTTTAATATACGCAGAGTAAAGTTTACAAATATTAAATGTACTTCTTAGTAAAGTTTCACAAAGTGAATACATCCATGAAACTATCATCCGATTAATAAATAGAATATCACAGGCACTGCAAGTAGGAGTGTATCCATTTATCCATTCAAGTAGGAGTGTATTGAAATCTTATTGATTTTAATGAATATTTCCCTGATGAAGAATAAGGTTGAGTTCTTTTCATATATTCATTGACCATTTGGATATCCTCTTTTGTGAAGTGCTTCCTCAAGTCTTTTGTTCATTTTTCCAATGGGATTTCTGTCTTTTTTGTTGATGTTTTAGAAGTTCTTTATATATTCTGCATACAAATCCTTTGTGAGCTGTGTCTTATAAACACATTTTTTACTCTGTTTTTTGACTCTTCATGTTCTCTTGATGAAAAGAAGTTCTTTCAGTGTACTCTGATTCATCAATCTTGCCATTTTTGCTTAACACTTATGTCCTATTTAAAAATTTTTTAATTTAAAATAACTATCTCAAAGTCATGAAGATGTTCTTTCATGTTATCACAGAATTTTATACTATTTTAGATTTAGATATCTAATTCATATGGAATTAATTTTTGGATATGGTATAAGATTTACTTTTTACTTTTTATGATATGTATATATCTTATTTATTTGACACCATTTATTGAAAAGACCATTCTTATTCAAGTGAACTATGATGTTTCTTTTCCTCAAACCAAGTATTTATATAGTTCAAATAATGTCAGAAATGTATTTTAAAGAGACAATATCTATCATTAACATTGTCAGCCACATTTAGTACCGCAGTAACTGATATTTTAATAGTAAATGTTAAAACGTTAAACACTAATAACATGTTTTCTTTTTAACCTTTCTTGTATCAAAGTGACAATCCGATGGAAGCTTTGAAATCTATTCATAGGAAAATGCACATTACACAAGAAGTTTTGAATACAATTTTAAAGTTGTTAGTGAACATCTTACAGCCTATGTGTTCTGATTTATGAACCCCTGATTTATAATATCCCATGAATAAATGATGCCACTTGACTATATAACATGAGAATTAAAATGTAATCTTTAGGGAGAAAAGAATGGAGGCAGTGAACAATTTTTGAGCTTGTATTTGTATTTTTTCACAAAACATTTAAATTTGTGGTGTGTGTCATACCTAAATTACTTACATTCATTTTTTTTTCAACAAGTTGGTATTTATTATGTACTATACAACTAAAACAAAGGAAAGAATGCTGAGTTTGGTGGCTAGTGTGAGAAACCAAAATTAAATCAAACAGTAACTTATCTTTTGCAATAAAATGATATGAAAAAAGCAGAAGTTATTCTAAAAGCATGTTGTGCATAACCTAAACTAAGTTGTGGATATTAGGGTTTGTTGTTGGTGGTGGTGGTGGGCAAGAATCAGGGAGGTCTTGCTGAAGAAAGGAACTTTTAGTTGCAGTCTGAATCCTAAATATGAATTACTAGAGAGGGTGGGTTGGTAGAGAACATTTCAGAAAGAAGCAGCATCAGGTACGATGTCCACAAGGTAGGCAAAAGCATGGTCAATTTGAGAAGGTAAGAGTCAGTCTGAGCTGTTGGTGCATGTAATGCAAGGGAGGTGCAGTGTCCAGCAAGGTTAGAGAGGCAGACAGGATTGAGGCATTTCTTGAAGAGCACTGGGAAGCCACAGTGGACTGGGGAGGCCAGCACAGTCAAGATGGTGCTTGGCTTTGGGTCAGATCAGGAGAGACAATGAGAAGTGGTGGGATATGAAAGGAATTGATGAGGGGAGAACTTATAGGATTTGGTGATAAAGATTTGCTTTATGGGAAGAAGAGAAGGGAGGTCTCAAGAACTATTTCTAGGTTTTGGATTAAACAACTGAGGTAGGAATAACTGTAAGGCATGAAAAATGGACAAGTTTCTTTCTTTTTTTTTTTTCCTTTTGGATGAACAACGTACAGTGATCATGCATTTAGTTTTGGATTTGTTGAGTTTGAACCGATTTTAAGGCATCTACACAGTGAAATTGAGTTGACAATATGTAGATTGTTCTGAAAACAGGGAAATAGTCTGGTCAGAAGCTGTACATTTGAAAGTCAGAGGAACTTAGATGACATTTAAGGCTAGGCATGGAAAAGACTGTCAAGGAAGGCCCTGCAGGATATGTATTGAGAGTGGTCTTTATTTTTCCTGATTCAGACTGGTTCTGTTTGAAATCAGCTAATTAAATATACTTTCACTTGAGAGAAAATATATAGTATAGTAGTTGTCTTGGTCACTGATAATTTATCAAGATTGTTTAGTGGGCTAGAAGGCCTAAGCAGAGTTCTTAGACTTCCCATTAAGAAATGAAGAAATGGCAACTTTGAGAGTATATTTTATCCAAACCATTATGAAAAAGAAATGTCTTCTACCTTTCTTAAAACCACACCACAGTTTGACACCCTCAAGTGATTATGGTTAAGTATGGATTATTTCTGTAGGAAGATGCGTATGCATATGTGAATTAAGCTGGGTATTAAATATCTGAATGTATTTATCTACACTACTTTGTCTTTAGCCTTTCTCCATCAAAATCTCACAATTTTATAAATAGTGTTTAATGCAATGATACTGAAATATTTACCAGATTAGACTTTCTAGCTGTCCCCAGAACTAGGGAAAGGAGTCCTGGGACAATGGGCTATAGGATAAAATATGCTATTTTGAGGGGGTAATCATAGAAGAAGAAGTTCAGAACACTGATGGCCAGGCATCTGTAGGATGAAGTTACCACAATGACTCTGCAGCTGCTAAAAAAATAAATATGATACTACTTCACAGTTTTGCCTAAAGTTAATCCTGTACCATCCAGTGCCTGGCACAAAGTATTCTACCTATTGGGTAATTACTGCAGTTTTCTGAACCTTGGCACTATTGACATTTTGGCTGGAAAATTCTTTCTTATGTGGTGTCCTGCGCATTGCTAACTAACATCCCACTAGAAGCCAGTGGCACCCCTACCCTAGTTATGACAACAAAAATATCTACAGATATTGCCAAATGTCTGGGAGGTGATGTGGTTTGGAGGGGGCAGTTTTCACTCGAGAACCACTGATTTATTGAATGAACAAACATTTCCTTTCTGAAAGATATTGGCTATTCTGTGTCCTTTTTGTCCTCCCCACCTGTGTCCCAGAGGGTGGAAGTGTCTTAGTCTTTGGACAGTATGAGAGGGAGAGCATCTTGGTCACCCTGTGGTCAGAGGCATAGGTCACAGGTCAAGTCAGGTGCTGACGGCTCATGTAGTGAGGGGTAGCGAGACAGGGTTCGAAGCTGTGAATTGTCTCTTAGGCAGCCAGGGTTCATCCGGAGCACACAGGCATGCCTATTTTATGTCTTCTAGGCTTTATGAAAGAAGGTTTTCACCAGATGACAGTGGAACCCTTGTGAGATGTCTTAGCAGATAGGTCAGAGATCAACTCTAGAGGTTAAAAGTTACCATTTAATTGACTCCTTTCTTTTTAGGTCAAATTACTTACAAAGAACAGTCTGAAAAATAAGGGAGTGAAACTGCCATTTCATGAACATGAAGTTTCCTTTGAAAACATAGAATTTAATGACCAAAAAAGAAGTACTTACAAACCTTCAGTTTGAATTTACTTATATATGTGACTAGTAATATCATCTGACATATTTCTATTCTTGCTAGTCCTATATGCTGAATAGATCAGCAGATATCTGCTGTACAAAATTAAGGGTTGGTTATACAGTACTCAGTTGAGGCTGCGAGTCTTCATAGCGCCTCTGCTTTATATATGCATTCTTACTGTAAGTCTTACACTGAAGGAGACAAAGTATATGCTTATAGGTTAAGGGTGGTTTCTTAGAATAGCTCTGTCTGGAGGAAGAAAACAATGTGCTCTTCACCAGCATTTCTCCTGGTGTCTTTGACCATAGCTAATTCACATTTCTCTGTATAGTTCTAGAAAACAGAGCTAAGCTGCATCTTGGCACGACATGCCATAGGATAGCAGCCAAGTGGAAACGTGTATTGTTACAACAATAGAGGGATATAAAATCATGCTGGCTGCCAGCAGGAGTGGAAACCTAGTGACCTAAATGAACTCAACAGAAATCCATTAAATGATTTAATTTTTGGTCCATTCAGCTACTGATTATACTTATAGTGCTGGGGCAGCCGTGGTAGCAATATCAAAAGCAGCAGTGAAAGCCTGAGTAGAATTATTAAAAGAATTTAACTACGGTATAAAGTGAGTAGATATCTGATATGAAGGGGCTAGAACAGCTAGAACAATAATTTTCTGACAAGGCTGATTCATTCCCTGTGCAATGGAAAAAAATAGATTTCTACAGATTGTTCATGTCAAAACATCAGAATATAACAGGTGTCTCAACATCTGAATGCACTGTGATGTTCAACATTTTTTGCCTTTCAAGAAAAACTAAAAACAAATGAACAATAGGTTCATGTACAGTGGGCCAGGAGATCTTTCATGCTGGAGAGGCTGGGTAGGGTACAAATCCTGCATGAAATGGGAGTGATAATATGTAGCTATTGTAAGGCTCACATTCACATTAAGACTATTAAATGTAGAACCTGTTCACAGAGGTGAACTCAGCTGTGCCATATTATCTGTATAGTAACAGAGAAACATGTCTCTTTTTTTTCTGGTGCTGTACTATAAGCAAGCTGTAACTCTAGCTTTAAAACAAAATCCATAAGCAAACAAGCAAAATACAAGCCCTCTATCTTAGGAAATAGAAAAATAGAATTATGAACAATTTTTACAATAATTTAAGGTACTGAGGGTAAAGAAGCTTGGGTAGTATTCCATATGGGAATCTACCACAGGGGTAGATTTATGGAAGAAGTCTTAAAATATTCATGGAGTTTATACGTTTTTACTTTTCTTTTCACTAAGAATAAAAAAAAGAGAGAATACAACTGTTTGGGCATTGAGGACCATATCCTCATTACTATTGTAGAGAAAGAAGGATAGGAAAAAATGCTCATGTGATTGTGATGTTTTATTTTCAGTGATTCTTAGGGGAGTTTTGTCTTTGGTTTTTACTAGCTATAATTGGAGCAAAAGCAGAAATAAGTAACGTACAAGCTACTAAACTATGACAGAGAGTTCATTTTTTTGTAAGCATGAGATTTACCAATACTTGACCCAAATATAGAAAAGCAGATTTTTAGAATCAACTATTTCCCACTTTTTCCATTTTCAAATGAATATTATTAGTCATCAGAGATAAAGTGAAGTAAATTATTCTGAGGTTCGGCTCAAACTTCTTGGCCTCTAGAACACCTGCCTTGGTTCTGGAGGCAGAAATGACCCTGGTCTCTGGTAATACATTCTGGTCCAGATCTTTCTATTCGCCTTAGTTACATTCCACTAATAGGAATAATAGCAAGAGTAATATTAGCTGTCATAGTCATAGTCACTGGGGGATTCCTTTCCTTTGCAGAGACTACAAATTTTCACATTATTTGTTCCTCCACGAAAAGTCAGGACATCCATAGAAACAATAAAATGAAAAAAAAATTTAGTTTGGGAAGTAAGGAGTAAAACTGGATGTGTGTATTTATTAATAATTATAGTGATTAAAGTTGAAGAGACAGATTTTCTGGATTCAAATAATGACTTTGCAACTTATAAAAGTCGTAAGATCATGGGAAATATATTTCTCTTTTCTGTCTCTGTATTGACCTCGTCTGTAAAATGAGGATAATAATTCTACCAAATAAACTTCTAGGTTATTGTGAGGATTAAATACATTTTTTCCTGGCACATAGTAAGTGCTCAATTGGTGCCAACTATTATTATTTGCCGTTGTTATATTATGTCATTGGTTCATAGTTCAGACATTTTGAAGAGGGCTAGTTTGGAAATTCCTGGATGGAAACATAATGGGACATTGTGACCCCTTTTCACCAAATGAACCAAAATGAAAACCAAATGAAAATATAAAAGAACCAAAATGAACCAAAATGAAAATGTAAAAGAAAACTAAGGTATGTTGAGGGCTTGCTATTCACCAGATGTTTTGACATGTGTTATTTCAATTAATCCTCATATGAAGGCTCTGAGGGAGATTTTGTCATTTAGAACTGAGAAGACCCAATGTGAGAGGAGTTTAAAGTTATTAATATTCACACATAGTAGCAGAAAGGTTTGAACCCAAATATGCTGAGCAAAGTTCTTTCCACTTCATTACCCAAGCACACTTTCCACTCTTTGTGGCTCCATAATACACTTGAGTCTTGTAATGTCAAGTCTCTCCAGAAGTGCTCTTCCAGTCACAGAGCTATTCCAGCAGGATAGCCCTAGGCTGTGATAATCCAAACACAACTCAGGGATGAAATTGATAGATGTGATTTAAAAGGAGGTGCTTCCTTTTCTACTTACTCCCTTTTAAGGTCCCAAACCCCATGTGAACTCTTGGCAAAACTCTAAGGCAGCAGTGTCCTACAGTCTGTCTTGCACCTGACTGTGGTTTTGATAACCTGAAGTCAACTCAGACTTTAGAGCTCAAGGACTAGTGTATCCAAAGGCTCATTATCCATTTTAAAGCTCTTAGACCTAAATAAGTCTTAGGCCGCTCTAAAGTATGTTTGGCAGAAAATAGCAGGGTGTGACTTGGTTGGTTTAAGAAAACTGTGGATAGTGCTGCACCAGATGGGATTGGGGAACAGGTTCCAAGTGAGGTCAAGTGTGATTGCTTGGAGGTGGCTACTTGTAATGCCATGTTGAAAAAGGCGCTGAGGCTGCATTCAAAGACAGAGGGACTGCTGTCATCAATTAGTAATGTCTGCCAGAGCTATGGAATGGGGAATTGGTATCATGCAAACCACTTCTTTGTCATTTCTGGGCTAGAAGCAGTAACAGAATATGCAGTCAGTTTGGATGTGACTTTTATCGTCCGTGAATTAATTTTACAAATCCTGCTTGCTGCTCAGGTGGGCCTTCCTTCCCTACTAATCTTTATGTACTCCTCCTGAAGATGTATGCTCTCTTAAAATAACTCTTCTTTGGTCAAGTAGCTGCATTATTCTGCCGAAAGCAACAAAAATTAGTTTCTGAGAAGAAATGCCCACACACTAATATATTTATTTTAATCTGTTTTCAAGAGTGTCGGGAATTTCTCTTAGAATCTACAGTGTATTACCAATGTAAATAGCACATATTTAAGTAATGGCAGTAAATTATGAAAATAACAACACGGAACATTTTAATAGTTTAGACCATGGATTTGAAGAATGAGCCAATATTTCTACATTCTACTGGGCAAAATCATCCTATGAATATAGAATTGTGTAAAACTAATTTTTGCAATCAGGATCTCTCAAATTTGTGTGTTTTATTTTGATTTTGCTGTTCATGGCTCATTTCCCAGGAATATACTAAGTGATGGAAAGATTAATGTTGTGAGGAGTTTTTAAGGGTTCTTTTTTTCTGCATTGACTGATATATTCTTAACCTTGAATGATATTGATCCATATTTAATAGAGAAGTGGATATATTCTTTCTCAGAATATCTGAAGTTGTGTATTAGCAATTTAAAAAACAAATATACAAATAACATACTTTACATCAACTGCAAGTGTATTGTTTCAGATGTTAAATGATGGATTGAAGAAAGAAATTAGTTAAAAAGCTAAGATGGCATTTCAATTTAGAGACATATTGAGCATTTGAGAAGATACATGTGCCTTTTTTTAATACTACTGTTTTTTCTTTAAAGTAACAGTATCATGGATTTGCTTACTTAAGCACTAAATAATTCTAAGGAAAATAACCAACAATTTTTATTTACAAATGTTGTATTAAGTTATATACGTGCATATCACACAGAATTGTCTTTTAACACACGAAGATTTGATTGATTAGAAGTGAATCGCTTTTCCAAACTACATTAATTATGATCAAGCAAATTCAGTTTACTTCTAAATCATAAAGCTTTCTTTTACATTTGGTTCATCACATCTGTATATGGAGAACTGCTCTGAAATAAAGTTGACTACCAGTGTGAACATGGCTGTAGAAGTCAGCATTCTCACCCTTCTCCTGCAAATCATAAAAAGAGCAATAAGAAGGATGGAAAACAAACAAACAAACAAACAAAAGCCTGCAAATTTTATTTGCCATTAAACTGGGAGAGAGAAATCACACATACTCCAAAATAAGGAGGGAACTGCCATGAGCATCTGAGTTCTGGTGGAAACCATGAAGGAAGAATTAAAGGGAAGAAGACTAGTTAAAGGGAGGAATAAAAGGGAAGAAGCACAAAACAGGATGAGAGGGCCCAGGAAAAGGAGGTTTCAGAAAATGGAAGCAAGTAAACACTTCCTGAAGTGGCAACAGCTTTATCCTTTAACAGTGTTCCTGAACTTAGGGTGAGCAGGGCTAGAGGCGGAAGCCTTTCTGGACTCAGTTTTTTCCCTGAGGAGAGGCGATGGGCCTACACAGAGAGGCACAATGCTTTCAGGAAGCAGTGTGTCTGTGTTTGTGATAATAGAGGAGGGAACAGCTACAGAACTGTCTGGTAGGTCAACCAAGAGTCATCTGGGGAAACTTCAGCAAAAAGACTGGAAGTGAGCACTGAATATATCTAACTCTAGAACAAAGATCAAAATAAGGTGGGAATTAGAATGATGGTATAAAATGTAAATCTCATTTCTTGTAACAGGAAGAATGATTTCACTTAGAAGCATTGGGAGAGGAAGGGTGAAAGAAGGTGGGAAGAACTGTGTTTGATGATGGCTTCATTTGTAATAACCAAGTCTCAAATTTTTATTTAAAGTTGGAAAACATATTAGGTTGAACTATATGGAATTGCCATTTTATAATCCCCAAACAGTTGAATATTAGAAATCTCATAGAGTTCAAATCATGTCTAAGGCACTCTCAACTGTGAAATGCTCTATTTCGAGCTCTGCCAAAAAAACACACCTCCAATTACAATTGTAACTTACCTTTGATTGTAAGACACATTTCAATTTTAGAGATACTTATATGTGAAAAAGTGGGATTCTTCCATTCAGTAAAACGTGGTAAGAGAAGTCTAAAGCATATGTTATAGCCAAAGAAAAATATGTAATACTATTGAAAAGTATTATGTGATAGAAGAGAAAGTCGAAGAAAAATGCTAATTTTATCACTGCTCATAATAGAGAGCAAATAGACATGACAAAATATAGAGCACTATGGGTATGCACAGATTATAAATTAATTATAATGATAACAAATTCATCAAAAATACTATACTCTCTAAATATCAGAAGAGGTAAACATACTGTAACATGTAATACAAACATAAAATGAATCAAATAACAAAGAAGTTTATTTCTTACTCATGCAATACACTAATACACTAAGTTAGATGTTACTGGTCATCGAGGGCTCACCTAAATGCAGTAATTCAGGCACCCAGGATCCTTTGATCTTATGGTTCTGTCATCTTTTAGGGATTCATCATCACTTGCCACCAGTCAGGAGATTGCAGAGGAGATGCAAATTCTCCTTGAAAACCTGACCCAGAGAAAGATCACATTACTTTCCTTCACATTCCATTAGCTTTGGAATCACTCCTTTGGGCACACCCAACTTCAAGGGAGGTTGGGAAGTGTAGAGTTGAGTTAGGTGCTCAGGAGAAGAGGAGGAAGAAATTGGTGAACATCTTATAGTCTCTGCCACAGCCTTCAACTCAAAAAGTAAGAAAGCGGAGAACAAAACAATCTAATAAAAATTACGAAGAATAGAGAAAGAAGAAAATCAGGGATCAATGAATTTGAAAAGAGAAAAATTATAGAATTAGTTAACTCCTAAAGCAAGGAAAGTTGAATATCTGCTACCTTTTAAGTTAAAAAAGAATGGGTAATTAAGTGTATATGTTTGAATTGTGTGTATGAGCATAAAGCAATGCTTGAAGGATAGATACAAAACTAATGGAAGTTGTTACTGTGTGTATTTGAAGGAATGGGGATTGGGTGAAAGGACAAGGTAAGAGGATCTTCCTCTTGTACATACTTTTATATTATTTTCATTTTTGAACTGTGTTAACATACCACTTATTTAAAAATATATAAACTAAAGGGAAATAAAGGAAAAATTATAAGTTAAGCAAAATTGAATTTGTAAACTTGGGTTCCAGGGTTACTTATGTTAACAGATTTTGAGGAGGAAAAAATGCTTTTTACTAGGGGCGCTGCAAAACAATCAGCTAATGATGCACTATTATAATAAATACCATAGATATTTTAGCTGTAAGACACCTCGCATAAAAACACGTAAGCAGAGATGATCTTCACAGAGTGAAGTTATGGTAGCTGATGAAATTTGGCACAGCAAATGGTGACTGTGCTTCCACAGTCTGGCATTTGGTGGATTATCTCCCTAGGGCAATGCTGAGAACTATTAGACTCCTACTTTCATATCTAGATAACACTTTATGTGATGGGATTTTCCTGCTTTGTAGCAGTGAAAGTCCAGAAAATAGACACCCCTGATCTTGATATTTTATTCCCTGAAGTGATTATATTAAGTTTCTTTGATGGCATAAAGTATGCCTAATTCATTCTTATTTCCCCAGTATGTGAAAAATCTGAGGTTCTGAAGTTAGGCTGAAGAACTGTAGTAAAATGTGGTATCCTGCAGGCAGTTATTCAACCACAGGGTAAAGCCAGCACAGTGAGACCTTTGGGAGGCAGTAGAGAAATCCTAATGACTTATGAGGACCTTTAGGTATATTACTTCCATGTTCTTCTAGAAATAAAGGAAGAAAATGCCTCATAGTCAATATTAGAGCTCTCTGTATCAGATGGAGTTACTGCCTTGTCATCAAAAGAGAGTTATTGGCTGAAGGTTGAAGACAAATATCAAAGAGGTAGTCAATGGGAAGAAAAGAGAGAAGTAGCAAGAAGTAGTCTCAAAGTACAATCTAAATTGCTTCTTTTCTTTATACTGTCCTCATCTTTGACCCCACTTTGCCCTTTAAATATCTCAAGATACTGAAGGAAGAGAAGGAAGAGATACTTCAAATAATCCATTTTTAGTTTTGAGTTTGTTTTTCTTTTTTCCCCACTTTGTTTTCTTTCTTATATAAGCAACAGGACTTTCTTTTAAACTTGGACATCTTTTTAAAAAATGACCCAGCTGAGATGGGTCAGAGTGACAAATAAAAGAAAACTTTTCATGAAGGAGTGAGTAGCTCAGAGTCAATATTCTCCAATAGGCTGAGTGAAAGCTGCCCTCCACAGCATGGTCTTACATGACCTACTCAGATATGTCTGTTCAGTGAGGTTAACTCCCTCTGACTCCCTTTTGTGATTTGCGTGAGTGGCTGAGGACGGACAAGCAAAACACATCTAAGTTTGTGGTCATGCCTCCCTTGTCAGGGAAAACAGTGCGTAGACAGACACTACAGTGCACCCATGCTGTTTGAGGCCAAGGCAAAAGAAAGTCTCTACTTGGTTCTAGGTCTCCGAGAGTGGTGATTTGAGGAGGAAGCTTCCTTCATTTTTAAAGGTGCTGCTGTGTTTCTCATAATTCTCAAATTTATGAGAATTATGGGAATAATTAGGGTAGTTGAGTGTCCTATTCTTTGCCTGTGACAGTCTTGGTGTATGCCCGCTGTTGCAGCAAAATTATAAATAGTGCTTTCTTTCATTCTAAACAGTGTTCTGGTTTGCATGGTGAATTATATGGTCTCTCGAGGAATTACCAATTTTGAGATTTTAGAAATTCCATTTGTGAGAACAGCAACCAATATATTCAAGTCCCTTTTTTAACACTCAGATGAATGATTGGGTTCCTACAAAACCTAACTGAGAAGAGACCCTCTGGCATGCATATTTATTTAAGACCATAAATGGAGCAAAAATATATCCAGCATTACATGTCTGTATTTTCTGAATTTGACTACCATATCAACATATAAAACAATCCAAATTATTTAGGAATGTGCAGTCAGGAATTAACCAATTTCTGTAATTCCTATGAAATCTATTTTAAGCAGAATACCTGAGATGGTGAGGTAAAGTGTTATCTTCTTTTTGAGCCTCTAAAGTAGGGTAAGGCAAGGGAGGTGGCCAGGGTGCAAAATTTAAGGCACTCAGTCTCTTCATGCAGGTGCAGACGGCACACTTACATTTGTTGAAGAATATTGACTTCTGCTTCAAGACAAATCTCAGGCTTTATCTACTCTAAGGATGCTTCCTAAACTTTGTAGCCTCTCCCTATGCCTACTTCAGACTGGGTTATTATCCCTCATGTGTCTCCTACTTGCATCTTTTGCAAAAAATCCACTGTTGTATTGTACTGAAAAGGTGTGTGTGTGTCTGTGTGTCTGTGTTGTCTTGTGTTCTTGTTCCTTAAGGTTAGGGACCACATCTTTCTCATTTTCACATCTAGAATACCTTTTACTGGGCCTAATACATGTCATGTACTCAATGTTTATTGAACCAGAACAAGAAAATGAATTATAAACAAGTAATTTATTCAATTAAATTAATTAAAATTCTGCTCCAAAAAATTTATTGCAGCCTTGAAGAATCTATTTCGGTAATAATAAAAACTAACATTTTCTGACCTTAATAATTAAATGGTTCTAGTCCAAGTTTTGAGATTTTAATACTTGTGTATAGAAGAAAGCCTGAAGAAATAATAAAATTTACAGAGCATTGTCATGAAACCTACAAAGACAGATTCTCATTGGGATAGCTTCTGAACACTTCTTTCTATGCCGTGAGAAATAACGTAAAGTAGTCTTTGTAGTGGAATGCTGACTTATGACTCACCCAAAATGAATAGAGTAGACTTTTATTCCTCCTTTGCTCTGCTTCTTCTTTTCCTGAGGAAAAATGCTAAGCTATTTTGGGGATAATTTTTAAGAACATACCAAGTAACTGTGATAAAGGCCAGATATATACAAGATCAGTAAATCATTTCTGAACTCAATATTTGCGGGGTCTGTGATGTCTGTTGGACTAAAATATCTTTTCATTTCCATATTTAAAATATGGCTAATTAGATGCTTCAAAGCAGTGTAAAATCAATCTGGATATATTTGGTAGGGAGAAAACTGGTTTAATTCAATTTTAAGTCCTTGGTTAACATTTGAGTTTCTTCCTTAATATAGAGACAGACAAGCCACAGTGTGAAACCATAAACTGGGAAAGAAAAAAAGATCACAAAAGAAGTTAACTTTCAGTATCTCTATAATCATCTTATATTAATATAACCCCGCATCCCTAATGCACGTTTAGCAATGAATTCATGACTAAGAATTAAAGCAGTGAGTTGCATAATTACATATTATATTGAATGAGCTCAGGACAATTCAAGTAGAAGTGGATCACAAAGCCTCACTTATCCAGATTGACTCTCTTGATGAAGACCAATTCTCTGGATAACTGTTCGCTTCTCCATCCTTTTGGCCTGATAAACTCCCATTGAGTTAGGAGAGGAAGGGCCAAATTGCACGTTGTTGCTGTTTGTTTGGTTTTTTTCTGGTGGCTGTTTGTTCCTTGGTCTCAGATTTAAATATGAATTCTTGACTTCGACTAACACCTGTCTGGACTTAAAGGATGACTGGAAACTATTGGGTTTTGTTCACCAGGTGGATTTTTCTGAGTCTTGTCCAACTCTGGTTGAAATGATCTTCATTGGTCTGTTGTTAGCTGGTGCACCACTGCATTATGCATGATTTCTGACCGCTCCTTATTTGAAAAACTTGTACAGTGTTCCAGTAGTGATTGCCCATTTGTGCTCAGTCTTCAATTTTCCAACAATATTTATACTCAAGCATCAGTTTTCCCTATAATATTAATACCCAACTTTCATGATAAGGTATCAGGGATGAGTAACATATGCAATATACTTGTGTATAATGTTTAAATATTTAAAGTGTCAAAAACTAAAAAGTTGTGTGGAAATCTTCCTTCACTGAAATTACTCACTGAATATAGTTCCTCAATAATGTGAAGCTTTTATAACAATGATTTATTGTATTGAAAGTAAATGCAAAACTGGAACTTAGAGAACAAGACCTTACACTAAATATTTATAGTTTGAACATAAATATTCTCATTAGTTTTGCTGTTTGAAACATTAATTATATTGGGGAAAGATAAATTAGTTTTCATTCCTTATATATCACTTAACTTCAGAAGACATAAAATCTTTATTTACCAATTTATTTGAGTAACAGAATCCTTCTATCCTGGTACTAGAATATATAAACATATAAAAGTAAGATGAGAGATATTTATAGAGTTCTCCACATATCACAGGAACTATGTGTGTTAGGGAAGAGCGGACTGGAGACAGGATTAGAGAACTGGCTTCTCGTTCCAACTGTGCTATTGCATCAGCTGTGCTAACACAGTGATTTTACTCTACTCATTTATAAAATGGTGATCATATCTGACCTGCCCACCTCAAAGTTTTTTGTGATGATCAAATAAAGTTGTGAAGATGCTTCGCAAACTATCAAACACTATATAAATTTAGGTACCATTATTTTATTAGCTGTTGGCACTATGCAGTTGAGCCTGATTAATTGATTAAGGAATCATACACTTCTGGGTCTCTATTAAGAAAGCCTCCAGTGGGAAAAAAAAAAAGACAGTCTCATCCCTTTTCTTTGATATGATAAGATTAAGACTTGGAAGAAAGGTTAGAAAATAAATTTAGTAAGTCATTGCCTCAAGAATATAGACATTACAAAGAAAAAAAAAAAGTATCTTGAAAGCTAGTTCAGTAGGTTAGGAGGATAGCTATGTGAGTCAGCTAACCAAATCATGCACACTAGATGGTAGCAATTCTCTGGATGTTCACAAAAATAGGCACAAGGACTATTTAGGTGAAGGGGAAAGCAAATTCGATAATGTGCTATCAAGGCTGTGAGTTTCTGCACACCTTGGAGGGAAAGTGGGAAAAGAGCTCAGATTATCTTTTAGCCCAAAGAGATTTAAGTGAAAAAATGAATGTCAAAGATCAATTGATGACGAAATGAAGCAAGAGGCATCTCTCCACATATTTTCCCCTCTCTATCTTGAAACAAATTACATTTAATATAGAATATTCTCAGTTATCTTTAAATGTAGACTTTCAAAATATTTTATTAAAATAGTTCACCTCACCAGATTGCTAAAATGCTATCTAAAACTAATTATTAACACAAATGGATTAAGATTTTTCTTTAATCATTATAACCTTTTTTCTGCATGTGCACTTTTAATAAATCTGATTTAGTAACTGGAATTTCATAAAATTGTCATCTGACCACCCTGTTATATTTTGGCACAGTGCTCAAAGTACTATATTCTTTTGCTAACACTTCCAAATAGTGAATATAAATTCAATGACAGTAAACATTTTGGACATTTGTTAAGCCTGGAAAATTGATTTTTGACTGGTGCTATTTAACTTTGATTGGTTTGAGATAGTAATACTTCACAGAAAAATCTTGTAAATCTGTGCTGCAATGCTGAAGGAAGAGTACCCTTTAAACAAATATTAGTATTACAAATCATCAGGGTATTTAATGTGCTAGGGTATATATGTTTTACTTTAATAAAGGTATTATTTGCAAGAATTTTTTTGGTTTAATGAGTTTTTCTTATTTTATGTCTTCAGAAACAAGCCAAATTTTATTAATATGGGTATCAGTCTACTCTCTTCCTACTGTCCTGTTCCTAGTATTTTACAATACCCAGTTTTATGTTCATAGGAAACACAACAAAATGATTTAGAAATGGAAGATCCCTACCATTCCCCTTTGGCAAATAATACCAGAGAGAGAGAGCGTTTCTAATTGGTTATGTGCTATAGCGGAACTATAGTAGATGCTCAGGAGAGTGTAAAGAAGGATATGAGTCCTCTCCTGTAGGAACTTAGAATTGTGATGGATAAAGAGCTACCCTGATGACAAAAATAGTGACATTAAAAATTTAGCATGTGGGATTTGGAGTCATCTTTTTCAAATTTCATAAACAGCTTATTAAAACAACTTCTTTTAATCTAGTGCTTCTTATTCTCAGTCAGTTCAGCACTCACTGGTTCCTGTCCAGTTCTCCCACATTTTACCTTGTGGTGCCTTGATCTGTTATTCAGTTAATTTCTAGATCTCTACTGTGTGTTCCTAAAAACTGCACAAAACTCATTTTATTAAAAAAATTAACAAATTATTTCCAGTTTAGTTCAAAAACGTAGCATTCAATTTGTATTTTTACCTGTATCAGTTTACTTTATTCAACAGACCATGTTTAGTTGAAGATTAATAAAAATTTATACTTTCAAGTGAAGAAACTGCCAGCTCTCATGGTAAAAGATGCAAAATTCACCTGAATTCATTGTAGCAGAACTAATGTTCACGTATCATCAAATAATGGTAGAGGGAAAGTCAAGAAGGAGATAGAACAGCTTGGAATGTGGGAGAATTAATTTAGTTAGTCGGCATTTACTTTTTTCCCCTGAATGTCTCAGTATCTTTTTAACACAGAAATTTGTAATCTTAGTTTAAACACTTTCAATTTGAAGCTCTAATTATAGTTTATATAATTCATGTTTTCAAAAGAACGCTGTTTCTTTTTACATAGAAACACTTGGGTATTTCTTTCAGATGTTTAAATATTTCAGCATTGGTAATAGGAAAAAAATCCTTATAATAGCCTTATAGTAGCCTTGTTGAATGGAATGGAAATCACATATTAGAAGTTAAAAAAAAAAGCTTAATTTTGAAATTTGACTGCATCATTTTTAGTGGGTTTTCATAAATGTAAAATGTGTATTTTAGCAAAATGTACAATAATCATAGCTACATTGTATTAAATTCAGAAATCATAGTGATTATAGATATTTGACAACCTGAAAATTGCCTATTGCTTATAATTTCGTCTTAAAATTTTCGAGAAGAAAAGCTGCTAATCCATTCTTTGGCACTTTGCTAGGAGAGATTTTACCCTTTAGAGTCAAGTTATTTTACATTTTTGACTTTTTCACCATTTGCTTTAGAATAACCTTGCTATCCAGAGGAATGGAAGAGCTTCTGGAAATCACAAGAGTGGCAGCTGACAGAGGAAGTAAAATACATATCCCGTAATTCATGGGGTGACAAAAGATAGGCCTTTTGTCCTTTAGAAAGAATTATGGTTTATTTATAAGTTTACCTGTCGGGTGGGAATGATATTGAATTTTATTCTCTATAGTGCTTTTCAAGGATAAGTCATCTCAAAGTTTTAGTAAATTGAATTATAAGATCCTATACAAATACGTGATTTGTGCAAATCATTTGGATGTTTCAAGGAAAAAATAAATAGGTTAGCTGAATTATTCATGTACATCCTACTTTTGATTGCATACAGTGATAAGAGCTAATTCATTGGTAATAGCTAAACGATCTTTAATTTTATTGATATTATTTTCAGTATCATAGTCAATAAACATTTCTTGATGTCTTATATATGCAAAGCATGTATATGTGTATATAAAGAGCATGTGCATGTAGAGATAGACATATGTATAATATATACAAAATCTTGGCACTGAAAAACTACATGCACAATCCCTACCTTCAAGAAGCCATGGATCTAGGATTAGCTTTTTTATGTATTTACTTATAGTATAGCCTACAAAGCAAGTTCAGCATAATCTGAGAAGCAGCCTAGAAAGGTAGGTAGTTCAGGGCACAGACTCTGGAGCTAGGTTGCTTCAGTTCTAATCTCAGCTCAGGCTCTTACTAGCTGAGGGTCTTTGGGCAAATTATTTGAGCTTTCTGTGACTCAGTTCCTTTATCTGCAAAATGAAGACTGTAATAATGCTTACTTCATAGTGCTGTTAAGAAGATTAAATGAGTTAATATTTGTAATACACTTAATGCCTAGCACAGAGTAAGTACTATATAAATGTTAAATAAATAAAATGCTTAACAAATATCTTTAAATAGGATTATAGTTTTCAGTAGCTGCAGAGACCACGTGGAGATGGTTCCAGTGATATATGATATACGAAGGAGACAAAACTTGAGTTAGATCTCCAAGGCAGAAGAGTAGCAAAAAGAGAGAAGAGGACTTTTCAGGTGGATGGGGTGGAACATGTTGTCCTGTGGGTGCAGGCTTGGTCCCAAGACAAATGAGTTTTCAGCAACAAACATATAAGGAAGGTGAGGATGATGGGATTGAAACTGTACAAACTGGCCTAGCAACAAGATTAGCGTATTGAGTGGAATAACCACCATTCAACTCAAATGGCTAAAGGGCGTGACATGGTGAACAGGGACATATTTAGTGTTTTGATATCTAAAGGGAAAGGTAGTTGGGTTTTCCAGGCAGTTGTGATGTTCGCTGATTGCAGATGTCAGTTTTTTGTTTCCGGATGATCAATCCATTTTGGAACAAGACCTCTAGCAGCTGTTTGCTGCACACCCTCTCCTGCATTACCAATGAGCCGTGAAGCTGGCACCCACCAACAGACAAACTGGGCACGCCAGCCCCTATTATGGCAAAGGTCCTGTTCCCTCTTGCTCTTTTCCCCAAGACTTAACCTGTCAGCTCATTTCGTGGTACCTAAGTAGCTCCTGGATGCCTCCATTTTGCTCGCAGTTTTTGGCTCCATTTATTACCACCTTCCTGGCTTCCCTCTCTGTCCTTACCACTCTATTGGGCATGACTTATGTTTACTCATTCTAGGTGACAGCTCTGCCCAGCTGAGCTCTGGCCTTTACGTCTCCACCACACAGGTCACCCTTTGGACTGAGTCCAAATGCAGCCACTGTGGGCAGGAGAATCTGGACCCAGGAGCCCCACCTATTTTGGATGGAACCCGACAAGAGCCAGGCAGGGGATCAGAGCCCCAGCCAAGAAAGCCAGAGCTCTGAGCAGAACTCCAGGATTAACAAGGACGTCAAATTCAAATAAAAAATTGAAGTGGTAGCTCTGCCACTGGGTCATCATGACAAATGGCCCAGGACGGTTGCACGTTCGGAGCCAGCAGTAGATTCTCATTTTACAAGGAGGAATTTTATTCCCAGTCCACTTCCAACATCTGCATCATATAAGGTGATTATCCGTTTTTAGTTCAGGCATTAGGAAGGGGTGAGCTCCCAGATGGAGACACTTTTCCGTACAACTGAAAAGGCCTGGGAGAAGCAGAGGCTGAGGGTTTACAAGCAAAAATGAGGAGGCATATTCCTGTCCGTGTACTTCTGAGCAATAAACAGAGAATCACTGCATAGGCTAGAGTTGACTAGCACTGGGAAATAAGTTTAGGGCCAGGAATAGCAGGCCTTTGATGGCAGGTATGGACTTTGGATTGCTTTTTGGGCTGGAGAATTAGTGAATATTTTGAGCACTGACATTTGTGAAGATTAGCTGGCAGTTGTCTGTGAACTGAAATATAGCAGGAAAGCAAGAGATGAGCCCAATTAGGATACTCTTAATTCTCAGAGACAACACTCTGAGTTTCAGCTTTTCAATGCCTGACATTAAGTAGGTGCTTAATAAATATTTATGTAATGAAAGAATAAAGTAATTAATTATAGTCTCCTTGAGTTAGTAGATAAATTCAAGTTCAACTAATCTAACCCTTTATTTGTTGTATTAACTGATCTGACAGCTTGTCTGACTATTTCTTGTCCTATGAAAAATCAGTTTATACAGAAGTAGCACATTTCGTTTGGTGTGGTGGCATTTTCCAATACTAGGAAGGTTTCTGTTTATAATGAGTTGAAAAAGGAGTAAAACATCCTTGTCTTCTTTCCCTTGCATGTAATGACGGCACAAAGGCCTCTGAAGTCGTATAAAATAAACATCGCTACCTCAGAGAGGTCTTCCTTAACCTCATAGGCTATGCCAGTGCTCTTGTAGTACACTCCATTAGCACCTGTAACTCTGTGTGGGAAGTACTCATTGCACGGGTAATTACTTATTAACATCTATAATAAGTTATCTGCCTCATTCACTGCTGAATTCCCAGGGCTTTGCTCAGTCCTGACACAGCATGGGTGCTCTGTAAATATTTATTCACTCCACAATTTTCTATTGATTGCCTACGGTGTAAAAGCCACTATTCTAGACATCGATGGGACATCAATAAAATAAAACATGATGACTCTTCTCACGAAGTTTCCATAGGAGAGGGGTGGGACACAAATAATACACATGTAACAAATAATATGAAATATGTCCATGGTCACAAGTGCTATGACAAAAACTAAGACAGCGTGAGAGGACAGGGTGGGAGGGTGCTACTTTAGATACAGTGTTTAGGGTGGAATCTCCATGAAATGACATTTAGACAGAGAATAGCATGAAATGATGGAGCAAGATGGGTAGATACTTGGGTACCTGGGGGAAGAAATTCCAGATGAAGAGTAAGTAACTGTTGAACTAAGTTGAATCCTCTGTTCTAAAGGAGATCATGATATCTATTAGGGATCAGAATCTTTTTAAACTTTACAAAATCATTGATAAAAAAGGATCAAAGAGTGACTTTGTTGTTTGGCTAAGATCATGTTTTCTTTGAAATTGGAACAGAATTTTCATAGAATTGGCTACACATGGGGGCTTTTGTGTATCTAGATCAGGGTTTTGTGGAACCGAGAGCTTATGTAGTTTTGGAAGACATATAAGAAGACATATGCAAAAATATTCAATTTTATAAATTTTATAAAACATATGGCCAAGTGAACACTGCCAGGGCCTTGGAAAGTGAGAGAACTGAAAGCTTCGGCTCTGTTAGTTTCATGGCACATCCACCTCCAGATGCGCTATGTATTGGAGAGGAAAAGAAATCATTACTCTTTCTATTGTCTCTTCTGTTTCTGTCCTGATAAGGAAATGGCAGATTGAGATGAACATAGTGGTTTTTCTAGGCAAGCACGTGGTTAATACTTGTAAAATTCCATTCCAACACGAGGAAACCAGGCCATTTTGGTGATGTGGATAAAGCACTTGGGTGAGATTCAGAGGCTCTCATTTTAGTTCTGTCATTTGCTAGCTGTAGGAACAAAGGACAAGCCAACCAACCAATCTGACACTTTCCCCCCTCTTTACTATTTATTTATTTATTTATTCCAATAAAAATGGAAGTGGAAAGAGTTTTTATTGAGTGCTAAGACCTGGTACAGCACTAGATTTTTTTTTTGTTTACAATGTTATTTTTTTAATTTTTAACTTTTTATTTTATATTGGAGTATAGTTGATTAACAATGTTGTGGTAGTTTCAGGTGTACAGCAAAGTGGTTCAGTTATACATATACATGTATCTATTCTTTTTCAAATTCTTTTCCCATTTAAGTTGTTACATAATATTGAGCAGAGTTCCCTGTGCTATACAGTAGGTCCTTGTTGGTTATCCATTTTAAATATAGCAGTGTGTATATGTTAATCCCAAACTCCCTAACTATCCCTTCCCTCCACCCTTCCCCCCTGGTAACCATAAGTTCATTCTCTAAGTCTGTGAGTCTGTTTCTGTTTTGTAAATAAGTTCATTCGTATCATTTCTTTTTCGATTCCACGTATAAGCTATATCATATGATATTTCTCTTTCTCTGTCTGACTTACTTCACTCAGTATGACAATCTCTAGGTCCATCCATGTTGCTGCAAATGGCATTATTCTTTTTTTTTTTTTTAATATTTATTTATTTATTTGGTTGCACCGGGTCTTAGTTGCAGCATGCGGGCTCCTTAGTTGTGGCAGGTGGACTCCTTTAGTTGCGGCTCGCCGGCTCCCTAGCTGTGGCATGCCAAATCTTGGTTGTGGCACGCATGTGGGATCCAGTTCCCCGACAAGGGATCGAACCTGGGCCCTCTGCATTGGGAACGTGAGTCTTAACCACTGCGCCACCAGGGAAGTCCCTCATTATTCTTTTTAATGACTGAATAATATTCCATTGTATATATGTACCACATCTTCTTTATCCATTCCTCTGTTGATGGATATTTAGGTTGCTTCTATGTCTTGCCTATTTTAAACAGTGCTGCAATGAACACTGGGATGCATGTATCCTTTCAGACCATGTTTTTCTCTGGATATATGCCCAGGAGTGGGATTGCAGGATCATATGGTAGCTCGATTTTTAGTTTTTTATATACAACTTTAAAGGTTACTTTTCATTTACAGTTATTACAAAATATTGGCTATATTACCTGTGTTGTACAGTACATCCTTGAGCCTATCTTATACCCAGTAGTTTGTACCTCTCCCTCTGCCACCCCTATATTGCCCCCTTCCTCTCCCCACTGGTAAGCACTAGTTTGTTCTCTGTATCTGTGATTCTGGTTCTTTAATGTCATGTTCACTACTTTGTTGTATTTTTAGATTCCACATATAAGTGATATCATACAGTATTTATCTTTCTCTGACTTATTTCACTTAGCATAATGCCCTCCAAGTCCATGCATGTTGCTGCAAATTTCGTCCTTTTTATGGCTGAGTAGTATTTCATTGTGTGTGTGTGTGTGTGTGTGTGTGGTGTGTATACCACATCTTCTTTATTCATTCATCTGTTGATGGGCACAGGTTGTTTCCACATCTTGGCAATTGTAAATAATGCTTCTATGAACACTGGGGTGCATGTATCTTTTCAAATTAGTGTTTTGGGGTTTTTTTGGATATACACCCAGGAGTGGAATCGCTGGGTCATATGGTCATTCTATTTTTAGTTTTTTGAGAAACCCCCATACAGTTTTCCACAGTGGCTGCACCAATTTTCATTCCCACTAACAGCGTACAAGGGTTCTCTTTTCTCCATATCCTTGCCAACATTTGCTATTTGTGGTCTTTTTGATGATAACCTTTCTGACAGGTGTGAGGTGATATCTCAGTGTGGTTTTGATTTGCATTTCACTGATGATTAGTGATGTTCAGCATCTGTTCATGTGCCTGTTGGCCATCTGCATTTCCACTTTGGAAAAATGTCTATTCAGTTTTTCTGCCTATTATTGAATCAGGTTGTTCGCCTTTTTGATATTGAGTTGTATGAGCTGTTTATATATGTTGGATATTAATCCCTTATCAGTCATATCATTTGAATATATTTTCTCCCATTCAGTAGGTTGTCTTTTCATTTTGTTGATGGTTTCTTTTGCTGTGAAAAAGCTTTTAGTTTAATTAGGTCTCATTTGCTTATTTTTGCTTTTTTTAATTTTTTACTTTAGGAGACAGATCCAAAAATCTATTGTTATAATTTATGTCAAAGAGTGTTCTGCCTCTGTTTTCCTCTAGGAGTTTTATGGTTTCAGGTCTTACATTTAGGTGTTTAATCCATTTTGAGTTTACTTTTGTATATGGTATTAGAGGGTGTTCTAATTTCACTCTTTTATGTGTAGCTGTCCAGTTTTCAGAGCACCACTTATTGAAGAGACTGTCTTTTCTCCAGTGTATATTTGCCTCTTTTGTCATAGATTAATTGACCATAAGTGCATGGGTTTATTTCTGAGCTTTCTATCCTGTTCCGTTGATCTATATGTCTGTTTTTGTGCCAGTACCATACTGTTTTGATGACTGTAGCTTTGTAATATAGTCCGAAGTCAGGGAGTGTGATTCCTCCAGCTCTGTTCTTCTTTCTCAAGGTTGTTTTAGCTATTCAGGGTCTTTTGTGTTTCTATACAAATTTTAAAATTATTTGTTCTAGTTCTGTGAAAAACGTCATGGGTAATTTGATAAGGATTACATTAAATCTGCAGATTGCTATGATTGCAATGGACATTTTAACAATATTAATTATTCTCATCGATGAACACTGCGTATTTTTCCATTTCTCTTTAGCATCCTCAATTTCCTTCATCAGTGTCTTATAGTTTTTAGAGTATAGGTCTTTCACCTCCAGTTAAGTTTATTCCTAGGTATTTTATTCTTTTTGATGCAATTGTAAATGGGATTGTTTTCTTGCTTTCTCTTTCTGATAGTTCATTATTAGTGCATAGAAAAGCAACAGATTTCTGAATATTAATCTTTTTCTTTCTTTCTTTTTTTTTTTACCACTTTAACCATTTTTAATTGTACAATTAGGTATATTCACATTGTTATGCAACCATTACCACAATCCATGTCTAGAGCTTTGCATCACCTCAAAGTGAAAGTCTGTACCTATTAGTAACTCCTCATTCCCTGCCTTTCCTCCAGCCCCTGGCAACCACCATTCTACCTTCTGTGTCTATGAATTTGCCTAGTCTAGGCACCTCATATTAAGTGGAATCACACAATACTAGTCCTTTTGTGTCTGGCTTCTATCACTTAGCATAATGTTTTCAATGTTCATCCATGTTGCAGCATGTATCAGAATTTCATTCCTGTTTAAGGGTGAATAATTTTTCATTGTATGGATTTACCACATTTTGTTTATCCTTCATCCACCAATGGACATTTGGGCTGTTTTCACCTTTTGGCTATTGTTAATAAGGCTGCTATGAACAATGGTGTTGCAGTGTCTGTTTGAGTCCCTGCTTTCCATTCTTTTGGGTAGAGACCTAGAAGTGGGATTTTGGACCATATTCTATGTTTAACTTTTTGATGAACCATCAAACTGTTTTCCACAGCAGCTGTACCCGTTTACATTCCCATCAGCAATGCAGAAGGGTTCCAATTTCTCCACATCCTCACCAACACTTGTTATTTTCTGCTTTTTTTGATAATGACCATCCTAATGGGTGTGAAGTGGTATCATTGTAGTTTTGATTTGCATTTCCCTAATGATCAATGATGTTGAACATCTTTTCATGTGCTTATTAGCCATCTGTATATCTTCTTTGGAGAAATGTCTATTCAAGTTGGTTCTTTCTATAAAAGTTGGTTCTTTGGTGTTGAGTTGTAGGAGTTCTTTACACATTCTGAATATTAATCCCTAACCAGATATATCATTTGCAAATATTTTCTCATTCTTTTCTTTTTTTTGAATTTTATCTTATTTATTTTTTTATACAGCAGGTTCTTATTACTCATCCATTTTATACACATCAGTGTATGCATGTCAATCCCAATCTCCCAATTCATCACACCACCATGAATATTGATCTTGTATCCTGCAACTTAATTGAATTTATTTATTAATTCTAATAGTTTTGATTGGAGACTTAAGGGATTTCTATGTATAGTATCATGTAATCAGCAAGTAGTGAGTTTTACTTCCCTTGCAATTTGGATTCCTTATATTTCTTTTTCTTATATGATTGCTGCATTTAGGACTTCCAACACTATGTTAAATAGAAGTGGTGAAAGTTGGCATCTCTGTCCTGTTCCTGGTTTTAGTGAAAATATTTTCATCCCCTTTTTCTCTCTCTTCCCATCCTGGGACCACTATACTGTGAATGCTGGAATACTTGTTATCTTGAAGGTCCCTTAAACTGTTCTCATTTGTTAAATTTTGGTTGTTGTTCTGATTGGGTGATGTCCATTATTCTGTCTACCAGATCATGTACATGTACTTCTGTACCACAAGTCTGCTGTTAATTCCTTCTAGTGTAAATTCCTGCATTTATTGTATTCTTCAGTGCTGATTGGTTCTATTTTATATTTTCTAGGTCCTTGTTAAAATTCTCACTGTGTTCATCTATTCTTTTCCCTAATTCAGTTAGCATTGTTTTTTTCTTATTTTTTATTTATTTTTATTTTTTAACATCTTTATTGGAGTATAATTGCTTTACAATGGTGTGTTAGTTTCTGCTTTATAACAAAGTGAATCAGCTATACATATACATATATCCCCATATCTATTCCCTCTTGTGTCTCCCCCCCTCCCACCCTGCCTATTCCACCCCTCCAGGTGGTCACAAAGCACCAAACTGATCTCCCTGTACTATGCAGCTGCTTCCCACTAGCTATTGATTTTACATTTGGTGGTGTATATACGTCCATGCCACTCTCTCACTTTGTCCCAGCTCACCCTTCCCCCTCCCCATGTCCTCAAGTCCATTATCTACTAGGTCTGCATCTTTATTCCCATCCTGCCCCTAGGTTCTTCATGACCTTTTTTTTTTTTTTTTAGATTCCATATATATGTGTTAGCATACGGTGTTTGTTTTTCTCTTTCTGACTTACTTCACTCTGTATGACAGACTCTAGGTCCATCCACCTCACTACAAATAACTCAATTTCGTTTCTTTTTATGGCTGAGTAATATTCTATTGTATATATGTGCCACATCTTCTTTATCCATTCATCTGTCAATGGACACTTAGGTTGCTTCCATGTTCTGGCTATTGTAAATAGAGCTGCAGTGAACATTGTGGTACATGACTGTTTCTGAATTATGGTTTTCTCAGGGTATATGCCCAGTACTGGGACTGCTGGGTCATATGGTAGTTCTATTTTTAGTTTTTTAAGGAACCTCCATACTCTTCTCCATAGTGGCTGTATTAATTTACATTCCCACCAACAGTGCAAGAGGATTCCCTTTTCTCCACACCCTCTCCAGCATTTATTGTTTGTAGATTTTTTTGTTGATGGCCATTGTGACTGGTGTGAGATGATATCTCATTGTAGTTTTGATTTGTATTTCTCTAATGATTAATGATGTTGAGCATTCTTTCATGTGTTTGTTGGCAATCTGTATATCTTCTTTGGAGAAATGTCTATTTGGGTCTTCTCCCCATTTTTGGATTGGGTTGTTTGTTTGTTTGATATTGAGCTGCATGAGCTGCTTGTAAATTTTGGAGATTAATCCTTTGTCAGTTGCTTCATTTGCAAATATTTTCTCCCATTCTGAGGGTTGTCTTTTCACCTTGTTTATGGTTTCCTTTGCTGTGCAAAAGCTTTTAAGTTTCATTAGGTCCCATTTGTTTATTTTTGTTTTTATTTCCATTTCTCTAGGAGGTGGATCAAGAAGGATCTTGCTGTGATTTATGTCATAGAGTGTTCTTCCTATGTTTTCCTCTAAGAGTTTTATAGTGTCTGACCTTACATTTAGGTCTTTAATCCATTTTGAGTTTATTTTTGTGTATGGTGTTAGGGAGTGTTCTAATTTCATCTTTTACATGTAGCTGTCCAGTATTCCCAGCACCACTTATTGAAGAGGCTCTCTTTTCTCCATTGTATATTCTTGCCTCCTTTATCAAACATAAGGTGACCATATATGCATGGGTTTATCTCTGGGCTTTCTATCCTGTTCCACTGATCTATATTTCTCTTTTTGTGCCACCACCATACTGTCTTGATTACTGTAGCTTTGTAGTATAGCCTGAAGTCAGGAAGCCCAATTCCTCCAGCTGCGTTTTTCTTTCTCAAGATTGCTTGTGCTATTCGGTGTCTTTTGTGTTTCCATATAAATTGTGAAATTTTTTGTTCCAGTTCTGTGAAAAATGCCATTGGTAGTTTGATAGGGATTGCATTGGATCTGTAGATTGCTTTGGGTAATATAGTCATTTTCACAATGTTGATTCCTCCAATCCAAGAACATGGTATATCTCTCCATCTGTTTGTATCATCTTTAATTTCTTTCCTCAGTGTCTTATAGGTTTCTGCATACAGGCCTTTTGTCTCCTTATGTAGGTTTATTCCCAGCTATTTTATTCTGTTTGTTGTAATGGTAAATGGGAATGTTTCCTTAATTTCTCTTTCAGATTTTTCATCACTAGTGTATAGGAATGCAAGAGATTTCTGTGCATTAATTTTGTGTCCTGCTACTTTACCAAATTCATTGATTAGCTCTAGTAGTTTTCTGGTACCATCTTTAGGATTCTCTATGTATAGTGTCATGTCATCTGCAAACAGTGACAGCCTTACTTCTTCTTTTCCGATTTGGATTCCTTTTATTTCTTCTTCTTCTCTGATTGCTGTGGCTAAAACTTCCAAAACTATGTTGAATAATAGTGGTGAGAGTGGGCAACCTTATCTTGTTCCTGATCTTAGTGGAAATGGTTTCAGTTTTTCACTATTGAGGATGATGTTGGCTGTGGGTTTGTCGTATATGGCCTTTATTATGTTGAGGTAAGTTCCCTCTATGCCTACTTTCTGGACGGTTTTTATCATAAATGGGGGTTGAATTTTGTCAGAAGCTTTCTCTACATCTATTGAGATTATCATATGGTTTTTTTTATCATATGGTTTTTATTCTTCTGTGTGTTAATATGGTGTATCACATTGATTGATTTGTGTATCTTGAAGAATCCTTGCATTCCTGGGATAAAACCCACTTGATCATGGTGTGTGATCCTTTTAATGTGCTGTTGGATTCTGTTTGCTAGTATTTTGTTGAGGATTTTTGCATCTATGTTCATCAGTGATATTTACCTTTAGTTTTCTTTCTTTGTGACATCTTTGTCTGGTTTTGGTATTAGCGTGATGGTGGCCTTGTAGAATGAGTTTGGGAGTGTTCCTCCCTGTGCTATATTTTGGAAGACTTTGAGAAGGATAGATGTTAGCTCTTCTCTAAATGTTGATAGAATTCACCTGTGCAGCTATCTGTTCCTGGGCTGTTGTTTGTTGGAAGATCTTTAATCACAGTTTCAATTTCAGTGCTTGTGATTGGTCTGTTTATATTTGCTGTTTCTTCCTGGTTCAGTCTCAGAAGGTTGTGGTTTTCTAAGAATTTGTCCATTTCTTCCAGGTTGTCCATTTTATTGCCATATAGTTGCTTGTAGTAATCTCTCATGACACTTTGTATTTCTGCAGTGTCAGTTTTTACTTCTACTTTTTCATTTCTAATTCTATGGATTTGAGTCTTCTCCCTTTTTTTCTTGATGAGTCTGGCTAATGGTTTATCAATTTTGTTTATCTTCTCAAAGAACCAGCTTTTAGTTTTATTGATCTTTGCTATTGTTTCCTTCATTTCTTTTTTATTTATTTCTGATCTGATCTTTATGATTTCTTTCCTTCTGCTAACTTTTGGGTTTTTTGGTTCTTCTTTCTCTAATATCTTTAGGTGTAATAAGGTTAGGTTGTATATTTCAGATGTTTCTTGTTTCTTAAGGTAGGATTATACTGTTATAAACTTCCCTCTTAGAACTGCTTTTGCTGCATCCCATAGGTTTTGGGTCGTCGTGTTTTCATTGTCATTTGTTTCTAGGTATTTTTTGATTTCCTCTTTGATTTCTTCAGTGATCTCTTGGTTATTAAGTAGTGTATTGTTTAGCCTCCATGTGTTTGTATTTTTTACAGATTTTTTTTCCTGTAATTGATATCTAGTCTCATAGTGTTGTGGTCGGAAAAGTTACTTGATACGATTTCAATTTTCTTAAATTTACTGAGGCTTGATTTGTGACCCAAGGTATGATCTATCCTGGAGAATGTTCCATGAACCCTTGAGAAGAAAGTGTATTCTGTTGTTTTTGGATGGAATGTCCTATAAATATCAATTAAGTCCATCTTGTTTAATGTATCATTTAAAGCTTGTGTTTCCTTCTTTATTTTCATTTTGGATGATCTGTCCATTGGTGAAAGTGGGGTGTTAAAGTCCCCTACTATGACTGTGTTACTGTCGATTTCCCCTTTTATGGCTGTTAGCATTTGCCTTATGTATTGAGTTGCTCCTATGTTGGGTTCATAAATATTTACAATTGTTATACCTCCTTTTTGGATTGATCCCTTGATCATTATGTAGTGTCCTTCTTTGTCTCTTGTAATAGTCTTTGTTTTAAAGTCTGTTTTGTCTATTATGAGAATTGCTACTCCAGCTTTCTTTTGATTTCCACTTGCATGGAATATCTTTTTCCATCCCCTCACTTTCAGTCTGTATGTGTCCCTAGGTCTGAAGTGGGTCTCTTGTAGACAGCATATATATGGGTCTTGTTTTTGTATCCATTCAGCCAGTCTATGTCTTTTGGTGGGAGCATTTAATCCATTTACATTTAAGGTAATTATCAATATGTATGTTCCTATTCCCATTTTCTTAAATGTTTTGGGTGTGTAATTGTAGGTCTTTTCCTTCTCTTGTGTTTCCTGCCTAGAGAAGTTCCTTTAGCATTTGTTGTAAAGCTGGTTTGGTGGTGCTATATTCTGTTAGCTTTGGTTGTCTCTAAAGTGTTTAATTTCTCCGTCAAATCTGAATGAGATTCTTTCTGGGTCGAGTAATCTTGGTTGTAGGTTTTTCCCTTTCATCACTTTAAATACGTCCTGCCACTCCTTTCTGGCTTGCAGAGTTTCTGCTGAAAGATCAGCTGTTAACCTTATGAGGATTCCCTTGTATGTTATTTGTTGTTTTTCCCTTGCTGCTTTTAATATTTTTTCTTTGTATTTAATTTTTCATATTTTGATTAATATGTGTATTGGCGTTTTTCTCCTTAGATTTATCCTGTATGGGACTCTCTGCGCTTCCTGGACTTGATTGACTATTTCCTTTCCCATATTACGGAAGTTTTCAACTATAATGTCTTCAAATATTTTCTCAGTCCCTTTCTTTCTCTCTTCTTCTTCTGGGACCCCTATAATTTGAATGCTGGTGCGTTTAATATTGTCCCAGATGTCTCTGAGACTGTCCTCAATTCTTTTCATTCTTTTTTCTTTATTCTGTTCTGTGGTAGTTATTTCCACTATTTTATCTTCCAGGTCACTTATCCGTTCTTCTGCCTCAGTTATTCTGCTATTGATTCCTTCTAGAGAATTTTTAATTTCATTTATTGTGTTGTTCCTCAATATTTGTTTGCTCTTTAGTTCTTCTAGGTCCTTGTTAAACGTTTCTTGTATTTTCTCCATTCTTCTTCCAAGATTTTGGATCATCTTTACTTTGATTATTCTGAATTCTTTTTCAGGTAGACTGCCTATTTGCTTGTCATTTGTTTGGTCTGGTGGGTTTTTACATTGTTCCTTCATCTGCTGTGTGTTTCTCTGTGTTCTCATTTTGCTTAACTTACTGTGTTTGTGGTCTCCTTTTCGCAGGCTACAGGTTCTTAGTTCCCGTTGTTTTTGGTGTCTGTCCCCAGTGGCTAAGGTTGGTTCAGTGGGTTGTGTAGGCTTCCTGGTGGAGGGGACTAGTTCCTGTGTTCTGGTGAGGCTGGATCTTTTCTTTCTGGTGGGCAGGTCCACATCCAGTGGTGTGTTTTGGGGTGTCTGTGACCTTATTATGATTTTAGGCAGCCTCTCTGCTAATGGCTGGGGTGTGTTCCTGTGTTGCTAGTTGTTTGGCGTGTGGTGTCCAACACTGTAGCTTGCTGGTTGTTGAGTGGAGCTGGGTCTTGGCGTTGAGATGGAGATCTCTGGGAGATTTTCACTGTTTGATATTATGTGGACCTGGGAGGTCTCTGGTGGACCAATATCCTGAACTCGGCTCTCCCTCCTCAGGGGCACAGGCCTGATGCCCAGCCGGAGCACCAAGACCCTGTCATCCACACAGCTCAGAATAAAAGAGAGGAAAAAAGAAAGAAAGAAAGAAAAAATAAAATAAAATAAACTTATTAAAATAAAAAATAATTATTAAAAAATTTTTTTTAAGTAATAAAAAAAAGAAAGAATGAATGAAAGAAGAGAGCAACCAAACCAAAAAACAAATCCACCAATGATAACAAGCGCTAAAAAGTATACTAAAAAACGAAAAAAAAATAAAAAAAAAATGGACAGACAGAACCCTAGGACAAATGGTAAAAGCAAAGCTATACAGACTAGGTGACACACAGAAGCATACACATACACATTCACAAAAAGAGAAAAAGGAAAAATATATATATATCGTTGCTCCCAAAGTCCACCACCTCAATTTGGGATTATTCATTGTCTATTCAGGTATTCCACAGATGCAGGGTACATCAAGTTGATTGTGGAGATCTAATCCACTGCTCCTGAGGCTACTGGGAGAGATTTCCTTTTCTCTTCTTTGTTGGCACAGCTCCTGGGGTTCAGCTTTGGATTTGGCCCTGCCTGTGCCTGTAGGTCGCCTGAGGGCATCTGTTCCCCCATCGGGCAGGACGGGGTTAAAGGCGCAGCTGCTTCGGGGGCTCTGGCTCACTCAGGCCGGGGGGAGGGAGGGGTACAGATGCGGGGTGAGCCTGCGGCGGCAGAGGCAGGTGTGACGTTGCAGCAGCCTGAGGCGTGCCGTGCGTTCTCCCGGGGAAGTTGTCCCTGGATCACGGGACCCTGGCAGTGGCGGGCTGCACAGGCTCCCGGGAGGGGAGGTGTGGAGAGTGACCTGTGCTCGCACACAGGCTTCTTGGTGGCCGCAGCAGCAGCCTTAGCGTCTCGTGCCTGTCTCTGGGGTCCGCGCTGATAGCCGCGGCTCGCGCCCGCCTCTGGGGTCCGCGCTGATAGCCGCGGCTCGCGCCCATCCCTGGAGTTCCTTTATGCGGCACTCTGAATCCCCTCTCCTCGCGCACCAGGAAACAAAGAGGCAAGAAAAAGTCTCTTGTCTCTTCGGCAGCTCCAGACCTTTTCCTGGACTCCCTCCTGGCTAGCTGTGGTGCGCTAACCCCTTCAGGCTGTGTTCATGCCGCCAACCCCAATCCTCTCCCTGGGGTCTGACCTCCGAAGCCCGAGCCTCAGCTCCCAGCCCCCACCCGCCCCGGCGGGTGAGCAGACAAGCCTCTCCGGCTGGTGAGTGCTGGTCGGCAGTGATCCTCTGTGCGGGAATCTCTCCGCTTTGCCCTCCGCACCCCTGTGGCTGCGCTCTCCTCCGTGGTTCTGAAGCTTCCCCCTTCCGTCCCCCGCAGTCTCCACTGCGAAGGGGTTTCCTAGTGTGTGGAAACCTTTCCTCCTTCACGGCTCCCTCCCACTGGTGCAGGTCCCATCCCTATTCTTTTGTGTCTGTTGTTTCTTTTTTCTTTTGCCCTACCCAGGTCCGTGGGGAGTTTCTTGTCTTTAGGGAAGTCTGAGGTCTTCTGCCAGCGTTCAGTAGGTGTTCTGTAGGAGCAGTTCCACGTGTAGATGTATTTCTGATGTATTTGTGGGGAGGAAGGTGATCTCCACGTCTTACTCTTCCGCCATCTTGAAGCTCGGATCCTCGGTTAGCATTCTTATTACTAATGCTTTGACCTATTTATCTGGTAAATTCTTTCTTTCTTTTTCTTAGCAGTTTTTTTTCTTTTTTCCCCCAGGGTTTTTCTCTTGTTCTTTCAATTGAAACATATTCCTCTGTCTTCTACTTTTGCTCAACTTTCTCTGTCTCTATTAAAGTAAGTGAAACCATTACCTATTGTGGTCTTGAAGAGGTGTCCATGTGTGGGAGTGTCCCTATACTGTCTCTGTGCCCAGTGGCATTGGTAGGAGAGCTGGATCTGATATGAACACAAGTCATGTCTTTCCCCAGGATGTGCTGGCAGGTATCACCTCGGTAGTAGGTGGGGCTGAAGATGGAGGGGCTACAGCCAGAGCCAGCTGTGAGCAGGGGTTTCTTTTCTGCTTACTGGGCAGACCACCCTATGGGGGGTGGGGACGGGTCCCACATTGCTGGTCAGAAGCCCTGAGGGTTTGGTTCAAGCTGGCTCTTTTGTCTTTAAGCGTGTGCTCTCCTCTCTCCCTGCACTAGCATCCTTACCCCAGAGGAGAGCAGTGCTGAGCAAGAGGGGCTAGTGCAGGTGGCTCAGCGTGGATCTGGGCAGGGGCTGTGACTGTGCTGGCTGCAGGCAGGAACCTGGGCTGATTCCGATGCACCGCCTGTGTAAGCACCAGTAATGGCTGCCCCCGCCCTGCTCAGATGCTGCTCCTAGTCTAAGCTACCTTTGTCCCTCACAGCTGAGGTTTCCCTAGGCCACGACAGTCCTTGCCCCAGTGTAGAGCTGAACTGAGAAGCAAGCGCAGCCACAGTGGGCTGTTGGCTCAGGTTGTGGTATGTGCTGGGCTGGTTGAGAAAAATCAGGCAGCATCCTGTGCAGTTTCAATCCTCCCTCTCTGCCCTGTCTCAGGAGTAACCAAGTATGTGTGCACTCCTCACTAGTGGGGTCCAGGCTTCCTACAGCCCTCATGTTAGTCCTGCCAGCCCTCCAGCCAAGGGAACTCGTCTTCCTGGTTTTGGGCCCCAGGTCTGGGGTGCCCAATATGTAGCTCAAACCAGTCGCTCCCCAGGGAGGATCTCTGTCTGTGTAATCCCTCTCCTCTTCTGAGTCCCCTCCCAGGACAACCCACCTGATTGGTTCTCTTCCCTTCCTACTCAATTCAGTGTGGATCTTTCTTATAGCCTTGGTTGTAGAGAAGTCTTTTCTGCTAATCTCCAGTTAGTTTTCAGTCAGAATTGCTCCACATGTAGATGTATTTTTGATGTGTTTGTTGGGGGAGGTGAGTTCCACATCCTCCTACTCCACCATCTTGATCTTCTCTCCTAAGTGCTAATATTTTTTTAAAATAAATCTCTCAATTTTATCTTTTCTTAAATGTATTTATCACTAGTAATTTCTAGTTAAATTATTTATAATATTTGACTGAGTCTCTCTTTCTTTAATCAACAGTCTCCTATAACCTTAATCTTGTTTCAGGAGTTTCTCTTTACATGCTAGTCTTAAAAGAAACTAGGTAGTCCCATGTTTCCAGCATCCATCCCTGATGGAGGTTGTGTTTACTCTTGTATCTCACTTTCCTTACAGCTGTGAGGTGGAAGATATTTCTTCCTAGCTCCCCATGTCTTCTCTTTCTTGTAAAACTTCTGTATCACTGAGGCTTCTGCAGTAGTTCTATACCTTATTCACTACTTTCATCTCCAAACATTCTAGAAATTCCCATTATTTCTTGAAGACCTTAGGCTCTGGATCACATCTTTCTACTTCAGCCCAGCAGCTGTCATCATTTTTGTTGGCCTCTAAATCCCTGTGTATCACTAGTGTAAATCTTGGCCTCCAAATTCATGACTTCTTTCTCTCTTATGACCATTTTCTTAATTTCATTTTAGCCATCAGTCTCTATTATCTTCAACACTGACCCCCAAAATCTCAAATGCAAATATCACGCTCAATGACCCCAATCTTCTCTCTGCCATAGTCCTTGCTCAATAATCTTACTACAGCAATTTCTCAATAACATCTTGATCTCAAATCCAATGATGCCACAGTTTCTCATTATTCTATAGTCATATCTCATTCTTCCCTCTCCTTTGGCAGAGCTTGTGTTTCAAATGCATCATTATAATTGCTCATTTTCCGCTATCTTTTCACTATTCATGTTTATACTTCCATTCTTGAGTCCATGGTCCATTATTTTATCACTCTCTTAAACATAATTTAAAAATCTCACCTCTTTCTTAATATTTCTATAAAATACCAACCAATAATTTATCTTCTCAGTACCTGCACTCAAGCACCTGAATGAAAATTGGGAGAATATCACCTTTCACTTGAAGTTACTCATACCAAACATTTGATTTGGTTGACCACTTCCTCACCTTGAAACACTTCTCTTTCTTGATTTTAAGACCTTTATTTTCTATCTAAACTCTACACATGTCATCTAGTTCCCCAAATGTCAGTACTATCTATGTTACAAAAAATTTCAATTATATGTCCCTGGCTCAAATTCCTCTTCTGAGTTTAGGCATGTCTACCTGACATCTTCATGTGTGTCTTATAGGCGTGCCAAGATTAATATGGCCAAAAGTTAACTCTTTTTTTCTTCTTTCAGTTTTACTGACCTGTAATTAACATACAGCACTGTATAAGTTTAAGGTGTACAGCATAATGACTTGACTTACATATATTGTATAAGCTAACTCTTGATTTCTCCCAAACTGAATCCTTCTTAAATATTTCTTATCTCACCAAATGGCACCACTGTTCTCCCATTTGTTCAATCTCTGTTTCTTTTCTCTTCCTCATCCTCCACATTCAATCCAGTGCCAGTTCTGTTGATTTTAATTCTAATACATACCTTGAAAGATATCATCCCAGCTCTCATCCCCTTTTGCTTAGATATGACTGTGGCAGCCTCTGACTTGCATTCTTCCTTTTATTGCTCCTCTACAACCAGAGCAATATTTTTATAGCATACATCTGATAATGACACTTTCCTTTATTCAAAAGCCCCTCCAATTTCACTTGGTCCTACGATTACTTAAACTGTTGGCCCCTGACAATTTCAACATCCTCACCTCCTTCTGTTTCCCCCTTTCAACTGCACTGACTTCACTTCTGTCCTTCAAACCTGTCAAGTTCTACATGGCTTCAGTGCTTTTGCAAAAACAATTCTTCCTTCAGGGCCTTTGCACAATCCCCTATTTAGGGCTTTTGCATACACAATCTACCCTTCCCTTTTCGAAGCTGTCTCCTTTTCATCCATCATATCCTAACTAAATAGTGCCTCGTAAGATTGTTCTTCCTATCATATCTTAGGAAGTACTGCTCCCACTTCCAACCCAGTATTTTCTTTTTATGATGAAAACCTGCTCATTTCTTTTCTAGCACTTACACAAGTTTTAAATAATAGCATTATTTATTTGTTGATTATTGTTATTATTATGTGCTTTTCCCATTGTATCAAAAAATATCTATGAAGGCAGGGTCATATATTTTACCAACGATAGAATGCTGGTTTTAAACACAGTGCTTGACATTTGATATTGGTTAATTAAAATATATTTGAATCATTAAATGAGTACATGTGTTTTCATAGAAAAGACATAATTGGTTAGTTGTATATAAGTGGTAAGACTCAGCTGACAGTTACTGGGCTTTACAGATTTAATATAGGACACCACATTTTACTTGGTGTCATTTACTTTAAACTTTAGGTATCTGTTTAGAATAAATTAATCCTCCTACTACTGGCTTGGAATTTTTTAACTAAAAAAAAAAAAAAAACTGAAAGCAAAGGTTATAGATGTAAATTTCCTCCTCTATTAAAACTCTACTTGTTCTTTAATGTCAAATGTGTATTTCTTCTACACTCTGAAAACTTTGACCACCTTTGTCTTCACTCACCTTTCCTCCTCTCAACTCTTACAGCTTTCATTCTCAGTAACTCTTATTCAGGACTCATATTCTGTTTTGAATTGTTGATCATATTTTGAAAAATTTATGCCTTGACTCTAGAAGTAGAGTGTGCTTATTTTCAAATCCCACAATTACTTTAGCACCCAATAATTACTGACTGTCTAATAGTCAGGAAATTGCATCATCCATCACTTTATTTATGCTATTTATAAGTGCCATCTGAGATCACAATTATCAAGTTAAGTCAGTGATAAGTAATTTCACACACATGTAAATTCATATAATCAGGATAAGGATATTATGGGGAAATATCCTTTACCAGCCTTCAGATATTACCTTACCTCATTAGTCATCTTTCTATCTACAGCTGGGCTTCATGGTTGAACAAAGAACTTTGTTTCACACTCCATATCTATCAATTGGTCATTGTTTTAGGGTAGTTGTGGTTTGAGAGGTCCAGTGGTACTCCTTGTGTTATATTGCAGGTAGTAATCCCAGCACAAATTCTGGCTCATAAAAGGTATTCAACTAATCTTGGTTAAATAAATCAATTACTAGTATGTGACTTAAGATGCTTAATGGCATTGCTACAGCCACTGATATTACCACCAATAGCAGTAACAGCAGCAGCAAAAATCCAACATTATACATCATTTGAAATCACTTGTACTGTTCCTGTCTTCTCTAGTCTGTCAGAGAATAACATCAGAGAAAAACAGTGTGCATATTTCTTTGTCTTTTGATCACAACCTCAATAATATTTCCCCGAGTCTCTCTGTTAATAGTGACATGCCTACGCTTTGCTTCACCTGTGAAGAAGCTGTCTGAGAACTGATGGATCTGGATGAGAGGGTGGCCAATTAGGTAATGGCCTCCAGCAAGAGCGGACTCTGTAGAAGAGTCGCCTTTGAACTGTGTGGAGTTGAACTAAAGGGCACAGCTGTTACATAAATCAGAGAGAAAAGGACAAGGTTACACCTGTAGGTTGACTCAACAGCTATATTTTCTCTGCTCAAATAGTAGAGTAGTATAATGATAGCTAATACAATACTCAGATTAATTAAGTAATCTTGACTTCAATTATTTAGATAACTCAAGAGAGTAGGGAATTATATCCAAAATTAAAGCGTTAATTTCAGAAATGGAGACATTGCCCTAAGGGTTTCTATCAGAAAATAACTCATAGGGAGTCTGTTATTAAGTGACTTAACACTTTGATGGCAAAGAACATTATCAGCAGGACCAGTAGCTATAAATTTAAAGCCAGGGATCTAATATCAAATTTATTAAGTAGATATAGAGAACATGTCACAAATAAGTTTGTAGATATCTTTCTGTAAGAAATTTTTTTTTTTTTTTTATAACTTTTTTTTTTTTTTTTTTTTTTTTAAAGATTTATTGATTGATTGATTGCTATGTTGGGTCTTGGGGCTTCGTTTTTGTGCTAGGGCTTTCTCTAGTTGCGGCAAGCAGGGGCCACTCTTCATTGCGGTGCGCGGGCCTCTCACTATCGTGGCCTCTCTTGTTGCGGAGCACAGGCTCCAGACGCGCAGGCTCAGCAGTTGTGGTTCACGGGCCGAGTCGCTCCGCGGCATGTGGGATCTTCCCAGACCAGGGCTCGAACCTGTGTCCCCTGCATTAGCAGGCAGATTCTCAACCACTGCGCCACCAGGGAAGCCCTGTAAGAAATTTTTTTCTAACTACTTACTTGTTCGATTTCTGAACTTGGCTCTGACTTGATAAAAGGAACTGACCAGTCAAAGGAAAAGATGAGTCTGTGCCCAACTGGTCTTATATATTATTGTTAATTTTTTTTTGCCATAACAGAGATCATCCATGCTTTATAATTTGTACAAAAGTAGTGTGCTGAAACTAGAGATGCACTATGGACAAAACCTCTTGCTACTCCCAAGTATGTGTACATTTATCAGCAGGCATCTCAGAATCTATTTTTCTTTACTGATGTGCTTCTTTTGTCTTCAGAATTGCTAAAAATTAAATTAATTGCAATAGTGTTATAATTTTAATGAGAAATAATAAAATGTGAAAAGTCAAGTTTTTATTATGTAATTATATTTCTTTCTTAGCATTTAAATACAGTGGAATTGACTTGCAGCTGATCCTCAGGGTCCAGGGAAAATTTTGTAAAGGTAACAATTACTTAGGAAGTTAGCTGTACCATGAGTTTATCATTTTAAACTCTCTCTGAAGATGTAAACTGAGCCCTTAGAAACCTAATTCAACCATCCAAAATATACAGAAGTTCAAAGTATGAAATAAATTGTATCTTTCATCAATCCTATTAATTTTTAAATTTAAGATGCCCACTTTTATTATGCTCGTTTGTTCTAGAAAGTAAATGATGATTTAAATTTTCACAGTAACATGATGCTTCATATACTTGGCATGTGAACACATATTCAGTACAATTCAATATTTAATATATTGAATTAATAAAGGTATAAGATCAAACTAAGGAAATAAAGTAAAAGTATAAAATGAGCCCTTATTTGTGAATGAATTAATACAGATTACTTTTAGAACATTTTGGGTATGTTGTATCTTAGATAATGATAATTTATATATGTATGGTGCTTTTTAGTTTACAAAGTACTTCTATAAACATTTTTCTTCTCCAGTAAGCCCTGTGGGGAGGGTTAGGCAGGTTTTTGGGGTTTTTTTTCTTTTTTCCTTTAACATCTTTATTGGAGTATAATTGCTTTACAATGTTGTGTTAGTTTCTGCTGTATAACAAAGTGAATCAGCTATATGCATACGTATACCCCCATATCCCCTCCCTCTTGCATCTCCCTCCCACCCTCCTTATCCCACCCCTCTAGGTGGTCGCAAAGCACCGAGCTGATCTCCCTGTGCTATGCAGCTGCTTCCCACTAGCTATCTATTTTACATTTGGTAGTGTATATATGTCAGTGTTACTCTCTCACTTCGTCCCAGCTTACCCTTCCCCCTCCCCGTGTCCTCAAGTCCATTCTCTACGTCTGTGCCTTTATTTCTGTCCTAAGCAGGTATTTTTATTACCTAAAAAGAAACTGAGTCACAGAAAGGTTATTTGATCACTTCACACAACTAATAGGTAGCAGAACCAGGATTTGACAGAACATAGAATCACTCTATAAATACCATCACATTCATTTTCCCCTAACAGCCAACAGTATTGTCTATAAATACTCTTAATTGATTGACTGTTTTAGAAAGAAATACATTCCTTAAGATTTCATTGAATTTTGCCAAATAACTTGGTAGGTATTTCATGTGATAATTTGTGCAGTAACTTGTTTTTCACTAAACTGTACCCTCAAGATTTATCTCTCTGTATTTAACTAGATATATGTTTCAAGGATTGTGTCTTCTGGCTTCCATCAGGGATAAGTGACAGCTGTCTGTGCATTAATGAAGCACAAAGGCTGTTTTCCATCAACGGAGGAAGAGATCATTGCTTTTCACCCTCATCCTTTGAACTATTTAATTTTACAGCCATCTGAGTCAACTTTTATTCTTTTAGCATGTGTTCTAGAATTTTAAAAGGAAAGAAGGCAGAAAAGTTCAACACCTAAGTAGACAGCTTTGTCAAATGTTACTCCCACATTGTTTTACAAGGTTCTTTTTGTTCTGTAGTAAATGGCAGTGTCTTTCACTGAAGGAGTAATTTATAAATATCTCCTTTTGGTTTAGACTTCTATGTTCCTTATAGAACTCTGAAGTTTGGTTCAGAGTATATTTTTCCCTCTTGGGAAATAAGAGTAGAACATTTTATTCTCTGATATTAACTCAATGTGTCGCTATTAAATAGATGCTAGAGAGGTGGAAAACGGACATGCAAAAATCATTCTTCAGGTTTCTTTCCACTTTTGAAAAATGGTGAGGTTAGAAGGAACATGATCTCTTCTGAGTTCTGGCTGGGAAAGATATAAGGAGCAGCCCCTGACATTCAGAAGCCCGCCTGGCACTCACAGCTAGGTCATGTTATTCTCTAACTAGACATAAACTATCTCACAGAATACCAACCTCAGACAAGGTTACTCTGAGATCATGATAAAAGGAGATAAAGCAAGGCCACTTCATAATTCTGTCTAAACACAGACAAAAACAAGGTCACTATGCCACCCACAAAATATCAAACACCCCCTTGCTCATCCAGAATTCATGACTGCTACTTCTTTATCAGTTACAGTTTTATCTTCATTCTTGTCTCCCCTCCTTGTCAATTAGGTTTGTTGAGATACACAATCATGGAAGTTCCCCTGTTTTCTGACAGCATGCAATCTTGTGTGAACCCCTGCTTCCTTAGATGCTCTTGCTCCAAATCAGCCAATCAAAACCAAAATCCAATGAAAAGTTCTTTTTAACCATCTCTTAGACACCCCATGATTCCCAATACAGTAAGTATTAAACCAAACCTGTCTCAACTAGAATTGTATTCCTGGTGATCTTTGGCTGCAGGACATTGACATATTTTTGCTCTTTGTCTCAGTTTGTTACTAGTTATTTGAAATTGAGCAAATTATTTAGGTACTCTGGTCTTTGTTTTTTCTCTATAAAATGGAGATGTTTATATTTACCATAAGATTGTTAAGGTGTTTGTTGAGATAAGCAATTTAAAGTACCCTAATTGTGCTGTAACACAGGAATTAGTATTATTATTTCTCTCATTTCATAGTATTTTCTCCTTTTCCTTCTTTTTCTGATTTTTCCCAAATTCAATCACAGTAATCTTCTCAGTTGTTTGATCTATGATTTGTAACTCATATGATTTTTAAAATCTACAAACAAAATCTTCCTTTCGGGGAATTCCCTGGCAGTCCAGTGGTTAGGACTCTGCACTGAAGGGGGCACGGGTTTGGTCCCTGGTCAGGGAACTAAGATCCTGCATGCCGTATGGCACAGCCAAAAAAAAAGAAGAGAAAAAGAGACCTTCCTTTGAACTGTTTAATTGGGAATCAGAATTTTGACAATGGGTTCAGCAGGTTTATAACCATTGTCCTGACTTTGCTTTACTATCATCATACTTGAGAAAAAAACTCTGCTGCCCTTGGAAATCATTTATTGACAACCCTGAGTTCCAGGGTGTGAACTGGGCAATGTGGACACAAATGAATTAGATGTCATCCTACCATCAAATAACACATGTTCATCTCCAATAATATGCCAACTATCAGCCATACTAATAGTTTTTTAATATGTTTCTAATCCAATATGTCTGGTGTTTATGACACAGTCCTGTAGTCATAGTGCTACATCTACTGCCTGGAAGATTGCTTAAAAAAACATTAAAAAAGAAAAATAGAACAGATATAAATCAATAGAAAAGGCAGTAGACCAGTGTAAGCAGGGATAAGCATAGCTTTGGTTGACAGAAAGAGTTAGATAGTATTCTTGGATCTGGTATGACTAGCGCAAGAGTACTGGGTAGGAAGAAATAGGGCATATGATTGAGCGTGAAGAGAGCAACCAAATCAAGCAGCTTTGGGAAAATTTACACAGAGAAGTTTAGACTGGAAGCAATGAACAATGAGCAACAACTTTGTTTTCTGAAATTATAACATTGGGTTCTTAGGAAACTCAATTTGGCAACTGTATAGACAGCATTTCAAGGAGGAGAGACAGAACTTGGAGAAAGCACATTTATGAGGTGATAAATGCTTGGTACCAAAAAATGTCAGAGTCAGGCAAGTGGGTAGTTAAACGATAGTATGCACCAGCATAAGAAACCAATGTTCTGGTTATTGCTTCTAGAGTGGTGTTCTCAAGTTATCCCTAATAAATATTTCTATCTGGGCTAAGTGATTTAATGAGAGCAAGAAGTTCATATACCAGTGTACAAAGAAAAGTGAAAAAAGAGAGGAGCTCAGTAGCAAAAAATGACTGAGGGAGTGATTTTATAATTGATGAAGATATGAGTACCACCGTGCTTACCACCTCCACTTCTCACTCTGCCAAAACACACTGGCAAGTGGGAAAAAATGATAATCCAGGAAGATAAATTCGTTCTTTCATCCACATAAGAAAAAACTGAGTGTGATGCTAAAGGGCATTTTGAATTTAATCCAATCCAGCTATAATCTTACATTTTATAAGCTTCCACTTGGCATAAAGAGCCCCAGTGTTGATATCTAAGGAGGAAAGAAGGGAAATAATACTTTGACAGCTTTTTTCCCCTAGTTTTTTCTTTCTTATACCTTTTCCCTCATGACTTTTTCTTTATCTTTACATTTGAATTGGGGAAATTAGTATGAAGATGAATGAAAAAATGCTATCATGCCTTTTTTGTTGTTATTCTGATATATCTTAAAAAAAAAACGGTACTGATGAACCTAGTGGCAGGGCAGGAATAAAGATGCAGACATAGAGAACAGACTTGAGGACATGGAGGGGAAGGGGAAGCTGGGACAAGTGAGAGAGTAGCATTGACATATATACACTACCAAATGTAAAATAGATAGCTAGTGGGAAGCTGCTGCATAACACAGGGAGATCAGCTCCATGCTCTGAAACCACCTAGAGGGGTAGGATAGGGAGGGTGGGAGGGAGGCTCAAGAGGGAGGGGATATGGGGATATATGTACACATATAGCTGATTCACTTTGTTGTATAGCAGAAACTAGCACAACATTGTAAAGCAATTATACTCCAATAATGATATTAAAATTTTTTAAATATCTTGGAAAAGGTTAAAATGACTAATTTTTCTTTAATATTGAAGCAGTATGGATTTTAATATAGTTTTTATTATATATTGAAATAAATTCCACTCAAATAATGATTTACTTAAAATTCAGGACACTAGATATTTTTGGAAATAATTTTATACTCTTAATTAATTACATGTATAATTTATTATATTATAGATGCTTAAAATAAAAATACAACCCCATTGATTCAATCATGTATAATAACATAGAGTGATTCAAAGAAATTTTGAGCTCCGTGTTTTAATTCAATTTCCTTATTTGCAGTATAAATGAACATTTAGTAAAATTTTACTGTACAATCATCGAAATAACTTTTCTTAACAATATATTTCATGTAGTTTTTTTATTACTCTTCTTACTTTAAAATTTCACAGAAGTGTAATTTAATGCACATTTTAAATAGAAAGGTATTTTCATAACTATTGTAGCTACTAGCTACAAAACACCTCTGAGCACCTTCATCAGAACAGAGCTCCCACATCATAACTAGCTCAATAAAACTGGTTAAACATTTACTCAGGAAATAAATAAAAACCAATTCTGCCTTCAATTAAAAAAAGGACAGCCTGAGGTATGCAGATGATCAACACACTCAGCTGTCATTTAAAAAAATGTTCAGATACTGAAATTTTCATTTAATTACCTTTTGAACTTTGATAGTATTTTATAAATCATAAGGCTGTATTAGTCAGGGCCCCAGCAGGAAACAGATGACACAATCAATTGAGTAATTGAGGAGAGTTTAATAAAGGGACTACTTCCAAAGTCATGGACAGGATTTAGAGATACCAATAAGGTACTGTGAAGTTCCCTAGGGCTAACAATTGTTTGAAGTCATATTTATCCCAAGACTTGAAAGGACACCAGTACGGAGTGGTTCCTAGAATAGAGAGAAATGGAGAGGGTCATCTGACAGGAGCTGTGGTCTTTGGTAGTAACCTGTCAGGGAGGAAGCATGGAGAATAAATACCCAAACTTCATTCTCATTTCTACCCTGTGGAGCTTCCCATTGACTAAAGTCATAAGTAAGCCTCAGTGCATGGGACTCTGTTGATGCACTTGTACTAGTTAGCTTTACCTGCAAGACACAGAGCTCAAGGAAGAAGGACTGAAATTAGGTATGGGAGAAAAACAGAACACAGCCAGCTTATGGGCTCAGAAGGATAATTTAGGCATTCACTCAGAAAATGTTTATTGAACATCTGTTATATACTATGTATTGTGCTAGGCACTGGGGTTAAAAATATGAACAGACCATAATTCTCACAAGTGGAAAAACAACCTGGCTTTTTTTCCCTTTTTCTTTTTTCCTTTTTTTGAAACATACAGATTAAAAAGGGACTAAGGAAAACAAAAATAGGAAAAAATTCACTATAAAGAAAAATATTATGAAGTATAAAATAGTCACTCGTAGAAAAAAATATAGTAAGAACTACTTTGCATCCCAGCCTCCATCTGCCTTGAAAGATAAAGGCTTGTAAAAATTATTCTGGACCTAAAAATTCCTATAAATGAATAGTAGGCCCAAGTTATATGAGGAGGCATAGGGAATTGATTCATGCTTAATAAACCCTGCAATTAATAAAACCTTGTTCCTAGGCTACTCCTTCCTCTGGGGAGCTCTCAGTGTTTTACAGCCCTTGTCAAAGAAACCTTATAACTCCTCTGTGTTAGACAGAATGGAATAAGTGTGACAGTGGGGTGGGTATTTTTTCTCCCTCTTCTGTACCTGGGATCCTTTACCAGGGAATCAATGCTTTGCAGCTCTATCCTTTGGATTTTATACAGCTACTAACGGGTAGCTTTTCTCTGCCTGCAGTAACTATGCCCTGGTTGCTGGAGATCATACATCATCCAGTGGTTAATTTTTTAATTAATTCAAAGAATATTAACTAAACTTTCATATTTTTGACCAAAAAAATAAATAAATAAACACCACCTTCCTTAGTTTTTCTTTGACCTTAAGTTTAATTCTGTACTTGATAAAATGTTCTGTGGTGCATATCTAGACTGAGTGTGACATAGACAATGGTGACAAAAATGACCCATTTAATAATTGATTGTTTTCTTATTCTACTCTCAGTTGCTTAAAAAAAGACCTGACTGCTTATGCACATATTGTTGGGATTGATTCATATGGGTTCATAAAGCCATTGTGAGTTTCTTTCAGGCCATTGCTTATCTAGCCTCTGCTATAAATGTCATTAAGACTGGCAGCAGAAGCAAGAGGGTGCCCTTCCCAGCCAGGCAAGACACCTTAGTGTTTTGTATTCCTGAAACTCTGACAGATGGATGAAAGTTCCCCGTTAGGAAATGAGATAACCTAGATATCAACTGGGATTTCCTGACCCCTTGAGACTCACCTGGACATCTGTTCATGCCTAATGGAAGCCAAAGAAGCCCTCAAGCTTCTGCACTTTGAGGGAAGGGTGGTGCCTGTGTTTCCCAGGTCCCTTCTACCTCTCTTTTCCTTCTTTTCTGACATACAGTCATTGTAATGGTATTTATGCAGACTTGAAGCAGACTCTACCCTAACTTCCCCCAAATATGCACCCCTCATACAAAGTATCTTCAAGAGTTGTAGAATCGGAGAAGTGTGAGAAGGTAAAAGGTCATTTATAGTGGAAATAACTTCAAATTGAACCTTGGCACTTTAAAATATTAGTCTCTCCATTTCCAGAAAATTTCCACTGGTCCTCCCAATCTAAGGACCTCTGCATCTCAGCTTCTTTCTTGCCCACCCATCTGCTTCCTTCTCTCTGCATTTCCCTCTGTGTTCTCCTCCTTCCAAAGAGAGATTAAAACTCATCTCCTTGTTTCAGGCAGGCTTGTTCATCCTTTAGCTTTGTTGTGGCTTCTCCTACCAAGACCCATATTCTCAGGATCTTACAATACCAAGTGCCTTATCAAGGTTCTTCCCCAAAGAAAGACCTGTTCTCTCTCTAAAGGGCAAATGGACAATTATTAAGGTAATAACATTTTCCACTTTGCCATGGTGGAACATATACTTCCTAACAAGATAACCTAGTATTTCCTTTTCTTTTCCTGTAACCTTGAGAGATGAAGAACGAATTCTGCTTACATAATAAAGTAATTACAAATTTGGCAGCTGTGTGTTTTTGACAATAGAAGTGCATTGCTTCACAGAGTACTGATAGTATCATTTGAAACTCTGAGCATATACGCAGTGCTTTGGCTGGTGAGTTAAGTACAGTCTTGCATAGGTATGGGAACCAAGTAGGAAAATATAAGATGTGCTGGGCTTAAGTTGTATATTTTCAGGTTTTTTTCTTTGGTTTCTGAACCTTGAACAGCAGGACAGGTGATATGATTTTTAAAGACCTGAGAAGATCAATCCTAATTTTCTACATTATTTACAAACCAGTTTTTGGATATCTAAAATCCATTTCAACCAAAGTTTGCTCTTCTGAGAATAAGTAATACTAAGACAGGACCACAGGAAATATGCATTGAGCACCTGAAGGGGAGGGGAGTGAGTGAGAAAGGGAAGGACTGCAGTCACCTAAGCTAAATCTTAGCTGTGCTAGGAAAGCAGCAAAAGAGAAGGCAGGATTGATGCCATTAAAGTGACTTCCTGGTTATGTCTCTGGCCTTTACTATTCAAAGTATGTATTAAATTAAGAAGCTCACTGGTTGGAGGCAAAGTGGATGTCACATGATTTTTGTATCTTAGAAGAGAACATGGGACAGGGCTCAAGTTCAGATCTATTTCAATGTTATGAGTGAAAAAACAGAAAAAGAAGATATTGGGGTGTAGAAGACTTATCAGGGTAGAAGAGAAAGTAGATGGAAGTTGGAAGATATTCTTTTGTCATTTATGTTCTAGTACTCCTTTAATTTGATTTAAAATGAATAATTTACCTCATGAACAAAAATGCTCTCATGGTCCAGATTCCAAGATGTGCTCCAGATTATAACAGCTGCAAATGAAAAATATCAAGATGGTACCTACAGATCAGAACAATGGACAGCATCTGCTAAGGACCTCTTTGACAAGGCTGGGGAGCTCCTCTTAGAGGTGTTTTGTTTCTGTTTTTGTTTTCTTTTTATTGAATATTTACAATATTGGGTTAGTTTCAGGTATACAGCATAATGATTCAGTTTTTTGTTTTATTTTGTTTTCAGCAAATATCTTAAATATATTCAGAGTCAAGGCCTCTCCCGGTACGATTACACTGTTATAATCTTGTCACATGGCTTCCCAGAGTAAAGCAAAACAAGCTCTATTTGAAGAGATCCTTACGGACACTGTTTGGCTGACCACATTCAGCATATAGTTTACATACAGATCAATAAAGATCGAGTTCCAATCGAATCTGAGTCCTGGCTTCTAATTGTTTCCTCTAAATTATAAGCGGATCACTTTTGCATCTTCCTAACTGAATCAGGGATTTTAACTTATTTACTTTCACAGACTATGACCACAAATGCTCACCTAACTAAAAGCCTAGTGGACCACTTAGCAGAAAGCTTTTTCCCCTCCTCATGCTTACTTATAGAAATCCAATAGGGCTTCGCTACCCCAGCTATCACGAGCTGCTCTGAGTTTTAAAAGGTTGTCTTTGTCTGTTTGATAACATCTGCTCCACACTCTGGTCATATGGTAGCCCTTAGGAAACAGTTCTCTAAGGCAGAAGCATATTTTATAAGATTCATATGATTTACAAACAAGAATTTTAAGTTCTAATTAGTACTTTCAGGGTGATTCATGCAAAAGAAAGATTTCCATTTGCATGTCAATGAAAACCTGCTGCCTTAGAAACCCTTGCTAAACTATGTAATTAATCTTTGTACATGAGGAAGGATTTATTTTTCTTACTTCCAGTTCTCAGGAACAGATTCAGACAGCCTTAGTGTCTTAGATATTTAAAACATCCATGATTATTGCACCATGAGGTTTTAGGTTTGGTATGTGGTGTGAGGAGAGAAAAACATCTAGTCCTCAAAGAGTTCCTTTTCTTTTACTATAATAGCCCTATTGTTTCTCTCCTCCTTCTCCCTTCCTCCTACTTTCCTCTCTCTTGTCTTTTCCTCCTCTTCCTTTCTCCTTCTGCCTTTCCTTCTCCAGCATTGTATTTCTCTTTTAGAAATATTTAGGACCAGTGCTTGCTGTGTGGTAACTTTGATTTTGTTAGCTCTTATATTAGGATTACTCATTTTCACACTGTGCAATTATTAATTAAAAAATGCTTTATTTTAAAGTTCTTTCAAATTTTAACTAAGCACTACCATGATAATTGGATTTCTAATTTTTAGATATTACATTATTTTTTTAAACGTTGGCTCTTTTGTCCAGTAAACTGATTCAGTGGAAAGAATTAATACACAACTGGAATCTGAGAGATATTTGTAACAGTAAATAAGAGGTACTTAATTCCTTAGGTTAGATGCATATACTGCTTGTGAAAGAAGTGATTATATATATATATATATATATCTTATATATGAGTTCCGTCTCTCTCTCTCTCTCTCTCTATATATATATATATCTTATATATGAGTTCCGTCATTTCAGTATACCTTCTTTTGGAAGACCAGAATTACCCTTTATTTTTTTCATAGTATTTTGTAAATTTGGGATTGTGTATCATTCAAACTAGCAAGAATGAAAGTTCTCCCTTCCCATGACCACATTGACTCTGGTCTGATCTAAGATGAGCTGATCAGAGTTTTTCTTGCGATTTGTGCTGGAGCTCTCAGGAAACATACAACATGTAGGACTGGGACCAGCAGTGGTTACCTTGCTGCCCTAGGAAAAGATTCTATCTAAAAGCAAAGCTAAACAGAGGCAGGTGGTGTTGGACGAGAGCAAGAAAGGAGACTGAGAGAGCTGATGCCATTGACTGCATTCCTGGAGGTTTACACGTGGAAGGCACTATATATATATATATATATATATATCTATATATATCTATATATATATATATATATATATATATATATATATATCTATATATATATATATATATATAGTGATGGAATGTATGACTTTATTGGACAAAGAACAGCCAAAAAAAAAAATCAGGGAGGAAAAATGGAGCATGGCACATCTGGGACTTTAAATGTTTGTAGTAGCTGAGGTTTCAGGGTGCTGGTTGTTTAGTGGCAGGGATGAGCTGAAAGTACATAAGGGACTGATTATGAGAAGGACCTTGATTGCCAAGTTAAGGAGCTTGGATTTGCTCCTGAAGGCAATAAGGAGCCATTAAAGGCATGTAAGCAGGCATCTGACATGGCTAGATTTGCCCAAAGCTGATCTGTGTTGAGGAAATACGTAAAGTTGGAATCATTTTTAAATATCAACATTGCTGTTTCCATTCAGAAGCATCAAATCAATAGTAGGAAAATTTGAAGGTCTAAATCTAATCTTAAAGATCAATTTAAAAAAAACTGTGAGTTTATCTTGTCATTTATGATATTATAAAACAGTGTGGAGACATTGTTATGAATATATCGATTTGATCTTAGAGATTCCAGTTATATTATAAAAGCTAAGTTAGCAAATAAAAAGCACTACAACTGCTGAAATCTGAATCAGTAGAAATAACTAAATTTAGAAAATAGAAGAATTAACTTTAGAGTGAGGTACTACAATGGGAATTACTTTGGTTCTATTGTTTCAGAATAGACAGCCATATTCAGAAATCAATTAAACCATAAATGTTGTGTAAATATTCTGTATATTTAAGATAATGCAAACTGTAATACCTGTATATCAAGTGCACTCAAATTTAAATAATATTATTATAATATCAATATATTAATATACAGTACTTTTCAGTGTGAAAAGTTCTTTTCTATCTATGTTTGCTAATCCCAACATCTCTGTGATTCGGGCTCTGCAGCTTACTTTACAGATAAGAAAACTGAGGCTCGAAGATGGTAGTACTAATGTGCTCAAGGGCACACAGAGAATCTGGCCAAACTGAGATTTGTATGTGACTGAATCTAAAGCCCAGGAGTTTTTGGTTTGTTTTTGCTTCAAATACTGTATTCCTTGCTTTTCAAGACAGCGTAACAGCTGACCAAGGGCAGCCAGGTAGCTGAGTCAGGAATTAGGTGTCTACCCTGTAAGGTGGATGCTTGGGGTGAGTCTGGCACAGTCTAGTGGAACCAGAGCCTTGCACTGCCCTTCTGCAAGTGAGCCTTGTCCTTAGGCTTTTGATTGCAGTATCTGGTAATACTGCAGATTACTGCAGACACTGCAGTATTACTGCAAATACCTCTGGTATTTCAGTTCCCTGAAGGAGAGTAATCTTGCGCTGGATCTTTCGCCCTTGAGTCTTTTTTCTCTTTTACTTCTCCTTGCCAGCCAAGATAAAGGTTAGAATATCTTCCCAGTATTAATGTGACTAAGCACTCAGTTCATATGAGTGACTACATTCCTTCCGATGGGTTGATAACCAAGTGTCAATATTTTTCACCCAACTTGAGGCATTTCATTGTCTGAACTCTTGCTGTAGACTTGGTTAGGTAAGAATGCCAGTCTAAATCAACATGGGACCACACAGGCTTTTGGATGCTGGATTTTCACTTAATGCCTGTTCCCTCAGGGATGAGTACTTAGAGCTCCTGGATGCCACCGTGTCTTATGCGTTTTGGTGCCAGCAGTACCGCTTCTCTCTGTTGCCTGGCTAACTCCTACCCAGTCTTCTACTCTCAGCTCACGCATTTCTTTCTCCCCAAACCTTTCCAGACAGCATTAGTGTTAATTTAGGTTTCTCTTCTGTGAGTTCCCACTTGTATTACAGTGGATTTCACATTGTATTGCAAATGTCTATTTCTCAGACTCAGCAACGTCTTAGATGCAGGGCCTGTGTTTTCGTCTTTTTAGTTCCAGGGCCGTTTATAAAGAGTCTGGAGCCAGTGAATGTCTGTGGGACTAAAGACTGACTGCCTGAGTGAAGACAATGGGACTTTGAAATAATGAAAAAACAAATAAAATCCCTAAATATATGTCTTACATGTATAGACAATTTCTATGAATAACTTACACTTTTGCCCTTTAGAATTATTGGAAGAGCCTCTTGGTGGACATGCACTAGGAAACACAGGCAAAGAGAAATGAACTAATATTTATTTAGGACCTTGTCCTAGGACTGATTAGAACTGGCTTATGTATATGTTATCCCATTTGATCTTTACAGTAATTCCATAGGCAAATATATTCTATCTCTTCCTTTTATGAATGAACTAAGTTTTAAAGAAGTTGAATTACCTTTCACTAAATTCTAACATTTAGTAAGTAAAAATGGGACAGGATCACAGGAGAGAAAGCTCAAAAGTCTGATAGACTTAAATTTTAATACTTGCTCTGCATGTTATGTCTAAAATTTGGGGTATTCATTCTCCCTAAGATTCTTCTGTGTATATGCACATTTGTGTATATGGGCACATTTGTGTGTATGAACCATGGACCTGAGAATGCCTGATTATGAGTTTGTTGTAAAGATAAATGAGCTGATACACATAAAGTGTGACCAGATGGTGATTATTCTGCTTTCAAAGCCCAGTAATTACTGAGTACTATACAGTCTTCTCTCTTCTCACTATACTAAGTTTTCCTCAGAAGAAGTCACTGCCATATTGTGGATATCAGTGAACAGTTTGGGTCTTCATTAGCTGAAAAGTGGGCAAAGGAACATCCTCAAACCATTCCTGAGGGATTTTACTCCTAAGATGTTCCTTGAGGAATGATAGCAGTCCAAGGCAGACCTAGAAATGAGCTCCTGTCTGTAATGCTCCCAGGAAGATCCAACCCTGGGACAATGCTTGGACCAACCAGGGTAGTGTCTCATCCACTGTAGCCTGACATGTAGGACATTTGACTACATTGGATCGTGTTTGAATTGACTTCATTGTGGTCTCTGTGTACTGGCAATTGCTTTAGCTATTTGGAGTTCTCCAGAGCAAAGGATCCAGCAAGGAGTACTCTTAGCATTTCCAGGCACCCTGCTAGTGTAGAGCTAATGAGATCTGTCTGAGGGATCTCATCATTACCCTTTATTTTTGGAGGGTAAGGACCAAGTCCAGGGCTTGGATAGCTCTCTTCTATTTCTTTAGCTCCCCTCACCCACAGAGCACCAGCTGACTAACTCACTGAGGTAATCCACAAAAAAGAAAAGGAAAAAAAAAAAGCCTATCTATCTAGTACATATGACATGGAAATACTGCCTACATGTGGAAAAAGTTTAAAAAATGTGACAAAGTAATAAAGTCTCTTTTTATAAATTGGAGAATATTCATCAGAGAAAGTTAAGGCGAAAAATCAAGGGAGATAAAAACATTTCTTTGTCTGTAGTGGCTGTCAAGGCATTGTGCTTACGGATGCTACATTAACTACCTAAAGCATGCTCCTGTGCTTCTTAAGGCAGTAGAAGCTTTCAGGACCAAGTGGAGCTGCACTTCACAGTTCCTCTTAATGAAGTCAGTGTGAGCCCTCTGAATAGAAACGCCTCAAAGGATGTGGAATGGAATGAGAATCAGGTTCACCCAAAATGATAAAAACCATACAGATGAAGTAAAAGAAATTTTACCTTAGAGCATTGACAAAGATTGTCTCGGCTCCTTGGAGAGCTCAGTCCTGTGTTGGCAGCATTCATGGTAGAATTTCCTTTGTGGAACTTGGCTTTCTAAAAGCCGCCAAAACTTGAATCAAAGGGTCTTGTGAAAACAGAAGTTGGCATTTTTTAAACTTTATGAGTTATTAGGGAAGTCCCCTCAAATGAAATTAACTTTAGATCATGGAAAACAATGGCAAAAGCCTAGAAAACACAATTCATGCACTTCAGATGAGCTAAAATATAATAGTTAACTCATTGAGTGGGTGGAGAGGGTTTAAGAATTACTTTTAGAAGGGCTAAAACAGTTCAGAGCTATTTCTTAAAAATATCTTATTTCATTGCAGAAAGATCTCTCCCTGGTCTTATTGAAGATTTGGCTCTGTTAGTCATGATTTCTTACCCTTACCTACAATCTATGATTCATTTTTTTTTATAACGTTCTCTGTTTTATGAAAAGCTTTTTTTCTTTTCTTTTTTTAAATCCAATCTTACCTGTGATTAGTCCTGCCCTACTTTCTCATGTCACCTTCAAAAAAGTGGTAAAGCCCAAGTTTCCTCCAAAAATAGACATTATTTGAGTCTCCTTGTTCTATAGCTGTGGTGTCATTAGGGACTTAGGTAGCAGTGCAGATACTAAGAAGAAATATGTCATTTGGTTCTGAGGTCAGCCTAGTTTAGGGAGGAAAGAGCAGTCTGGTGGTGAAACACCCTACAAAATAATATCTCTGATTCAACTCACAGAAAGCTCGCTGGAATTAAAAGACACCACCAATATTTTCTTCCTGCTAATCAGGGCTGTATCTATCTGACCTAGATTATCAGACTGTGAAAAGTGGATATGAGTCCTCTGCAAAGTAAAGTCTTAAGGTCTTGGGACTGAAAAGAAGCTTAAGATCTTCCTATTGCAACACTTCTATTTCTTGGATCTGTCTTCAATAATTTCTCCAGGTGGTTCTCTAGTCTTTTCAGATAGATTTCTAACAAAAAACCTAGTAGTCATGGGAATGTGAGCTCTTTGAGGGCATGGGGACTGCTTTTTTTCTCCCCCACTGTTATCATCTCCTGGATCTAAACAGTACTTAGTATCTATTATAACCTTACTAAAAATTTGATGAATGAATTAAAGAATGAAGGACCACTCTGAACTACTCTTAACTGCATAGTAATTTTGGCATAAAAACATATATGTGACCTACTTTCTTTCTACTCCTTCTCTAGCCATCTCTCCTTTACCCCTTCCTCCTCCTTTCCTTGTGTGGCAGGCATAGAAATCACCTATCCTAGAAACAAGAAGCTAACACTTAGCTGTCTGTACACCCAAGGTAACTTCTTATCTGTTCTTGTCATTAATGTGTTTAAAGAAGACTAATTTAATACAAATTAAGGGGTCACTAGCTCGGTGACCCATTTTACTTAAGTTCTACGTGTCTCAGTTTTTTCATCTGTAAAATGGAGATAATAATTGCAACTCCCTGAGATGTTTGTGTGAATACCCAGTGCCATCTTGTATATAAAGTACTTCACAACGGTACCTGACATATAGTTGGCACTCAATAAACATTAGAAAGTTGATGCCTTATGAAATAGTGTTTACCACGTTTATTCATCTTTGACTCTTCTGGTTATTTCTCACTGCATAACAAATCACTGCTTTCATTTTTCTGTACATTGATTGAGCTCAGATGTGTGATTCTCACTATGGTTTCTCAACATGTGTAAGTGAGGACCCAGAGACATCTGAATACTTGCCTGAATTGGATGTCTAAGAGGGCACACAACATGGCTGGCAACTGAAGCTGGCTGTTGCGTGGGAGCTCAGCTGAGACTATCAATTAGAGTGTCTACATGTAGCCTCTCCAGGTGGTTTAAGCTCCTCTAAGCATGATGGCTAGGTCATGAAAGGGATCGTCCCAAGAGCGAGCATTACAGGTGACCCAAATAGAAGTAGAAAGGCTTAATATGCCCTAGCATCAGAAGTTACATGCTGCCACTTCTGCCATATCCTGTTGATCCAAGCAGTCACAAGGCTTGCCTGGATTCAATGGGGTGGATAGATTCCATCTCTTGAGTGCCAGAGTGACAAGGTTACATCACAGAACAGCTTGTGAGAGAGAGAGAAATTGTCGCCATCTTTGGAGAGTTTCATCAGCCACATTGACTATCAATTTTTTTCCTTTATATTTGAGATTCAATTCATTGCTTTATTATTTTTTCGTCTGAAACATTTAAGGCCATATAGAAAAGTTTCAACCCTCAAACCCTCTTTTTATATGCTAAACTTCCAAAAATCTGCAGATTATTTAGTGGCTTTAGCGAACATTTTCTGGATTAATATTATAGATGCTTCAATTTTTCTGTAGAAAAACATGGTTTAAAAATCTTTTGATATTGATATTGTTCTTAGGGGTTGAATGCAGTGACTGAGATAGCTTTAAAAAAAGTGGTTAAGAGCAATATACCAGTCATGGTTTGTTTCATCGCATTGAGTTAAATAGTGTAGCTGGCCATTTGTTTCACTCTTTTACCTTCAGATCACCCAACAAAAAGACATTTGAATTAAAATAATTCATACTATGTGTTACTTGGTTATTCATATCCATATCTCTAGTCTTTCACAGTCCCAACATAATAATGTATAATATTTTATAGTCCTCAGTGGCTCACATAGCATTTTCACATGCAATATCTCACTTGATCTGTGTAATACAACTATGTTACCTAAGTGTATGGTATTTCTGCCTTCCCATGAAGGTACTGAAACTCAGAGAGGTTAAAAGGTTTTTCCAACAAGGGAGCGGGGATTCGAGTTACAGGTATCCACTCTTTGCGAGTTTAAAAATATTCATTCAGTTATCAAATTTCTTTTTTTAATAAATTTTATTTATTTATTTATTTATTTTTGGCTGTGTTGGGTCTCCGTTGCTGTGGGTGGGCTTTCTCTAGTTGTGGCGAGCGGGGGCTATTCTTCACTGGGGTGCATGGGCTTCTCATTGCGGTGGCTTCTCTTGTTGCGGAGCACGGGCTCTAGGTGCATAGGCTTCAGTAGTTGTGGCTCGCGGGTCAGTAGTTGTGGCTCACGGGGTCTAGAGCGCAGGCTCAGTAGTTGTGGCGCACGGGCTTAGTTGCTCTGTGGCATGTGGGATCTTCCCGGTCCAGGGCTCAAACCCGTGTCCCCTGCATTGGCAGGTGGATTCTTAACCACTGCACCACCAGGGAAGCCCCTCATTCAGTTTTCAAATTTCTGATTCTTTTCCTTATAGAAATCAAAATTAGTATAGGTCCAACACTCATTCCAAACATCTGTCATTTGGCTAACACCAATATAGTATCTAGAAAAGCTGTAATTATTTTCCCAGCTTCCCTTGTAACTAAGTGCTACCTTGTAAAACATTTTCAACCAATAAGACATAAATGGGGGTCTTCTAGGAGGATTCTGGAAATATTTTTATTCTTTTGTTGAAAAGAAAAGGTAAAGCTGATTCTTTCCTTTCCACTTGCTTCCCATCGTGACTGCAGTAAAAATGATCAGGAGTGCAATCATTATCTAGTGACTGTGAGGAAAAGACATGAAAACTATAGGCATGCTGGTTCTGACATTGTTGAGCCACTAATCCAATGACAGCAATCAACTTCTTCCAGATTATTTTCTAAACAATTATATGTGTTAAACAAGTCCAGTCTTCTTGGTTTAAGCTGATCACGGTTGGGTATTGTTACCACCAACAGAACACATTTTCCCCCCAAAATTTTCCTTCCTTCCTCCCTCCCTCCCTTCCTTCCTTTTCCTTTTTCTTTTTTTCTTCAGCCTGTGATGCGTATTGGAAGGTGTGAGTGATACTAAAGAAGAAGTAGCCTATTTGAGAGGAGTTCAATGGATATTGTCAAGAGATTCTATTGGTAAACTTTCATTTTTAGGAAGAGAAATCAACAGAGACAAAGTAATGAGAATGATAAAGCATTGAACCTAGAAATACTCTAGTTGGCTAACAAGTTATAGAAATACTATTTATCCTCTTATCTGATTTACCAAAACAAATACTTAGTACATTAATTGTTTAATTAATTAATTAATTACCATACCACCAGGAATAAAAATTGGCCATAAGTTAGCCATAAAATTGGAAAGATATTTGGAAGTATTTTGTTGTTGCTGTTTTGGGGAAGTACACAGTGAACTGCCGATTCATTATGGTGTTGCCTAAACCATGCTGTTGTGCCCAAAGTATCAATATCTGTAAAATAACCAAATATAAGTATACTTTCTGATAAAGATTGATAATGTGTTCATCTCGGTTAGTCACATCTCTTACATTACCCTTTTCTTCTCCTACACTTCAGCTTGGGACATGTAAAATTTCTCGTTGGATGCTTGTATATACTATTCCTTCTGCCTGGACTCTATTTCCTTTTTTCATTGGTTAGCTTCTAATCATCCTGCTAATCTCAGTTAAGGCTTTACTTCCTCCGAAAAGATTTCCCTGACACATAAGTTTAGCTGCTTTTTCCATATGCTTCCTCAGGTCTTTCCTCTGTCATAACCTGCAGTTTCTTTTTTACTTGTCAATTCCTTGCTATACTCTAAGTTCCACGAGGATAAAGATAATACCTTTCATCTTTGTATCCTCAGAGCCTTTCCTGGTACACAGTGGGTACTTAAAACTTGTTGTGTAATTGACAGAATCAATTTAATTATCCTTTTATAATTCTTACATGTGCTTTAAACACAAAGTCTTTAATTAGTTGAAAGAAACAAGTCTAGATTATTAAATTCACTTGTATGATTTTATTTTTGTCATCATGACTGAAAGAAATAATCCTTTCTTTTGAAGTTTTCCTCCTTTTTATATTCAATACAGACTCTTGTCTAATTTTCCAATTTCTTCTTTGACATTCTTTATATGTGAGAGAGCTATCAGTCTTCTCGTTTGCCAATCTTTGTTTGCCAAGTGTGAATGTTCAAAGCCAGAATAATTTCCACATAACATATACTACATTTTCCTACCTAAAAGTTCAAAGAGAAACACTATGCTTGACATGATTTAGTTTTGCAAATATGTGTAGCCTGCTTTAATATGTGAAAACATTTTTCATTAGGTTCCTGAGGGGGACAATTATATCTCACTGGATATACATCTCTATTTTAACAAAGTGTTACTCATTCCAATTTTGTTTTGTTTTGTTTTGTCACCTAGTATCTCAAAAGAATACATATTCTTAAGTATAAATATTCCTGAGATGGATTTCACGTACATAAGATAGGTGGTTTTAAAACATCTAATATGTTGAAACTGTTTAAACCTAATTTTAAATTCATTCCTGGGTTTTCTTTTGCAAGATTTTTGTCAGATTTGCATAACATCAACTAATGGCCAAATCAATATTCTAAAGTTCAAATCTCCTTCATTCACCTTTCAAATTAGCAAATTGATCTATTTTTTCCTTTGCTAACCTCATATTTTTCAATTCATTTATACAATTATTTTCATTTTCCTTTTGTGTTTTATTTTCTGGTATGGCATCTCTGACAGTATTGTTTTATTTATATTATTTTTATGTCGTCTTGAATAATTGTGACTCTTTTCAATTATTCAGCTCTTAGAACACTTCAAAATTGAAACTCATTAGCCTGCTTGCTTTTTTTTTTCTCCTCATATTTGTAGGGAGAGATAATGATAAATAGCTCCTTCTTCTCCAGTACTCCTTTGCTAACGGAGAGTCTCAGACACCATTGGATTGCTTAAGCAATGCTTGGACACCATTTTTTAAAATTTATTTATTTATTTTTGGCTGTGCTGGGTCTTCGTTGCTGCGTGCGGGCTTTCTCTAGTTGCAGTGAGTGGGGGCTACTTTTTGTTGTGGTGCACGTGCTTCTCATCGCGGTGGCTTCTCTTGTTGCGGAGCACGGGCTCTAGGCGTGTGGGCTTCAGTAGTTGTGGCACACGGGCTCAGTAGTTGTGGCTCACGGGCTCTAGAGCGCAGGCTCAGTAGTTGTGGCGCATGGGCTTAGTTGCTCTGGGGCATGTGAGATCTTCCCGGACCAGGGATCGAATCCGTGTCCCCTGCATTGGCAGGCGGATTCTTAACCACTGTTCCACCAGGGAAGTTGGACACCATATTTTTACTCTTCCCTTTCATTAACTCTCCATATGAAATAAATCTCAAAATACTCTCCATTTTACTTTCTCAGTATCTGTTGCATGAGTCCATCTCTCCTCCCCTCTGCTACTGTCCCACTGGGCTTTCATCATTTCTCATCTACCTTTATGAGAAAACCTCCTAACCATTTCTACCTTCCCATCCTACCACATATTCTACCAGGTAATGTTTCCAAAGATTACTTTGGAAATCTCATCATTTTAGTTCTCTGCGTGCAATCACACAATTATTTCCGTCTCTCGTGGGAAAAGGTAAAGTTCCTTAATGTGGTTAGACCTCAGTCCTCCTGAATTTTTTTCAAACAAAACTTCAAACAAGTCTTATTCTTTTGCCTTCCTGATCTCCTGACCTTTTGCATAAAATGGTTCCTTTGGCTGGAAAACCCTCTTCCCTAACCCCATTGCCCCACCCACTTTCTGTTTCTTCCCAAGGCTAACTCAGCCTTCAGGCCTTAGCTTCAAAAAGCTTTGGAAGCCTAGCCTCCACCCTCTTCTCCCAAGTAGGATGCTTAGTTCCCAGCCTGGGTTTTCACGTGAAGTCTTATACTTCCCTTCTCCTAACTCTTAGCCTACTGAACTAGTATGGCCTCTTGGTGTGCCTTTCACATTGTTGGAAATTCTGTGAGGTTAGACCATCTGTATTTTTTCCTACCTTGTCCCTGATTCAAAGCACATAATTATTATTTATAAAATAAATTAATTCTCAAAAGTTACTTCCTGAATAATTCCTTTAGGTAGGTAAAATGCTGTAATTCTTTTCTATCAATGTTATGAGTGTTCTAGAATTATTAATCTGAAGTCTATATTTTTACCTTTCTCACAGCTCTCTTAGTGTTTCAGACTACACAATCTTACGATGACTATCTTTCAAATTGTCTTTCTTGAGAAAAATGAGTCACTGTTTGATTTTTATGTGCACTGACAGGGACCTCAAATTGTTACTTTATTATGCATAGCTCATAGTGCCTTAGATTTATTTAACTGGAAAAGTCCATATGTGTGGTTTCTAATTCTGCTAATATAATGCTGTTGGGCCAAGGGGAGGTATAGAAAAGTTTCAAAATTACTTGCCATTTCTATTAATTAATAATTGGTTCAGCTCTTCTTAGTAAAAATGCAATATCCCTTTAATTATACTAAGATCCCTCTATTGTAGAGTGCAAATAAGGTTAAAAGCTATGTGGCATACTATTTTAAAGATAAAGCCTTGTACAAAAAGGTTTAGGGAATCAGTAACTGGTACTTTGTCAGTACATAAAATAATTATTACCTCTCTAATCTAACAGAGAATATTTTATATGATGGGAAAGTGGGGTTAAATAATTGCCTCCTCAAGGCAAGTTTCTCTTGACTTAAAGCTACCAGTATGAGAGAGAAGAGAAATAAGTTTAAATTAACACAACATTAAAGACAATAATTTAGGGTAACACATGTTTTCAAAGTTGTATTTTATTGGTGAAATTTCGCAATCCACAGAACATGAAATAGGATACTTACCTTTTGTAAACTCACTGTACTAGGCTAAAGATGGAAATTCTTTTATAGATGCATCTTTCTTTCCAACTTCAAATCCTTCAGGAAGCTTAATTTTAATTAATTGAACCTGAATTCACTTACCAATAGTATTAAGACATTGAGTTCAAATATCTAGCCATGAAGTGGTTTCTTAGGATTTTTTGGCAGGCAACTCACTCGCCTCCTCAAATTCTTTCCTTTGTCCGGTTAACTAACTACACTCTAACTACCAGCTCTAGTCTTTTTGTACTTAACACATTCACCAACCTCTACTTACCTTATTCATCATATCCATGTAGTGTACCCCTATTTGGATATCAGCAGATCCTCTCTTTTCTGCTCATAAAGAGTAAGCCCTATCCAACCTTGTTTGTGCTGTGTGGTCCTGCTCACCCACCCTCATGGCCTTCACATGCCTGCTTTGTTGAACCTCTGTATATCGAGTACTTTGTACTATCTTGTATATGGTGGATGCACAATTCATTTATGAGTGCCTAAATTAATAATTGAATGCCTGACTCGAGCTGGGTTCATCAAATCCTCTCACTTGAAAATTACAACTGAGAAACATGTTACTGAGAATTGGTGGCTAAGTCGCAGTAATCGTAGAGCTCAAGGGGGAAAATCTACAGGTTGCTGATGCTAAATTATCCATACCTGATCAGGTTCCTATTCCATTGAAGTGTGGTTGCCAGCTCGCTTTAGACTATGAGAGGTACTCCAGTATATATCTTGTAATCTCTATTGTACAATTGCTTTCCTTGCAACCACTAATTCACGCACTCTCAACCATCACTTTTATCTGAAAGTGTTTGTTTGAGTGTGAATGGGTAGCAATAGATTACACATATACACACATATATGAGTATATATTGTATTCCTCTAAAAAAGCATGAAGCAAACACAAATGAAATACATCATCTACAATAGTGTATCTGTTAATGCATGTTGTTTATCAACCTGGAATTACATATGGATTTATTACTTTTTGTATGTGTCTCTTGGCATCAGATATATGTGTCTCTGGACATAAAAGTTTGAGAAGGCATATATTTTAAATCAGTATAGGTTATCTATGTGCAAATAGATGTACTCAGGACAATATGTGATTTTAGTGTAAGCTACCATTTATTATATGCTCTTTTATGGATTGAAAGCCACTGTGCTCCCTTTTATCTTTTTCATATTATGGAAGGATTTTATTACTCTATTTATTTTGTGTTTGTGTCTTGTTTTCATTAACTTAAAGATCAATCTATTTTTAAAAGGTGGTCTGAAGAACGACGAAAAAAATGAACTTTTTAAGCTACTTATTCTTTGCTTCTTCCTCTTTCTCCTCCTCCATTAGTTGTATTTGTTCTGGTTCATTGATCAAACTAGGCATTTTATGTTCAAAATGTTTCTATTTAGAATTTCTTCCACTTGAGAGATGAAAGTCTTAAATAGTTTCCTTTCTATTCTATTTCCTTCATATTAAAACAGTGTAGCCACTTTGACCATGCCATTTTGATTAATCTTTCTTTAATATTATAGACCCTTTTAAAAACAGAATATTCTGTTTGCTGATTATCAAATGATATTTGGATCTCTAATTTCTGGTTATTTTTTCATAAACTGGAAATAATGAAGAGATAATAGATTACTCTAAATTTGTACTTCCTTCTAAAACAGAAACTTAAAACATTTCTAATAATTATGAATATATAATTGTGAATAAGAGTGGATACACTTTCCTGCTAGGAAAGGATGTTTTCAAGGTGTACAGATGAGAGACTCAAGATTCACCTAGAGTTTCTTGTAATAAGTCTCATTCTAGGCTTGCTAATTATCTTTTAATGGAAAGCAGCTCCAAGTGTCTGCATCCCCTATAATCTAGAATTCTAATTCCATTATTGCATTTTACTTTATATGTGGGATGGAATGACGACATGAGAATATTTCAAGATTTGGTGCTAGAATTTTCCCATCTCCAGTCTCAGGAATATTGTTGGATGTTTGTTTTTCCCCAAACATCAGAATATTCTGAAGATGATTTTTCAGTAGGGCAAAGATAGGTGCCATTCCAAGGGAACTGGCTTATGCTTTATTGTGGCAAATGCTTCTTCCTTTGGGAAGGTCTACCTCTACCAACACAGTTCCCAAAATGTCCTTCCTCTCCAACATTGTCACAGCCAGTCATCCCCCCCCACCAATAAATCTATAAATTTCAGGTTTTTCTTTAATAAGAAAAATCAGTTGTATCCCGCTGAATGTATATCATGGATAAGTACACTCCAGTATATTTCTGCTAGTATGTTTACCAAGGGGTATAGTTAAGAGCCATATTTACAGTGGTATTTGAATGGAGTTAGTCCTTATAATTTTATCATTTTAGATAAGTTTATGTTTCTTGGTTTCAGTTGGTTTATCATAGTAGTCTATCTTGCTTCATTGTCTTTTAAGGTATTCCAAGATGGGTCAGGAATTTGGGTGTTCAAGGTTAACCTGGTAGTCTGAAGGGGGTGAGGGTATGTGTCAAATGAGGTAGGACTGATTTAGGTGCCAAATCATGGTAGCCTGTGATGTAGTTATGATCTGTCATTGTGTACGATTTCCTGCACTCTCATACAGCCAAGACAAAGTTTGTTATATATTGGAGATGGCAGTACCGGAAATAGGTAAGAAATTTTAGTTTCTTCTTGAAGTTTATAAGACTATTTTCAAGTAAATGATTTTCTAAAGAAATGGGTCTTTGGTGAGACACCAGGGAATAATGGAAATAGATTCAGAAAAATGCCACAAGCTTATTTTATTGATTACATTCCCATGAGTTTAAATGTAATTTTTAATTAGAGTGTATTACTGAAAATACCTTTTTCTATTTATTTAAAAATATCGACCATATTTTGACCCTTTTAACTTATAGCTAGAGTGACAGAATCTGTGAAAGGTTTAGAAAAAAATCAATCTATGATCTGCCCTTGACATGATTAGCTATTTCCTGAATAAGTGATAGTAACACTTTAACGGGTTAAGACTGTCCGTGTTTTTTCTCAAATCAAGTGTATTAATATTTAATTTACAAAATTGTTAAACTGTACAAAATACATTTGAAAAATCCACCACTATTTTTCCATATTTAATGATGTTGATTTTAGGAAAAGATGATGACATAAACACTAAGATACAATGATGAGTATATGTGAAGTATATAATTGGTATATTTATCCAAACGATTCAGTGCAATTATTATCTTTGCTTGATAAACTGCAATAAAAATGGACTTGTTATTGGCATTTACATGATGTATCTGAATTTATTTTTTTAATTGAAGTATAGTTGATTTACAATGTTGTATTAGTTTCAGGAGTACAATATAGTGATTCAATATTTTTATAGATTATACTCTATTTAAATTTATTGTAAAATATTGGTTATATTCCCTGTGAAATATATAAATCCGTGTATCTTATTTCTTTTATACCTAGTAGACTGTAACTCTTAATCCCTTTCCTCTATGTTGCCCCTCACCCCATCCTTCTCCCCACTGATAGACACTAGTTTGTTCTCTGTATCTATGAGTCTGTTTATTTTGTTATATTTATTTATTTTGTTGTTTTTTTGGTTTGTTTTCTTTTAGATTCCGAACAAACAAGTGAAAACAGAACATTTGTCTTTCTCTGTCTGACTTAGTCACTAAGTATAATACTCTCCAGGCCCATCCATGTTGTTGAAAATGGCAGAATTTCATTCATTTTATGGCTGAGTAATTTTCCATTGTATATATATTCCACAGCCTCTTTATCCATTCATCTGTTGACGTTTAGGTTGCTTCCATATCTTGGCTATTGTAAATGATGCTGCTATGAACATTGGGGTGTATGTATCTTTTTGAATTAGTGTTTTCATTTTCTTTGGATATATACCCAGCGGTGGGATTGCTTTATCATATGGTAGTTCTACTTTCAATTTTTTGAGAAACCTCCATACTGTTTTCCCTAATGGCTGTACCAATTTACATTTCCACCAACAGTGAACAAGGGTTCCCTTTTCTCCACATCCTTGCCATATTTATTATTTGTTGTCTTTTTGATGCTAGCCATTCTGACACGTGTGAGGTGATATCTCACTGTGGTTCTGATTTGCATTTCCATGATGATTAGTGTTTTTGAGGATCTTTTCATGTGCCTGTTAGCCATCTGTAGGTCTTTTTTGAAAAAATACCTATTCAGGTCCTCTGCTCATTTTTTTAATTGAGCTGTTTGGTTTTTTTTGATATTGAGTTGTATGAGCTGTTCATATATTTTAGATATTAACCTCTTATAATTTACAAATACTTTCTCCCATTCAGTAAGTTGTCTTTTCATTTTGTCCATGGTTTCCTTTGCTGTGCAAAAGCTTTTAAGTTTGATTAGGTCCCATTTGTTTATTTTTGCTTTTGTTTTCTTTGCCTGAGGGACAGATCCAAAAACAGTAGTAATAAAACTTATGTCAAAGAGTGGACTGCCTATGTTTTCTTCTAGGAGTTTTATGGCTTCTGGTCTTACATTTAGGCCTTTAATCCATTTTGAGTTTATTTTTGTGAGAAAATGTGCCAATTTTATTCTTTTACATGTAGCTGTCCAGTTTTCACAACATCACCATTGAAGAGACTGTCTTTTCCTCATTGTATATTTTTGCCTCCTTTGTTGTAGATTAATTGACCATAAGTATGTGGGTTTATTTCTGGGCTCTCTATTTTGTTCCATTGATCAATGTGTATGGTTTTGTGCCAATACCATATGGTTTTAATTACTCTAGCTTTGTAGTATAGTCTGAAGTCAAGGAGCATGAAACCCCCAACTTTGTTCTTTTTTTTCTCAAGATTGCTTTGGATATTTGATTTCTACTTTGTTTTCATACAAATTTTAGGATTATTTGTTCTACTTCTGTGAAAAACATCATGGGTATTTTGATAAGGATTGCATTAAATCTGTAGATTGTTATGATTGCTATAGACATTTTAACAATATTAATTCTTCCAATCCATGAACACTGGGTATGTTTCCATTTCTTTGTATTATCTTCAATTTTCTTCATCAATTTCTCATAGATTTCAGCATATAGGTCTTTCACCTCCTTGGGTAAGTTTATTCCTAGGTATTTTATTCTTTCTGATGTGATTGTAAGTAGGATTGTTTTCTTGCTTTCTCTTTCTGATAGTTAATAATTAGTTTATAGAAAAGCAACATATTTCTGAGTGTTAATATTGTATCTTGAAACTACTTTATTAGTTCTAATAGTTTGTGTTTTTTTTTGTGGAGATGTAAGGGTCTTCTATAAATAGTATAGTATACTATACTATACTGGTGAGAGTGGGCATCCTCGTCTTGTTCATAATTTTAAAAGAAAAGCTTTCAGTTTCTCACCATTGTGTATGATGTTAGTGGTGCCTTTATTATGTTTCCTATGTTTCCAGATAATTTCCTCTGTACCAACTGTGTTGAGAGTTTTTTTCATGAATGGGTGTTGAATTTTGTCAAATGCTTTTTCTGCATCTATTGAGATGATCATGTGATTTTTATCCTTCATTTTGTTAATGTGGTGTGTATCACCTTAACTGCTTAGTAGATACGGAAACACCCTTGCATCCCTGGAATAAATCCCACTTGATCATAATGTATGATCCCTTCTATATACTGTTGGATTTAGTTTGCTAATATTTTGTTTGGGATTTTTGCATCTATATTCATCAGAAATATTGGCCTGTAATTTTCTTTTTTTGGTGTCTTTGTCTTGTTTTGGTATTAGGGTAATTGTGGCCATGTTGAATAAATTTGGAATTATTCCCCCTTTTTCAATTTTTTGGAATAGTTTGAGAAGTTAGTTACTAGTTCTTCTTTATATGTGTGGTAGAATTCCCTTGTGAAGCCGTCTGTTCCTGGACTTTTGTTTGTTAGGAGTTTTTAAATTAATGATCCAATTTAAGTACTAATAATTGGTCTTTTAGACTATATAATATATATATGCATATATTAATAAAAAATGTGTGTGTGTATGTATGTGTGTATATATATATGTATATGTGTGTGTGTATATATATATATATATATATATATATATATATATATATTTCCTCATTCAGTCTTGGAAGACTGTGTGTTTTGTTTCTAGGAGTTTATCCATTTCTTCTGGGTTATCCAATTTGTTGGCATATAACTGTTCATAGTATTCTCTTTGATTGTTTGTATTTCTGTGTTATTGATGACAACTTCTCTTTCGTTTTCTATTTTGTCTACTTGAGTCCTCTCTTTTTTGTTCTTAGTAAGCCTGGCTAAAGGCTTATCAATTTTGCTTATCTTTTCAAAAAAACAGGTCTTGGTTTATTTATTTAATTATTTATTTATTATTTTTAAAATACATTTATTTATTTTTGGCTGCATTGGGTCTTCTTTGCTGCTTGCAGGCTTTCTCTAGTTGCAGTGAGTGGGGGCTACTCTTCCTTGCGGTGCACGGGCTTCTCATTGCAGTGGCTTCTCTTGTTGTGGAGCATGGACTCTAGGTGTGCGGGCTTCAGTAGTTGTGGCACGCGGGCTCAGTAGTTGTGGCTCACGGGCTCTAGAGCGCAGGCTCAGTAGTTGTGGTACACAGGCTTAGTTGCTCTGCAGAATGTGGGCTCTTCCCAGACCAGGGCTCGAACCCATGTCCCTGCATTGGCAGGCAGATTCTTAATCACTGCACCACCAGGGAAGTCCCTCTTGGTTTTATTGATCTTTTCTATTGTTGCTTTGGTCTCTATTTTATTTATTTTTCTCTGGTTTTTATTATTTCCTCCCTTCTGCTGACTTTAACTTTTGTTTGTTTTTCTTTTTCTAATCCCTTTAGATGGTGGGTTAGGTTGTTTATTTGAGATTTTTCTTATTTCTTGAGGTATGCCTGTCCTGCTGTAAGTTTCAATCTTAGAACTGCTTTTGCTGCATCCCATAGATTTTGGAAAGTTGGATTTATATTTTCATTTGCCTCAAGGTATTTTCTGATTTCCTCATTGACCTTATTCATTCCTCATTGGTTTTTTAGTAACATATTGTTTAGTCTCCACATGTTTGTGTTTTTCCTTTCGTTCTTCTTGTAATTGATTTCTAGTTTCATTTCCTTGTGCTTAGAAAAGATGCTTGATATAATTTCTGTACTCTTAAATTTGTTAAGATTTGTTTTGTGGTCTTGCATGAGATCTATCTTGGAGACCATCCCGCATGCATTTGAAAAGAATGTGTATTCTGCTGGGGTTTTTTTGATGGTATGTGCTACGGATATCTATTTAGTTCAACTAAATGTGTCATTTAGGGTTGCTAATGACACATTTGTGTCATTTAGGGTTGCTAATGTGTCATTTAGGGTTGCTCTTTCCTTATTGCCTTTTTGTCTGGATGATCTGTCCATTGAAGTAAGTGAGGTGTTAAATTCCAACTATTATTGTATTATTGTCAATTTCTCTATTTATGTCTGTTAATATTTATCTTATATATTTAGATTCTAATTTATTAGGTGCGTATATCTTTACAGATGTTATATCCTATTCTTTATTGATCCCTTTATCATTATATAATGTTGTTCTTCATCTTTTATTATAGTCTTTGTTTTAAAGTTTACTTTTTCTGATATGGGTATTACTATCCCAGATTTTTTTTTGTTATTTCCATATGTATGGAATATCTTTTTTCATCCCCTCAGCATATAGATGGGTCTTATTTTTTAATTTGATTAGCTTCCCTATGTCTTTTGATTGGAGCATTTAGTTCACTGACATTTAAAGTGATTATTGTTAGGAACGTACTGATTATTAATAGTGCCTCTTTGTTACTTGTTTTCTGGTTGTTGTGGTAGTTCTTCTCTGTTCTTCTTCTTCTGTTCTATTCCTTTACAGTTTGATATTTTTCAAGTGTTATCTTTGTGCTCTTTTCTCTCTAGTTTTTGCATATCTGTTGTAGGTTTTTGATTTGTGGTTACCATGGGGTTGATATATGTTGACCTATAACTATATATACACTTGTTTTAAACCGATAGTCTTTTACTTTCAAACACAATCTAAAATATCTACATTTTTACTCCCCTTCCCCACATTTTGTGTTTTTGATGTCATATTTTGCAACTTCATGTCAATTCCTTAACTGTTTATTTTAGTTACAGTTGATTTTACAATATTTTTTTGTTTTTTAATTTTCACGGTAGCTTATTTAAGTGGTGAGCTGCAGTCTTTACTATATATTGGCCTTTATCAGTAGGATTTTTCCCTTCCTATATTTTCTTATTTCTTTTTGTAGCCTTTTCTTTTCCACCTAAAGAAGACCCTTTAATACTTTTAAGGTTAGTTTATTATTGATGAACTCTGTCAGTTTCTGCTTTTCTGAGAAGCTCTTTTTCTCTCCTTCAATTCTGAATGATAGCCTTGATGAGTAGGGCATTCTAAGTTGTAGGTTTTTTCCTTTCAGCACTTTAAATATATCATGCCACTTTCTTCTGGCCTGCAAAGTTTCTGCTGAACAATCGGCTGATAGCCTTATGGGGGTTCCCTTGTTTGTGACTCTGTTTTTCTCTTGCTTGTTTTCTCTCTTTACCTTTAACTTTTTCCATTTTAATTATGATATATCTTGGTATGGGTTTCTTTGGGTTCATCTTGTTTGGGACTTTGTGATTTCTGTACTTAGGTATCTGTTTCCTTTTCATGTTAGGGAAGTTCTCAGCCATAATTTCATCAGATATATTTTCTACCCCTTTCTCTCTTTTCCTTCTGAGACTCATATAATGCAAATGTTAGTAGGCTTGATGTTGTCCCAGAGACCCCTTCCCTTCAACTGGTCTATTTAAATTTTTTTTTCTTTTTGTTGTTCTAATTGGATGAATTTGATTATTCTATCTTCCAGATTGCATATGTGTTCTTCTGTATCACATAATCTGCTGTTAATTCCCTCTAATGTATTTTTCATTTCAGATACTGTGTTCTTAGCTCTGACTGGTTCTTTTTTATATCTTCTAGTTCTTTGTTAAGATTATCACTCTGTTCATCACTCTTTCCCCTAGTTCAGTTAGCATTCTTCTTATTATTGCTTTGAACTCTTTATCAGGTGAATTATTTTTCTCTGTTTCATTACTTTTTTTTCCTTTTCTTTCATTTGAAACATATTCCTCTGTCTTTTCATTTTGTTTTACTTTATCTGTCTCTATGAAATTAGGTGAACAGTTACCTATCCAGGTTTTGAAGGTGTGTCCTTGTGTGGGAACTTCTCTATGTAGTCTGTGTGTGTCCTTTGGCTTTGGTGGGAGAGATGAATCTGAAGTGAACACGGGCTGCTTCTTCCACTGGAGTGTGCTGGCAGCCAGAGCCTTGGTGGGAGGTAGGGCTGGAGTTAGAGGGGCCAGAGCCTGAGCCAGGTGCCAGGCAGGGCTTGTCCTACGCTCAGGGACCATCACCACTCTGTTGGGGGTGGGGTGACGCCTGAGGGTCTGGAGGAAGAACCCTGAGAAAGTGGGGTTCCTCTTGGGTGTGGTGGCAGTCTCTGCTTTGGTTTGGGGTATGGATGGGGCCTAAAGGCTTTGGGATGCACATCTGTGCTGGTTTTACCTTTTTCCTACTGTTCCCCCCTCCCAGTTACACCCAGGCATGGGAGCTCCAGAGACAGTATTCTCTGCCCTGGAGCTAGCCTTGCTCTCTCCTGAGTGTGTACCCCAAAGTGAGTGCTGGCTGGTGTATGAGCCTTGGTTCAGGCTGGGTCAGAGCCAGAGGGGTTAGTGCCACACTACTGAGCTGGGCCCACCCCCTCCCAAGTGTGCACAAGGACTTGCCTCAGGGATGGCAATCTCTGTCCTGGGGCTAGCTTCACTCCCTTCTGAGTGCCTGCAGGGATGCATGCTGGCTGTGGAGGTCTCCTCCCTGGAGCTAGTCTTGCTTCCTCCTGATTGGGGGAACCAAAGTATGTGCTGGCAATGGCTGCCTCCATCCCAGACAGAGGCAGGGCCAGGTCTGAGCCAGCTCTGTTTCCTCCAAGTGTGCACACTTTTGTTGGTACTGGCAGCCTCTGTCTTAGTGACGAGCAACACTGGAGTAAGAGGGCCTGGAGCAGGAGCCCAGTGTGGGCTGGGGGACTGTGCTGGGCTAGTCCTGGCAAGCTGGCCAGGGCCCCAGTTTTCAATCTGCTGTTCTGCCCTGTGACTGGGAGCCAGCAAGTCTGTGTGCAAACTCTTCAAGAGCAGAGTCTTGGTTTCTTACTGGCCTCCAGTAAGTCCCGTTTGTTTTCAAACAGCTAAGGTGGCTCATCTTCCCGATGTCAGCCCCAAGGCCTGGGGTGCCTGATATATGGCTTGAACCCCTGCTCCCCAGAGAAGATCCTTGAGCCTGTGATATCCCCCTCCTCTTCTGGGTCCCACGCTAGTGGTGTGGGTACCAATCAGATCGCTTTTCCTTCCTTCCTACCAGACTCTGTTTGGCTCTTTTTTTACAGTCTTGGTTGTAGAAGAGCTGTTCTGCTAGTCCTCAGGTGGATTCCAGCAAGAGTCGCCCTATATGTAGCTGTAGTTTTGATGTGTTCATGAGGGGAGGTGAGCCCAGCGTCCTTCTACTCTGCCATCTTGACCTCTCCCTGTGGAGAAGTGTCTAAGCTTTTTGGCAATGCAAACAACTTTTCTTTAACCTCCAAATTGTTTTGTTTCTTTTTTTTTATAGTTTGGTGATGGAATTCTACATAAATCTGGGATTTCAAGATAGTAGATTGAATTTTAAATAGTTTGAAATTTGACAATATAATATAGAAATGATTGCAGCAACATGGATAGACCTAGAGATTGTCAGACTGAGTGAAGTAAGTCAGACAGAGGAAGACAAATATCACATGATATTACTTATATGTGGAATCTAAAAAAATGGTACAAATGAACTTTTTTAAAAACTAGAAATAGAGTCACAGATGTAGTAAACAAACTTATGATTACCAGGGGGAAAGTGGGGTGGGGGGAGGGGTGGGGAGGGATAAATAGGGAGATTGGGATTGACATATACACACTACTATGTAAAAAATAGATAACTAATAAGGACCTTCTGTATAGCACAGGGAACTTTTCTCAATACTCTGTAATGACCTATATGGGAAAAGAATCTAAAAAAAGAGTGGATATATGTACATGTTTAACTGATTGACTTTACTGTACAGTAGAAACTAGCACAACATTGTAAATCAACTATACTCCAATAAAATTTTTTTTAAAATGTAGAAATTATATATATATATATATATATATATATATATATATATATATATATATATATATATATGTTTTGATCCTGGACCTATTTACTCTCAGATCAATTCTTTTTTTTTTTTTTTCCTCAGAAAGGAAAATCATGGGAGGATTACCCCAGCAGGAGGTATTTCCCCTGTGTCAGCTGCCTTCTGGCCAGGGTTAGCCAATGAGAATTACAGGTTGACAACTGGAAGGCCCCAGAAGGAGGAATCTAGATTATTACTCCCCTTTGCTCTCTGCTTCAGGCAGCTTCTCCAGCAATAGTTGTATCTCCTTCATGGGTCCAGCTCCTGCTAGAAAGGTCCACCTTGGCCCCAGACTCCTTGTAATCTAGGGCCCTGGGCCCAGATAATATCATCTACTCCTTTGTATTATCTCTTGAGCCTGTGGGTAGAAGTGGGTTCATGCTTTTGCTAATCTTAGTGTTGCTTCCTCTCCCCTATTTGGGCATTTAAGGTCTTCCATCATATGTATGACCAATTCCCTGCATTAAATTTTATCAGTTTCAAATTCTTAGTGGTTTCAGTTTCCTGGATGAACATTGGCTGATATGTTATTTATAATACATTTTAAAGAATAGTAATGTGTAACCCCAAATCATTATTATAAATTGGAAGATTCCTGATAGGTCAGCACTTGGGACATCTGCATTAGTTTAGCTTAGATAATATAAAGACAAAAAAAATCCATACAATTGGGGAATTCATCAAGATTCTTTTATAACAGGTCATTTTTTTTCTCCAATACTGTAAAGCACTGAAACTATTTCTATACTGGGAATTAACTGCTGCTGGTGGTGGTGGTATGAGCGTTTTATGTGTTTATGTGTGTATGTGCATGTGTGTGCCTGTGTGTGTGTAAACACGTTGAGGGAACATTTGTTTAGTCTGCTTTAATGCTATTACAGCTAACATTTGTGTGTGTTTGTTTTCTTATCTCAGCTCTGGTAAATCCTTGAAAAACAGATGAAAGCCAAATCTTTCATTATTTCTAAATCCCTGATTATGCCATGTTTCTCCTAAAATGTGTCCCGAAAGAGTGAGAGAAGCATCTGTAACTACATACAGGTTATGTCGTAGTCCCCTTAGTAACATTTTGTCCATATGGAGCTTAATTCTGTAAACTACCTATAACTAGGTATAAAATTCAGACAGAAAATAGCAATTTATCACAAGTGTCCAACTGGTTTCTTCTTCTTAGTGGTTATTCCCTAATCTGAAATCCAGCCCATTCACTGCCCACTTACATTTTTGAACTGTAAAATCAATAATAAATAGCAAGAACATTCCCCTAAGAGATTAGCCATGCATTCCAACTGGAAAGAACAAGTGAAGGGCACTGCCATAGAACTGTGTGCTTGGAATTCAGTGTAGGAAATAAAATATGGAAAAATGGGAATGCTCCTTTAATCAAGTTAATCAATAATGCAATGTAAGATTAAGTTTAAAATTCCACCTAAATCCAGAAATGCTCTTTAAAAGCAAATATTTAGAGAAATAAGTTTTTAATTAGTGTAATCTCAGAAATAGTTTTTGTATATTTTACTGACTTATTGATCTTCCTTTAATATAATTGAAACTGATCAGTTTAAAGAACACATTTTGAGCCCTCTTCAAACTGAAGGCTTGAAATCTGCCTTAGAATGTTGATACATTGCTCTCTGAGAAAGTGCATTATTAATTCCAAATGCATATCCAACAGAACTGTGCTATGTAGAAATATTTCAACCCAAGATACTCAATTTCCTATCTGGCTTAATTATTTTTGTATATGAGTATATGTGTGTATGCATGTATGAGTATATATGCACACACATATACATGTTTGAGAGCATATATGTATTTATATATTGTACATACCTATATATACAAGTATACATGTATATTATATATAATATATAAACTTAAACATATATAAAAATACATACATACATGCACACACATGTACAATTTAGCATAAATTGTTAAATGATAGGGTATCATCTTCCTCTCATGTCCTTATATCCATTGTTTATTTTTTCCCCATAAATGTATTAATAGGAAAATGACATAAAAAATCCATTATTAAAGAAATGTTTTCCATGATTTTATTCTTTATAATAGTGTACATAGTAAAATATAATAAAGCCCTTTGGCTCTCAAGGGCTTGCAAATTATTAATTAGTAAACATAAGTATATTTAAAAAATGCAAGACTGTGGGAAAATCATAGTCAATAAGTACCAATGCTATTTCACTGAATTCTTACCATCACTCTAGGAAGTCGTTATTACTAATTTTACTTTAGAGATAGGAAACTCATCCAGAAATTAATTTAACCAAGATCACCTGGCTAGTATGTAGCTTACTGGAAATTTGAACTTAAATATGGGCAATGCTAAAGCCCTTATTTTTTCATTATATAATGCTGATTTCCCTAATAAAAATCAATACGATAAAATTAAATATTTTGGAAGACAGCCTGTAATTAAAGGACAATTGAAATTGTACAATAGAAAATAAATTATTCATATCTGGAATGGTTTGTGAAATTTTCATAAAAGAGGAAAAATTTGATCATGTCTTAAAAACTAGGGTAGACCATGAAGAAAAGATCAGTCTTAACGTGCAAAATTTGGAAAGTAGGAAGGCATAAGCTATGTATAAGGGAGGCAAGCAAAGAAGAAAAACTTAGCTAGAATGTAAGATCCAAGAGGGTCAGAGTTTGAAGGTGTTGTTGAACATGTTGATTACAGCCAAATTTGGAGGGACTTATATTCCACTTCATGAAGTTTGAATGATATTTTGGTACATAGGAAACACTCAACAAATGTGTTTTTGATTGAATTAATTAATTAATCCTATAGGCAATAGGGAGTGTTGATGGTTTTTAGTGTAGAAGCATGGTATGATGACAGTATTGATTCATAATCATTATTCTGATGGCATTATTCAGCATGGGCAAAACTGTAATTTGAGGGACTTCTAAGTATGAAATAATGGCAGAAGAATGTAAAAGAATGGATGGATAAATGACACACTGAGAGGTTATATCAGGAAGTCAATATTTTGAGTTTCTGAAATGGAATAATTTATTAAATACTATTTTTAAAACATGTATTGAACACCTACTAGGTGTCATGTAAACAAAAGCGGACAGAGTTACAGCCTGTAACAGTCTGTAATTATGTGAAACTATGAGAACTATGTGAAAAAGATACAAGGGTATAAGAAACAGAGTGTTTAACTATGAGATTAAGAGTAATAGATAAATCATAAGGGACATCTGGATTTAATAGAATTCACCTTTAATGAATATTGAACTTGTTCAAAGGATGCATATTGCAAAGTAGGAAACATCTGCTTTCTAGAGAATACATAGTTTTCTAGTAATAAGATCATTGCATTAAGATGAAAACACTGGTAAAGCAATGCTATTATATATTAGGGCATATGTGTGAGTGTGATTATTTCTAGATATTGTGAAGTGCAGTTTGTTAAACACGTCTCAATTTTTTGAGCATAATTTGCTTTATTTTCAATTGCTGTAACAGAATCTATAAAAAATCCTATTTAGGAATATATTTTATATATATTAATATTTATGTACTTATTTCTAATATTATATAATATATTCTATAAACATGCATAATTTGCATAAATCATATAAAATAGCTTTGAAAATAATTGAATAATGTTAGTATAGCTTAAATTTCTATGAATTCAAAATTTTGAGTTATGATGCTTTGGAATGTGTACTTTCTTTAAAATTTATTTTTAATAACATTTTATTTTATGTATTTATTAATTTTTTTTGGCCACACCACATAGCTTATGGGATATTAGTTCCCCAGCCAGGGATAGAACCCAGGCCTCAGCAGTGAAAGCACCGTGTCCTAACCACTGGACCACCAGGGAATTTCCTTGGAATGTGTACTTTACACAAATGTTGTTCTTATACATAGATTATAGATGCTTTATATAGTATCTAGTGTACACAATAAAATAACTTTTATCTATTGCATATTAGGTCTGTTCACACCTGGGAAAAGGAGATGTCATTAGAAGAGTAAAAATGTGAATTTATTTTGAGATATTTCAACTTAGAATTTCATTCAATGAACATTTAGTGAATTCAAGTAACAAGTTAAAGTATGTTTGTAATTATTTGAATTAATCTGTAACCTCTCTTCAGTTAAAAAGTCTATGATTCTTCATATTTGTTTCTAGATTGCTAACTTTCTAGAAAAATAAACTCCAAGACTAAAAATGTCATCAACCTAACACTGTAAAAAAAACAAATTTCAAATGTAGTAACATGGCACATTTCATTGAAACGTAGTGCCAGATATAATTAAGAACATTTATCCTTTCAGGGAATGGAAGTAGCAAAACTTTCTCTTTTCTGGAAGTGCCCCTTTTTTCTTGTGTACAAACAGACTGAACACCCAATGAAGTGCTTTGTGCGATTCTCAGGTGTTACTGCTCCCTATCTCTAGCTCTAAATTTCTGAACTGAATTATGAACGTGACATGGTGATTTTTAGATGATTCCAGTTAGTTAATAAAGAATTTTACATATCAACTTTTCCACTTGCTATTGAGAGAACTTAGGATTCCCGGCAAGATTCTCCATTCTCACTCCATAATCCAAGGCTGTTAACCAAGTCGAGAGAAATGTGTGAAGAACAGCAAAATCTGGCCTAGAAGTTTTTTATGCTTTTCTTGTAGAAGTGGCTAAAGTTTCCTCCCTATTTCATTGTTTAAATTAATAATTAAAGAAAGCAAAATGCTGGAATATTTGAAGGGTTGACAAGGGAGCCACTGGTTGTGAAGATGACAGTGGCAATCCTGCCCTGTTGGATGCTATGAACCACATTTGTTCTTTTAAGGTGATGTCATATTCCTTTAAATTTTATTCATAGTGCTTGAACACTGGCCATTTTTGCTTTATACAATCTGAGGAAAGCAATTTGCTCTCAATGAATATAACATGAAGATAATTAAAGGATGCCCATGATTAATCAATAAATAAGGCCATGAAACTAATCATTTTTATTTATCAAGATATTTCTGAAAGTATAATATAAAACTATTATAGGAAGTGTTCATATAAAAAGTAAGCCTCTTTACTTCAATTTTTGGAAAAAGCCTTTTCTTGAAGTGTCCCACTAGAAATTGCATGGGTAGAATAAGAAGTAACACAAAAAAAGTAACATTTGAGTGCGAAATTAGTAAGGCCAACTGGAGCAAAATAATATCCCCCCAAATATGTGATTTCTCTTTTGGGAAAGATTCTTATTTTTGCACCTTAATAATGTTTTATCTTCAGAGTATGTGGAAAGTTTTACTTCCATTATTAAAGTAACATAGTTTCAAACATGGATCCCAGACTCCAAGTTTGCCTAAAAGTTAGTAGTAACAAATGAGAGGTACTAGTAAAGGCATGAACTTTTTTTTCTCATAGAGGCTAATGAATTTGATCCATGGGCTATTCACAATCAAGATTTTGAAAGATAAAATTTGAAAGTTGAATTGTTTCATTCTTTAATCAAACATTTATTTATCACATAATAAGGGTTTCTTATTGCCTATATTGGAAATGGCAGGCACAGTGCTACTTGGTAGGAATTCAAAACATTTGGAGATGATCCTCAGACATTGTTTGAAGGGTACAATAAAAGTTCAAAATCCTGTTTGATTAAACATTCTCATAAATTAGGTAAAATGGATTATGCTAGTAGACTTCAAAGAGTGAAGACAGAGAAAACCACGTATTTTACTACAAAGAACTAAAAAAAGTTTTAGCTGAGCTAAATCATATGAACGTATTACAGCAAACCTATCACAAGCTTTACATTCTCGGTGAAGATGAGCTTCCAAACCCTGATTGTTAGATTTTTTTCCAAGCTTTATTGTTTTATGCTAAATTTGGTATCTTAGTGACAGCATTGATGGACTGCCTGCCTGTGTGTACTTCTAAAATGGGCTGCAGCTGCTTCCGAGACTAACATCTTGGCTTAGTTTCCACATTTTTCTACTTAAACATGAAACATTACTGGAGTCCCAGTACTGGCTATTAATTGCTTCCCCTAAAATGTGGGGCAAGTCTAAAATTCTGAATGGCTTGCTTTTAAATTCTTTCACCCACTTCCTGGTTAGTTATTGCTCCTTTTGTATAATGTAACCTTTTTTTTTTCCAAATACTTTTTAGAAAAGCCAAGTCTCTTCCAACTTAAGTACTCCCGTACTATGGTACTTAGTATATAGCATTTCCATTTCTAAATGTTGGTATAGTGGAAGGAAATATGTGTTTTTAGAGTGATTAAGGCTACACATATATGTGTGATTTTTAAAATTTTTATATGAACTTTTCATAAACCATATCTTCCTGTTTGCATGAAACTTGCCATCTAGAAGTGTAAGATAGGTTGGAAGAAGGGGCTGAAGCATACGTTGCTACTCTGAGATCTGAGAAAGCTCAGACAACTTTGACTTATAATTCTAAAGGCCTTCATCAGTGTTTTAAAGGGGACCCCAGAACTGATTATTACAAAGGCCATGTGTGTATAATTTAAAACCAGTTATTAGATCAGTGTTTTTAAAAAATCACTGGTTTAAGAGTAACCCATTTTCCTACAATAAAATAAATATACAATATTTAATATTTATTTCTATATTAAGATATTCAGAAACTGATTTCTAGGTTATAGGAGCTGAAATGGACAAAGAAAATGTGAATTTCCCAGATCATTACAAAAGCATGCTTGAGGGTAAATGAAAACCAGTGACGTTAACTCTGTCTGGCGGTAACTTTGAATGCCTTAGAAAAAGGTGTCAGAAATTGTTGAAAATAGGATAGATTTTTAAAGGCCCAATTAATTCTGCAATGAAACATATTTCTCTTATTTGAAAATCTCATAGAAAATGCAAAGAAAATTATTTGGCATGTTCATTCTGGAAATTCAACATTGAGATTAACATTCAAAAATCAATCAGTGTAATTTCCCAGGATTAAGTTAACAGGATTAAGGAGAAAAATATATGGTCATTAAAATAGATGCAGAAAAGGTATTTGATAAAGTCCAACACCTTTTCATGATAAAAACTCTTAGCAGTTAGGAATAGAAGGGAACTTCCTCAATTTGATAAAAGATATCAAGAAAACCTCTAGCAAACATCCTATTTAGTGGTTAAATATTGAAAGCTGCCCTTTGAGACAAATGAGATAAGAATGCCACTATCACCACCTCTATTCATCATTTTTCTGGGGATCTTGGCCAGTGAAATGGGGTTAAATAAATAAATAGGAAAAGTATTGGAAGAGAAGAAAAAAAATTGGCATTATTTGCATATGATATAATTTAGAAAAACTAGTAAAATTGATAAATTCAACAACGTTTCTGTATACAATATTAACATAAACATTAGATTTATTTCTAAATATAAGAAAAATTTGGAAAATAAAAATTATATACTTATAACTTTTAGAATAGCTTTAAAATACATCATATACCAGGAATAAATTTGACACAACATATATAAATTCTCTACAGACAACTGCTAGACATGAGAGAAATTAGAGAAGACTTAATAAATGGAGAGAGGTACCATATTCATGGTTTTTAAGATTCAATATTGTAATAATGTCAAATATACTCTAATAGATCTATACATTTAATGGAATTCCAATCAAAATTTTTTGGTGGAAACTGACAAGCTGAATCTAAATTATATATGGAAAGGCAAAAGACTAGAATAGAAATGACAATCTTGAAAAATAATAAAGTGGGGAATCTGACATTGCCAAATATCTAGACTTATAAAACTATTAATTCAGGAATTATTCAGAATTTAATGAAGTAAGAATAGATAAATAAAGCAACACACAGAACCTCATTATAGTTACTTGAATTATGATAAAGTTCCCCTTCTGTGCAATAGGAAAAAAGATGTTGTTTGCAGTAAATGGTTCTAGGTCAACTGGACATCATATGGGAAATAAAAGTTAATATTGAGGCTTACTTCAAATGATTAAAAAAGAAATCATGTCTCCGTGAACTGTAAATCTAAATGCAAAGGTAAAACTATGTGTCTTCTGAAAAATAACAATGGAGAATGTCTATGGTTTGAGAGTTGATAAATACTTCTTGAGTTGGCTACCAAAACCCTTTGCTCTAAAAGTAAGACTTCTAAAGTGGACTTTATTAAAATTGATTGCTTATGTTCATTAAAAGTCACCAGTAAGAAAGAGAAAAGACAAACCACAGAGTGGAAGAACATGTTGGTAATACTGAAAAAGGACTCATATCAGGAGTATGCAAAAAGTTTCTTAAAATCATTAAGGAAAATACAGACAACTCAGTTTAAAAGTAATGGGCAAAATTATTGAAGAGGCATTTCGCAGAAGAAGATATTCAAATGTCCAATATGCATATACTGAATTGCTCAATATCATTTGTCATCAGAAATTCAAATTAAAACCCTAATGAGGTAATATGAAAAATGAAACCGAATGAATTAACTTAAAATGAAGTTAAAAAATTTAAAAGCTGAAAATTAAAATTCTTGATAAGGATATTGAGCAACTAGAACTCTTCCATTCAGATGGTGGTTATGTAAAACGAGCCAACCTCTTTGGAAAACTGAATGGAAATATCTACTAAAGCAGAACGTTTGGGTGCACAAATTCTATGACCAGGCAATTCTACCATGGGTGTGTACCTAACAGAAATGAAAACCTGCGTACACTCAATGACATGTATGGGAATGTTCATAAGAGCAGCCGAAAACCTGGTATGACCAAGTCAATTGTGGCATATTCACACTAAGTGATGCCAAACAGTAATGTCGGTGGAGGCACTGCTGCTACACACAGCATAGTGGATGAATTTCACAAACGTAACGTGGAGCAAAAGAAGAGTCGTAAAAGACTAGGCACAGTAGAGATCTATTTCCATACAGATCAAAACCAGGTAGTACAAAGAGATGGCCATAGAAGGTAGCCTACTAGTTACCTTTTGGAAGTAAGGTAGTAACTTGAGCAGACAGAAGGGAGGTTTCTGTGAGGCTGGAATTGTTCCATTTATTTAGCAGAGTGGTGGTTATATAGGTATGCTCACTTCCTGATCATTTATCAAGCTAAACATGTATACTTTGCTCATGTTGTAGTGTGTAGAAAAGACTTCAATAAAAAGTTAATTGTATTAAAAACATATTTGGCATTTCTATAAAGAAGATGTCTCTGAATTATTTCCTTAAAATAAATTTTTAAAAAATACGTATTTCAAATCAGAGAGCTGGTATTCCTGGTTAAACATCAGGTTTGTGGGGAGGGTTATGTGAATTACTTGGTGGAGAAATAGAATCTTTAGTTTGCACAACTTAAAGCAATTTCTCTAGTGCCAGAAACAATTCTACTCCTTGTTCACAGATGCTGAAATAAAACCGTAAATGGGTTAAGCAACTTACTGATCATCACAACCAGAGGAACATGAAACAGGAGACAGAATTATTAAAATCCTGCCAAGATTCTCTATTCTGTCAGAAGCTCTGTTGGCAGGTTCTTTCCTCATTCTAATTGGCATTACATTATTTTTTGAAAGTTCTGATTTTAAAGGAGACAATGGATACTAGGTAATTCTCCCAAGTATGAGAGCCATGTTCCATAGATCAACCTGTAGGCATTTTGTAGTTAGTAAACTGATGATGCTTTTAGAACTGCTTATGGTTTTGAACTTCAGAAAATGGCTACGCAACATCACATGACAAGGAGCACTGCAAAAGGACCCTTCTCCCTTCAACACGGCTTGTGCTCAGTGTTCTGTGGCTGTTTTGTGCTGTGCTCTTTATGTGTTTTTAATTATTATTGTTTACGATGATGATGTTTTAATTGTTGATATAGCACCCTGAGCATCTGGGTGGAAGCTTTGTAATAATTAAAAAATATTATTATAGTAGTTCCTGGAGAGTAAAGAAATCATCAGGGCTCCTTCGAGTTCTTATGGGAACCGACTGCACCAAGAATCAACATATTTCCTGTGGGGAAGTAGGAGGTAAGATTAAAAAGCACATCTTTCGCTGCCTCCAGTTCAGTCCCTGCTGCTCCCACTGCCTTTGTGACTAACCAGGTTTACTTATTTGCTTGGTTTTGTTTCATTTGATCACTCCCAGTGTCAGCCCTGTTTTCCCCACAATCTCAATGGCATTTTCTAAGCCTGAGAAATATACAAAACATACACAACATATGCATGTTATCAGTGGTGACATTTCTTTTTGATGGACATTTTAACTTTATGCAATGTCTGTAACTATTATTACTATGAAAAAAATTTATTTATTAACTTTAATGGACAAAAGAGATTTGCAAAAATTTGAGCATTTATGTGTGTTGTGATTTGTTCACTATCTTTTTTTGTTACATCATAATAGTGTTCATTGCTATGAAAGTGATAGTAATCGAAATTTTCTTGGTGCTTTTGTTCATGCTTTTTTTGTGTGTGGATGAGAAAATAGTGGTTGTCCTGGGGGAAAGCATGATGAGTGATTATATTCTTTCAAATGCCTTCCTATGATTTCTACTAAAGTGCAGGCATTATTTAATGGTTTCAAAAACTTCATTTGACCATATAGGTCAAATAATTCTTGTGTTCCTACTGTTATGAAACAAATGACCATGCATTAGGTATTATCATCATCTGTAGATCAAAATTCTTATTCTTAAGATTGGATTATAAAATGTCTGCAATAAAGACAAGTTCTACCTAATATTTATTGATTGATTTTATGTTTTAGAGGAAGTAGAATGTGAAGTATTCCGACTGATCAATTTTCATAGACTTCAGGAAGATAAGAGTAGGAAAGAGAATTTCATGCTTTTAGAGATTTTATACAATAAATAATCACCTCAATCTCAACTCGAGAATCCTATGAATCAGCTAACAAATGTTCTGTTACTAATCTTTGCGTGTCTGACAACTAAGAATGACTTCTATTGATGACTACTTTGAAAACAAAAAAGATACCTCAAAATGGAATTTGCATATCTGAAAACATGAAAATCATCAAAAGCTTTTTATAGAAAACATTTGCAATTAATACTATAGTTCTACAATTTTATCTTGAATTTGTTTGAAGGATTAAACATGAGGGGCTGTAGCACCAAGATGTATTTCACAGAGAATAGTTAATGTATAATTTTTAAAATTTTTATATTGATTAAAGAATTTGAAAATATGCTTTTTAAAAGAGTAACTTCAAAGGAGAATAGAATATACAAAAATTAATCCCCTAAATATAATTCTGCAGGTGAAATGTACAAAATGCATACATTTCCCTGACTTTCTTCTGAGGTGATCACAGCCATTAACTATTCACTGGAAAGACTGACTTTACTATATTCTGACAGGAGCTAAAACACAACCCAAGGCGAGAAGATTGTGGGAGTTTCTAGAAGAGATACTAGGAAACAAATATTTTTCCTTATTTTCCTGATCGAGATCAACATTTTGCAAACTATGAATTCACTTTTTATTTCTGAATAGAAAGAAGGGCAGAATTGTAGAGAGCTCACTGAATATCCTATTTTGTCCATTATTCGATATATTAGTTTAATGACACACATTTTAGCTGCATCTGATATTCTTTTGATGGTATACCAGGAATTCTTGAACTGTAGAAATGACTATTCCCTTTTTCCAAGTAGACTTGACGACTCCCTTTTTCTTCTGCTGTATCCCTTTTACAGTATCTATCACATGTTATGCACATTAGTTTACACATTTATCTCTCTCTCCATCAGATTGTGAATAAACTATGTCTTTATAGCCCCAGGACTTTCCCAGTGCCTCTCCACAAGTGTGTGTTCAGTAAGTGATTTGTAGATGATTACGAGGCTGAATAAATGCTTTAGCAAACCATACCTCATTGACCTAGAGATGTGTATATAACATCTTAGTGCCAATTTGGGAAGCTATTTTAGAGGACTATCCAAGAACTAAGTACAATCAATTACTTTGGGGTAGTTGGAATGCAACTCAGTAAGCAACCCTGTCCAAGTAATAAGTTACTGAGAGCACTTACCCAACACCAATTGCAAATTAATGAACCACAATGCATTTTGGCTGTGGGTGTATCAAATTAGGAGTAACTGTGCTTAGAGCCACAGAGGTTTAAAAAAATGCAGATTCTACATGAGGTTTGCAAAAGTGAACAATGACCATAAGATATACTAAGACCTCTATGAAAATATTTATCAGCACAAATATAAGGAAATGTCAAGTATGTTATGGATTGGTATTGGTCATAGATACTGACTATACGGTGATGCAAAAAATCCAGGAAACTTGAATGAGAAGAGCATCTTGATAAAGCCAAGATAGAGGCATCTCCTACAGCTGAGAGTTTTACCAATTCTACAGCGCTAAGGCACTAGACTTAATGTAAGAACTTTATTATACATACACATATTTTCCACTAGAGCTCCAACTAATTATATCTTTGTTTTGGAACTTTGATTATGACATGGGGGGGTTTTTCTATGACACTGAAGATGCAATTTTAATATTTCTCTCTCCTATAGTAAGCCGATTATTTCTTTCAAAATCTTACATGACAGCTAAAGGAACAATTCATTAGTGTAGTCGTAAGAGGGGAGTCAGAAATAATCATGCTGCTGTTTGGAACTAGAGTTGGAGCACATCACAGTGGGCACAGGATCAATGCTGCTGTGCACCAACCTTTAATGGGTGTTTTGGGTACATGGTGGTAGGATTGGGGCTGACTGTTTGGGCCATTTGGACATTCGCCTGTGCCTTACAGTATTGCTCTTTTGGCAGAAGCTGTCAGAGCTTCTTTCCAAGTTTGCATCTGGTCAGGGACAGAACTCTGTTTCTTGTTCTTTTATGCTTTGTCTCTCCACATCCCATTATCACACTCTGGATGAATGCTCTCTCTAGGTTCTGTGACCTGAACCCTTTACTGCCCAGTACAGAAAATGAATGTGAGAACTGAACTCAACCCCTAACTCTCTACTGCATCCTTTAAATTGTCTCACAGTTTTCTTATAACAAATTATGCAACATACATATACAGGATGATGAAAACAGTGGTAAAAGGGAGAAATTACACAGATCAGACAGATGAAACCCAGACCACTTCCAATTCCCTGCACTCATGTATTTCTTTTCATTCTCATTTTGGATACTTTCCCTACGTTTCATTTCACTTTTGTACTTTGGCCAGCAGACATATTCAGCTGCAGATATTTTTTTCGTTTGACCTTACTAAGAATGAATCCCAAATTCCTATTCAAATGAAAGCAAAATTTCCAAATATAGGGGTTGGAGTCAGTTATGAACACACAGAGGTAGAATCAAGTGAACGAAGTAAGAGTAAAAAGTAGAGAGACAGGAAAAGAGGATGGAAAAAACTTGCAGAATTAATGAAACAGAATTTGAAAGCATATGATAAGTTCTGTTAGCATGTTCACTGTAAGTTAGGTGACATTTCTCTTCATCTTTGTTATGGCTGCACAGGCTCAGTTTACCCCAGTAATGTGGCAAGCTGATTAAGAGTTCTGAAACCCCATCTGTCATTAAACCGTCTCAATGTATTATTAAAACAGCAAAGCGACTTTTCCTCCAGGCAAACAGAATAAAACAAACTGCAACAACTTCATGCTGTGTCTATACAACACAGAGTGAAATGGAAATTTCTCATTCTCCACTTATTTTGATCAATGTGAATAACTAAATCTGAGAGCTGAGACCACATTTTTACTTTGTGGCCTGCAGGAGCCTGTGTGGTTGTCATATCTTGGTCAGATCAGAATACTGTGTCAAATATTTTTGGTTGTTTTGGCTTTGGCCCAGCTATATATTTCAGAGAGACTTCAGCCCGTTAAAATTCATTTTCTTTAGTTTTTTTTTTTTAATTACATTGCCCCATGAAATAATATAACAAAGGAAAATTAGGTATGCTTCGATGGGAGGAATGTAAAGAAATCAGTATTATTAAGAGATTTTAGATTGATAGCCAAAAAGATGGGGAAGAATTAGAAGGAGTTTAGGAATCTATTTTCTGCACCTCCATTAATCGTTCATTCATAAAACATGAATGGTACTAGGTACCTTCCAGTATTTCTGATACAGATAGAAACTATAGTGCCTTCTATCAGTAAGCTTGAAATCCAAAGAGAGAGAGAGAGAGACAGAAAAAGAAGTGATTGCTTACAATATAATGGGGAGGAATAATGTATGGGTTATAAGCTACTGCAGGATGAAATGGGAATAGACGTGGGATTCACAGAAGGTTTCCCACTGAAGTTGATAATGATCATGAATACTCACTATGTACTAAGCACTAGATTAAGCTCTTTGTGTGCATTAACTTATTTAATCTCTAGTAAAATTTTGAGAGCGGTACTGTCAGTATACTCATTTCACATATGAATAAACATGTTCAGAGAGACCTTTTCCCCAAAACCCCTAAGTAGACAAACAGATTTGAATCTAGGTCTGTCTGATTTTACAGCTGAGGGGTCTTAACCTCTAGGCTCTAGTTTAAACTAAGTTCTAAAGAACGACCTATGCAAGTAACCTTCCACTAGGAATTGCAATTCTAAGTGTATACGTCAGGAGGTCCTCATTTGTGTACATAAAGGGTTAAGACAAAGAAGTTTACTGTAGCAATGTATATTTTTATTTTTTTAAAATATGCAATTAGCTAATTGTCTACTAATGAGGGTATATCTTTAAAAAATCTTAGGCATTTATAAAGGATGATGTCGAATACTGAGAGAAGAATCAGCCCATCTGGATTAAAAACCTAGCTCTGCTGTTTCCCTGCAGTGTGAACTTGGGGAAATAGCTGAACTTTTCTGTGACTCTATTTTCTCATCTGTAAAATGGAGATGATAAGAGCATCTAACTCATTTGTGGGAATTAGAGGAAACAATACAAGTAAACCACCAAAAGTGTCTTGCACATACTAAGTGTTCAATAAATATCGACTAGTATTATGTAATGGACCTTCTGTATAGTTAAAAGGAACACGTATATGTACCCAAAATGGAAAGTTCCCAAAGACATATTTCTGAGCATAAGTAAGTTGCAGACAGTTGAGATAACATGATAATATTTATAAACTATATATTTTCATAGATACATATCATTTATATAAGCACATTTTAAAAAAGCCACCTGACAAAGTTTTCCTCTCTCTCTCTCTCACACACACACACAAACAGTCCTTCAAAGCATCAATACAGCTATCATAACTGTCTAAGTCTTTACTGATTGTGTTTACGCGTGTTGGTCAGGGGAAAAGAATGACTTGAGTGAGGGAGGAGGGAGGACTACCTGTTAAAGTTACACTTTTCATTTGCTTTGACACAAACATGTACATATATAAATATGTGTATGCCTTTCTAAAATTGGAGAAAAATCAAGTTTTGTTGTTCCATTGAGAACAAAAATACATTCTGGAAAGATTTCACATGTGCTCCTGCCAAATATGGCTTTCATCCTATTTTCAAACAAATATTGATGTCTTTTGCTAGCAGGATTCTTTAAAAGAGTAATGAAGTATAAATGTTTTCCTATCACTAAAATTATGTGCCCCTTTGGGAAGATATTTAGATTTTCTTAATTTCTTTGGGATTTCTTAGCATTCATGATTTTGATGGGTGTTTTTGAGTAATGGCACTGCTGGTTTTAATCCCTTCATCTCTGAGGGTACAATTGCTACCATCATTTGCTCTTTGCCCAGATGTATGTTCTCTATTTCCTTCTTTTCTATTAGAGCTGGGCGACGTTCTGACTGTTCCCGCAGGAAGACATGGCCAACCTCACACTAGTGATTTTTGTGCATTCTTTCTCAAGCTATGTCAGTCATTTTGCTCATACCACTAGAGGAGTTTCAGCAAAGCTTGTGAAAAGCATAGATTCTCTAGAAGTGTGGGAAATGATCACGTTCTTGGAACATCAGGAGGAAGTAAGATTTCTGGGAAAAACAAAGCTCTGGTTATCAACTAACTTTTAGAGGTTCAAGAAAATGGATATCTGTGTCTTGGTGCTAGATCCGTCATTTTTTTGGTAAGGAGTGAAGCATTCTCTTTTCAATTATCTTCAACCTATTTTTCAGATTTTTTAACTTGTTTATTTTGGCAGAGAATGTGAACATGCATGCATATACATATATGAATTCGTGTCACATCTATATCTATCTATCATCTATCTATCATCTGTCTATCTAATCAATCAAAAGTGCCAAGCATTGCATTTTTTTAAACGCCAGAAAATACATTCTTTTTAATTTTAAAAGTTGACAGTTTATTTTTAAAAGAAAGTAACTTATTTTCAAGAAAGTAATTCCAAACAGAAAGTATGCAGTAAGTCTACAGCATTTAGGGCATTGATTTATTATTTGAGAGTTATTAACTATCTGAGGTCCTAGGTAACAAAAGAAGAAAATATTCCACTTAAATATCATAGTATAACTAATAAAATAAGTGTGCACTGATTTTGCAGTTTACAAGGCTCTTTCTCATTCCTCTTGTATTTTTATCTTTATGCAAAAAATTATAAAGTCAGTCAATTACTTTTTATTTTATTAGAGAAAACTGATTATCTTTTTCAAAGATAATCAAATTTTCAAAATTACATGTCATTTTTTTCCCCAGGATTCTAATATTTATGATTAATGGAGAAGAGTTTTAAAATTAAATCACTGCTTTTCTTATAGTGATAAGCTACTTTGAGCAGAAGCCTTTTAGGTTTACATAAATCTGTAAGGAGCACTGGCTTTAGAACAAGAAGGTGTACCTTAGTATTTTTCTATTGCTAGCTGTAGACTTTATAAGTTAGTATAACAACAATATTTCCCATTTAAAAATAATTTTTTTCAATCATAGATTTTTTCAATCATCTTTTTGTAATCTATTTTAAAATAACATTTATTTTTTCTGCTTCTTTTATGTCTAACATACAAACCTAATTTTTTCCTTAGAAAATTTAGAAATTATAGAATGATATAATCCCAGAGAAAATTAGTCAGTTGGAATTCTATCATTGAGAATAAAAGAAGTTAACATTTTGGTTTATATATTTCCAGATTTGTGTATAGATACAGCTTTAAAATAAAGGTGCTATGCAGTAATGTTTTATAACCTGCTGCTTTAAATAATAATATAAGTATTTTCTAGATTATTAGATGCATTTTTAAATGACTTTGAAATTGTATGGTGTTTAGTGGTATGTGGGTATCAAAGTTTTTTTTGTTTTTTGTTTTTGTTTGGTTTTGTTTTTTGTTTTTACTAACTTCCTATTCTTTTTCATTTAGATTACCTACTAATTTTGCTTATAGGTTAGGCTTTCAAACTATCTTTGCTCAACACAAATATAACTTTGTACTTTTTTTGTATCTGAATTAACTGTTCATGTTTTTTATACATTTTCTTTTGGGATATTTCTTAGGCATATTTTCATGGGCTATTGATTTATAAGAACTAATTTTATATTGAGGTTATTAGCACTGTATCTACTCTAATGTTACCAATATTTTTCTTAGTTTGTATTTTGTCATTAAATTTAATTTTTTTAATTCATAAGTTTAAAAATATATATTAAAATATATTCTTATTTTTCTTTCTGAGATATATATATACACATATAAATATATATATATATAATTAGTATTTAGAAATGCCTTTCCCAGACTAATCTGAGACTTAATTGTGCCTTCCTCCACTACTGCTACAGTTGGACTCATTCTCTTTGACATTTTGATTGTTATAAATTTTGAAGAATGTATTGGTAAAGAAGAAAGGAGAAGGTGAATTTCAACAAGTTGCATTAAGGCCTAGGTAGAATTGATGAGGCTTGAGGGAATGCAGAAAGTTTCATAGCTGGGATCATGGGGAACTTGAAGAAATGTGATTGACGTCTAGGGTGGATAAATAAATATTGGACAATATGAGGAACTTGTCATCTGAAAAAGAGGAAATTACCTTTGTCAGAGAAAAAAGCACTTTTAAATTGGAATGATCACATCACGTGACATCTTTTCAGCGATACAAGAATTTTCTGAAAGCAAAGATTTGGAGTGGAGGAAGAGTGAAGTTGCACTGGACTTTCAGGTTAAGTTCAAAGGCAAGTACTTCCATAGTGCTGCAGAAATTCTTAGCAGTGAAAGAAATATGACAGGAAGCAGGAAACAAACAAACAAACACAAAGAAAGTACAACAGTAATCTTTAATATTATTTAATGTTGTAGTTGTTTTTATAGATTGGATAAGGACTTGATGAGAGCTATGAATCCTCCCCTCAGATAAATGCATGTTTACACTATTTTGCAAACAATTTTAGAAAGTGAGATGACTCTCTTACACTGAGATAAGGACCTTTACTTTAGGGGACATGTAAGACTTCCTCCCTAAATCTGTAGCCAGCCTGAGGGAGCCTTATATCTAGATGGAAAAATGGAATCTTCAGAAACACAATAATGTCATATTGTAGCATATGGGTTTTAAGTATAAAGAATAAAGTGAGAATAAATGGAAAGGCATAGAGACATGTTCAATTTCTTTGGTTATTACTTTGTTTCTTTTTTCTACTCCTCAGGCTGCTCTTTGGGTGGGTATCTCCTCTCTTCCTTTATATCTATACTTCTAATGGATGTGGGTATATTCCTTGATTGGCAGTTGCCTTCACCCTTGAAGGCTAAGCATGAACCTATGAACCTATGAAAATGAGAGATAAAATCATTTATCAGAGTGGCTTCTACTAAAGTACTTAAGCTGAAAGTCCAAAAATAGGTTGTTCAGTTTTCTACATGATCCCATCCATATTCTGATGACGAGAGTGTAAGCAGGCATACTGCAACCAATAAAGGAGTATATTTGGCTCATGTATACTTCAAACCTAGCAAAGACTGCATTGAGAATTGGTAAAGAACATGACTCATAATGGGAACTCCATTCGTGATAAATCCCTTGTCTTCATAAAGGATTCAAAGGAAATTAACTCACCATACTATTTACTGAAAATGTTTGTCTGTTGTCTAAGGCTGTGTCTATCCAACTGAAAATGAGCAGAGTACATTATTTTCTGCTGTTCTAATGCCAATATTAATGTCAGTGTGGATTTCTTCATGGTCGATTTGATAATTTCTTCGGAGATGGGCCATTCTTATAAAATAATAACAGGCAACTGGAATCAATTGCACTGTATTGACAAGGTTTATTGTTTTCTCTGAAATCATTTGAAAAGACATGCATGTGAATTTCACTCAGAAGAAAACTTTGGTTACAAAAGTCCTTATGCTCTATGTCTCCCCCCAGAAACATTTAGACCTTTAGAAACATATTTTATGTATAATGTGAATAGGGTACTAAATATATAGGAGAGACTCAGGTAAAAATGGAAAGATTTGAAATCATAAAAGTAACAGAATAAACCCCAAGCATGTGAAATGATAATCTCAAATAAGTTATAACGGAGATAATTTGGAGTATTTAGGCACTCTCTTGTCTCTAGACATTTAATGCTGAATTGTGGTGAACACTGCACTTCAATAGAAATTAAAACAGCCTGATGAGATTCCATCAAAGATGGAGATGCAGGTAAAATTAGTTATCTCCAGGCTTTATGCACAGATGAATATGGCAATAGAAAAAAAAAGCTAGTACCAAAAAACTGAAGTCAAGGCTGAGGCTTGCTGTGCATCTGTAGAAGTGATATATGTACTGATGCAATACCATATGAAGATTGATTAATCTTTACCAAAACAATTTAGTATTTTAATTATGTTCAATTTATAATTGAGAATACATATTCTTTAAAAAAATCAGTTGTAGTCTCCCCTCCTCCCCCAGAGACTGATTCATCCAGGGTTCTCTACATAATAATTTAATCATAAAGTAATTTACAAAATCTCTTTTAAATTCTTGAGGACTTCAAAGAGCTAATAACAATAAAATTATAGAACAAGAGAATATAGGGATTACAGCAATGACACAAACACAGCAAAATAAAGACATACAGTCCGTGAAGATCTCTACATTATTTTCTTTACTTTTAAGTTTTGATGAAACTAAACACTAACTCATTAGCTTAATCAGCAGTCATGTTGCTATAGGGGCTGAAGGATGCTAGGTCAGGCCTGATATTGGGAGATGGGGGACTCCTCTGATGGGCAACTTTGGCTTGAAGATTCACCAACAGCCTTGCCAAGCTTTCTTAAAACTGCCACATTCTCTACTACTCTTGCACCTGACATTCCTTTCTTTTCTTTCCCCTCACAAGGGTCAGCCCTGCATACTGTCAGTTCTCCCACCCTCCTCCAGCTCCATCCCCAGTTTCCTTCACAGATGTTTTCCCTAAAAAAATTTTGCACATCTAATTCTGTCTAGGTGTCATCTGCTTCTCACAGTACCCAGATAACACAAGTGGTATCAGGAGTTATCCAAGAAAACAAGATAGGTATTTAGGACTGGCTTACTCATCACCTTGTGGGTGAAGAGGAAGGATATCGTCCTGTTTGGTAGGTGGGGCAATGATACTCCCTTGTACAAAGCAATGTTAACTGCTAAGGATTTCACTGCTGGTGGCAGGAAAATGTCTCCGTGGAGAACAATGCTGTGATGGGGGATGAGGATTCAGGCATTTGAAAGTTTTTTGTTAACAATGCCTTTAAAGAGAGTGAACTTGGCTAGTTCCTTCTAAGTTGTATTTATGCCCTGCAGAGGGATAATAGTAAGAGACTAAGGGCTGTTAACAAGCTTTGGTATCTTACAAAGAGGCCCTTATTTCCTGTAGTGAAAACAGAGAGCTATTCAACAGGCTGAAGATCTAATAGAGTTGCAGGGCTTCAGAGACATTTGAATGATCACCCAGTGTTCTGCTTTGTTATGCCAAAGCCAGGGTGCTGGCTGGGAAAACCTGGGGCCCTGAGACATAGGATGGGGATATCTTGATACTAGTTCTGCATTTGTCCATGAACCTTCTGGGCTTCAGAGGTGGACTACCTTCCTGAGAAAGAGCTGTCACTCTTACTGAAGGCCTTGTGGCCCGCATGGCGCTGCTCTCCCCCACCAGCAGCTGCTTGAGCAAGTAGCAGCTGGTAGTTGGCACTGTGCTCTGTCTGCTGGCTCCTCTGGTTCTCGTTAAGCAGCTGATGAGCTCAGCTGAGCAGGACATGAACTGCATGTGTCAGCTGCACAGCTGTGGAGGAGATGATGCCCTCATGGTGCTGCTTGGTGGCCTTGTCTACTGGTCACCATCCTGGTGCTGGCTGGCCTGGCCACTTCCTCTGCTTGGCCACTGGCTGCCATGTTGTCAGTAGGCATTGCTCTGGTTGCCTCAGGCTCGCTCTTGCTGCTGGGTTTGCTGCTGTATCAAGTGGGTGTGATTGGACACTGCCTACCCTTCTGTGTGGCTGCCCGCCCACCCCCTGCTGCCCAAGGTGACCACCGCAGTGGCAGTGGAAGCATCTTTAGCATCTCACGATGGTTGTCTGCTGGCCAGTGTCATGCGACCACATCCAGCCTCATATGACCTAGCCAGAGCCCTTCTTTCCATCACCTGCCTCAACATCCTGAGTGTTTTGTGTGTGTGTGTGTGTGTGTGTGTGTGTGTGTGTGTGTGTGTGTGTGTAAAGAAGATGGTGAGCGTATTTGAGTAGGTGCATATCCCAGGACTGTATAGCCCTCTGGTGGGATTGCATGATGTGTGATTCAGAGCCTATGGGTACCTACACATTCACACCACAGAAAGGTGAATGTCTCCTTGGAACCCCAGTTTTTGTCCATGGAACTGTGAGAGTCTGCCTGTCTGCTGCACATGGAGTCTCTAGGCCAAGAAGTATCTGGGATCCCTGAAATGTCTTGACTCCTATTACCAACACCAGTCAAATCCAACCCGGCCTTGTAACACCCATCAGGAATTTCCACAGGAGTGACTATCTGTCCACACCAGAGACTGCACCAAGGACCCTTCACTGAGAAGAGTAACTGGTGGCTAAGTGGAAAGAACATGGGCTCTGGAATGTGACAGGTCAGGATTAGAATCTTTCCTCTAACACTTACCAGCTGGGGAACTCGGACAAGTGACTAACCTTTCTGAGCCTCAGTTTCTTGAGGGTCGTGGTCATGGTCCTGGTTGTGGTAATTAATTGTGAGGATTGAATGGCATCACGCATGGAAGGATTGGACACGTGGTAGATGTGCAATAAGAATAGTGGCTGTTGAAACAAAAAAACAAGATAAACAAATGAAAAACTCTCCTCCCGAGGAGACAGGTGATCCCCTTCTCCATTTCTTGCTGCTGATATCCTGCAGCAGGATACCAGGTAATCCTGGTAAGGCCTAGGATTACCATATTGGGCCTCAAAAAGAAGGAGAGAGACTATATACAATGAATGAGTTGAAAGAAATAGCTAATAAGTACTTGAGCCAGGAGAATACCCCTGTGACGGGAATTTGAAGATGCTTCATTAAAGAGGCCAGAATGTAAGACTATGTAAGCAAGTATTCTTGATGTGGGACAGTTAACTGACTTTCCTGGGACAAGGCATATCTTTAGCCCGGACCCTAGGAGATGAAGTAAACTCACTGCTGCAGTGGCTCTGGGAGACCTAAGAAAAATGATGGCCAACATTAAATGAAGTAGAAACATCTGAGTTATGGTATCTAACATTAAAGGCAGGAATAAAGAGGCTGAGGGAAGCAGGCATACTGGAGTGGATATATTATCTGAGGCCAGAAGATCTGGCAGATGAATGTGTTCCACAGAGGGAGCCAGAGGTCACATTATTCTCCAAGGCCATCATCAAGATGCTGGTGACAGGGACACTAGTATCAGATATTCTGTAGAGCCTCCTTTGCAAGCCAGAGCTGATGGTAGGAAAAGCAGATACAGTCTTTATTTATTTTTTTTAAACATCTTTATTGGAGTATAATTGCTTTACAATGTTGTGTTAGTTTCTGCTTTATAACAAAGTGAATCAGCTATACATATACATATATCCCCATACCCCCTCCCTCTTGCGTCTCTCTCCCACCCTCCCTACCCCACCCCTCTAGGTGGTTTCAAAGCACCGAGCTGATCTCCCTGTGTTAATGCGGCTGAAAAGCAGCTACAGTCTTTAGAAACCAGGTAGCAAAGTTAGGCACCAGATGCCAGGAGGCCGCAATTACTCTAAAGATCAGCAAGGTCAAAGGGGCAGCCGGATGAGCTTGACTCACAGGGAGCGGTTAAAGATGTTTAATGGAACATGGCGTCCCTGGGAGCAAGAGTGCTGTTCAATAACTATAACCAAAAAAAAAGGAAACAAAAGAGGAGCAGGAGGCTGAGGATTAAGGACAATCTCCTCAGTTAAAAGTAAAAATCTCTTGCTCAGTTCCCAAGCGTGAGCCAATTTTCAGGTATTGAACCCATAACATCCAAACAGTGGGCGCACCTCACAATGAAAGAAGTGAGGTAAAGCCAGATGACCTTGGGAGCCACTGGTTATATCACATAGTGTACCGGCCAGCCCCACAGAACTCTGGAACAGCCTCTAGAAATCCAGACAAAGTGTCAGTTCAGAATTTATAGGGAGCCATTCTCAGGATGTAGTGTATTCATTAAATCAGAGACCTCTCTGTGATGCTGTGTCCCCAAGGGAAAGAATATAGGGAACTGGGAACCATAGAATAGAAGCAGGATTATCCTCATGGACCATCACTCTCAATGACCAGCTGAGGGATTTTGTTCCTCTATACGCAGTGCTCTGGGTTTTGCAGAGTTGGAGGTCCTGGTGAGTAAAAGGGACATACTTTTGCCAAGGGACACATAAGAGGTTCCACTGAAGTGCATGTTACAGCTGCTGTCTGGGTATTTTGGATTCCTTGTGCCCAGAGACCACCAGGATAGAAGCGAAGTCATCATACTGGTAGAGGCAATTGACCTTGATAGCAAGAGGCCACAGGGCTACTTTTCATACAGTAGGAGTGGGGAGGAATATATGCAGCACCCAGTTGGTTCAGGTGGGCACCTCCTAGTACTCACTTGCCCCATTGTAACTGAATGGATATGTGCAGCAACCGCCATCTGAGGGTCTGATTAACCGAGGATACAGACCTCTCAGGAAAGAAGGTTTGGGTCACACTAGTACTGAGGTGTGCCACCAACAGCGTGCTGAGGTGATCACTGAGTATGAAGGGAATTTTGAATGGATAACAGAGGAGGGATAGTTTGAATATCATTTATGGTCTCGAGATTGACTGCATCAACACTCTACCTCTTCTGAGTTTCTTGTCAGGTAGAGAGTCCCATGGGAACCATGGATAAGATGCTCCCCAGCCAGTGAGGAAAGTAGATATATGTGATGCAATAGGTGGCCTGTGGCAGGCGTCAAATTGTGTTTCTCAGAGTTCCAACTGAGGGGAGCATAGTTCAGCAATGGCTCCAAGCACTGTGCTCTGAAATCCATCACCACTATCACACCAAGGCTGCCTTCTCAATCACTGTTCCCAGCCAATGCTGACAGCAACGCTGAGAGCAGCAGGCTAGGTCATTACTGGAGATGCAGAACTCCTCTAATGGGCCACTTTGGCTCAGTCCTTCCCATTGGCCTTTGACCTTGCCAGATTTCTTAGATCTACCTTCTTCCAGTCAACACTTATTCCCTTTGTCCTCTCAAGAGTCAGATAAACATCTTGGTCTGAGGGAAGACTCTCCTGGTTCCTTTCTAATTTTCTCACAGACATCTCCCTTAACAAATCTCGTGCCCATCTGATCTTGTCTTGGCATCTGCTTCTCAGAGAACCTTCAGTACACATTGGTGTTGAAACATAGGTCAATTTGTGGCGTTTAAGTAAACTGTATCCTAAATCTAGACTGCTTCATAATACTAATAAGGCCATGAGTATTTCTTGCTTCTTGTAAATACCGGTTGGCTTTTCTTCATTGAGTAATCATAAGCAGTGCACCTAATCCACCCAGCAACCTTTCAATTCTTTCTTCCTTAATATAAGACAGGAAGGATCAGCCAACAAGAGCATGTGAACATGTACAATTTCCCCGCAATTATTAAACAAGCAACTAAGAAACACATGCCTGTCTGACAACAGAATACTTCTAAGGCAGGATCTATATTGGAAAGTGAAGTAGAGACATGTATGAGTCAAAAAATAATGAAAGTCAAAACCTCCACTTGCTTCAACATTCTGATATGTCCACTTTGTTTAATCTTTTCATTGGCTTCAAATTCTAATAATTAAGAAAGCTCACAAGATGGTTTGCAGAAGGAGAATATTAGTGAAAGGATTATTGCGTCCTTCATCCATAAGTCAGTTAAACAGGAAGCACACATCTTACAATGCTAACTAATTTCTTGAACAAATAGATGCCTGTGATTGGATGGATTTATAAATTCATGTTTACATTACTAATATCATTATCAGCATAAATATTTTACAGCATCTCTTATAGCAGCTTTCAGGTAGTTGATGCCTCCAGAAATATTTGTTGGTCTGAAATGAAAAATATCTTTGAGAAATGGTTTTAATTAAATACACACCATAAAGGTAAAACTGACTCACCAGCTGGGGGTGACAAAGAAATAAGTAGAGCAAGGTGTCATCAAATGGATCCTTCTGGTCCCATTAGTGGGAGAACCACACTGCAGCATAAGTGCCTTTGCCCGTGGTAATTATTGCTGACATCCAAATGGCCTAAATGAGCATCGTGTTAACACGATGTAGTTGATTATCTGGGCAAACGCCAACCCAACATGTATATTTCAGCATGCAACTCAGTCAGGGGCTCAACTGCATTCAATATGATTATGGTTTCCAGCTAGATAGGAGGCAAGTTTCTGGCCTTTGCGGGGTTTGATACCCTGAGAAAGTTTTCCAGTTTTGTCCCATTTACCACTCCTCCCAAAGTGTACCTCATAGTGAAGGATATAGGAAGTTAGTTATAGGGAACTTCTGTTAAATATGGGAATAGATAAAGAATAAAAGGGAAATGATGGCATATGCCAAAATTAAGGGGACGAGGATCTTTTTATGAATGTGTTCTGAAGAATCCAAACAGTTTTGTGACATTTCAGACAGGAAAAGTCACTTTTATACTGAAGTAATGTAGGGTCGTGCAAACCTTCATATCAGCTGATAAAGAAAAATATTACTTTCATAGATTCACACAAGAAGTTCAAGTATTTCATCTCAGCTTCAATTTTTAAGCCATTTTACTGCAAACTGGCAAATTTCTGCCTAGAGCAAACTGATGAAAATTCATGGGTGTTTTCACTCCTCCACTTTAGGGAGGAATAGTAAAACTTTTGCCTTAGATCAAACTTTTGAATATTTGAGGGGAGAAAAAAAACCCACATCACTTCTCAAATGTGAATACCCAAAGTGAAATATGGCTGTTTCTTACATTTTTAGATGCCTGGAAGTTTTCCACAAACTTCTATAACAGTCACTCTGCAGGCTTCTGCTATAAATGTTTCAGGAACTATCTAGGGAAATATTCTATTGAGAGGGAAAGCAGGATTATCTAGCAGATAGAGCATGGAATTTGGACTTGGACAACCATCTGAGACCTGCACCTGCCTCTTTCATTGCCTTATGGTGCCGCGTTGTATAAATGATTCAGGCTCTCTTTGCTTATATTTTTCCCTGTGGTAATAGAGGGAAATGGGCTAAGCATTAGCCCCTTCTCAACAATCAGAGAACACTGTAAAGGTAAATATGACATTGTCTGTAAAGTGGTATGACCTGTAATCCAGAAAAACAGTGCAAGAGGTGTGAGGCCACAGAGTTTGTGTAAACATTATAGAACCCTAGCATGGAGAGCTGCATGGCCTGGCTCCTCACTTCTGTATTTGATCAGGGGTCCTTATGACACATAATCAACAATAGGTATTGCCAATTGCTAATACCAACCACACACATCTTGCCTTCAGCATCTGGAACATGTTAATCTCCCTCTCACAAACTCAGTGAATCATAAGTCAATCAACTTGCATCTATTGATTGTCTAATATGCAAAATGCACTCTGCTGAGTATTAGACCTCTGGTGAAAGTCTCTTAGGACAATAATGATTTATAAAGTATAGTAGCTGTTCTCAAAACACTTGTAACCACAATCTAGTTATAAAGGAGGATTGCCTAAAGTATTAAAAATCATATAAGATACCCGTAGATGACGATTAGAAATAATGATTCTAAAGAGTTTAAAGAGTAGAAGGAGGAAAGGTATGAGGATTCAGAGTGCCTCCAGTGCATATGATTTTAGTTTGTAATTAGGGAAAATGTACTCATAAATACAGAAGGAAAAATGTGTACATGCTCGGAAGTATAAAAAAATAAAATGAAAATAGTATCCTTGGAAGTTATCACGCTAAAAAAAGTGATTTGTTATTATCTGTGGCTGCCATCATTTATTTCACTGTTCTCATTGAATTTAAGCAATCTTTGTTCTTTTCTACTGATTATTTCTCTTATATGCTAAGTTTGAGGAATTTTGATGTCTTGTTTGAAACCCAGTTCAGTTAGTCAATATGGATGTGTCTTATGAAATAAATTCAGGGTGAAAGGAGGATCATGTGCTACAAAGGGAAGAGAATTAGATGAGGCTCACAGTGATCTCACTCTGAACAATGAGCAGTCTCAACCTCTCAAGTCCTCTGTTGATTCATTTGTAAAATAAGAGGGTTGGGCTAGATTTCACTGGCCAGTTCTAAAATTTTCTGGAGAAAAAAATGCTGCTTAGAAGTTCTATATCTTTGTGCTACTGGAAAGCTCCTCTTGCTTTTGCATTCTGTCAGGGTCCATGATTATTTCTTGTCATTAAGATCAAAATCTCAATTTTATAGACCATGGATGCCTAAGGTAGAGGAGAAGCAGATGGCAATATGGTGTGCTCAAAAACAGGCTCTAACTGTAATTCTTAATTTAATTATTCTTAGGCTAGACTTTCCCAAGCTCTATTAAATTTTAGTATTCAAGAGAGCTTTGGTCTTGCCTGTAAGGACTAACATAGGTGAATAGTCTGGTTTTTGGTAGTAGAACTTGTGTGTCAGTGAGCAAGCTGTCTGTAGAACAGAGTGGAGGCAGAACAACCTTGCTGGGGGATATATTGGCATATACCTTTATTTCAAGGTATACTGGTAAATATTTATTGTAAATATGATAGTATGTATCACCAAAAGGATTAACAATGTCAAAACATCTAGTCAATTCAAAGAAAATAGTAATCCAATTTTAAATTAAGTATGAAATATGTTGTTTGGTTTATGTGGAAAATTGAAAATTTGGATTTTATTTTAAACAGACATGTTTTAATGTGTCACGTGAACAGCCTAGAAAAAAATAAAATTTATTTGTGCTGCATGGTATAAATAATGTGAAACATAGTAGTATATTGGAAAAAAAGTCAGATTTTTTGAGCATAAAATTGAAATTTTCTAGAATTAAAAAAAATATGGTTTTAAGGACTTCCCTCGTCCAGTGGGTAAGACTCTGTGCTCCCAATTCAGGGAGCTGGGGTTCGATCCCTGGTCGGGGAACTAGATCCTACACGCCTGCTGCAACTAACAGTCCACATGCCGCAACTAAGAAGTCCACATGCCACAACAAAGATCCCGTGTGCCACAACTAAGACCCAGCGCAGGCAAAATAAATATTTAAAAATAAATTTTAAAATATGGTTTTAAACAGTTAATATTATAAACTGACAATAAATAATTGAGGCAAGATACAGCTACTTATTATGAAATGTGTTCACTTATTCATATAAGGGGGCTTTATTGAAGTGTTATGCACAGTCGAGATCAGCACGGTCCAACGGAAATATAATTTAAGCCACATGTGCAATTTAAAATTTTGTAACTTCCACATTAAGAAGAGTAGAAAAGACACAGGTAAATTTTATTTTTTTGTAAATTTTATTTAACACAATATATGTACAGTATTATTTCAACATAAAACTTATTGATATACTGTAATTTTTTACTAAGACTTCAAAATTCAGTGTGTTTTAGTTATAAGTCAATTTGAACTAGACATATTTCAGGTGTACAATAGCCACATGTGGCTAGTAACCTTAGTATTGGCCACCTGGGTCTGTATGATGGGATTGAATACTAAAGAACACAGGCATGGCCACTACCTTCAGAAAGTTGACAGTCTAGTATGGAAGACAGACTCTGAACAATAAATCAAAAGTGTAAAATTTTACACTTTTCACAGTTTTCATAATCATCACAAAGTTAATATTGTTGAATACATGCCCAGCATTTAATGTATTTCCACTTTACATAAGCTATGGATAATGTGTTCTTTATGTGGGTGAGATTATTCTTGGTGTTTTTAAAGAAATGCAGTCTTAATTAACACACTTTTGTAGTCTACTAATATTCTTTTATCCTTGTGCTTCCCATTTTCCCCAAATCAGTATTACACTGTAAGTTTGAAGTTGAATCATGAGTCAGGAGCATATTAATCTTTTAATATGTTATATATGATTAAAAATATTAAAGCAGCTAGGTACAAAATAAAGTTATCAGAGAAAACATTATTTAGGATGAGAAAAATATTCAATGTTTTTCCATGAACTTTCTATAGTTTTATAATTTCTGTGATTTCTGCTGACGTGTGTTTGTGAAGGCTTTCTGCTAAGTGCTATAGACCTTCTCTAGGTTTATTTTAGATGTAATTTGTTTCTTATGAAATCTTGCAATTGTTCCTACTTTATACATTAGCTGGTGTGATGAAAGTACTTAGGTATTAAAATAATAAGAGTATAAAACAAAAATATAAAGAGAATAGTTTGTACATGAAATAAACTCCGTCTTGTTTAAGGATTTGCCTTAATTGATTCCATGTAGCTCAAGCTTAATTGTGGATGGTGCTGAAGTTGGTTGTCTATTTACTGAGATATGAAGAATGCCAAAAAGCACAGATGAACCAAAAGTTTAATGTTCACTCATCTAACTAAAAATAAATATATTTTCTCTCTTTGCTTCCCAAATAAAATTGCTACAGAATTTCAGACAGAGAAGATTTTATGGACTGGAAGAGTCAACCCTATGAGAAGAACTTCCTTAGCTGGAAATTGAAGACTGGATAGAGCTGGATTTTTCAGGAAGAAGTAGGCAAGTCTTTCTCACTTGGAAAAGCAGCATAAATAAAGCAAGAGAGTTGAAATTGGCAAGAGTTGCTGGAAAAATAAAGCAGATGGCTTAAGTTTGAGACATAGTGGAAGTTAAAAAAAGGGATGAGCAATCTGAGGCTAGTTAATGGAGACTTAGAATCTTTAACCTGATCCAATAGGTGATATGGTACCAATATAGTTTTGTCAGGGAAGTGGCATAATGAAAATGGCAATTTTGGAAGATTCGTCTAGCAGAGGTGACATGATTGATTTAAAGAGGCTGAAGAAAAATATCAAAGAGGTTGAGTTGAGAGACCAGATCCAATAATAGATTTGGAAGATTTAAAACAAGCCTTCTTAAAATGGGAGACTCATGCTTTTTTGACAGCATAGGAGATGGAACTGGTAAGAAGGGAGAGTAAGAGAAGGCTGAGGAAATTTATAATAAATGCAGGATTCAGTTTATTCAGAAAGTAGGCTATTACAGGATTCAGGGCTCTTGTTAGAGTGGGATAGACATAAAAAGAAGGAAAGACAATTCCTCCATGGACAGTATTGGTATAAGCCAGTGGTATTTTGAATTGTAGAGGTACGTTCTCTCAAGTTTCTCTTGTGCAGTGTAATATATAGTGGGGTTACATTTTATATTATTATTCTCAGGTCTCATTCCTCAGAGCTAAAGTAAATTGAAAGTTAGTTGAAAAATTACCAAGTGAACTATGGCAATACTTCCATTTCCTTTCTCAAAGCATATATACTTTGGTTTGAATTATTTAGGAAGTTATAGAGCAAAACAGAATTTATGTTTGCCTTATTTTGACATATGGTTTACATTTTGAAAACTTTGCCCTAGGATGGCATTGGATAAAATTATAAGGATAAAACTGGGTATAGAGAAAGCAAAATCACAAAATTCAGAACAGTAATAGACTTTATAAGTCATGTAATTACATGTGTAGAAAAACAACAAATATTTATCAACTATCAGGTGCCAAACCTGTTGAGGGCATTGGGTATATCTATGTGAAAAAAAAAAGTAAAAGATAAACTGTCTGGTAGAGGAAATGGTCACTAAAAAAATAAGCAAACACACACACACACATAATACATTTTGAAAAGTGCTTGTTATGAATTGAATTTTGTATTCTCCAAAAATTCATATGTTCAAGTCCTAACCCCCAGTACCTCAGGATGTGATCTTATTGGGGAATAGTTTCGTTGCAGATATAATTAGCTAATTTAAGATGAGGGTACACTGGAGTAGGCTGGGCCCCTAATCCAATATGGCTGGTGTCCTTATAAAAAGGGAAAATTCAGATACAGATATGAACACAGGAGGAACACCATGTGAACATGAAGACAGATATCAGGGTAATGTCAAAGATTGCTTGCGAACTACCAGAAGCTAGAAGAGAAGCATGGAACAGTCTTCCTCACAGCTCTCAGAAGGAACCAACTCTGCTGACACCTTGATCTCAAGATTCTAGCCTTCAGAACTGTGAAACAGTACATGTCTAGTCACCTGGTTTGTGGTATTTTGTTACAGCAACCCTAGCAAAATAATAGAGTGTTACCAAGGAGAATTATTGGTGATGCTGAGAGTGAATAAGGGGATGGAGGCTTATTTTAGATTGGATGGGACAATGGAGACCTCTTTTAAGAAGTTATATTTAGCCTAATGATGAGAATGAACCAGCTATGTGGGGCAATGGAGAAAGTGATCTGGGCAGAAGAAAGAGCATGTGCAAAGGCCCTGAGATAGGAAACAACTTGGAACAAGTAAGGAACTGAAAAAAGACCACTATGTCAGGAGCATCACCAACGAAGGCAAGAGTGGCACAAGATGAGACTCGATAGACCTAAATAAAAAGGAATTTGAATTTTATTTTAAGAGTAATGAGGAGAATTTCCTTATTACTCTTAAATAAGGAGAATTTCCTTATTACTCTTAAATAAGGAGAATTTCCTTATTACTCTTATTGTTCCTTAGGAACAATATGGAGGTTCCTTAAAAAACTAAAAATAGAATTACCATATGACCCAGCAATCCCACTACTGGGCATATACCCAGAGAAAACCGTAATTCAAAAAGACACATGCACCCGAATGTTCATTGCAGCACTATTTACAATAGCCACGTCATGGAAGCAACCTAAATGCCCATCAACAGACAAATGGATAAAGAAGATGTGGTACATATATACAATGGAATATTACTCAGCCATAAAAAGGAACGAAATTGAGTCATTTGTTGAGACGTGGATGGATCTAGAGACTGTCATACAGAGTGAAGTAAGTCAGAAAGAGAAAAACAAATATCGTATATTAATGCATGTATGTGGAACCTAGAAAAATGGTACAGATGAGCCAGTTTGCAGGGCAGAAGTTGAGACACAGATGTAGAGAATGGACATATGGACACCAAGGGGGGAAAACTGCGGTGAGCTGGGGATGGTGGTGTGCTGAATTGGGCGATTGGGATTGACATGTATACACTGATATGTATAAAATTGATGCCTAATAAGATAAAAAAAAAAAAAAAAAAAAAAGAGTAATAAGGAGAATTTCATGGACTTTAAGCAAGTGATGACATGATCCAATTTACATTTTTAAATAAATTTTAAGTACAGTACTATGTAGAGAATGGTATGGAGAGGGAAGTGGAACATGATATTAATAGTATCAAACCAGGTATTCAGGCTTGGAATAGGCTTATGGTAGCAGAATATAGATAATTTGAGAAAATATTTAATATTGAGATTTAGGGAGAGTGTGTCATAAAGAATTGCTCTAAATTTTTTGTCTCGAGCTACGGAGTGTTTCTTATTGAGATGTTATTTACTGAGATGGAAAAGGCTGGGGGGGAAACAGAATGAGGGGTAATAGAACAAGATTTCAGTTCTGGATATGGTAAAGCTGATATGCCTGTGAGATAGCCAAGTAGAGATGCTAAGTGAGATGTTTGTTGGACCAAAGAAAGGTCTAAGAAGGAGGTGGAGAAATAGAAATTAAGTGAGGTGTGCAGTGACCACAGATTACTGAACACTGATATTATAGCTGAAGTCTCCCAATTCCCAGTCCTGTGTCCTGGCAAATGCCTACTAAATGATATTAGAAGATCATTTGATTAATAGTAAGGGGGCACTTTTGTGGGTTGTATTGAGAATAAATGCACAAGCATCTGTGTAGCAAATAAAAGACATGGATGAAGAGTGGTGACACAGTGTCAAGGGCACAGAATTAAGATCTGGAAGGCTTGGAATCTACTTTTAGCCTTGCCACTTGTTGGTTAATTGTGCCTCAGAAAAGTGAGTTCAAGGCATTAGGACTACTGTCTGGTTAATGGAATTATTCTTATCAGTCATAGCAAAGCTAGTTTCCACATTATTCTCTGGTTCTGTTCTTCTGAATATCTTTATAGCTGTTACAGTTTTGTTCCTCTTTTGGGGAAAAATAATGTGTTGTTATTTTTTATGTTAAAAGGGACAAAGATTTTGCTGTATCTAGGAGGAGAAGTGTTTCACTATTATAGAGAGTGCATATTCGTTGGCTGATTTTCTAAAAAAGAAAAAGTATAAGAAAACTTCAAGAAAAAGCTACAACAGACACATTTGACAAGAGGTTCACAAATGTAACTTTATAGTCATTTAAATGGTTGCTTCTTTCTTATCTTCTCGGCCTATTGTCCCCATTCCTCATCTTACAGTTTTTGTTATACTGAATGATGAGCTCAAAGCATGAAAAGCTGTTGTTTTCAACCTTTATTAATGTTTCCCAACTCATTTCCCTGTTTGCCTGCTGACAACCCGCCAAAATCACCCTCTGGTGAATTGTGAAAAGATTGGGGTAGCAGTCGTGGGACCCAAAACGTGTTGCAGATAATTAGTAGATCAGATCTTTGTCACAGCAGATACTTGGCCGCCCACAGATCTCTATTTTTAAGCCTTGCGTGTCGCACAATGTGTATTCATTGTCTGTTTTAGTGTGAAGAGCACATCTCTGCATTGTATATAATAGAGCTGAGTTGATTGAGAAATTCCATTATTCTTTTGTCGTTTTGTACTGTCACTGATTAACACATGAGATATACATATTTGGTGAATAACTGAAACCACCTTTGGCTTTTAAATAGCTTTAGAAATGGGAATTACCTATTTTGCTACTTACCGAATAATCCAACCACCACAGACTTTGTTTTCCAATAAGGCAGGAAACAAAAATCTCCTACGATGATCACATTTGTTTTCATGCTAATTAGTTACGACTAACTTGATTGGCAAGAATAGCAGGTCAGGAGATTAGTTCTTGAATGGCACGAAATAGAAAAGGTTTTTTAGTGTAAGATAAGAGGTGATAAGTTGAAGTAAAAAGAAGAAATTCGATTTGGGAATGATGAAAATGCCGGGGTTACCAGCAGGCTTTCCACCAGAATTGATCACAGAACAGCAGGTAATGAATTATTAGCTAGTGATATGTTCCCTTTAGAATACTATCTAATGGTACAGCCTCTGCACACATGTGGGGGGGTTGTGTTTGTGTGTGTGTGTGTTTTATAATCAACAGATGTACTCAACACTTGCCCCATTTAATTCTTCCCTTACTTGTTTATGTGTTTCAGTATCAAAGGAAATTCATCAGTTGACACAATGTCAGTGGTCTCAAAATATAAGTTATGTAGTCACAATATAATGAACTCTAGTTGCTATAATATTATAACCAGAAATAACTTATTCTTAAAAGATTAATAACACCAGTACCGGTCTTAAAATCTGACAAATCAGTAAAGATCATGCTTCCTCCTATAACTGAGATGGTTAACTTAGAGAAGTCACACAAACTCTAAAAGTTGTAGATTATCTGTAAAATGTGCACAAAACAACTCTTCTTCCTGTCTGACAAGATTCTTATCAGGTATAATTGAATTGATATACAGAAAACCCCTTTGAAATTTCTTAGATGTTTTACAAGTGTAAGTCATTATTGTAATAATCTAAATTTTGACCCTGGTTTCTTTTTTCCTAAATCCACATTTATTCATTTTTTAAAAATGAATAAATACCTACTATATTTCAAGTCTGTACCATTCTAGGTACAGGGAAGACAACAATAAACTAAGCAGACAATAATTCCTGTCCTCATAGACCTTAAACTTCAGTGAATTGAAGTAACAATAATAGGTAAAAGTTAAAATATATCAGTTGTTGGTAAGTGCTGTGAAGTAAAATAAGATAAAAGGATTCTTTAAAAATGATTCCTTTGTAGAATAACTTGAAGGAGGTGACGGCTTCAGCAGTGACTGAGGGCCAAATTGTGTGTTGAAATACTAGTTTAAAGAAAACGGCCATTCGAATAGTCTTTCACTTCTCAATTAAAGCCATGTGTATCACTTACTAATACTTCATAGAAAACCCAGCTAAGTGGTTTGGCACTTAAAACTATTTTTTTCACTCCATGCTTTTATATTTAGAATGAAAATTTTGAAAATAATGCATCCTTATCTCTCTACTTCTTTGACTTGAACACAAAATTATTAATATAAGAAAATGAATGAAGTGTTTATATTGTGTAAGGTCATGTGAGTGCAATGTAATAAAAATTAATTTCATATTAACATATGCAAGGTACTTTTAGAAGGGTACATCTACTATCCAAAATGACACAATGCCCTTGAAAGTAAAAAAGTTGAATTAACCTCTCTCTCACATACATACACAGGAAACAAATGCACCCTTCCTTAGCACAGGTGCCGTAGAAAACAGACCTAGAGGCAAAGACCTTATGTGCTAACATTTCATTAGGGAAGGAAATCCATAATTCCCTAATTAGGAGGAAAATTTCTAACTTAAATAGGGAGGGAAGGAAGGAAGGAGTGCATTACTAAACTGACCACAGTGTCTTAGGCACAGCTGATTGCTTTGTGGCTTCAAGAGACAGCTTCAGAGAGTGCATGTGAATTTCTGAGCCTTCTCAGAGTCTGTGGCCCAGTCATTCCAGAAGGAGCATAAACTTGTCTGGGACCTAATTCTTATTGTAACCTCTTCAATTTTAAGGAAGAAAAAGTTTAAACACATTGGAAATCTATGAAATACAACTTAAAGCAAAAAAAAAAAGAATTGTCTTTTAAAAAATTTGTCAAATCAGTTAAGATTAAACAGATCAATGTACTGTACTATATTTTTGTTATATGGGAAGGGTGCATTTTTCTGTAATTCTAATGATTGTGTTAGCTGATTCAACTTTTATAGAAATATATTCTATTGTTTAAGACTATTCATTGCCACAGAATGACAGGCATTCTCTCTCTCATGCACGCATAAACACATACGTACTCACAGAAAAACAGCCACCGTGGATTAGATTGTCTCAGATTTCTCAGAAGAGAGTAGCTGCATGATGTGGGAAAAATATAGTGTAACTTAGCTAGCTGTTCTTGCTTCCCAAGTTCATAATGGGAGTACACAACCCCTCATAGTGCAAGATATGAAGAGTTGGGAAAGCCTGTTTATTTAATGCACAGTCCTTTTATACCAGGTGTAGGCAAACTACAGCTGCTGGGTAAATCTGAACTACAGTCTGTGTCATAAATAAAGTTTTATTGGAGCACAGCCACCCTCATTAATTTACATACTGTCTATGGCTACTTTCCAAAGTTGAGTAATTGCAGCAGAGACCATATATCCTGTAAAGTCTAAAATATTTATTATCTGACCCTTTATAGAAAAAGTTTGGCAACTGTTTTGTATTATTGGCTTGCATTAAAATTCATGAAGACTTTATAGTCACAAATAATATACACCCTTACAGAGAGTATTCATTGACATTTGAAGCATTCTTGGGTTTCGTGTTAATTCTGGCTCGAAACCCAGGAATGCTTATTAATAGCAAAGCTCTATCCCTGTTGAGGATGGGTCAAGTGTTTCTAGTCACCCAGAAAACCCATTTCCATAGTCCACTCTCTGACTCTAACTTCATAACTGTCTCCACAAGGTCATCTTAACTAAAGACCAACCAAATATCTAATGATATATTGGAGGTGCCTCTCTTTGTCTATCTTGCTATCTCTTTATCTCTCTATCTATATACATACACACACACACACACATATATATATATAGGCAAAATATGGAAAATACCCTTTGTTACAGCAAATTCATCTCTACAGATTTATGCTAAAGACATTTATCTACAGTTTTGCTATAAGGTGTTCATTCACATAACATATCAGAGAAATAATTCTAAATGCTCAAAGACGGGTAAATTCTATCACCATTATAATTATTAAAAATTATATATATATATATGTGTATATATATATTGTGCAAAATGGCAAAATAGTTTACTATGAATATGTAAAGACGGTCCCCGACTTACAATGATTTGACTTAACGATTTTTCAACATTACGACTGTGTGAAAGAACGTGCATTCAGTAGAAACTGTACTTCTAATTTTGAATTTTGCTCCTTTCCCAGGATAGCAATATGTGGTACAATACTCTCTCATGATGCTGGGCAACAGCAGTGAGGGAGTCAGCTACATGTTCAGGAGGGTAAACAAAGGGTACACTCACAACCATTCTGTACCCATACAACCATTCTGTTTTTCACTTTCAGTACAGTATTCGATAAGTTACATGAGATATTCAACAATTTATTATAAAATAGGCTTTGTGTTAGATGGCTTTGCCCCACTGTGGGTTAATGTAAGTGTTCTGAGCACGTTTAAGGTAGGCTAGGCTAAGCTATGATGTTCAGCAGTTTAGATGTAGTAAATGCATTTTGACTTAAACAATATTTTCAGCTTAGGGTGGGTTTATCTGGACGTAACCTCACTGTAAGTCAAGGAATATCTGTAGAGGATAATCACATTAAAAACTGTATTTGTATATAATGGAGTAATATTTTAAAATGTAATTGCTGTCTTTTTTCATTTTTGATAACTATATTTTAATCCCTACACCCCTTCCACAATTAAGACCAGGTTATAAGGTGGATACCTATTGCTCTAAGGAGAGAAAAGTGGAAGCATCTTACCAAAGTGATCAATCTTCCTTTAACTTTTAAAATAGAGTTTTAAAATTCAACTGCCAAATCAATAGTCCACAAACCAAAGCACATGTGGTATATAAGAACTAGAGGATTAAGGCAGAAAGTTTTTCTCTGAGTTTTCCTATGAATTGTTGGATTGGAAGATCATAAACAAGAGCCATGAGGACTTAGACCCGAGAAAATCACAGAATTGGGTGAATTATATCCTACCTATGCATGGTAGGATATAATTAAAATTACAGTGCTCTGCACTGGATGAAATCAACTGCTGCAAGTACTTTTCACACATTAAGTTGTTGAATCCTTGTGCAGTAGGTGTTGTATTAGTACTGCTATTTTATAGAGGAGGAAACTGAGGCACAGGAAGGTTAGGTGAGTTGAGCAAGGTTATACACAGCTGGTAAGTAGAGGAGCTGGTGTTTTAATTCAGGTATTCTGGCTCCAGAGAACATGCTATTCACCTCTGGGCAGTATGGCTTCTCCAAGATATAATCATATTTCTCCAGATGAAAAAGTAATACTGAGTTAGCCACTTGAGGGCTAGAGGGAGGGAAAGAATCAGAATCAAAAAGGAGACCTAGAGAGACAATATAGGTGCATATAAGCCACTGAACCCTGGTTCTGTCTCCTTCTGGGTTTGAATTATGCAATGGACTAAATATTTGTGTCTCCCCACCCCACCCAATTCCTATGTTCAAACCCTAATCCCCAATATGATGGCATTGGAGATGGGGTCTTTGGAAGGTAATTAGATCATGAGGATAGAACCGTCATTATGGGATTAGTGCTCTTACAATAGACACAAGAGAGCTTGCTACCTCTTTCTCTGTTTTCTGGCATGTGAGGACACAGCAAGAATATGGCCATCTTCAACTCAGGAGGAAGGCTCTCACCAGAACCCAACCATGCTGGTATCTTCATCTTGGACTTCCTAGATTACAGAACCGTGAGAAATAAATTTCTGTTGTTTAAGCCATCCAGTCTGTGGTAATTTTTTTATAGCAGCCCAAACTGTCTAAAGACAAACCCTAAGGGTATGGATGGTAGTGGGGCAAAGAAATCTTTATTTCTACTGGAGAAATTCTACATGGAAATCCAAGGAACAAATTTACTTATACCCGTAAGACTATGTATCTTCATTTCCCTCCATAGTCCTGGTTTTCACTTATTACTGTACTACTGTAATTATCAATAGCACACCCTTTCACTCTCAAAAGCATCCCAGCTTAGACAATAAATTATATGGTCTCCCTATTTATACATCAGTTACCACATGGAACTCAGGTAGGAGGCTGACCCACAAGGCACCCTCCTCCAACACAAGCAGAGTAGAACACAGAAATGGTGGCAGCAAATGTTCAGACAGAAAGAGGGCCTGAGAGAGCCATCACTCTGTGTCAGCCATCTATTGCTGTATAACAAACCATCCCACAACATAATGGATTAAAACAACAGTTTGTTTAGCTCTTGACTCTGTAGCCCAACAGTTTGGTCTGACATCAACTAGATTTACTCTTTCCTCTGCAATCATCTTCTAGTTATATAATTGGTTGGCAGATAATTGCAGGGCACTGTCTGTACTTAGATGTCCTCACTCACATCTCTGGCAGTGTCTGTGGCAGCTGAGTTCTCTCCATGTGGCTCCACATCCTCCAGCAGGCTAGCTTCGACTTGTTCACACAGTAGTCTCAGCAAGTCTAGCAAGAGAGAGGACATACCCCAACCACTAAGTGTATTACTATCCTCTGCTGGAGCCATATTAGCTAACATACTGATGGCCAAAGGAAGTGACATCACTGAGCCCAGAATCAGCCTAGAAGGGTGCACAAAGTTCCATGGCAGGGGTACGTTACTAGAGGGAGGGGTAGGATTTGTAACCTTTTGGAATGGAGGCGTTAAGTAGTTACCAGATACCTCACTACAGGAGGTGGGAAGGTGCAGAAAGTCATTGATGTCTCATTTGTCATGGAAATCATTTGTATCCTTGAGCAAAGGAACTGTTCAAAGTCGGACCTGAATGGGAGTTGAAGCACAGGCCAAGGTGACAACCTAGCAGCTGGATACCATACCAGGGAGCTGTGCAGGAGAAATACCATGTGCTGCCTGTGACATAAGAACATCAGCAGCAGATGCATCAGGGGCACATGCACACACTCAAATACTGTGTCTGTTGAGACCTCTCAGCTAAGGGCCAAATCTGTGTGCAAACTGGGGCAGCCCTACCATGCCATCTGTCTTAGTCCTCTTGGGCTGCTCTAACAAAATATCACAGACTAAGTGGCTAATAAACAACAGAAAAGTATTTCTCACAGTCTAGGAGGTTGGAAGCCTGAGATCAGGTTGCAGACTTCAAGTTTTCGCCTCATATAGGGGTAGGAGCTCGGAAACCCCGTGGGGTCTCTATTACAAGGGCTCTGCCCTCATGATCTAATCACCTTCCAAAGGGCCCACCTCCTAGTACCATCACATTGGGGATTAGGTTTCAACATATGAATTCTGGGGGTATACAGACATTCTGACCATAGCATCATTATATCATGGAGAGGAAGAAAAGAAAAAGAAGTTGAAACTTTAAATTAATGAGAGTGAGCTAATGCAGAAATGATTAAGTTAAATGAGAAGTGCTTCGATCATCTTAAAATGGAAAACTCAAGTTTATTTTCTTCCACTACAAATGTGAAAAGGGAGATTTGTGAATGAATCCAGTTATGAAGAAGTAAAATCATATGTCTGTATTTCTAAGTAGTGACATTACATTTTAAGCTATATATATTTTTATATACACATAAATAAGTGAAAAGTGAGCATATTCACCCAAAATGTTAAGAACAGTAATCTTAGGTAGTGAGCTTATGGATGACTTATATTTCTTTAACTTTTGTATATTCTCTAAATATCCTCAAATGAACATGTAGCAGCTTTGCAATAAGAGACAAATTTTGTTTTAGAACAGATGCATTTGTGCTTTTGCCCATTCTGTGCTTGCTGAAGCTAGTTAATCTGAAAACAATTCCACCTTGAAGCGTTAATGAGCTAATAAGTCATTTCAGGGTGAGTTACTTTTCAAAACTGCTGATATCACACCTCTAACTGCACTTGTACTCTACCTACTGATAGGGAGGACCTGGCTATTGAGGCTGTGACCTTATGTAAGAAAATATGACAAAATATGCTTGCTGTCTACACGAATTCTTCTAAACATCTAATTAATTGATATAGTTCCAATGTTAATAAGTTGGTGACTGTGCTTTGAATCCACTCATTTCTCTATATGAGGCCTCAATAGAATATGGCTTAGTCTTTCATAAAGTAGCAAGAGAGTTCAAATTTACTTCCATTCATTCTCAGAAACTTTGCCAGATGTTACTGTAGAGTTTTAAATCTATTCAACTATTTGGAATTTGAAAAAAAATATAAGCTAGGCTGTGAACTATGAATGAGAAGCTTGCAATTAGCTGTGATTATAACAGTTATACGAGTGCCCAAAAGTCCTATCATGTAAAGATTACACCTAACCATAATGTTAGAAAATCCACATAGAGTGCTGGCTGTGCAAAATACCAGTTGATGGGAATTTTAGCTTTTGGAATGATTGACTTACACACTGGTATCTGCACACGTGTGCACATGAGTGTGCACATACACACATACAATTACCACCAGCCACAGAGGAATGGAGAGAGAGAGAAGTAACCTGATGTTGAGGTTTTCCATTGCACCTGTGTTTATGCATTTTCCTCGGGTTGTCAAAAAAAATTTTCATTCACTCTGCTTCCTGTTTCTTCCTTAATTATTCTTACAAAATTATTTTTCACTCTTACAAAACTCCTCTAGTAGTTATTGGCTATTAAGTGAAAGAGGCAATTTTATGATTATCACATACAATATAAGATACAATAGATAAGATAAAATATAGTGAATAATGAATAATTAAAATCATGAAAAAGTGCTGGGTTTGAAACATCAATTAGTTAAGACATGCTACATCGTTCAGAGGTAACAAACCTGGTATATTAGTTAAAATGCTTTATGTTGCAAATAATGATAACTCAACCTGGCTGTGATGTTAATTTCATGTGTCAACTTGACTGGGCCAAGGAGTACCCAGATATTTGATTCAACATTACTCAACATTATTATGAAGGTGTTTCTGGATGTGGGTAAACATTGTCCACTCTATTTTAAGGCCTGAATAGAACAAAATGTAGAGTGAGGGAGAATTTACTCTCTTTGTCTGATGGTCTTTGAGCTAGGACATGGGCCTTCTCCTGCCTTCAGACTTGGACTCAGATTGAAATTTTTTTGTTTTTCAAATTTACTTTATTTATTGATTGATTTTTTTATTGGCGTATAGTTGCTTTACAATGTTGTGTTAGTTTCTACTGTACAGCGAAGTGGAGTTCCCTGTGCTATACAGCAGGTTCTTATTAGTTATCTATTTTATACATATTAATGTATACATGTCAATCCCAATCTCCCAATTCATCTCACACCACCCCCGCTTTCCCCTCTCGGTGTCCATACATTTGTTCTCTACATCTGTGTCTCTATTTCTGCCTTGAAAATGGGTTCATCTGTACCATTTTTCTAGATACCACATACATGTGTTAATATACATTTGTTTTTCCCTTTCTGACTTACCTCACTCTGTATGACAGACTCTAGGTCCACCCACATCCCTACAAATGACCCGATTTCGTTCCTTTTTATGGCTGAGTAATATATACCATTGGCTCTCTTGGTTCTCAGACCTCTGGATTCAGACTGGAACTTACACCCTCAGCATTACTGCTTCTCAGGTCTCTGGATTTTACTGGATCTGTAACATCCGGTTTCCTGGGTCTCCTGCTTGCAGATCTCGGGACTTCCCAGCCCTCATAATCATGTGAGTCAATTCCTTATAATGTGTGTGGCAAATGCCCTACACATGAGAGCCTTTGTAGAAGTTCAGGTTCCTAGAGGAGAAATTCCAGCACTCTACTGGAGGAAAAACAGAACAAAACAAGTTTGGACACATTGGAGTGGTCAAAAGGCACTTTGCCAGAATCACCCTCCCCCCCAAGGCGGCAGAGCATAGAGAATTAGAGAAAAAGAAGGCTGGGGGTCCCTCCTGTCAGTGAAAAGGGAGAGTGGTAAGTGAGCACCTGGCCTTCCCAGCCATGCAGGACACTGCTAAAGAAAATCATTTCTCTCTCAGATATTAAAGGAAGAGCTCCATGACTTGGGGGAGGGGAGGAGATCAGGAAGGAGGCAGTTAAGACCATCAGAGCATTAAAGGAACACAGGTCCTGCTGCAGCAAGCCCACCTATGATCTTCTGGCAAAACCTCACGAGAGAATCCCTCCAACTGGCATGCCGGCACCTCCAGTGCCCCAAAGGCTAAGCCCACACCTCTCCTCTCTGTGGCTGGCTCCTTGTGCATGCTCCCGAGGGCAGCAGCAAAAGCAACCTTAGACAGACAGTGAATACACACAGAACACTGAACAGGGTGTGTGGGGAAGGGAGAAGCCACAATTGTGAGCTGTAGTACCACCACTGGGGGAAAAAAAAGAGAGGTTTCCAATAGCGGGCCTGGTGCATTTTAAGTTTGAGAGACGGCATACTAGCTTAAAAATTCTGCCACAAGAGGGAGCAAGAAGCATGGAGCAGGTATACCCATATAAGGTCAGAGAAAGCCTCAGAATACAAGCAGGACCAACAAAGAGTATGTCACCTGAAGGCTGCTGGTAAAGATCGAAGGATGTGAAAACAGCAATGTAAAACTCCAAGGAACATGAAGAATCAAGGAAAATGACATCACCAAAAGATCATAATAATCTTCTAATAACCAAATGGAAAGATGCATAGGACAGGACAGAACATCCAATAACTGTAGGAAAATTTCAAAAGGTATCACACACATAATTGGAATACCAGAAGGAAAAGAAGTGAAAATGGAGCAGAAGGAATATTTGAAGTAGTAGTGACTGACAGTCTTCCAAAACTAGTGACAGACACCAAAGCACAGGTACAGAAAGAGCAAGAACACCAACCGGGATGAATACCCCCACCCTACCCCACAACAAATCTACACCTAGGAATATCATATTCAGTGTGAAGTAAAAAATGACAAATTAAAAACCTTCAAAGAAGCCAGATGAAAAATAAATTTACCTGTAGAATAACAACGTTAAGAACTACATCAGACTTCTCACAAGAAAAAATTCAAAGGAGAAGACAGTGGAGTGGAATATTTGAAATGTTGAAAGAAAATACGAACCTAGAGTTCTATATCCAATGGATTCATCCTTTAAAAGTGGTGAAATAAAGATTTTCTCACATGCAAACTTAAGGAATTCATTGTCTGCAGAACCCTGCAGACAATGCGAAAAGCATAAAAGAAATTCTTCAGGGAGGAGAAAAATGATATAGGTCAGATATTTGAATCTTACTGAAAGAGCTCCCCATGTCCAAAGCTGGAAAAATTTCAACAATAAATGAATAAATAAGTCTGGGTTATAATCCAAAGGATGAAATATATATTTATGAGTCCATGTTGACATAAATAAACAACTGAATAAATGGGAAAGAAGAGACAACTCTTCCAGACAGAATTCCAAATAATGAATGACGATACTCCATTCTCTAGGAGGCCAAGCAGAGCTCCCCATTTCCCAGGAATGGGCTGCAGATAGTGATTTCCTTCTAAAGAGCATAGTAAGAATGGGAAAAATATAATGGTAGATTTACAGCGGGGAAATCTGACAAGCACTAACTCAGCCAAGTGTTGAAGGTCAACATCAACAGTGATAAGTCATGTTGATAGATCATATATATCCTTGCTAGGGTGTGATGAGAATGGAACTTTACCTCTGTGGTCTTCCTTCCCCCAAACTCATATTCCCAGATGGATCAGGACAAAAATAACAGAAAAATCTTGACTGAGGGACACTCTAAAAAATATCTAACTACTCCTCCTCAAAATTGCCAAGGTCATCAAAAAACAAAGGAAGTCTGGGAAATTGTCACAGTCAAGAGAAGCCTAAAGGGACATGACAACTAATATGATAAGGACAGGACCTTGAAACAGAAAAGGAACATTAGGTAAAAACTGAAGGAATCTGACTAAAACATGGACTTTAGCTAGTAAAAATGTATGGTATTTATTGTGACAATAATACCATACTAGTGTGTTAATAAGGTGTTATGAATTTGTCAAATTAACACTTGTTAAGGAACACAGGGTGTTGGGTGGTGAGCAGTTCAACAACAGACCACAAAAGAAATTGAAATAGAGAAGCTTATTACTCACATGTCCTGGAGGAAGCACACAGCATGCCTTGAGGACCCTCGCGGGAGGTCAAGGCAGAGTGCAGACAAAGAGACACAAGACCTGGGGCACATGCCTTTACTAGGGACCATGGGTGAAGTGCTTTGGGGCTCCCAGGCTAAGGGTGGATTGGTCTGTTCAAATCGAAAGGGCCAGTTATGGTAATCCACATGGGGATCTTACCTAAGTAGATCCTTTGGGAAGGCATTGGGAGGCAGAGGAGACTGTTGACTGCAAGGGCTATTGGGTAAGTCATACCAGGAACACAGTGACTGCAGGCTGCTATCTAGGGCATGTGCTTGTATGAGGGAGTAGTGTCAGTTTAGGGTCACTTGTAGGCTGCTTGGCCAAACAAAATGGATGTCAAGGCAGAAATACCATGGAGTAACTTAGCTAAACTCTCGACATAAGTGAAACTGGGGCTGGGATGTTTGAAACTCTGTATTATCTTCATAATTTTTCTGTTAATCTAGAACTGTTCTAAAAATTAAGTTTATTTTAAAAATAGTTATCAAGAAGGAAATAAAATTGGCATCAGCAAACTGTAAATCTTCAACTATCTTAGGAAAAATTATTTGGAATTTAGAGTTCTTTATTAGCATTCAAGAGTGGGAGAATAATAAGAATATTTTGGAACAAAAAGGGTCTCAGAAAGTTTAGTACAAATGGACCTTTTTAAAATGTTTTACTTGAAGATGTCTTCCGTAACATTTAATTTAAAAAGTCCAAAATGGACAAGATTTTGGTATAAATAAACAGCGGTATGTGAAAAAACAAACATAATTGTCACCAAATAATTTTTGATGAAAACATTAAAAAAATTATTGAAATATCAGATGTTCCAGTGTGCTATGTAGATTCTGAGGTATCTGAGAGGTTTACATATTAACTACTAAGAGTTACAGTAGCAGAAAAGGAAAAGGATATATAACTCCCAATGTAATAGGAAAAATATAAAAACATAACAACAGAAATATACTAGATCAGTCAAATGAAGAGTGAGAGAGAAAGGAAATGTTTTTTTAAATCAAAAATAGAATACATATATTAAAATGGCAGGAATACTTATAAGCATTCATTAATCATAAAAATATTAATGAGTTAAATTCCATTTTAAAATATAGATATCCTTAGAATGTGTTAAGAATTCCCCAAACCAAATACACTTGCTATACAAGAGCCATACTTGAAATTAAAATACATAAAAAAGATTGAATGCAAAAGGGTAGAATAATGTATTACCAACAACAAAGATTAATCAAAAGAAAAGAGTTGAAGAAATGTTATTATCAGACAAAATAGAATTGAAAGTGAATTATTTATATAGGGCAAAGGGAAACATTTCATACTGGCAAAAATAACAGTATACCAAGGTGATATGAGAGTCATGAACTTTTATGTGTACATAGTTACAAAATACATAAAGCAAAAATTCATAGAAAGCCAGGAGAAATGGACAAAAAAAATTAAAAGATTTTAAATCCGTGTTAGAGACTACAAAGCAAATAGATAAAAATGAGTGTAACAGTCGAATAAAACATTTACAAGCTTCTGTGTGTGTATATGTGTGAGTGCATATGGTATGTGTGTATGCAGAGATGTTAAGGATTACCAGTATCAGAAAAGAATAATTAAAATAAATTCTCAAAAACGATAATAAACATTTCTTTTCAAACATACATGTAATACTCAGAAACATTAATATGTATTAGAGCATGTGGAAGACAACTTTGGTTGCTCAACCAACAAATCTAAACTCTCCCCACCTCTTCTTTCTTCCTGGTTAAATAAAACAATAGGGAGTTTTCAATTCAAAGAAGAGTGAAAGGAACTTAATAAAGTGGACTTCAATGTAGAAAATCTTTTGTATCATTTTAATATGATATGGAGAATAGAAACATAAGCCAGTAGTTTAAAAATAGTGCTTGGGTTAAGGAAAGTATTTCTTTAAGTTGGAAGATTAGTATAGACTTTTATGCTAATGGATGAACAATTAGAGAAGGAGAAATTGATGAGGCAGGCTACTTTAAGTTGGAAGATTAGTATAGACTTTTATGCTAATGGATGAACAATTAGAGAAGGAGAAATTGATGAGGCAGGCTACCAGAGACAATTGCTGAAGTCAAGTCTTTCAAAAGGCAAGACAGAAAGGGCTCCAGAGCATAAGAGGAAGTTGGGGCTTTTTATACGAATGGACACACCTCTTTTATTTTTAGCAGGGATCACTTTATAAGGTTGTATAAGATACAATTTCTATCACATGACTGTAATTGAAACACCAGTTAAATTAGCTATGCAGCAAAATTGTAAAGTTGGCAATTTCAGAAGTTGCTAAATTAGAAAGAAACATTAAAAATTTTTAGCATTTTCTTTGAATCAAGGAATTATGACAAGATTGTATTTTCCTCTATAAATTTGGTTTATTCATTTGATAATTATGAAAGGATATATTTTTATCGTATGACCTTGGGCAAGAGAGACTCTTCCAGCAAGGATTATGAGACTTTTTATTAGAGCTGAATATAAAACATCTAGTTGTGGATTAACTGAAAAATAGAGAACAGATAGTGAGCTAAAGATTTTTAAAAGGTGTTATGCCAAAGATTGTTTCTGGAAAAAAAGTAAAGATAGCTCAGATAGGGCTAAAGAGGGAAGAAACATCTCTTACAATTTAAACCTTGCAGATTTTAGAAGTATATACTTCAAGCTCTTTTCCAATAGCACTTTATCCACCTGGACAAAAAGACATTGAATGGGATCACTATTCTTTCATCTCCATGGCTGTTTTTCCTTTTTCTTTCAGATGAATGTGGGGAGGGGATGCCATGGTGGAAATGAAAGAGAATGAACAAAATATCCAGGGAGAAGAATCTGATATGCTTTGCTTGACAGTTTTCTTGGAAGATGCTACCCTTCTTGCTCTTTTTATGTCTTGTCTTCCTTCATTTTTTTCCCTATTTTAGGGCCTGGTTATAAAGACTAGAAATATATAAAATGCTAGACCTGGATGTTCTTCAAAATGTTAACTGCTGAGTTCAGCAGCTTGAGTCATCACTGAATTACTTCATTGGAGGAAAAAGAAGAAGAAGGAAAAAGAAAGCAACAAGAAAACTCCTGTTGATTGACAGACTGCCCCGGAATACAAATTTGCCTTCTGAAGTCACCAGGAGAGAAACTAATCATTCATTGTAATTAAACAATAGCTGAGTCTCCTTCAGTGGTTCTACCTTACCTAGATTTGAATTGTGAAAACTTACAGAGAGGTAGCATACTTTCAAGAATCAGCCTTAACACTGCATGCCTGGTTCAACTGAGCAAAACATTACATTGCTGGGGCTTCCTTCTGTCAAGCTTCTCCACATTGTCTTATTTTTCTCTGATGTAAAAATTCTCATTTTTTATTAAAAAATCTTTGAGTCTTTCTTCTTTGCGGTAGAATAAAGCTTAAGCAGTTGACAAGACTTACCCCTTGTATTCAGCCAGGTGATGTTAAAAATTATCCATGATCTGTAGAGTTGATTCTTCTCTTGAAGTCTTTTAGGGATGGACAACAAAGAGGAAAGTGTAGTGAAAAAAAAAAGCAGAAAAGTTTTAATACTAGAAGTGAAATTTGAATTGAATGTAAATTGAGGTGTAGAAGAAACAGCTGTCTATGGGCATGTTGACACTGCCACTGTTTGAGAGATTCTAGATATGCACCTAGAGAAACTTGGTGACAACGAACTTACTAACACAAATAAAGAAATGATTGTGACAAAAAGGGTGAAGATATCCTAGAGGAAATGTGACACCGGCAAAATCTTCGCATGAAAGGAACTCCCAGAGATATTTCACAACATTGCAAGTGCAAAGGATAAAACGTTGAAAGCTGATCCAAACTTAGAAAGGATTATGAAAATTCATCAGGGTGTAGAAAAGATGCCGGCTCCACATGGTAAATTATAAGATGATAAGAGAAGGCAAGCACTCTTAAAACTATTCTTGGTAAGTTTTTTTGTGAAGAAATAAAGCACTTTAAAATCTCAGTGTTACAAGTTACAGTGCACAAAACAAACATTTTTAAATGTTTTTTTCTTTCCCTATATATATTTAATTGACAATAAGAGAGTTTTAAAGTTCTGGAAAAATAATTTTAGGGGTCACAGAACAATTGTAATTTTTCCCATTAATTATTTAAGATCAGTGTGCATGGTATTAGTTTATATGCTCATTTTTATGGTCTGACATACTGTGCAATGTAAGGACTGCCTGGATTATTAAATAAAGCCTTCCATTTTAAAGTCTTTGTGAAGTAAAGACTATTTTATCTAGCATTTTTGAAGTAAAAGGTGTCAGAAAATGCCAGTTGTCTTTCCTTCACTTGAAGGAGATCATTTAGGACATGATGAGATGAGAATGATTCCAAAGCACCACTCTTAAAGTTCAGAGCAATAACAGTACAACACACAGTGACCAGATTTCTCATGATTTTTGTCTCAGGACCTGACTACAAAAATCAACTTCACTTTGTGGATTAAATCTAATTGGAATAAATAAGTGAAAGGTGAAGGACCTATTTTAGTGATCTGAAGGAAAGGAGACTAATTCATTATCCAAACCAGGACGTTACTGAGAGTAAAAGGGATGCTAAATTAATTAAAATTATTTAACTATTGAAATATTTCTTGGTTTTATTGTATTGGTAAATATAATAACTAATTTACTTTTTCAAGTCTTATTTTAAAATTTTCTCTAACAAAATGAAAAGTAACATATCTTTGTACATTAAAGAATAATTTTTTTTTAAACCCCTCAGATTTAGTATCTAAACATTAAAAATTAACATAAGCCAAAGAGTTTTACTTGGTACATATTCACACCTTTTTCTCAGTTTTTAGAGTATACCTGTCTCTAATTAGATGCCACCCTTCTTGATAAAGAATATAATCTGTAAATAAGTCAATATTTTCATAAAATCAACAATCTTCAAAGTTAACTTTTTGTGTAATACATTTGAAATTGCTAATACATTTAATGCAGTTATCTATGTAGATTATAATATTTTAATTGAAAAAATATACTGCAGTTGCTGAAGTCCCTGATAAATTGAGAGCATATGCTGTTAAATGGAGTTATTATAAACATTACATATTTTATTTAGATGTGTAAACATTTGATATGAAATAAGTTCACACATGCTGTCTTTTTTTCTTTATTCAGAGGAAGTTTCCTTGACAAATATGACAAATAAATTCTTCAGATAAGCTCTTTTTTTTAAATGATTCTTTACTATGTATTATCAAATTAAATTGCTGTAAAATCATAGAGCTTTCCATTTCATTCTATTCTTATATATATTATCAAACTATCCAATTGAAAAGAGAGAGAGAGAGAAAGGGAATTTCAACAACTAAACTGTAGGCCCCATTTATACTGGTAGTATATCATAGCTTTGGGGAGCAATTATGAATTATAACTACTGAAACTAATTTCAAAAGCATCCCTACTACATAGCTTTTTGATTTAGAAAGACCATTGCTTTATCTTGGCAATGTGTTCCATCAAAATTTAGATTCATATTTTTTTCAGCAAAATATAATAATAAAAATAATCTTAACATTAATGTTTAACTTTTGAACTGAATTTACAATAGCATTCATAATAATGTGAAATATTTATCCTTCAACTGAATGCACTTCCAAATCTTTATATCATATACAAAAATATCAAAACACTATGAGAATTAACTGATTTTCTTTTTTTTTTTTAATTTTAATTTTTGTTTATTTATTTATTTTTGGCTGTATTGGGTCTTCGTTTCTGTGCGAGGGCTTTCTCTAGTTGCGGCAAGTGGGGGCCACTCTTCATCGCGGTGCGCGGGCCTCTCACTATTGCGGCCTTTTTCTTGTTGCGGAGCACAGGCTCCAGACACGCACGCTCAGCAACTGTGGCTCACGGGCCTAGTCGCTCTGCGGCATGTGGGATCCTCCCAGACCAGGGCTCGAACCCGTGTCCCCTGCATTGGCAGGCAGATTCTCAACCACTGCGCCACCAGGGAAGCCCAAGAATTAACTGATTTTCTATATAAAACATGTCTCTGATAAAAATCTGTGTTTTTCCAACTCTGTATAGAATTCTTATGCTGATGGAGCCAGTCCATTAATAGTTATAGCTTTACTTATAGTATATGTACAAGACAATTTCAACTAAAAATGAAAAATTAATTTAGAAGAGTCATTTGATCTAAATGAAAATTTATGTTTGAGTGAGAAGTAAACATGCTTTTCTAAAATACAGATGATAAATTATTTTTCATCCCAGACTTCTTACATAAAATAATTACTACCTTTTGAAATAAAAACGGACAATTCTTTAGCACATTTGTGCCTTGTAGCTTTTATGTCTCTGTATTACTATAGCTGTAAGAGGAGAGGGTAAATGTCAATAAAAATTTTGTGCATGTTACATGTTCATAATGATATTTCATGATAAATGGAAATTTAGTACTTAATTTTTTTTTTATTTGTTTTTTTGGCTGCACCACAGCATGCAGGATCTTAGTTCCCAGACCAGGGATCGAACCTTTGCCCCCTGCAGTGGAAGCATGGAGTCTTAACCACTGGACCGCCAGGGAAGTTCCATGTACTTAATTCTTTTTTGACTTGTACTTTTGTTTTTTTAGAACTCATTGCTCATTAGAGCTCATTGCATTTCACTGCAAAATGAAAACATGGGACTAAAAAGGAACAAGGATAGTTTTAGACTTACACCATCTAATAAGAGAAAAGAAAATTTTAACAAGAGGTTCGAAATATTCTCTGTAAACTGTACAAAAGAACTGTTTCATTTGCTGCATATATTTCATGCACTACTAATTTACTACCTTTCATTCTAACCAGTGGTAGTCTGAGCAGCTTCAGGTGTTAGAGTTCAGTACTTGAATGGGTCATGGAAGGAGAGCTGGTTTATCACTGGTTTCTTTCAAAAATAATATACTATATCTGATGCGGTTTACAAAAAAATATGGAGTTAAAATTGTGATGGGGTTTATAAAGGAGAAGAACAAGTGTTAGGAGAGAGACTAAGAGGGGAAATAATTTAGAATAAAGATCAGAGAGTTCTAGGAGGAAGCGTGATTAAAAAACATAAAATATTCCCAATATTGGAAAAGGTTGAATTGAAATTTTTAAAACTGCAAGTAACAGTGAAAGATATTTTTATGAAAAATGTTACATTACAATGAAGATCTGCATGAGTCTCTATACTTCATAGAGTACAACTTCAAAAGAAATTTTTAAATTGTAGGAATTGCAATGAAGTGTCGGAGACATTGAAAGACTTGAAATTACCTCTCAGACCATAAAAATCAAGTTGACAAAAACATGTTGACATACAGAATTAGGAGAATGGTAATGAAATCTAAAATAGACATAAGTTATGAATAAGTCATTGAATGTTTTAATAATAATTTTTAATGACGGTTTAGTGTTCATGATATAAGTGAAACAAGCACAATCCAAAATCATGCATGCAGTATCAACTTAATGATGCAAGTATATATATGGATCTATATCAAATAAATATAAAACATTTTAAAGAAACCAGCATCAAATTACCATGGCAATTTTCTTCGGTTGGAGTTTGGGTGATTTTTTATTTTCTTCTCTTTTTCATATTTACTGCAATATAATAAATGACATTCATGATCAGATCAAACACTAGTTATTATTTTTTAATAGGAAAGATCACAACTGTTGGCTCTTTTAATAAAGCATGGGCATCAGAAAAAATTTACTAAATTTCTGTTTACCTATGTGGTAGATTGATTGTAAAAATGGACCCAATTTTCCATACTTGTCTTTAGCAACATCCTTCACAATCTGTCCTAGAAGCTCTTTTCATCATACATAGTGTCTCCTCACATTAAATCTGGGCTGAGCTTTGACTAATTTTAGCAAACAAGTGACTAGACATTATTTCCAAGCCTGGGATTCCAAAAGCCTTAAATGATTGTGTTTTGTTTTCTTTTCTTTTCCCTTGGACCTTGGCTTTGCCATGAGAATGGGCTGGCACATTGGAGGGATGTGAGAGGCACATGGAGAAGAGTGACCCACAATTAGCCACCTCCACAGATTTGAGAGAATCCAGTCAAGATCAGCAGAGCCTCCAAACAGACCCACAGCTCACTCCAGACTTATTAGCACAGTCAAGATCAGAGGAGCCACCCAACCTATTCATAGCGTTGTGAGCAAGAATAAACACTTACGGTTTTAAGACAGTGAGTTTGGGGGTAGCTTACTACAAAATTTGATTGTGGCAACAGATAGCTGAGACAGAATTGATACTTGACAGAGGGCACTGTCATACGAGAAACTTGTCATACGAGAAACTTGTGGCATCAGCTATGTGATTGGTTGTAGGTGGCCGTTGGAAAATGATAAGCAGACTGTTAACAAGGACTGGGGGCATGGTAGGAAACTGTAACTGGAGTCTGGAAAAAATGATGATCCACGTAATGTCATTGCAAAATAACTGACAAAACTGTTGCTTGCAGTAACTTGGAAGATGGAAAATATATCTAATGAACTTTTGGATTTGCCTAAGGAGATCTCCAGGCAGAATGTTGAGAGCGTCAGCTGGATTTTCTTAATTGTGTGTGGTACAGCAAGAAAGTGATGAACTAAAAAAAAGCTGGCCCTTCCTAAGCAGAATTTAGAGGCAACATGAGAGGGCCAAACTTATAGGCTACAAAATAAAACATTTTCTCATCTCTAGTCTTTCTAGTCAGGAAAAGATTATCAAAGTAAACTATAGCCTAGGGACATAGATCAAATCATCAGTGTGTCTTAAGATGTGTTGTTAAGACTTCTGAAAGAGTTAAGGAAGTGCTTAGTCCTCTCAGGTAGGCAGAAGGCTGCTAGGAACAAAGGGTGGCTCCCGCAATTGTCTGATATGACCCAAATGAGTGTGATTAAAAATAATTTGTTGAGTGGAGTGGATGTAAATCAAATTATTTGAAAGTTCACGAAAATTTTTTTAAGGAGTTGTACAGGCAAAAGTGGCCTCATCATCCTGGCCTCAAAGGTACTGAGATTGTTCAAAATGCAAAATGGCTTCTGGGTTCTCATCCTTTTAAGAAGAGAAAACCAGTTGAAACCGATATTCAGAGGGTGTAAATTCCCCTGATCTCTTCAGAAGGGGTAAGGAGAGAGATGGGAAAGGAAGAAGGTTCCTAAAAGTGGAGTTGTGGAGAACAGTCTGTCCTCGGGAGCAGAATGGAGGGCAAATCTGGGAACATTCTTTTCTCCCAGTGTCAGGGAACCTGGCAACATTTACCCAGTTGGATTTCAAAATTTTTAAGGTCCAGAGTTCTACATGCCTCCCATCCTTGCCTTTCTGAATGAGAGTGCTGTTTAATGCAATTTTCCTGTCCTTGTCATTATTGCAATTTTCCTGTCCTATCACATGCAGGGTGGGATTAGTAAAGTACAAATACCTTGTTTTTTTGGTTCATAAGTCTTTGAATCAAAATGTGACGCATCTGAAGAGCCTTATCTAGACTTCATGTAGATCACAAGATGCTGGACTTTGAAGACGATACAATAATTGGAAGGGAATTTGGGCACCTTGGGAGGGGGTGAGTGTAATTTGTAATTTGTGAGTGGTAATTTATGGAGCTAAAGCCAGAGAGAGGAATGGTAGTAGATCGATTGCAACCATTGCCCCCAATTCTTCACCCCTCACTGAAACCACACCCTTTTCAATGTCGCTTCAAGCTCCTCGTCCAGAGGTGGAGTCAATTTCACCATTGCTTGAATGTTGGTAGGCCTTGTAACTTTGTGTTGCAAATAAAATACAGCATAAATAATTGCTGTATTATTTATGCTGTATTTTATAATTTATTTATGATGTGTTTATGATTGTGAGTCACCTCTTGAACTGGCCTCAGAGAGGCCTAGCTCACTTCTACTTTCTTTCTCTCTCTCAGACCTCAGCACTATGAGAATGTCCTGGGCTAGTTTGCTGGATGGATATGACAAATACATAAAAAACAGCTAGACCAGCCAGAATCCAGAAGCCGCCAAACATTTGATCAGCCAAAATAAGAGGAATGACCTGCCCAAGATACAGCAGATAGTAGGTCTTGAGTGAGTCTGGCAGAGATTAGAACTGTTCAGTGGATCCACTGATCTATGAGTAGATCTTAGCGTTTTAAGGCTCTGATTTATGGAGTGGTTTGAGACACAACATTAACATAACAATAGATAACTGATAATTGATGTAACCTGCCATAGTAAGTGTGACTGCACTTAAATCAAGCATTGTAAATTTCAAGTTATTGATCATTAATGGAGGGGTTGGAAATTAAATAAATTAGTCTTTTTTAAAAGAAGGAATTACTCTCCTCTGGTTAGAAAAAGACAATTAATGTGATTCCCATTGTTCTTGTGTAGATGCAGGTGACACTGTATTCTTGTTTCTATTCTGAATTCTGTCAAGTCGCTTAGAAGTGAAAAGAATGTAGGAGAGGTGGACACCCCTGGGGAATTGCTTTGGTAGCCAAGCAAGGAAGACACTGAGGTAGCAGACAGCTGCCACCGTGATAGAGGCTTTAGGGACTTAATACCAGACTCTGAAAATCTTTTTACAAGACCATGAGTTGTTGACAGGTGAAAGTAGTATTTTCACTCTTTGTGTCTCTTAATAGAAAAGAATAGAAGAATTAACAGTTATAATAGTTAAGTCAATTTTCCCCAAAAGGAATATTCATAGACTTTATACAAAAAAGGTTCTATGTTCAGGAAAGTTTTAAAAACATTGGGTCAAACAAAGTGAAATACATTTTTTTTTTAACTGCAGGACTTCCCTGACTCTTACTATACCATTTGTATTGTGAATCCCCCAAAGGAACATACAGCATTCAATATTCTCCAAGTTTATTTGAACATGGGACTCTTTTTTTTTTCACAGAATATTTTGCAGGATTATATTTTCACCAAGTACACTTTGGGGAATGCTGAGTTCATGGTTTACCTCCTTTTTTAAGTTTTAAAGTATGTTCTATGAAGATAACCTTTCCACCAGTGTATGTTTTAATGTTCATACTCATTTGATAACAAAAACCTAAAAAGCATAAAGTGAAAAATCATGGCATAAATTTTATTGGTTCTAAGGTTCTATAATACACCACGTCTTTTAATACTTGTCAAATTGTAGGTCAAATATAACAGTAGTCACTTTTTTTTTTTGTTTGCATTGGATTTTAGTTGTGGCGCACAGGCTTTCTCGAGTTGTGGCGTGCAGGTTTCTCTCTAGTAGTGGCACACAGGCTTCTCTCTATTTGTGGCATGCATGTTTTCTCTTCTTTAGTTGTGGTGTGCAGGCTCCAGGGCACGTGGGCTCTGTAGTTTGTGGCACGCAGGCTCTCTAGTTGAGGCGCAGGAGCTCAGTTGTTGTGGCGTGTGGGCTTAGTTGCCCCGCGGCAAGTGGGATCCTAGTTCCCTGACAGGGATTGAACCCACATCCCCTGCATTGTAAGGCGGATTCTTTACCACTGGACCACCAGGGAAGTCCCAGTAATAACTTTTATAAACATTCACATGTCGAAAAACTTACCACATGTCAGGCACCGTGTGAGTTGCTTTACATATGCCATACGATCATTATCAGAAAAACACTATGAGTCCAGCAGAGTTATACTATGTTTAAAAATGATGAAATTGAAGCTTATAGAAGTACGGCTGTGTTTCAAATTAACTTATTTAAAAGAGATAAAACTGAGATTCATGCAGTCCTATCTAATGCCAACACCTACTCACTTAGTGACTGGACCCCAATAACCAGTAGGCATACTGTTGGGGTTTAGAGGAGCACAACTCTGCCTAGAAAACCGCACTTGCTGTTGGAGAACTCTCAGGGAACAAATGCATCTTAGAGTAAGTTGATGAATGGAATAGTGAAGCTGATGAAGAAAAGGATCTCTGAAGACAGTTTGGAAACTCAGCAGAGTTTAGTCTAGACTGAGCATGGACTCTGCGATTAAAGAGTTAATGTTTAATGTGGAAAGATATCAGATGCTTTGATTCCACTGGAATGTGTTATTTTGCCCAAACTCAAAGTTTATCATTTCTTTCCTTGTATTTTTTTTTTTTTTTTACTATGAGAATTGGAATTTTGGTATGAATTCTAAAAACATACTAAGGTTAACTATGTGATGAGTACATAATCAGATTATCATTATCTTGAGTAAACTTTGGGCGCAGAAGCAAACATCATTTGTAAGGAAAGAAAATAGATGTATGCATAAAATATTTTGGCAGATGTGAGCACTATTTGAGGTGACCCATAATACACAACCAGCTAGTAACTTTTTTTAACGACGTTGTAGACATAATTATGACATACAATAAACCACATGTATTTATACTGTGCAATCTGATAACTTCTGACCGGAGTATACATCCACAAAACCATAATCAAAATAAAGATAACAAGCATATCCATCACCTCAAAAATTTCCTTATGTTCTTTTATAATTCCTCTCTGCCACCTCTCCTCATCCCCCAAGTACTGGGGCAACCACTAATCGACTGCCACAGTAGATTAGCTTGAATGTTTTAGAATGTTATATAAATAGAATCATAGAGTAGGTGCCCTTTCTTTGTCTGCCTTCTTCATTCAGCATAATTATTTTGAAATTCAACCATACTGTTTATATGACTTTTTATTGCTGAGTAGTATTCCATTGTAAACTCATCAGAGTTTATCCATTCACTTATCAATGGACAGTTGGGTTGTTTTCAGTTTTTGGCTATTACAAACAGACTGTGATGAATATTCATGTACAAGTCTTTTGTGGACATATGCTTTCTTTTATCTAGGGTAAACTTAGAATTGTAATGGGAGGATTATATGGTAGGTCATGTTTAACTCTTTGATAAACTGTGAACTGTTTTCCAAAGTGGTTTTATGTTTTTTACATTCCCATCAGCAGTGTTTGAGAGTCCTCCTTTCTCCACATCCTTGCCAATGCTTGGTATGGTGTAGCTTTTTAATCTTAGATATTCTAGTAGGTCTCTAGCATAATTTTGTTGTGGTTTTAATTTGCATTTTGATGAATGATGTCGGGCATCTTTTCATGTGCTTATTTGCCATCGATGTATCTTTTTTGATGGACTGACTATTCAAATGTTTGTCCATTGTCTTTACTGGGTTATATGTTTTCTTATTAACTTTGAGAGTTTGTTATATATTCAGAATATCTGGTTTACTTGATTTTTTTTATAATGAAATGGGGCTTTTGTTTAATGTTTAATTTTGATTCATATGCATGGTCTTACTACTCAGAGAGATAAGGCAGGTCCTAGAGCTCTGGCTTGCTTCATTTCTCCTTCCTAGTTACCAAAGTGTTCCTCAGGTCCTCAGTATCTGGGTCTGGGGCATGTTGAGAATCGGTAGGAATTCCCTCAGAAACTTAAGATTACAGTGGAGATGCCTAAGATTCAGCTTCAGACCTAGCCTTTAGTTTTTGCCTTGAAATGGTCAAGGCAAACAGTATTTCTAAGAATTAAAAAGTGTTTAAATTACAAGATAAGAACCTAAAAGTAATGGTGCTTGGTCCAAAGTAATCATCTTTAGGTATCCTTAAAAGTTGTTGTAGGCTCATTTGTTAAATAAAAATGTATTTATCTTTTACATATGTCAGACACTTTGATATCTGCTGGGAAAAAAAACATAAAAAATCATTGCTAGGAATTTGAAAGTAAAACTATCAGATACTTCACTCTAAAAAAGGAAGTATTTTATTTCAGAGCATCCTAACTATAAAGAATGTGCACTCTCTATATAAATAAATCAGAATTGATCATTACAATTTAAAATAAGAATATTAAGAAATAGATCTTTAAACACATAACACAATTGGTTTCTACTCTTTGTAAGACCATATAATCTTTTCTGTGGTTCATACATTTTGTTTTTTCAGTGGAAAACAAAGAGTAGCTTATGGCCACCTTTCCTGCCTCTATAAGTTATTGCTTCTGTTTTTGCCCTGATGTTTTTCTTACTTTCTACACTCAGACTCTTTTCTCTCCAACTTATGGTTGTGGTATTGTTGGTGGTGTGTGTGTCTTTGTGTGTGCATGTGTCTATGAGGTGGTGGGGGGATTAATAACAATTCTCATGTTGTTTTTACTTCCTACTCAATCCCTGGTATTGCTTGTTGGGTGTGGGGCTGGAATTAGTACATATGCAGCACTATGCCATGACTTTCTGTTTCTTTCCTCGGCTAACAGTTTCTATGGTTTATGGCATGAGGTTGAATGGTTGTATGGTTATTAATGTTGAATTATGGGTTTTTTTTCCCTCTACTCTTCTGTTGTTCTTACTCACTTTTTAACAGTTGGAGAAGGGAAATTATTTGTTTTGGCTTTACTTTTCCATCTTTACCCCCAAAACTGAGCTTGCTTATGAAATAGCCATTACATTTTTTAACAGTTTACACCTTGACTTGAATGTAATAAAACACAGGTTTTGCAAAACAGAGTTATTCTTTTGATTTCTGTATGTAAGGAATCCTCCAAGGAGCGTGGGCTTCAGGGGAGGGCAAAAGAAAAAAATAACTAAATTTCTTTTCACCATATTGTGACATTGAAGCTCAAACACCACGTATTTAATCAATCAATCAGTCAAGCAGAATCATGCTGCCAAAATTGAATTAGATTACATAAAAATCTATATATAAGACCTGGTAATTGTTTAAAATGAATTTTCTTTTTACTTAAATTTTTATTCAAGTAATGTATAATCATATTAAAAAGTCATCAGGGGAGAGGATCTTTACCCAAATCAATGAAATAGATGAGAATGAATTCTGGGGGCTGTTCCTTTGTATTCTCTCTCTTCATGGAGCTACATCATTCGAGGGTTATCTCTGCTTTTGAAATCTGATGTACCTCGGCTTAGAATTCCCTGTTGTTTTGGGTGCCAATTCACTCAATGCCACCATCAAAAATAAATTAACTCAACCAGAGTTCTTCTAAGAAAGAAATGATAACAGAAAGAGAAGTGGAAATGAACTTTTGCAGAATTTATATTTCAAATGCCTATGAAATGAAATACTCATTTTTAAGTGCTCTGAAAAATGCATTTTTGTATAGGTCTGTTCATGAATGAGTTTCTGGTTACATTTTATATTTAAAATAATTTCCAGATATTATGCCATTTTTAAAAAGTATTTGTGGTTGGAATAAGAAGATATTTCAGTTATGTTTTCAGCTTTTTTTTTTGTTTGGCCCTAAATAATTATGTGACCCTCCAGAATTTAATGCTTTAGAAAGAAATTCTTTCCATTAACACTTTCATAATTAGATGTACACTTATTCCATTTTTTTTTTTTTTTCCCAGGAAAACATTTCACCTTCCTGGGCATAGAATTGGATTTGTCCTTTCAATTAGATAATTACTGAGTAAATATTTATTGAGTATTATTTGCACAGCATTGTGTTGGCCATTTTAGAAAGAGTTTACAATCTAGTTGAGCAAACAACGTGATGTTTATAAACAGATTTTGCTGCATTGTTAGTGCAAAATTTCAGAGAAGGGAGATATCCCCATGGTTTTCAACAGTCTGGGAAGTTCTTATAGAAGGGGTAGGGCTAAGTACAGGAATTTAAAGAATGAAATGTATTTAGGTTGGACAAATGGAAGTGACCATTCTAAGTTGGCAGAAGGGAAAAAGAGGGTGGTGATGAGAAAGCAGTCAAAGGTACTGACATAAAGCAAGACACGTTAATTGTTTTGACTAGAAAAGAGGAACCTCTGAGGTGAATACAAGAAATACTATTTTGTGTGTGGTCGATTGAGTTTACAGTTAATTTCAGCTGCAGAGTTTCAGCTTGAGGCAATAGGAGGTAGACAATAAATAAATTAGTGAAGTGAAATTATGAAAGGCTGAAATACTCTTCAAATAAATTGGATGGATTTTAGAAGGTAAAGAGTGGATTCAAGAAAGCCAGCTGAGATTATGGTTTAAATATGCCATCCCGACAGAAGAAAGTCTTTCATTAGAGCGATAGTAAGACTAATTGAAAAATTTAGGATCTGATGGTCCTTAGATGAATCATGTTATGATTGGGGCAATTCTAATCACGCACACATAAACAATGGTGAAAAACAGGAAGAACAAGGTGACTTTTCCTCAGTATTTGGAAAACAAATATCCTTGATAGCAACGAGAGTCTTGGGAATTATGAATATTTAGGAGTTGCCTAAATAGCATTTATTATGGGACAGATACTCTGCTAAATCCTTTACATTTCAGTATCTAAATTAAAAACCGAGGTGGTACGTGGTGTTCTGCTGTCAATCAAACACGGATATGCTTACCAATCCTGTTGAGTCAGACCCCAACAAGGGTCCTTCCGCCCGGTGTCGCTCACGCCAAGAGAACGAAACAGTTTGGTTCAGAAGCGAAGGAAAGCTTTATTCTTCGATCCGAGAATGGAGAGGTGCGAGCTCCTGCTCTGGAGTCCACGCTCTTCCGCCAGGAGGTGGGCGGGGCTGCTTTCTAGGGCTTCCTCGGAAGGGGAGGGGCAGAGTTCTCATCAGGCATGTGCAGCTGTGCTGCTCAGGCTCCGGAGCGCAGGGCCAGGCGCAGCGTCTCTGCCTGCCGCCGCCATTTTGAGTTGCGTGTGGTGGGCAGCGCTTCTGCACACCGTCCGGAGCTGAGGCGTCGCCGCAGCCGTTTCGCACTGGGAACTCTGGTCTGAGGTGCCTGGGCCAAGGTCTCTGCACACGACACCCTATGAGCACGTGAGACTAAGCACAAAGGAAGAGAAAAAGGTTAGACTTTATTTTATTACGCACATTCTATTTTCATTTCCTGGGAATTGTTAATGGGCTTTGCCGGTGACACTGGTACGTAATGTTCATTTTTTGTTTAAGTTTGTTTTGTTAATTGTGTTGAGACAATTAAGTAAATTGTCTCAACACCATTTATTATCCATAGTCTTTGATTTAAAATATTGTTCCTAAAATATACTAATGTTTTACACCCAGGTTAGTTTATGGACCTTTCATCTCATGCCTATGATTTATCTTTCTGTTCTGTTTGTGTATTTACTTACTATTTTAAATGTATTAAAATTTGTTTTTATTATTTCTAAGTCATAATTAGAAAATCTACTGACTTTTGGAGATATTATACTGTCTCTAGTCTGCTTATAAAACTCTTAGTAATTATGATAATTTCTATTATTTTCTTGGGTTTTCAAAGCAGCATATTATATCCTCTACGAATAATGATAAATTAATACCCTCCTTTCCAAAATGTAAACTTTATTCATTTTTGTCTCACTAGCTTGGCTAGAACTTACAAAACTGTATTGAATAGTAAAAGTATTAGTAGGCATTCTTTTAAATGAGAATATGTTTTAAAAGTAAACATGCTGTTGGTTATTGATCTAAGATATGCATAGTAATCTGTATATTTTTAATAATAAATTCTGAGATGTTAGAATGTTTTTTATTTTAAAAAGTTATTTACTTTTACTACATAACTTTGACAGTGTAAAAAGATGATTATGTTTTTCTTTTCTTACCTGCTGAGATGGTTAATAACAGTAAGTATGTTATATTTGAAACAACCTTGAAATGAAGTCAACTTAGTCATGGTGTTTTATTATTTTAATGTATTAGTTGGATGGACTGGCTAGGAATGAAGTTTTCTGTCACTGAGTTTCCTTTTCAGATGATGGTATAAAAAGTCACACTAGTGAAATGAATTGCAAAGCTTACACTCTTCTTATACTTTCTGGAACTCTGGAAATACCATTCTTGAAGATTTTGAAAGACGGCATTGATAAAAGTTTTTGTGTCTAGTAACATTTTGGGGGCAAACTCATTGGTCAAAAATTTCCTAATGGCTTTCGAAGTTTAGTTTTCTTATTGAGTTACTCTTTGGTTTATATTTTCTCAGGAAATATCCATTTCATGTTAATTTTTAAAAATATTAGTGTGGCATTCTTTCTGTCTGAAGACAGAAAATTTAGTTTAGTTTCTTGTGTATTTATATTGTCTTTATTAGATTTTCCAAAGGGTACTCTATTTTATTGGTCTCTTCTATAATTGTATTTTTAACTGTTTTCTAATTCATTACTTCTACTTTTAATTAACGCTATTCTTGGAATTATTTTGATTTTCTTATTCTAACTTCTTGAGTTAAAAGTTCAGCTCAATTATTATTTTCTTTCTAGTCTAATAACTACAACATCGACAAATATAACTATTTAAGTATGGTTTTGTCTGCATTCCATATGTTTTAATATATTCTTAATTTTTAGAGTCCAGAACTGCAACTTTGATTTCCTCTTTAAAATTTAGATAGTACATTTGAAGTACTAAGTGATTTGATTTTTAAATTGTGTAATTTGCTATTTAATTCTGATACTATTTAATTGTGAGCAGAGGGTGTAGTTTATGTGATTAGGAGTTTCCATTTTGAAAAAAATAAAACATTCATTCATGTAAACATTCACCTACAAGCATGTAGATGGGAAAAATAACCAATGATTCCCATGCTTTATTGAACATTAGAATAACCTAGAAGGCTTGTTAAAACACAGTTTTCTCTCCCCACCCCTAGGGTTTCTGACTCAGTGAGTCTGGAGTGAGTCTCAATTTTCATTTCTAAAAAGTCACCAGGTGTTGCTGATGTCCCCAGTGTGGGGACCACACTCTAAGAATCAAAACTATAAAGAACTTTAATTTTAATCAGAGGATATTGTACTTAATAAAACTGGGAATTATAGTTATTGGAGATCTTTAGATGGAGGAAATGATTTGATGAAAGCAATTTTTTAGCAAAATTTATTTGACAAGAAGTTAAAGAACAGTTTGTATCGTATTGATAGAAACTATGTTTGGAATAACCAGCTATAGAAACTACTCACAGATGTGAACTTTTCAAGGTGTAGGCTAAGGTGGTCGTGGGGAGAGTAGGAAAAATGTGAAAGAAGTAGAAATTAAAAAGAACACATCAGAACGTTATGTCATTGGATGTTGTTGGACTATAATGAGACAATTTAAGGTAGTGAAAAAGGGGATCTTGGTCAGGGACTAAGGTGAGGAGAAGGAGACACATAGGGCACACAATTTAAGGAAGCACTTGCTGGTCTCACTCACATCTTTCTACTAGACCTGTGTTTTATCAGGATGAAGGCAGTGACTACTTCTGAGGTTACTGCAGGGTATGGGAAAGTGGAATTTCTATTGCTCTTGTAATTATGAAAGTATTCTGCACATGTCAATTCTGGTAAAATTGAGATCCAAAGACTAACTTTCCAGAATTTTCTCTTTAAACTCCTCAAGTAATGGCTGGATTTCTTTCATCAAATAGAAGAGTTTGGGAGGATGTGGGATTTTTAGTTGAATTGTATCCACCCATCAATGAGGAACTGACAGAACTGTCGTAAATGCAGATGGTGAGTGGTTTATTAGGTGATGAGAGCCTGTTATCCAAAGGTCCATGTCTAGTTGATCTCAGTGGAAGCAAACACTGGGTAAGTGCAGCAAGTGAACATATACAGAGGCAGGCAGGAGGAAGGTAGTTTTTAAAAAGTCAAGCAGCTTGTGGGAAGACTTCAAGCATTACTGTGTCTCAGAGACAAAACGGGAAGGTGGCCCATGGGAAGGGGTCTGGAAGGAACAGAGCAGTGCTGGCTGTTCTAGGATAGGATGAAAATACTAGGCCTCTTAACCAGAGCTAAGGGAAAAGCCTAAATATCCAAATGTACCATAAGGTCTGCTTTAGGATATTGGAAGAAACTAAGTATTATAAGATAACTGACACATAAACTTTACCACTGCCTTGAGCACAAACTTAACCACTTTTCACAAAAGACCAAAGGGAGGGGCAGTAGCTGAGACAGAAAAGCTGTTTTCTGAGTGCTACTTAGTAAATCATTCCTTCAAACATAATAATAAAGGAAAGCTATATCACTGAAAAGAAAGTAAAAGTTGTTATCAGAGGACATGCCTGCCATGTGTTTTATGTGTGTGGATTAAATTCTTTCTTGCATACTACCATTTGTGTTGACATTATCCCTTAGAAATCTTTCACTTCTGAAAAATACACATTTGGTAAGAAAAACTGAGTCAGTGATTTGTATGTATATAAATCACTTCATTCTTTCTTTTGGAGACAATTTTGGTCTGAAAGCCTCCATTGGAAAAAATAAATAAAAAATAAATGAAAATAAAAAGGGAAAGGAGAAAAGTTAGAAAACATAGCCCAAATGACAGTAAATGTTAATGGTCTGATCACACACCCAAAAATCCTCCTTCAAACTGAAGTGTGTATTAAATAGTAATGGATAGATATACTTCTCTGTGAGATCTGATTTGTCTAGCAAATCCTTACTGACATATACTCTCATTTACTACTATATAGCCTTTTGAAAATGCCATTCCAGCAGAGCATAAAAAAGGTTATTTAGATTAAGTATAGTTACAAGATAAGCAGTATACTGAGTTCATTGGACTTCATGCACCCTCATTTAATTTCCACCGCTCCATTACTCTGAATCAAACTGTCCCTGAAAGAACAAGAGGAAGGAAAAGGGCATTAAAAAACACAAATCACAAAGTAGAGAACATTCTTCTTAAAAACGAAATGGTCTCCATGTGTTACCATTTAATACCATGGAAATACTTTCTTGACTTTTATAGCATGCAAAGAAATTGCACCAATCTATTAAAGAATGCAATAAAAGAAGTCTTTGAGGTGGGTTAACATTTGCCAGGTCTCTATCATTCTAGATGGGCTTGGAAAACATTGTAAAATATTATAAATGGTATCCATTTGCATCTGTGTGCAGCTCATGGCATAATGAATGCACGACCACTTAGCCGTTTATTGAATACAGGCAGAAATACGATGAGACCTTTGGTAATATGTTTTAAAACGAGGCCCAAAGCCAGGCTTTAAAGAAAGACAGAGTGCCAAAACAGTTTATCTTCTTATTTTTCCTTTTAACTTTAGTGCCACTAAGTGCCAATATGAGGCTTTTTGGACTTCATTTGAAATTCAAGTAATTAATATAACCGGAGAAAATAATTTTTAGGGGGTAAGGTATTGTGATAAAGTATAAACAAGGAAGGCCTGAAGTTTAGAGGACAGAAAATGACAGTGCTAATAATAAAAGTTATACTGGGTGGTGTATGTAATTGTTAAGACCTTTCACATGTTCAGTTTGCATTTGACAGTGGCTGAACTTTATTAGCCTCTAATGGCCTTCATTAAATTATATTTGCTATCTAAGAGGCTATGCATCGAATGGGGATCATGAGGACGGTCTCCTTTATCAGCATATATACCTCAACTAAAGAGGTATGACCGTCAGCATCTTGTTTTAGGGTGTAGAGTGCTTTCTATCTTATTTCAGACAGTGGAGAGATGGCAATTTTTATAGATTTTCTCTCAATGGGCTCCTCCCCAGTAACTTTTAAACATTCTCTATCTTAAAAAAATTCCCTCATTGACTCTTCATCTTCCAGCAATTATTTACTGCCGTAGTTGCTTTCGTTCTTTGTATCATCCTCCTCACAAATAGGAAAGCATTATCTGCACCTTCCCACCTCTCTCTCCCCAACCCACTATAATATGGTTCTTCACTGACTCTGCTCAGCTCACACCAAGGTCACTAGCAACTGCCATGCAGATGAAGTAAATTTAAACTTTAAGTCATTATCTAATGCATCTTCCTGTTATCAGTCCTTACTAGACCACCATATTTTGTAAAGGAAAAGAAAAACCCCAACCTTTTTTTTTTTCATTATTTTTGCACATTGCCCATAAATGTGTAGGCTCCCCCAGGTTCTTTCCTAAACCTGATTCTCTTGTGAATCTGTGACTTCTTTCTAGGAAACTCATTCCCTCTTGACACGACAGTGTGTACCTACAGCCAGACTATAAATTCATGAGAACAGGACCCTTGGCTGTATCTACATGACACCAAACAGTTCCTGGCACATAGTAGGCTGTCAGTAAACATCGATTTCCTGGCTAGCTGACACATCTTCCTTCTGTTCACTAAGCCCATATAGCAAACTGCCTAGAGGACATTTTCAGTTGGAGGTCTCTCTGTCACCTGGAACTCAGAATTTCCTAAAATAAATTTGTCGTCTCCGTGAACTACTCCCAACTCCCACCCCCATGTTCGCTTTTCAGGTGTTGGGAGACAGAACCTGCATCTTCAGTGTGCTTCCTAATTTACATCATGGTGCCATTAGCCATCTAGTTACCCAAATGAGCGCCCTGGGAGTCCTTAACTTCTTTCTTTCCCTCATTTATTTCCCAGTGAGCCACAATGTCCTGTCTTTCTAATCCTTCCCTTCTCTCCATCCTCATCACCACCATCTCAAGTATCAAGAAACAATTATTGTTATAGACTTCAACTCCTTCAGCAGCCTGCCAGCTGCTTTCCCAATCTTCAGTCTTAATCCAAGATTTTTTTTCTTACCAGGTAAATTTCTTTTCTAAAATGTAAGCCAACCCCATTAGTGAAATCCTTACACTTTCTTTTTACTGTCCTTAGAGGAAAAAAAAAATGCCTAATTTTTTAGCATAGATTAAAAGGTCCTAATTTACACCTCTCCAACCTTAACACCTATCAGTCCCCATTGCAATAATAAACCCCAGTCAGAATAAAATTTTATTCCAGTCTCATATCTAGTTTGGAACATACATGCACTATTTCCATCTATTGGAATATTCTTTATTATTGTTTTGATTTCAGTTAAACTTCACTTGGACCAGGAGGCAAACCCTGTTCCACATGCCCCACTGCTCACATTCTCTATGCTATATATGCCTATTCTTCAGTCCTACCGCATGATGTGCGTTTCTTTTAAGACAGTAATGCTATAAGGGAAATATAGTAAAAACAGGTATTGTAATTTCTTCTTATCTTTCTTCTACACCATAAGTTCAGTTAGTACAGGAATCATGTATGTCTTGCTCACTGTACCTAATACAGGAATAATATATTGCACATGCTCAGTGAAGATTTAGAGTATTAGAAAATATTGAATGCCTTAGCAGTATTGGGAATCCCTGGGGTCATAATAGTGTACCCTATGGGTAATTTCAGCAGGATTTTGATTCCCTTTATAATGCTTAGTCTTTCATAAAAGGAGAAATCCTAGTTTGTTGACTAATTGTAGGAGTATGAGAATTGCTATATGTGTTAACATTAATTTTCTCCACAGTTTTTTTTGTCAAAAATGATTTCGAAATTGCCCTTGAGCCCCGTCCTGTCCAGGAAATCCTGCAGTTCTTTCAAAGGTTTTATATATTGACTGGTAATTTATCATTCAAACATTCATTAATTTGCCCAAATTATTTAGTTTTCATTTGTATTTATGACTACAACACCTCTTCCTTATGGTAATATATCCTTTTGCTTATCGTAATTCTTCCTTATTCTAATTCTAAGGAGCTCTGCCTTCTACTTTTATTTTGGTGCTTGATGAAAGAAAACATGAGTCCCCAAAACAGTAATACACAAATTTATATAGTGTTTAATATGGTCCCTCTTCACTTTCCAAAATTGAAGAATCCAGTGGTTTGTTTTGTTTTGTTATTGTTTTTTTTTTTTGAATCAGTCATCAATTTTATACACATCACTTTATACATGTCAATCCCAATCGCCCAATTCAGCACACCACCATCCCCACCCCACCGCAGTTTTCCCCCCTTGGTGTCCATATGTTTGTTCTCTGTATCTGTGTCTCAACTTCTGCCCTGCAACCCGGTTCATCTGTACCATTTTTCTAGGTTCCACATACATGCGTTAATATACGATATTTGTTTTTCTCTTTCTGACTTACTTCACTCTGTATGACAGTCTCTAGATCCATCCACGTCTCAACAAATGACTCAATTTCGTTCCTTTTTATGGCTGAGTAATATTCCATTGTATATATGTACCACAACTTCTTTATCCATTCGTCTGTCGATGGGCATTTAGGTTGCTTCCATGACCTGGCTATTGTAAATAGTGCTGCAATGAACATTTGGATGCATGTGTCTTTTTGAATTACGGTTTTCTCTGGGTATATGCCCAGTAGTGGGATTGCTGGGTCATATGGTAATTCTATTTTTAGTTTTTTAAGGAACCTCCATATTGTTCTCCATAGTGGCTGTATCAATTTACATTCCCACCAACAGTGCAAGAGGGTTCCCTTTTCTCCACACCCTCTGCAGCATTTGTTGTTTGTAGATTTTCTGATGATGCCCATTCTAACTGGTGTGAGGTGATACCTCATTGTAGTTTTGATTTGCATTTCTCTAATAATTAGTGATGTTGAGCATCTTTTCATGTGCTTCGTGGCCGTCTGTATGTCTTCTTTGGAGAAATGTCTATGCAGGTCTTCTGCCCATTTTTGGATTGGGGTGTTTGTTTCCTTAATATTGAGCTGAATGAGCTGTTTATATATTTTGGAGATTAATCCTTTGTCCGTTGATTCGTTTGCAAATATTTTCTCCCATTCTGAGGGTTGTCTTTTCGTCTTGTTTATGGTTTCCTTTGCTGTGCAAAAGCTTTTACATTTTATTAGGTCCCATTTGTTTATTTTTGTTTTTATTTCCATTACTTTAGGAGGTGGATCAAAAAAGATCTTGCTGTGATTTATGTCAAAGAGTGTTCTTCCTATGTTTTCCTCTAAGAGTTTTATAGTGTCCAGTCTTACATTTAGGTCTCTAATCCATTTTGAGTTTATTTTTGTGTATGGTGTTAGGGAGTATTCTAATGTCATACTTTTACATGTAGCTGTCCAGTTTTACCAGCACCACTTATTGAAGAGACTGTCTTTTCTCCATTGTATATCTTTGCCTCCTTTGTCATAGATTAGTTGACCATAGGTGCGTGGGTTTATCTCTGGGCTTTCTATCTTGTTCCATTGATCTATGTTTCTGTTTCTGTGCCAGTACCATATTGTCTTGATTACTGTAGCTTTGTAGTATAGTCTGAAGTCAGGGAGTCTGATTCCTCCAGCTCTGTTTTTTTCCCTCAAGACTGCTTTGGCTATTCGGGGTCTTTTGTATCTCCATACAAATTTTAAGATGATTTGTTCTAGTTCTGTAAAAAATGATGCCATTGGTAATTTTTGATAGGGATTGCATTGAATCTGTAGATTGCTTTGGGTAGTAGAGTCATTTTCACAATGTTGATTCTTCCAATCCAAGAACATGGTATATCTCTCCATCTGTTGGTATCATCTTTAATTCCTTTCATCAGTGTCTTATAGTTTTCTGCATACAGGTCTTTTGTCTCCCTAGGTAGGTTTATTCCTAGGTATTTTATTCTTTTTGTTGCAATGGTAAATGGGAGTGTTTCCATAATTTCTCTTTCAGATTTTTCATCATTAGTGTATAGGAATGCAAGAGATTTCTGTGCATTAATTTTGTATCCTGCAACTTTACCAAATTCATTAATTAGCTCTAGCAGTTTTCTGGTGGCAGTTTTAGGATTCTCTATGTATAGTATCATGTCATCTGCAAACAGTGACAGTTTTACTTCTTCTTTTCCAATTTGTATTTCTTTTATTTCTTTTTCTTCTCTGATTGCCGTGGCTAGGACTTCCAGAACTATGTTGAATAATAGTGGTGAGAGTGGACATCCTTGTCTCGTTCCTGATCTTAGAGGAAATGCTTTCAGTTTTTCACCGTTGAGAATGATGTTTGCTGTGGCTTTGTCATATATGACCTTTATTATGTTGAGGTAGGTTCCCTCTATGCCCACTTTCTGGAGAGTTTTTATCATAAATGGGTGTTGAATTTTGTCAAAAGCTTTTTCTGCATCTATTGAGAGGATCATATGGTTTTTATTCTTCAATTTGTTAATATGGTATATCACATTGATTGATTTGCGTATATTGAAGAATCCTTGCATCCCTGGGATAAATCCCACTTGATCATGGTGTATGATCCTTTTAATGTGTTGTTGGATTCTGTTTGTTAGTATTTTGTTGAGGATTTTTGCATCTATATTCATCAGTGATATTGGTCTGTAATTTTCTTTTTTTGTAGTGTCTTTGTCTGGTTTTGGTATCAGGGTGATGGTGGCCTCATAGAATGAGTTTGGGAGTGTTCCTTCCTCTGCAATTTTTTGGAAGAGTTTGAGAAGGATGGGTGTTAGCTCTTCTCTAAATGTTTGATAGAATTCACCTGTGAAGCCATCTGGTCCTGGACTTTTGTTTGTTGGAAGATTTTTAATCACAGTTTCAATTTCATTACTTGTGATTGGTCTGTTCATATTTTCTGTTTCTTCCTGGTTCAGTCTTGGAAGGTTATACCTTTCTAAGAATCTGTCCATTTCTTCCAGGTTGTCCATTTTATTGGCATAGAGTTGCATGTAGTAGTCTCTTAGGATGCTTTGTATTTCTGCGATGTCTGTTGTAACTTCTACTTTTTCATTTCTGATTTTATTGATTTGAGTGCTCTCCCTCTTTTTCTTGATGAGTCTGGCTAATGGATTATCAATTTTGTTTATCTTCTCAAAGAACCAGCTTTTAGTTTTATTGATCTTTGCTATTGTTTTCTTTGTTTCTATTTCATTTGTTTCCGCTCTGATCTTTATGATTTCTTTCCTTCTGCTAACTTTGGGTTTTGTTTGTTCTTCTTTCTCTAGTTCCTTTAGGTGTAAGGTTAGATTGTTTACTTGAGATTTTTCTTGTTTCTTTAGGTAGGCTTGTATAGCTATAAACTTCCCTCTTAGAACTGCTTTTGCTGCATCCCATAGGTTTTGGATCATCGTGTTTTCATTGTCATTTGTCTCTAGGTATTTTTTGATTTCCTCTTTGATTTCTTCAGTGATCTCTTGGTTATTTAGTAACGTATTGTTTAGCCTCCATGTGTTTGTGTTTTTTACGTTTTTTTCCCTGTAATTGATTTCTAATCTCATAGTGTTGTGGTCAGAAAAGATGCTTGATATGATTTCAATTTTCTTAAATTTACTGAGGCTTGATTTGTGACCCAAGATGTGATCTGTCCTGGAGAAAGTTCCATGCACACTTGAGAAGAACGTGTAATCTGCTGTTTTTGGATGGAATGTCCTATAAATATCAATTAAATCTATCTGGTCTATTGTGTCATTTAAAGCTTCTGTTTCCTTATTTATTTTCATTTTGGATGATCTGTCCATTGGTGTAAGTGAGATGTTAGTGTCCCCCACTATTATTGTGTTACTGTCGATTTCCTCTTTTATAGCTGTTAGCAGTTGCCTTATGTATTGAGGTGCTCCTATGTTGGGTGCATATATATTTATAATTGTTATATCTTCTTTTTGGATTGATCCCTTGATCATTATGTAGTGTCCTTCCTTGTTTCTTGTAACATTCTTTCTTTTAAAGTCTCTTTTATCTGATATGAGTATAGCTACTCCAGCTTTCTTTTGATTTCCATTTGCATGGAATATCTTTTTCCATCCCCTCACTTTCAGTCTGTATGTGTCCCTAGGTCTAAAGTGGGTCTCTTGTAGACAGCATATATATGGGTCTTGTTTTTGTATCCATTCAGCAAGCCTGTGTCTTTTGGTTGGAGCATTTAATCCATTCACATTTAAGGTAATTATCAATATGTATGTTCCTATGACCATTTTCTTAATTGTTTTGGGTTTGTTTTTGTAGGTCCTTTTCTTCTCTTGTGTTTCCCACAAGAAAGAGAAGTTCCTTTAGCATTTGTTGTAGAACTGGTTTGGTGGTGCTGAATTCTCTTAGCTTTTGCTTGTCTGTAAAGCTTTTGATTTCTCCATCAAATCTAAATGAGATCCTTGCCGGGTAGAGTAATCTTGGTTGTAGGTTCTTCCCTGTCATCACTTTAAGTATATCATGCCACTCCCTTCTGGCTTGTAGAGTTTCTGCTGAGAAATCATCTGTTAACCTTATGGGAGTTCCCTTGTATGTTATTTGTCGTTTTTCCCTTGCTGCTTTCCATAATTTTTCTTTGTCTTTAATTTTTGCCAATTTGATTACTATGTGTCTCGGTGTGTTTCTCCTTGGGTTTATCCTGTATGGGACTCTGAGCTTCCTGGGCTTGGGTGGCTATTTCCTTTCCCATGTTAGGGAAGTTTTTGACTATAATCTCTTCAAATATTTTCTCTGGTCCTTTCTCTCTCTCTTCTCCTTCTGGGACCCCTATAATGCGAATGTTGTTGCGTTTAATGTTGTCCCAGAGGTCTCTTAGGCTGTCTTCATTTCTTTTCATTCTTTTTTCTTTATTCTGTTCTGCAGCAGTGAATTCCACCATTCTGTCTTCCAGGTCACTTATCCGTTCTTCTGCCTCAGTTATTCTGCTATTGATTCCTTCTAGTGTAGTTTTCATTTCAGTTATTGTATTGTTCATCTCTGTTTGTTTGTTCTTTAATTCTTCTAAGTCTTTGTTAATCATTTCTTGCATCTTCTCAATCTTTGCTTCCATTCTTTTTCTAAGGTCCTGGATAATCTTCATTATCATTATTCTGAATTCTTTTTCTGGAAGGGTGCCTATCTCCACTTCATTTAGTTGTTTTTCTGGGGTTTTTTCTTGTTCCTTCATCTGGTGTATAGCCCTCTGCCTTTTCATCTTGTCTATCTTTCTGTGAATGTGGTTTTTGTTCCACAGGCTGCAGGATTGTAGTTTTTCTTCTGCTGTCTGCCCTCTGGTGGATCAGGCTATCTAAGAGGCTTGATAGGAGGCTCTGGTGGTGGGTAGAGCTGACTGTTGCTGTGGTGGTCAGAGCTCTGTAAAACTTTAATCCACTTGACTGTTGATGGGTGGGGCTGGGTTGCCTCCCTGTTGGTTGTTTTGCCTGAGGCAACCCAACACTGGAGTCTACCTGGGCTCTTTGGTGGGGCTAATGGCAGACTCTGGGAGGGCTCACGCCAAGGTGTACTTCCCAGAACCTCCGCTGCCAGTGTCCTTGTCCCCACGGTGAAACAGAGCCAGCCCCTGCCTCTGCAGGAGACCCTCCAACCATAGCAGGTAGGTCTGGTTCAGTCTCCCCCAGGGTCACTGCTCCTTCCCCCGGGTCCCGGTGCACACTATTCCGTGTGCGCCCTCCAAGAGTGGGGTCTCTGTTTCCCCCAGTCCTTTAGATGTCCTGCAATCAATTCCCACTAGGCTTCAAAGTCTGATTCTCTATGAATTCCTCCTCCCGTTGCCAGACCCCCAGGTTGGGAAGCCTGACGTGGGGCTCAGAACCTTCACTCCAGTGAGTGGACTTCTGTGGTATAAGTGTTCACCAGTTTGTGAGTCACCCACCCAGCCGTTATAGGATTTGATTTTACTCTGATTGCGCCCCTCCTACTGTCTCACTGTGGCTTCTCCTCTGTCCTTGGATGTGGAGTATCCTCCTTGGTGAGTTCCAGTGTCTTCCTGTCGATGATTGTCCAGCAGCCAGTTGTGATTCTGGTGTTCTCGCAAGAGGGAGTGAGAGCACGTCCTTCTCCTCCGCCATCTTGGTTAATCTCCTCGTAAGAAAAAATTTAAAAATCTGAGCTGTATTCTTAACCTCATCACCCTAGAGGTTCTGCTAGAGAGTTGGGCTAAGGATGGAGAATTCTATTCAAAAATCTGTTGTTTTAGCTGTTCTGGTTTTATATCAAAGTCCACAGTCAACTCATTCTTGCAATTATTTAGGTTGTCTTTATCTCTGTATTTGAGTAACTTTCAGTTCCATTCTAATTGATTTTTTCATTTTTCTGCTTCAAATTGGCAATGGGATAAGAGGACTTCAAGAAACCATTGAGAGTACATCATCCGTATCTGTATTTTTGTCATCATGTTAAATCCTTAATGTGTCATCCCATGTCTCTTCTGATGGCCTAGTTGTTTATTGTGTAGGGATATGACTACCTGCCTATTTCATCCTTGTGCGTTTTCTTTTACCATCCAAGGGTATTTACAGTTTAACATAGATTCCCTACAGAGGACTATGATAAGCCCAAATAAATGACTCTTTAGTTTTAAGCACTTTAGCACTTAGATGTAGGAAATTGTATTTTCTCAGTGGGACTTTCCTTGGAATATTTCAGTCAACACAACAGGAAAAATTTCCTTTTGCCTACATATGAACATGGCTCTCCTGAGATTTCATGTTAGTCAAAGACAATGTGGTAGCGTAGGTAGAAAGCATCCATGCTTTTAAACTGGTTACATCCTTCTAGAGTTGCTGGTTCATTGTAAAATAATGAAGATTGGGACAAGATTTCCCATGTAAAATACTTATAATTTAAAGACCAAGGCATTTTAATGTGATAAATATAACTGAGATATGAGCCATCTGGATGCCCCCCAAGTCCTTGTCTTGCTTGAGCAGACAGAACTTTTAAGCTCTGTATAAAATTGTATTGAATGCCTATTTCTCCTAAGGTGACGGTCCACCTTACCTCCCAGTATCTCTAGGGATTTTGGGTGGAGGCTTAAATTTCCCCTGAACTTCTCCGGATCCAATAAACCTATCCCACCAAACTCATCTCCAGAGTGTATGTCACCAAATGCATATGCTATTCTATTTCCACAGTGGATCACCCTACTGCACACCACCCAGTCGCCGTTAAGAAGAATTGACTCTATGAGCAGCAGTTTTTACTAAACTTTTAGAACAGTGGAGAAGGGTTACTATCTAAAAAAGAATCCAAAACATTTTTGAGCGAGCTTGGTAAGCACTGATTAGTCAGTAATCTATCCTAATATAGCTTAACATGTCTGTTTTTATAACCATAGAAATATTGAGTTTATAATTTTATCATCTGGTGGCTTTTTTTTTTTTCCTCAGAGTATAACATCTGGAATTTCCTAGATTTCAAGATTACAAGTTGGGATGAAGTTACTATTGTAGTGGAAGTGGGAGGGGGATCAACAATAATATTGTCTAAACAGCATTTATCAATATATGAAGTATTTGAGGGACATTATTGAATATGGGGACTATTTTGGAATAGAAGAACTTATTGTTAAGGGTAGCTATATGTGGTGTATATCATTGTTTATTCAATAGTGATAGGTAACAGGATGTTCAAGATCACATTTCATGCTTTCTGGATAATAATTTTCAAAATAGTGACAGAGCATGAACATTTTCATGATGTAATACATTTAAAAAGAAAGTCAGAATTTCTTCGAACCTATAGGTTCTCTTTTGAATATACATGAATAAAGTGTAAGAAACGACAGATTCTCTCCAGGAACATGTAGGAATCCCAAGCTACTCTTGCCTTTGTGTTTGCCCAACTATGTAATGCATAGTGCTGGAGAATCATCAACAAAATGTGTACAGCTTAGTGACAAAGAAATATCTCAATATACAAAGTAAAGTGTCTGTGCAGCATCTCAGCATCAGTGTTATTAAAAAACGTTAAAAAACCACCAGTATGCTCATTGTTCTTCAGAAAAAATAAAAGACGCAACACAGTCTTAAATTAGTGTTTTAAATTTTAAAGATTAGTGGTTTCAATATTCAAAAACTTTTAAGTCATTCCTTTGCTATGTCTTCATCTTCAGTTCCTGTCTTTCTCTTAATAACACATACACAGACATAGTATCGGTCACATTTGAGTCATATAAGGAGTTGAGCTTTATTTTTAAATTAAGGTTTTTTTCCCTAAACCTGATAGAAAGAAACAGCAGCATCATTTTTTAAAAATGGGTGCATATTACTCTTCATTTAATTTGGAGACTTAAAAATTTGCAAATACTGGAATTAGTGATTAGTAGAGACTCTGAACAGTCGTATTATATATATATATTTTTACAGTACTAGAAAGGTGAACTTACTGTGAAGTTCCTTGAGTTTTATTTGAAGGTTTAAAACATAGAAAATAACTGAGATAACATAGTATATACACTTGTTTACTCTTCATCCTGTCATTTTTATTTCAAAATTTTATACAATTATTATTAAAAGTAAAGGTGAATTTTCACTCCTTTCTGCAATCCCATGAGCCTTTATTGCCCTCCAAAGGTAACTGTTGTATTTTTAGTTAATCCTTGACTACATGTGTCTTCATGTAGTATATGTCTTACCTGTATTTCATAAAATACTTGCAAATATGACTATGTAAGTTTAGCATTCTGCTCTTTTCACTCAGTATATTTCTGAGATTTGCCAGTGTGTTCTACAGCTTTAAATTAATCTATCATATGAATAGCTATGGTTTATTTTTTCTAATTTTTTGCTGCAAACGTTGCTATGGTAAACATCCTTGTACACCCTATCTAGTACACACATGCAAGTCTTTCTCTAGGGTCCATACATAGGCATGGAATTCCCAGGTGATAAGGCATTCACCAGATATTACCATATTTTCCTCCAGGGTGTGTTTTAACAATTTACAATTTTACAAGCAAAAAAATGAGTGTTCCTGTTTTCCTGTGCTCACTTCACTAACACTTGATATGTTTAGACTTCTTGAATTGTCCTCACTTTCTTGTTTTCTTTGATTTTCATTTTAGATTTACTCTTATATCACAGAGTTCATACAGTTTGTTCTATAATGGAGATATTTGCCTTTGGTCTTGGTTTTGGATAAATGTTGATTTCAACCAAAATACTTACATGGTGTATCTGTTAATATATAATTAAATTTATATCTTTACACTTAAATATGTATATTGAAAATAAATACAAAGCGAGAATTTGAAGGAAGTTATCAATCCTACTCACTGAGAATTGAAAAAACTAGCAATTGTGATCTGGTATTCATTCATTTATTCACTCTTTTTTTTACTCCTTTGAATTCAATGACATTCATATCCCATGCTGATCACCAATAAAATAGTCAGAACCTTGCATCAGGGTATATAAAACAAATTGTGGGGCAGTTCTCCATTCCTTTTTCTGCAATTACCTAAAGATCATTTTGAATTTAGTGTGTTTAACAAGTGCTTTTTAAAAAGAAATGTGCTTTTCTTTAATTACCTCTTTAAAACACTGGTGATGGCCACTTAGCATAAAACAGTATTTAACTTTTCGTGTCAATTAAGTGTCATTTTCTGATGAGAATTTCTTTTAATAGCATAATTCTATGGAGGAGTGTCTATTGTTGACCGTTCCACTTTTCCCATGTCCCTGTCTACTGAGACAGGGGAGCAGAGAGAAATAGGCAGCATCATAATTGCTTTCTATGACCCCATAATTAGTATGACTAGAAAACATTTTATTCCAAATACTCTAGATGGAATTGAACCTTGGATTTTTACTAAATTCCAAGTGCTACTGTGGGTTATTTTAAAAAACACTTCACTTGGACTCATTACCAAAGGAACACAGGAATTGGTGGAAGGACGATTTTTTAAATTTTCTATATTAAAACAAAAATGTCAAGTGTTTAAACATGTACCCAATGAGAAATGTGCAAAATCTTTTCTGAGGGGTATAAAAATAAAAAATAATAATGACAGTAATTAAAAAAACACTTGACATTTATTAAGGGGGCCTTTCCATGGCAGGCACTGCAGTTATCACATGTATTCATTACAACTCTTAGGAGGTAGAGGATATTACTATCTCCCCACCACCATTGTGGAAACTGCTTCTTTGTACTAGTTGATATAATTGCTCAATGACAGATTTGACATATAGATCTATCTGACCCCAAAGCCAAGTATCTATCTACTTTCATCTACTGCTTTCCTTTAAATTGATAATACCCAGGAAACACATTTGTTAGCTTATTAAAAGCTAAAATGTTTTTACTCCATTAGGTACCATAGAGATTAGTTCAGTCTCCTAGTTTTATATAATAAATTGAAGAGACTAAGTTATAGAGAATGGCAACTATGTGAACAAAGTCCTACACAAAGTTAACAAAGGGCCTACACTCCAGTGACTAATCCATTGTGCAGAACATATTTATTTTTATTCAGTATTTTCTGTAACTCCACTTTTTCTTTATTGATTTAATGGAATCTTATCACAAAGTTAACTTAGCTGCTCGTTTTATTTGCGCAACAGTCCTCCTTCCATTCTTCTGGCCATAGCACTCCTTCTGCTCTGGAGGCTATCTCTTTTCTGTCAATGGGGTTCTGGTCTATGTGGTTACTAATCACAGTTTTCCAGCTCCTGTCAACATATAGGTGGACACGTGACATATGTGAGCAATAAAATTTCCGTTATCCTGGTCGTAGTAATTAGCTCAGAATTTGGACACAAAACCAAAGACAAGTAGATCTCAAGGATTTTGTAAAAAGGATTTGGGAACTATAGTTTTTTTATTCAGTAGTTCTCAAACTGAGTTGGTGTAAGTTTAAATCTGTTTTCGGTCATTTTCTTCAATTCTTCAGTAGTAGAGAGTAAGATCAACACACAGAGATAAATAGTGCAGAAAAGGAGGAGAAGCTAAGCAGATAAAAGAAACACACACACACAGATTCAGTAATCCCTAAGGTAACTCTAGCTCCCAGATTTATTGGGACTAATGAAATGCCTTTTTGTTTAAACTAAGTTTTGTCAGTAAAATATTTGGATATGAGCTTTAACTTGATAAAGACATAGATTATGCTCTTTATTTCTTAAACACTTCCTTTAACTTTTGTTCTAAAGGTACTTTAGGAGGAAAGGGTAATGGCAATGTTATGTTGTTTAATATTGTTTATACATATTTAATCCAGTAAATTTAAAAAAATAATGCTAGAAAGTTAGTTTTCTTTCATGTATTTTATTTAATATTAAAACCAGGTTCCATGAATGAGCATAGAATTGAATTATCATATTAATGTAAGAAATAATTGTTAAGTATAATAAATAATCAGTGAAATTTATACAAATAACATGAGATATATATATTTCATAAATGTAATTTTATTTAATTTTTTAAAGCTTTCTCATATTTTTAGGAATATATATTTGCCAAGTACAAGAATACTCAGAAGAGACACTTTCTGAAGAGATAATGAAGATTCACTGTACTTTTATGTAGATTTAATGCTTAGTACCATTTGAACATTGTCATCAAAATTAAACAAATGATAAAATCTCGTTATAAAATAGATCATTTACAAATGCAAATAGGTCAAAATTTGCACCAAGAAAGATACATGTATAATAGAAAAGTTTAGCATAATAAATATATAAGACAGAGGGTTGTTCCATATTCTGACATTACCAAAGAGTGATGGTAATTTATGAACCTTGCTTTCCGTAATTGCTTGTTCACATATCAATACTTGGGATCAAAGAAGCATTGCATTAAAACTATTAACAGGTAATATAATAATTTATATTTATTGAGAATTTACTCTCTGTGTTAAGCATTCTATATGCTTTATCTTATTATTCAAAATCCCTATGATACAATATGGATTCATGTCTCTGTTTTACAGTTAGTAGATGAGTTTATAGCTGATACGTAACTTGACAGGGGCAGAGTCCGGCTTGCACTAAGGTCTCTCTGATGACCATATTCTTAACTCCTAAACAATTTTGTAACTCAGACATTATTTCCACCTTTATTATGACAGATCGCAGTTTTAATCACAACTTCTTGTCAGATTTGGAAGGGAAAGAGGCAGCTATTTTCTCTTCAAGCACTTTTTTAATTAAAAAATTCGTTCTCTAATATTTGTATAGGCGTAAATATATGTGCATGTGTAATGGTGAATACAGATACTTAATATACGTGCTTAACATTTAAAAAATGCATATCAAAGAGTTCATCTCTTGTATAAGGAATACAAATTGTGACACTGGCCATTATAAGGTATTAAAAAATTCATGGCAACTTTTGAGAAAGGAGGAATGTTATTAACCTTGGTGTCTTGACCAAATTACAATTCGAGTAATTACATTTGTCTTCCCTAATCTCCTTTTCAATTTTCAGTTGGGTAGTGTATTCTTAATGGATTTCATTACCAAGCTTCCCTTAGGATTTAAAATAGGACTTCTAAGACTTGGTTCACTCCAAATTTATGTTCTCTAACTTCAACTGAGCTGTCACTGAAACTCTTTTTTTTTTTTTTTTTTTTTTTTTTTTTTTTTAATAATTCTTTTTTTTTTTTTTTTAATTATTTTTATTTATTTATGGCTGTGTTGGGTCTTCGTTTCTGTGCGAGGGCTCTCTCTAGTTGCGGCAAGTGGGGGCCACTCTTCATCGCGGTGCGCGGGCCTCTCACCACCGCGGCCCCTCTCGTTGCGGAGCACAGGCTCCAGAGGCGCAGGCTCAGTAATTGTGGCTCACGGGCCCAGCTGCTCCGCAGCACGCGGGATCCTCCCAGACTAGGGCCCGAACCCGTGCCCCCTGCATTAGCAGGCAGACTCTCAACCACTGCGCCACCGGGGAAGCCCAAGTCACTGAAACTCTTGAATTGTGTGTTTGTGTGTTTATGTGGTCAATTCATTCCTCTTTTTTTGTTGTTTTTCTTTTTTGTTTTTTGCTTTCTCATTTTGACTCTTCCAAACCATTTCTATTCTCTTCAAGACCCAAACACAGCAATTATTTTTGAATTCTAAGTATGCAACCACTCTCCTATTTGCTGAAATACCAAGATCAATTGTTTGCTAGTTTCCATGAGCTTCCGTATCAGAAAGTGTTACTTTTTTACCCTTTTAGAGATGAATTTACCTCCTACCTCACAGGAGAAAAAAAAAAAAAATCAGTCATCTAGGGTGTACTTCTGCAGCTATCCCTTCCCTGTAAAAATATCTTCCTATAATCACGTCTTTGACTTTTCAAAACTCCACCATATCATTCTACCATTTCTTATTTCTTCATTTCTGCCTGTATTAAAGAAAAGTGTGTGCCTTCTTTCCTACATAGGTGCCTTCACCTGTGCTCTTGATCCCTCCCTTCCTTATTGTCTTACTTCCCTCACTCTTAAGTCAATCAGTTTCACTAACAACATTCCATAAACATTTAAAACATTTTTTTCTTATTAATGGGGAAAAATCCATTTCATCTTGCTTTCTCTAGCCCTTAGTCAATCACACACTCTTTTTTTATTCTTTTATCACCATGTCATTACTTCTCATTTTTTCATGAATTCCACACAATATGGTTTCCTTTTCTACTATTCTGTTGAAACTGTTCTTCAAAGAAACCAGTGAATTTCAAATTGCAAAATCAATACCCTTTTCTTAGCACTCAAAATTTGTATTTCTCTGTTGGCCTTAATGTTGCTGACTGCCCCTTATTCATAAACTGTGCTTCTTCAACTTCTCATATGTTGTTTTCATCTGATTTTCTTCTCCTGCCTTTATGAATTCTTTAACTTTCTTGCTTGTTTCCCTTTATTTTTAAAATTTGAGGGGAAGGCCTTACCAATGTTGTGTCTTTGCCTTTCTTTTCTTTCTATAATTTTTTTTATTAGTGATCAATTTTAATTAACTAGTCGATTGAAGGAAAAATAAGAAAGGTAAAACTGCAGCATTTGTATACTTATTTTGTGCTAGCCATTAGACTAAATACATGAATAATTTCATGTATTCAGGAAATCAAAACCAGGGATAATATCAGCATTTTAAAGATTAAAAAACTAAGACTGAATATGACCTAAATATATTTTAAAACCACTTCTTATATACCTGGTTTTGTATTTTCTTACTTAATTCAATTCATTCAGTAATCTCAGACTTAGATATTATCTCTAGTGGTTAGTTGCAGTATTTCAGACAAAAAACTATGAGTAAGCTATTCAATGGTTCATAGCTAAATTTTATAGTAAGTCCAGGATACAAATTCAGGTATATTCACATCCAAAGGTTATGTTTAGCCCTTTACAACATCTTGCTTCAAAATGGATCACTCTGTCATATATATACCGTCATTTATAAACTCTCTCTGGAATAGCCATCCCATGTCCCTGAATATGAATTAGTTATATTTATATGAGTATCTGTTTATCATTATATATTCCACACATGTAAGTAGCTTAATTTTAATATTTTCTAAAAACTCATTTTTCTATCTGGTATTGTTGACTTTCTAATTCTCTCAAGGAGGGCTTGATTTTTAAAAAATTTATTTGATTGAAGTATAGTTGATTTATAATGTGTTAATTTCTGTTGTACAGCAAAGGGACTCAGTTTTACACACACACACACACACACACACACACACACACACACACACATATATTCTTTTTCATATTCTTTTCCATTATGGTTTACCACAGGATATTGAATAGGGTTCCCTGTGCTATACAGTAGGACCTTGTCATTTATCCATTCTATATGTAATAGTTTGCATCTGCTAATCCCAAACTCCCAATCCATCCCTCCCCACCCCCTCCCCCTTGGCAACTTACAAGTCTGTTCTCTATGTCTGTGAGTCTGTTTCTGTTTTGTAGGTAAGTTCATTTATGTCATATTTTAGATTCCAGATATAAGTGATATCGTATGGTATTTGTCTTTCTCTGTCTGACTTACTTCACTTAGTATGATAATCTCTAGGCCCATCCATGTTGCTGCAAATGGCATTATTTCATTCACCTTTATGCCTGAATAATATTCCATTGTATATATATACCACATCTCTTTTATTCATTCATCCGTCCATGGACATTTATGTTGTTTCCATGTCTTAGCTATTATGAATAGTGCTGCTTGAACATAAGAGTGCAGGTATCTTTTCGAACTAGAGTTTTGTCCAGATATATGCCCAGGAGTAGGATTGCTGGGATCATATGGCAACTCTATTTTTAGTTATTTAAGGAACGTCCATACTATTTTCCTTAGTGGCTGTATCAATTTACATTCCCACCAGCAGTGCAAGAGGGTTCCCGTCTCTTCACGCCCTCTCCAGCATTTGATATTTGTAGAATTTTTAATGATGGCCATTCTGACTGGTGTGAGGTGATACCTCATTATAGTTTTGATTTGCATTTCTCTAATAATTAGTGATGTTGAGCATCTTTTCATGTGCCTATTGGCCATCTGTATGTCTTATTTGGAGAAATGTCTATTTAGGTCTTCTGCCCATTTTTCGATTGGGTTATTTGTTTTTTTGTTGTTGAGTTGTATGAGCTATTTGTATATTTTAGAAATTAAGCCCTTGTCGATCATATCATTTGCAAACATTTTCTCCCAGTCTGTAGGTTGTCTTTTCGTTTTGTTTATGGTTTCCTCTGCTGTACGAAGGCTTGTAAGTTTGATTAGGTCCCATTTGTTTATTTTTGCTTTTACTTTTATTTCTTTGAGAGACTGACCTAAGAAAACATTGGTAAGATTTATGTCAGAGAATGTTTTGCCTATGTTCTATTCTAGGAGTTTTATGGTGTCACATTTTGTATTTAAGTCTTTAAGCCATTTTGAGTTTATTTTTGTGTATGGTGAGAGGCTGTGTTCTGACTTCATTGATTTACATGTGGCTGTCCAACTTTACCAACACCACTTGCTGAAGAGACTGTCTTTTCTCCATTGTATATACTTGCCAAGGAGGGCTTAATTTTTATATCAGTGTTTGTATTAATATTTTCAGTTTTTTCCCTTATAATTTCATTTAGAAACTCATGTGACCAATTATCACTGACACACTGGTCCAGAAAAGGAGTTGTGGAATAGTAAGTTAAGAATTATGGAATATTTAACTTAGTGGTTTAAAGATACACATCTTCAATAGTATATTGTGTCAAATAGATGGATGTGTCAAATTGGTAAAATCCATGTTGCTTACTAATATCTTACACACTGATAGATTGAGAAGAAATATATTACAGGCTGAATGACTTAGAGTCACATTTCTTCATACATTGCACAAAGAAGCAGGGTGCTATGGACTAAATTGTTTCCTCCAAAATCATATCTTTATGCCCTAACACCAATGTGATTTTATCTGGAGATAGAGTGTTTAGGAGGTAAAGTTAAATGCAGTCATAACGTAGGGCCCTAATCTGATAGGACCCTGGTCTTAGAAGAAGAAAAAGAAGATGAAGAAGGAGAAGGAAAAAAGAGAAGGAAAAGAAGATCTTTCTTTCCCTCACCTTACTCCCTACCATGTTAGAACACAGTGAGAAGATGACCATCTGCAAGCCAGGAAGAGAGCTGTTGCCAGAAACTGACCATGCTGGCTCGCTCCCTGATCTTGGACTTCCTGCCTCCAGAACTGTGAGAAATTAAATTTCTATTAAATAGAACACCTAGTATGGTAGTTTGTTATGGCAGCCTAAGCTGACTAACACATAGGGCAAGTGGATACATTTCCAGAGCATTTTACAAAGAAAAAAGGAGAAAAGTTATGTAGCTAAAGAGCTAAAATTATGAACACTGAAAGAAATGCATCAGTAACATGTAATGTTGGGCATAGGTATATTTCTGCCTGAGGTTGTGCCATTTTGTTTGTAACTCTTAGAAAAAGATAAAGAACTCAGTGCTTTCTATACCTACTATTCAGAAGAGAGCATAATTGCTACATTAAAGATTAAGGAGAGTTCTAACATTCTAGTTCATATTCAACTTAAGGTAAATGTCAAAATTTCTTGGATAGTAACAACTCTTAACATGAATCATGTGCTTATTCTTTGCCAAACTCTGAGCTTTCTTGCATAATGTTATTTAATACTCACAACAATTAAGATTTCAGAGTACTATTTTCATTTTAATGCCCATTTTAATGACATGGTGGGCTAGATGCCTGCATAGACTTGCCTGCTGAAAAACAATAATATTCTAAAATGCAATATATGTTTAAAAAATCTTCTTTTAAGTATCAGTGTTATCTCAAGAGGGTAAAATATTTTTCATGCTAGGAATTGAGTGAAAGAATCCAGGGAGTAAACAGAATAAGGATGCTTGTTTTTGTCCTTAGGCATTTACATATCTGATAAATCTGAGCTTTGGATTTCATTGCCTAGGTTCATACCAAAAGTATACATTAGGGGATAATATTTTCATTTATCTGAGATCCAAAAGGACAATGCTCTCAGGGTGGATTTAGATCAAATCTACATCTTGTCCTTTTAGAGGATTACATTGAAAATAACTCTCTTGACCCAAAGCAGGAGAGGATGAGTAAGGAATATTGCTAAGGATTTGAAACCACAAAATGCCCCCATGAGGATTTGCTGTCTCAATTTACACTCGAGTTTTTCTTAAAAAATCCTCTCTGGAAAGCTCTCCCTTATATCTCAGTCTTCTTTCCTCTCTCTCTCTCTCTCTCTCTCGGGAAGAGGAGTAGCAAAAATAACTAAGGATAGAAAGAAATAAGGCACCATGAACAAAAGCCAGCAAGTGGCAAAAGAAACAGATCCAGAAAATTTTTGGTAATAGAATTATACACAGAGACTTTTAAATGACTGAAGGTTATGCTTAATGACATAAAATCCAAGCTTAAAATATGTGCAGCAAGTAAGAAACAATAAAGAATGATCAAGGATATTTGAAAAATAACTCAATAAAAATTTTAGAAATTAAAACCTGAGTAACTGAAATCAGAACTTAGTGGACAATTATTACACAGATTAAGTATGGAATTAGTGAACTAGATGACAGATATAAAGAAAGAATATAGTAAAAAGAAGGAAAGAAAGGTAAAATGGGAAAAGTGTTGATATATGAAGAACAGAGTAAGAAAATTTAACAAACATGTAATTTTAGTTCTAGAAGTAGGGAAGATATAATATGACAGAGAAATTATTTGAAGATATAATGTAAAAAAAAAAAACAAGCCCAGGACGGATGAAATCACAAAACTACCAATTTAAGAAGCTCAACAAAACTCCAGGAAGATAAACAAAAAATACCCACCCCTGTACACACATAGGGAAACTGCAGAATGCCCAACAAGAAGAGATCTTAGGAGGAGCCGCAGTGAAGCAGATTTGCTCTAATGGTGCAGTGGTTAGACTGACAGCTGTCTTCAGATATGTGGTAGCGGAAACCAGAAGATGGAGCCATCATATCTTCAATGTGATAAAAGAAAATATCTCTCAAACCAGTATTCCATGAGCAGTGGAAATTTCTTCAAGAGCAAGAGATGACAAATAAAAACTAAAAGATTGCCATCAGAACATTCGCAGCAAAATAAATTTTAAAGAATATGCTTCAGACAGAAGGAAAGTGATCTGAGAAGGAAGATTTGCTATTCAAGAAGTAATAAATACAGAAGATGATAAATATGTGAATAAATTTTAAAACAACAAAGACTTGGGAAACAATAATAAAGTCTAATGGTCTATTATTATCCATATTTTACAGATGTGGAAAGGGAGTGAGAGAGAGCCTGTGTAATTTTCTCAAAATCATATAACTATTAAGTGCCAGACTTAAATTCAAACCCAAGAATGCTGATACCCAAATTCTCTGATTATATCCTCTGTTCAACTATATTTCTGAATGAAAGGATAAAGGACGGATAGAGTCCATCTCACAGAATTAGTGAGTTAAAAGATAGATTCTGATAAAAGAATAATACAGGGGAGACAAAGAGTTGAAAAGTCAGAATTCAAAATTCGTGGACCCACAACGAAATTACCTCCCTGGGTAATCTTGTGTAAGTCCCTTGTATAGCTCACCTCAGCTTCATACCTGTAACATGGGAATGATATTTGTCCCTTCAGCTAAAGTTCTGTAAGAACAAACTACAGAATGGTTTTAGGAATTGAATGAGAAAATAAGGACCAGTTCAGTCCCCCCTTATATTTCACACATCTGTCAACTGAAGGGATCACTTTAAAAAAAGGCAAGAGCCCTGTAGCGGGAGGGGTGGTGCTGTGGACACAATAGTAACAAAAGGCAACGCAGCAGTTACACGTTCCCCCTTCCCACTGTGGGTTTTTCTTTGAAAAATAGATGTGGATGATTTTGAACACAGTATTATCAACCCTTTTGGGGGTCATGATTTACTCCAGCCACCAATATTTTAATGTTCTGCTTACTCTTAAGGGGCTATCATAATAACAGAATCATTGTGATAAAAGTGAGTGTCCACTGTGGACCCAACCCACCCACTAACAGGCCAGAGCCTACCCTGAGACAGGCTGGGCTCTGGCCCTGCCCACCAGTGAGCCTGCTCTAGTCTTGGGACCAGCCTCACTCACCAGGGGGAAGACACCAGCTGCAAGAAAACTGCAACCCCACAGCCTGTGGACCTGGCCAACCCACTAGCAGGCCAGATTCTGCACTGGGCCCAGGTGGGCCCTGCGCTTACTCACTGCCAGGCCTACACAAGCTTCAGGACACCCTGGCTCTGCACCCAACTATTGTCAGGAACTGGCCCCACCCACCAGCAATCTGATACCAGCTCTAGGACCCTTGGAGCCTGCAACCAGACTCCAGGACCTGGCTTTGCCTGGCAGTAGGCTGACACTAGCCCCAGGACCTGGCTTCACCCACCAGTGGGTGGGCAACAGCCCCCAAGTGTCCTGAACACTGAATCTGCCTACCAGTATGCCAGTACCAGCCCCAGAACCCCCTTAGGGTTCTGCAGTCGGCCACTTCATGACCTGGTCCTGCCAGCCAGCGGCCAGCAGCTGCCACACAAGGCAGGGTTTGGCAATCAACTGGACTGGGGGCCAACCAAACCTACCAGCCCACCCACATAACCTGCACAACAGAAGTACCCACACAGCCCTCATAGGGGGCATCCCTAGAGTATATAGCTTTAGTAATCAGAGGGGAGTGTGCTGCTGGGAAACATAGAACATCTCCTACAAAAGACCACTTCTCCAAGGTTGGGAAATATAACCAACCAATAAAAATAAAAACAGCAACCTAGGCAAAATGAGGCAACATAGGAACATGTTCCAAATGAAGGAACAAGATGAAACTCCAGAAGAACTAAGTTAAGTGAAGATAAGTAATATACTGAAAAAAGAGTTCAGAGTAGTGATCTTGAAGATGATCAGAGAACTTGGGAGAAGAATGGGTGCACAGAGTGAGAAGTTAGTAGTTTTTAACAAGAGTTAGAAAATAAGAGAATAACTAGAGATGAAGAATACAATAAGTTAAATTAAAAATACATTAGAAGAAAATAACAGTATACTAAATGATGCAAAGAAACAGCTCAGCAAGCTGGAAGACAGAGTAGTGGAAATCTCTTGCTGAACAGAAAAAAGAGAAAAGAACAAAAAGAAGTGAGGACAGTTTAAGAGATCTCTGGGACAACATCAAGCAGTAATATTCACATTATAAGGGTCCCAGAAGGAGAAGAGACAGAGAAAGGGGCTGAGAACATATTTGAAGACATAGTAGCTGAAAAATTTCCTAACCTGGGAAAGGAAACAGTCATCCAAGTCCAGGAAGTGCAGAGAGTCAAAATATAGGATTAACTCAAAGAGGAACACACTAAGACATTTTATAATTAAAATGGCAAAAATTACAAATAGAGACAATTAAAAGCAACAAGGGAAAACAACAAGTAACATACAAGGGAACTCCCATAAGTCAGTCAGCTGACTTTTCAGCAGAAAATCTGCAGACCAGAAGGGAGTGACATGACATATTTAAAGTGACAGAAGGGAAAAACCTACAGCCAAGAATACTTTACCCAGTAAGGCTCTCTGATTTGATGAAGAGATCAAAAGCTTTACTAGCAAAAACTAAAAGAGCTCAGCACTGCCAAGCCAGCTTTAACAGGAAATGTTAAAGCAAATTCTATACGTGAAAAAGACAAGCCCCCAACTTAAAACATGAAAAGCACAAAAGGAAAAAGCTCAACAGGAAAGGCAGACATACAGTAAAGGTAGTAAGTCACCCACGCACAAAGACAGTAGGAAGGTTAAAAGACAAAAGTCCCACAGTAAGAAGGGGCACACAACAAAATAAGATGTAAAATATGATATCAAAAACAGTAATCATGAGGGGAGGAGAGTACAAATACAGAGTTCTTAAAATGTTTTTGAAAAAAGAGATCAGCAACTTAAAACTTCTACATATATATGAAACCTCATGGTAACCACAAACAAAAACCTATAATACAATAGAGTCACAGAAAAAAAGAAAAAGGAATCCAAACATAACACTAAAGATAGTCATCAAATCAAAAGAGAAGAGAATGAAAGAACAAAGGAACAAAAGAGACCTACAAAACAACCCCCAAACAACAAAATGACAATAAGAACATATATTTCAATAATTACATTAAATGTAAATGGACTAAATGGTCCATTAAAAGACATAGAGTGACTGAATGGATACAAAAACAAGACTCGTATATATGCTGCCTACGAGAGACTCACTTCAGATATAAAGACACACACTGACAGAAAGTGAGTGGATAGTAAAAGGTATTCCATGCAAATGGAAATCAAAAGAAAGCTGGGGTGGCAATACTTACATGAGACAAAATAGTTTAAAATAAAGACTGTTACAAGAGACAAAGAAAGACATTACATAATAATCAAGGGATCAATCCAAGTAAAAGATATAACAATTATAAATATATTTACACCCAACATAGGAGCACCTAAATACATAAAGCACATATTAACAGACATAAAGGGAGAAATTGACAGTAACACAATAATAGTAGGGAACTTTAACATCCCACTTAAAACAATGGACAGACCATCCAAACAGAAAATCAAAAAGGTAACGCTGGCCTTAAATGACACATTAGACTAGATGGACTTAACAGAAATATATAGAAGATTCTACCCAAAAGCAGCAGAATGCACATTCTCTTCAAGTGCACATGGAACATTCTTCAGGATAGATCACATGCTCGGCCACAAAACAAGACTTGGTAAATTTAAGAAAATGGAATCATATTAAGCATCTTTTCTGACCACAACACTATGAGATGAGAAATCAACCACAAGAAAAAACTGCAACAAAACACAAACACATGGAAGCTAAACAATAAGAAGCTAAAGAACCAATGGAACACTGAAGAAATCAAAGAGGAAATAAAAAAGTATGTGGAGACAAATGAAAATGAAAACACAACAATCCAAAATCTATTGGATTGGGAAACAGCAAAAATAGTTCTAAGAGGGAAGCTTATTGCGATACAAGCTTACCTCAGGAAAGAAGAAAAATCTCAAAAAACAACCTAACAAGATACCTAAAGGAACTAGAAAAAGAATAACAACAACAACAACAAAAACCCCAAAGCTAGTAGAAGGAAAGAAATCGTAAAGATAACAGAAATAAATGAAATAGAGACTAAGAAAACAGTATAAAAGATCAATGAAACTAAAAGCTGGTTCTTTGAAAAGATAAACAAAATTGATAAACCTTTAGCCAGACTCATCAAGAGAAAAAGAGATTCCCAAATCAATAAAAATGGAAATGAAAAAGGTGAAGTTACAATTGACACCACAGAAATACAAAGAATCATAAGAGACTATCTTGCTGTGCAGCTAAGAACAAATATAAGTCAATAAAATGGACCTAGAAGAAATGGACAAATTCCTAGAAATGTACAATCTCTCAAGAGTGAACCAGGAAGAAATAGAAAATGTGAACAGACTGATTACCAGTAATGAAATTGAATCAGTAATTTAAAAACTCCAGCAAACAAAAGTCCAGGAGCAGATGGCTTCACACCTGTCAGAATGACTAACACCAAAACTAACCCAAATAACATGTTGGTAAGAATGTGGAGAAAAGAGAGCCCTTTTATGCTTTTGATAGGAATGTAGATTAGTGCAGACACTGTGGAAAGCAGCATGGAGGTTTCTCAAAAAACTAAAAATAGAGCTTCCATATGACCTAGCAATTCCACTTTTGGGTATACATGAAAAAAAATGAAAACACTAATTCAAAAAGGTATATGGACCCCAATGTTTATAGCAGCATTACTTATAACTGCCAAGTTACGGAAGCAAGCTAAGCGTCCATCAACAGATGAATGGGTAAATAAGATATGGTATATATATACAATGGAATACTACCTAGCCTTAAAAAAGAATGAAATTTTGCCATTTGCAACAACATAGATGGACTTGGAGGGTATTATGCTAAGTGAAATAAATCAGACTGAGAAAGACAAATACTGTATAGTATCACTTATATAGGGGATCTAAAAAACAAACTAGTGAGTATAACATAAAAGAAACAGACTCACAGATATAGGGAACAAACTAGTGATTACCAGTAGGGAGAGGGAAGGGGGGGGAAAGATAGGGGTAGGGGATGAAGAGGTACAAACTACTGTGTATAAATCAATAAGCTACAAGGATATATTATACAACACAGGGGATGTAGTCAATATTTTATAATAACTATAAATGGAGTATAACCTTTAATAATTGTGAATCATTATGCTGTGCTTCTGAAATTTATATAATAAGGTACATCAACTATACCTCAATAAAAAGTAAAAAAAAAATGTTGGTGTCCAGCACCCACTGGCTGTGACAAGTCTTCTCAAATTTTAATTTCCCCTCCTCTGCATTCTTTTTTTTTTTTTCTTTTCCTCATGTGTTCTTGATCTTCAGAAACAGTCATCCTCATTTCTCCCTCTCTTCAACTGCATTGGTTGGGGCTCATTTCTCCCTAGACCTTGGCAGAGGAGAATGGAGTAAATCATTTATCTGTTTATTCAGTACATGTTGAGCACTGACCTTGAGTTGTTCCAGGTGACCCATGAGGGGACAGAACACACAGATCTCCACCCTCTTTGAGCTTGTATTCAAGTAGGGCTGACTGACAGTTAACAAAATATGTAACAATTAGCAATGTTAACAGACACATATTAGTAATAGTAGATGATAAATGGACCAAATAAAAGAAAAAATGTGAGCAGTAAAGAGAGCCAGGAATGCTGGGATTGGATTAGGCCTCAAGGACAGAGTTGAAATGCTTTATTTTACTCATTGGATCAATTTTTAAAAAATAATTAGCAATTCACAATTATGTATTGCCTCAAAATCAAAACATTGTTTCCTTTCTGACTCATCTAAAAAATTTAAGGTGTAATAAACTCAAAATTAATGCAAATATCCTCAATATGATTTCATTCTTATTTTCTGAGGAGAAATAAGCATATCTGTTTTCTGTGGGAAATTTCCCACTCCCACAGAGACCTGCTTCCCTATTTTACTCATTGCAATAAGGCTAGATAATCACAAATAGAACTTGAAGAAAATTTGTATATATAGCATCAAAGGAAATAATGTGGGTGCAAACGTGCTTCAAGAAAAACCTATAAATAACTATAAAATGAAAATGCTTATTTCAGTCTATAAAAATATCTATATATTATATGTATCTCTTAAAAATTCATTCAGAGGGTTTTGATATTATATATCTTTTGGAAGTTGTATTATTGTCCTATGACTGCCATAAGAAATTACCACAAATTGGGTGGCTTAAAACAACAAAATTTATTCTCTCACAATTCAGGAGGCCGTAAATCTAAAATCAACATGCCACACTCCACCCTAAGGGCTCTAGGCGAGAAGGCTTCCTTGCCTCTTCCACCCTCTCATGACTGTAGGTATTCCTTGGCTTCTTTGGCTTCGGACCACATCACTCCAGTCTCTGCCTCCGTGTGCCTGTGTCTTCTTTCCTGTCTGTGTGTTTCTTATAAGGACACGTGTCATTGGATACTATTTAGGCCCTACCTACCCATATAATCCAGGAATATCTTCTCAAGATCCTTAATTTAATTACATCTAAAAAGACCCTATTTCCAAAATAGCTAACAATAAATTCTGGCGTTAGCACCTGAGCATATCTTTTGGGGGGCTAACAGTCAACCCAGTACAGGGGGTTTGATTTTCATTTTTGTAATCACTTTTATTTCAATTGTCTTATAGCTTAAAACATTTGCCATGGTTCCTAGTTATAGCCCATCAATATATGCAATGAAAATATTTTAGAAAGTAAAATACAGAGTAAAAATGCAATTTTATAAACTACAACACACACAATCTGACGATACTGACTGGACCTTAATCATATATTTTGGGGGGAATAATTGGTTAATTTTGATGAAAACAGAAATATATCTTATAATAGACTTGATTTTCTTTGCTACTGCCGTGAACCCCATTAGTTACTTAGACAACCCTGTGCTTCTGCATAAAATTAAATGTTATAGAAAATTCCAGTAGGAAGTAAAATGTCAGAGCTCTACCTTTTTTCTTTTGTGCCGCAAAGGACAGAAAAGAGGAAAAGGACTGGAAAAATTTGAAGCATTGATATAAGAAAAGAGGAATGAAAAAAGAAAGAATTTTAATAAAATAAAAATGAAACATTTATACAAAACAGAAATAAAATAGAAAAATGTCATTAAAGAGACAAGGCACAAGTGGAACAGGCATTTGAAAACTGATGAATACATAGGCTGTATCTCAGATTTTCTGGTATATTCTGCTTCTCTCCTGAAATTCATATAGCTGACCTAGCTGCCTCAGAGAATGCCGGGTGTTGGAAAACTCTTGCCTCTCTGGACATTACAGACCTCTACACGCCTCAAGGACAATGACCTAGTAGGTACCAATGGCAAGTCAAAATGGCCATTAGTAAGAATACAGAAGACCCTCTGACAACATTCACTTACCTGCTGTTGCACTGCTCTGAGCCGATCATTTCCTTCACTCTTAAAACTTGCCTTTCAGTGCTGCCCTGAGGCCTATTTTCCTCTCTAAGTAAGCAGTAATGCGTTTGATTGAGTCTCCCTTTCTCTGAGAGTGACCAGTGTAGATTTATCTGTTTCCTCTCTTCTTTCCCCTGTGTAGGGTTGCAAAACTTTTCTGCTTCAACTACAAGACTGCACTGGGGTCCTTTGGTTCTCTCTGTTCTTGAACAATAAAGAAATGTATTACCTCAATTCAATAACAGATTAAAGACAGAAGAGCAAAAGCAAATTTGCTGATTTAAAAGTCATCACTTATCCTTGTTCTTTTTTACTTCTTTGAAAAGAGAAGGAAAGTTCTCTGGCAGAAAATAGGTGATCCCAAGGGGATTGTGGGCATGTTTAATGAAACCAACACTGTTTGATCAATTGCTTTTGCATAATTGAGAGGAAAAGATTTGCTGTCCATCCAGCTTTTATGATGGCTGAAAAATATCTTCATAAAAATCAACCTTTTAAACTTATATAGCCAAAGCCCTAGCATCCTACTTCCTTGTCTTTATTCAATAAAGGTTTTAAAGGCAAATGAAATGATCATTATTCAGTTTTCATTCTCACCTGAAATCGTTTGCTGGTGGTAAAATTGGTCAATGTGACACAGATGAGTTCTAATGGAAATTGACATTAACTCACTGTGAGGCCACTAAATCAGAAGTAACCAATCTACGTTCTGCACCTTGAGTTTGATTTTTCCTACTTATATGTTCTGTATGATTATGATTGTCACTCTTACATTTGTCAGTGAGTACTGGGTTGGAGTTTGGCAATATGAGAATATAAAACATGCAATACTCTGAGTGGTCAGAGAAAGCTAGTGTAACTTGATGTCATATTTCTAGGAGAAATGTTTTTCTGGGAGTTTGGGAGAAAGCCTGTAAGAAGATGCTATGACCTTTGGAGGAAAAGCCCAATCCAAATTTAAGAGATGTTATCTTGGGCTTGAAGCTCTTTGCAGATCTACTTTAAATATTTAGCTATTTGTTAGGTAATATGAGTATTACAGTTTTAATCTCTGCTGTGATTTAGAAAGGAATAAAGAAGTAGTGATCTGTTTACAGTACATATTAACTAAATGCATTCATTTGCATAATACCTCTTTAGGGATGGACTACATTATACAGAGATTTCTATATGTAGAACTGCAGGGATATTTTAGGCTTCAGTGACACTGAGGCCTTAAGTTAAAGTCTATTAGATTAGCACGACAACTTTTCCTGATTAAAAATTCCCATTAGTGGTGAGACGACTTCTGAGAACCACTTTTCACCTTATGGTGCCAGCAACAGGGTAGAATAAGTTTTCTTGTTTGAAAGTGAATTCCAAATAGGCCTACAGTTGCTTTTAAAGATATGGAAACAATCACTTTTTGATGCTGGAGGAATTTAAATGTCCTGGAGAAAAAAAATCCACCACACAATCCCACAATTTAAAAAATATTTAAATTCCAAATTTCTAATAAAAGTTCTAAGGGCAGCTATGTAAAAAATGCTGATTCCATGGTAGATTTCAATTTTGACATGTTCATTAAAAAATGAAAAGTCTTGATACTTGTTCTTGATTGTAAACTGCTAGTCTTACTTTTAACTGGGTAGTTATATGTGGTAGATTAAATTACAATTTCCAAATGTTTCCTTCTCTTCCCTGTGAAAAAACATTCTCCCCCTCCATAATCAGGCTTGATCATGTGATTTTTATTACTCAACCTTATGAGAAGATTTTTCTTCTCCACCCATTGAAAACAACCTTATCTTGTGACTTGGTTTAGCCAGTGAATTGTGGGTAGCAGTGATGTATGCCCCTTTCAAGGAAAAAGTTTAAGAGCCACCAGTGGTCTGCCATTTCTTTCTGTCTGCCATGGAAATGGCAATATTCTATCCTATATCCTCCTTCAACCTGGAACTGGAACAGATTTCCACTTGACCTACCATGTAAAAGACAATAACCTTTAATTATTTACATGAGAGACCTTTGTGAGACCTTTGTTGTTGGAAACCATTGGCATTTTGTGTGTGTATGTGTCTAGTGTTGTTGTTGTAGGCATTGATATTACTGTAAAAATAAACTAGGGGAAGTTAAATGGTATAGCATTTTATTTATTTATTTTTAAGTTTTTTTTTTGATGTGGACCATTTTTAAAGTCTTTATTGAATTTGTTACAACACTGCTTCTGTTTTATGTTTTGGTGTTTTGGCTGCGAGGCGTGTGGGATCTTAGCTCTCTGACCAGAGATAGAACCCACACCCCCTGCATTGGAAGGCAAAGTCTTAGCCACTGGACCTCCAGGGAAGTCCCATGGTACAGCATTTTAAAATTCAAAATAATTATGGCAAATATTGGGAAACAGGAAGATGAAGCTTTTACTACAAAAAATAAAAGAACAAAGCTGCAATATCAATGCATATTTCTTTTCTTCTTTGAAGGTTATATAATATTATTTCACATTAGGGAAGATTACATCAATTTTTACCTCTTATGTGGCTTAAACCAAATCATTACATAGTGTAATTTTCAAGTCCATCACATGAAGAGGATGAATGCCCCAATTATCAGTTCTTCTCCCTCCCTCTCTCCCTCCCCCCTTCCTCCTCCTCCTTCTCTTTCCTTCTTTAACAAACCTTTTAAAAACACTTCTTGCAGTCAAACTTTTACATGCTATTATTATCCTATGAAAATAATAGAATTAGATTGTTTTCTCTCTTTTTCTATGTCTGTTATGGAAGTTCTCTGCTCCCACTTTCCTCAACTCAGTAAAGCCCAAAGCTTCGGAATAAGGAAGATATAAAAATGTCTAACAGGTGAATAGAAGTACCAAAGAGAGTAATTCCTTGGGCTCTAGAATTCTAGTGTGAAAATGTTCCTAAGAAGGCACAAATTGTCTATATTTTTGGCTTTATGTGTAGATACCATGCATAAATAGAGACCTCCATTAGTTTGGAAGGTATATGAATAGAAATAAACATTCACTGTAGGATGATTTTTTTTTTTTTCTTACTGTGTAGCCCAAAAGATATTTAGTTGGGTTCTTCTTTAGGTGTGTAGTCTATGAATAAGGCTAAAGTTTTAATAAAGTACAACTAAAAATTACTGTTTGACTAATGCAATTAAATATAATTTTCAGCATCTGGAGTAAAAATTGTTGTTGAACCCAAGTTCATGTGCCTGACAGACAGTGAAGCCAAACAAACCAAAATGGAGTTTGGAGCAGAGAAAGGTTTATTGCAAGGGCCAAGCAAGCAGAACAGGGCAGCTTATGCTCAAAAGGCCGGAACTCACCTATGGGTTTCAGGGAAGCATTTTTAAAGGCCAGGTGAGGGAGGGGAGTTGCAGGGTATGTGATCAGCTCCTGCACAATTCTCTGATTGATTGATGGTGAGGTAGCAGGGCGGTGTCACAGGGGTTAACATTGATCCGCTGGCTCCAGTCAGTCTGAGGGCCACGTGCTCATTGTCATCATGTAATTAACTTCTTCCATTTGGTGGGGGCTTTGGTATCTGTAAAACAATTCAGGAAGGTGCGTCAGATACTGTTATCTATGTATTTCAGAGAGGAACTGAAGATTCTGTGACTGCCATATGGCTGATTGACTGTTTAAACTGTTACCAGTTCTCCTGGACCAACTGCTACTTTTGTCACTACATGTTCACATCTTTTCAATCACTGATTCTTGAGCCAGGTTTTTGTGACTCAGGGGAGGCCTGGGAGACTACAGTTTTTCCACAAACAAGAGGCAAGCAGAGGACATGAGGGGAGGGGTCTGTCCTGGGAAGGTGCCAAAGATTCCTGCTCAATTACAAAATAAAAACCTTCTTGGGAGAAAATTGAAACAGTGGTTATGAGAGTGAAAGTAAAACATAAGCCATAAGAAGTTGCAACAAGGTATTGTTGGTATTATATTGCTAATATGAAGATAAGATTGTTTTCTTACATCTATCACTAACCTTGAAAAAGTACATGTGAAATTCTCTATTTTGGCTAACCAAATTTTAATTTTTTGCTATTTTTAAAATTTTGTTTTATTTTTTGTTTTTGTTTTGTTTCTGCTTTTTAAACAGAAACTGTGAAATATGAGCTATGGCAACTTTATATCTAAAATTTAGTGGGAACAAAACTTAAATTATACCTCATAAATAACAGTGCTCCCCGTGTCTATTGCTTTCAATGCAGCCGCTGCATGGCTAGTATTAATCTCTCAATCTAGCTCATTACTGTCCATTAGTCAAAGAACATAACACTGGCTTAAGGCAGGTGTTTAAAATATCACCAAGGATGTGACATTAGGGCTCAGAGCAAGCATTTGTATTTGTCAAATGATGGAGTCACCTCCCATGTCTTACTGACTGCTTGGAATTTTCAATTATTTATAATATATGTATATTTATTTGATGTATTTGATAAAGGTTTTGACTCTTATTTATAGGATATTCTATATTAAAGACATGTTCATAGCATCAAAATTATGGTGCTCCAAAGTGAAATAAAAATGAAGAAAGTCTGCTGTGAGGAAGAATTAGAATCAGTTATATTAGACAGAATGAGGAATGAGCATTGAAAGGGAATCTAAAACCGAAGAAAACAAGAAAGAAATGAGAAGACCATGCAAAAAGAAAGAAAAGGAGATGATTTTAGCCATAAATGCCTTGGTCAGGAATTTAGAGTTTTCTAGCGACATGATTTATAAACAAATGCCCAAAGGTTAAATAGATGGATAATTTTGAGAACATAAAGAAAAGAAATTCAGAGAAATTCAAATTAAAAATAAGTATGTGAATATGGAGACAATTGAGAAAATGAGAGAAAACTGAGAAACCATACCTCCTTCTGCCTCATTCAGATCTACTCTTTCAAGGCATGATCCTTGGAAGGATTTGAAGGTGATGTGCAACCTGTGAATGAGTCTCTGTACTCAGAAACATTCAAAGTATGCTTTCCAGTGTTATAGAATTCAAGGTGGGTCCTAGAGAGAAACTTGCAGTCATTCTGTCTTGTCTTACCTCAGGTGAGACAAAATTTCAGAAAACAACATTCAGAGACATTCCTGAATAAGTTAAATTGAGCACACTCAATTGTGCCTTCATTTTCTACTTTTTGTTTTTCTGCTGAGAAAACAAAGTCCATTTGGCCTTGTCCGTTTTCAGGAATAAAAACATTGCAGTTTTTCACCTCTGCTTCTGACTGTAACCTGCTGCCCCACCTACAATTGTGGGGTGTGAAAGTGAGAAATGAGGACTATGTTGAAAAACACTAATGACAGGACAAGGGGTAAAAGTTTTAACTGGCCTGGAATAGGCAGTGACCAGTCAAAACAGGGTGGTGCACAAGTGCATTGGAAGGCCTGTATGAGTGCTTATCAGAAGAAAATCAGTTCTGAAATTGTCAGCAAGACCACTGAGTTGCGAAAAGCTGAGAGAGATTCATGAATACAGTTACAGTGTTCTCATATAATTTGCCTTAACTCTTGTAATTCCTGAGTAGAAACATCTTTGTGTTCTTTCTCATCAGCCTGCTTTCCCTGTTGAATCAAAATTGTAACGGGTACAAAGTAGTATAAAATTTCCATCATTCATATGTTAATGTTATTTCACACTTGAACTGGGTTATATTCACCTGGTGGCCTGTGCACAGGAATCTGAAAGGCCAGAAAAACATCAATAAGAGGAGGAGTGGGCAACTTCCCTGAGTAAAAGCCAAAACCTATGACTGTCCTGCTGAGGTCAAAGTGTCTCTTCTCTTGGGAAGCAATACATTGTCATGGTTAAGAGTACGAACTATGAAACTAGAATGTCTGTATTTGAATCTGCCAATCTGTGTTGACCTTGGCAAGCTATGTAAATCGTGTGCACCTCAGTTTCCTCATCTGTAAAATGGGAAATACTCTATTATCTACTCCGTAGGGTTTTGGGGAGAATTAACTAAGTACATATGTAAACAGTTATAAAAGTGCCTGGTACATACTATACATGTGAGTCACTATTGTATTAGTAGTGATAGAGGTCTAGAGTCTATTTCCCCTGTGTTTTCTCCCAAAGTCTCTCTGTTCTGGCTTTATTCTCCACTTTTAGTTGTGATGAAAATATTCTCACCTGTGGACTGGCCATCTCCAACTCCTGTCACCCAGTATCCTTAGCCTGAGCTTTTCTAGCAATTAGGGAAGGGCAGAAAACCGACATGTGTTCTATTAAATATTTTTTAGAAAAAGGATTTCAACAGATAGAGGACTCATGGGAGACATGTCAGTTCTGGGACATTCTGGGGACAAAGCAGTAAAAAGTCCAGGTGAAGTTGGATATTGTTAGAGTATATATGTGTGAGTGTATCCATTAAAATGAAATTAAACTGCACATAGAATGAAGAAAATTATCAACAGCAGTGTTTGTTTTAGAAACTGTAAAACTAAAATAACAAAAGAAAACTAGAAACTTAACCTAGTTTTTTAAAAAATAATTTTCATAGAATTTTTATATCTATTTTGATTACAACATGACTCAAAAGTTTGTGTCATGCTATCTTTAATGTAACTTGGTTAATAAGACACAGGCTGTCATGAATGTTTGATTTTCTGTTCATAGCACACCTTTCATGAAATGAGACTGTTTACTGTGTTGGTCTTTATTTTACCAAGGTGTTGCCAATTTCCATCCAAAAGCACATAACACCCAGAATGACTCGTCCTGTTACTTCTTTTAGAGACTGGTTTCCTACTTTGGCAGGAAATATAGTCAAATCCATATGACACTGGAATATATTTGAAGAAAGTTATTTTTGAATGAGGAGACATATGACTTAGTAAAATTTTCTCTCTTTCTAAGATTCCACTCCATCTCCTTACAAGGCTACATTGCTGTTTATTTTATATTCTCCTTTTTTTGGTTTCTTTTCTTCTGCTTCCCCTTTAATATTAATGTTCTTTTAGATGGCCCAGTACTTCTTATTTTATTACTTACACTTCCTATGAGTTACCTCATTCAAAAATGCTCCCACTCTCCTTATGTTAATGAAATAGACCAGTGCTTTCTGAAGAATCATTCCAAGATATTTGAAATGTACCAAAAAGACTTTGAGTCATTTTTATGGGAAACAGAAGGTTGATAAATCCATAGCAAAAGAGACTCAAATATTTGAGTAAACTCCTGAACCCCGAAATAGTATGAGGAAATTCAAATGACTAGTTATGGAAAATCTTGAAAATAGTTTTCCTATTATTGGTAAAAATGGGTTTTTTAAAAATCAATTTATGATGAGTTCTCCAGTTGTCATTTTATTTATAAATCTTTAGTCTGTGATGAATAGAATTTTAGTGTGTTTAAATTTCAAGGACCACCTAATCTGCATCAATGGCTAAAAATATTTGAGGTAAAAGAGAAAATGAGAATTTTATTACAAAAAAAAAAAGGAAAATGTAAAGGAGAGGGAGCGGTATGGGAAAACTTGGTGAAACTGCAGAGGAAAGCCAAAAGATGCGCTCAGAAGCTTCATGCTGTTAAGTAAAGTATTACTCTAAAGTTGATTCAGCTTGATGGGAGAGTGTGTGAAGAGTTATTTGAAGGGGTAGATGACATACAGCTTCTAATTGATTCGTAAAGACATGTATGTGCTATCCCTTAATCATCTCTTCACAACTAAGCAGGTTGAAGAGATAGAATCAATCATCAGAGATAATGATACAGGATGAAAGCAGTACAGAGAAGGACCTTTCTCTGCCAACTGTCCTGAGGTCCTAGACATGTTAATAATCCATGGGAGTATCTACATGTGATTTAGAAAGACTTATGCCTAAAGTTTGGGGATGCACCAAACTCAGCAGCAGTTAAGAATATTTTAAAATATACCCAATTATATCTAGGCATATGGTTCTTATCTATTATTGTAGAGGCATATGAATGTTGATACCACCACTGAACATTTTTTCAACTTGAATAGGTTGTTTTGTGCTTGGGAAAGCAATCCAAGACCCTAAATAACTTCCCTAAACATGGCTGATTCTACCTAGGCAAGCCTATTTACAAAATGTCCTGATTTTACACGTGAGCTTCAGTAAAGAAACATGTATTAACAATGACAATGGAATGGAATGGGAAATAGAAATAGTATCCATGAAGATAAAGAAAATAGGGTTTTTAAAATAATTCTTCCCCCATCCAAGTCCTAATATTCCCTGCCTTTTTAACTGTCAACTAGTAAAATATGTACACTTTGAGGCATATAGACAAGAAACTTCCCATGTACACTGGTTGCAAAATATATTTTTGAGAACCATTGAAAAGGGTCCAGTTCCCCAACATTAATCATCTAAGAAATTGTGCAAATAACCATTTTCTTTGTAAATATGAATCACGGAGAGATTGAACATGCATTTATTTTAGTGTGTGTGTAGTCTACACATTCATTCACCTCATGTATTTTAAAGCTTTCTAGGTACAAGTATTATATTCTTAAGGATATAAGAACATAAGAATATAAGTGTAATAACATATAACACCTAAAAGAGGAGTCTGGACTCAAATGCACATACCTAGGATATGGTGTAAAATGTATATAAGAAGCTTTATAATTAATTGAAGTAGATAGAGTTAGCAAAAGTTTTGAATCAAAACTTAACAGTGAAGGACATTTATTTAGCCCAATAAAAGATTCTAGACAAAGGAATAGAATAAACAAAGACATAGTGGAAAGTGGATGGATGGATGGATGGGTGAATAGATGGATGGATCAATGAATGAATGTATAGAGAATTTTAACTTTATTTAATAGAAAATCAACACCATTGAAAATGTTTAAGTAAGGAGAAAGTACGAATGGGTTTGGGATGCTGTGGAGTGAACAGCATGTTCAGAGATGTTCTTCAGAAGCATAAATATACGCACAGCCTAAAATGAATCAAACGGAGAGAAGAAAGTGAAATAGTGTTCCAACGTTTTTGACCAGGTTAGTTGGAAAAGGAGAAAGACTTTTAAAAGAAATGTTGAGAATTACTAAAGATATGGATTTAGAAATCATCTCCATATTTGTAATATCAGAAGCAATGGGAGGTAATCAGATCATCATTTACGATAAAATTAACTGCCATTTATTAAACCTTTATTATGTTTCACTTTGCTTAGTGCTTTACATCTTATTTTATTAATTCTCACAAGTCTTTGAAGCAGGTATTATCATTCACAACCCTCCTCCATTTACAGAGGTAGAAGTGGTGCTCCAGAAACCAAATGACTTGTTAAAATTTGCGCAGTTGGTAGGTAGTAGACTGGAGATTTGAACATGTCTGCCTGGCGCAAGACTTGAATTCTTTTTGCTACTGCTGTTTGCTTCTCTCTCAAGACAAATAGTTTAGCAAGATAAAGGAACAAGGCAAAACCATGGGGAGTCTTCATGTTTAAGTGGGAGGCAGGGGTTTAGATGGAATGGGGAATAGGCAATTTAAACTTAAAGACCTAGTCAGAGAAATGAGAAAAGAATCACATGTTTTATCTGTCATTTCATGCAAGGAGAGAGAGAAGCTTTTTGGGGGCGTGGGGTGGTAAGGGGAGTAATCACAGAAAGGCCGTGAGATACAGGTGAAGTGAGAGAAAAGTCCATAGACGTGTACATGTAGGGTTTTTTTTTTCCTTGTGGGGGTGGGGGGGAGTTTTAGAATCATTAACATGATTATTATGAAAGCAGCCATTTCCAAATGCCCTGATGTGTTATCATAGGGTCATTAGAAACCTGTTGAAGTTTTTATCACTTTCGAAGAAGGTTTTTAGTTATACAAATGCCAATTTTAACCTTTATTAATAGAACAAACCAGAAAGAGATGGACTGCAACAAAGTATGGACAATATGGTATTGAAATCTTGACTGTGATGACGTTTAAAAGCAGAAAAACTATAATGAACATTTTACAACTTGAATACGTTGTTTTGTTATTTTCAAGTGAGAAACCTAAGATTCTAAATAATTTCTCCAAAAACGGCTAACTTTGCACAGCAAGCTTATTTATAAAATGGTCGGTTCTGAAATGTGTGCTCCAATAAAAACACACACACACACACATTTTTAAAACTATGATAAATCTCTAAGTTTTACTGATATTCTAAATATTCGTGGCATTATCGAAAGCTGAGGCTGTGCTGAAATTATGGCTGGTTTGTGTAATCTGTAGTACTCTTGCCTTATCTTCCAAACTGATGTGGAGAGTTTGAACTGACAACTAAAAAATGTCATTTGCCACCTGGTTCTACAAGGATTTGGTCACTAGCCACTGCAGTCGCTGACCTTTAACTCACCCTGAAAGGAGTTCAGGGCGGAGATCAGGAATGAGGCACTCTGTGCTCTGGTAAAACTGGCAGAATGGGCCTTCAGGTGGATATTTTCAAGAGACAATTTTATGAATCTGGAATCTTGCATCTTCCTATACTTAGACAAGCACTAAGACCATTAACTAAGATATCTGTTCCTTGTGACCAGCAGCAACCCTCTATGGAGATAACTGCTTGGTTGGTACTTTTTGGCAAAGTACCCCCTTTGCCAAAATCACATATATGCCCCTTCTGAGCAGTTCCTCAGAGCTGTCTGAGAGGCTGTCATCTGGGCTATGGTCTTTAGTAAGTCTACAAATAAAACTGAAACTCACAGCTCTTGCTTTGTGTGTTTTTACTTCAGTCCACAAGACCCAAACAACAGATGGATTGTAACAATGATAGCAGTCATGCAGTCTTAGAGAAGATCTGGGCTTGACGCTTTGCTTTTTTCTTTACTAGCTAGTGACTGTGGGCACCCGCTTAAATTCTCCATTGCCCAGTTGCTTCATTTATAAAATTGGAATGATATCCCCTATACTGGAATGGAGTTGTGTGGTAATATTTGTGAAAATGCTATGTAAACTGGGAAGTATTTTAAAAATCCAAGCTTTTGTTATTGGTTCGGCAAACCACTTTCTTTCTGCTTTTTTTGGTTGTTGTCTGTGTAATCAGACCTTGGTCTTAGAGTAAATATTTGGAAAAACAAGACCAACTATGAGAAAGTCCTTTTCCAGCCTTTAATTTTTATTTTGCTTATGTAGTAGACAAAATTTCCTCCAAAGGAAAAATAGGTCAATTGGAGAACATAGATTTTTATTGAAGCAATAATACATTATAGGAAAAAAAAAACTTCAGGGTTATGGGATCATTTTTCATTCTCAATTGAGGTTTTTTTTTTTTTTAACATCTTTATTGAAGTATAATTGCTTTACAATGGTGTGTTAGTTTCTGCTTTATAACAAAGTGAATCAGTTATACATATACATATGTTCCCATATCTCTTCTCTCTTGCATCTCCCTCCCTCCCACCCTCCCTATCCCACCCCTCTAGGTGGTCACAAAGCACCGAGCTGATCTCCCTGTGCTATGCGGCTGCTTCCCACTAGCTATCTATTTTACATTTGGTAGTGTATATATGTCCATGACACTCTCTCACCCTGTCACATCTCACCCCTCCCCCTCCCCATATCCTCAAGTCCATTCTTTAGTAGGTCTGTGTCTTTATTCCCATCTTGCCACTAGGTTCTTCATGACCTTTTTTTTTTTTTCCCTTAGATTCCGTATATATGTGTTAGCATACTGTATTTGTTTTTCTCTTTCTGACTTACTTCACTCTGTATGACAGACTCTAACTCCATCCACCTCATTACAAATACCTCCATTTCATTTCTTTTTATGGCTGAGTAATATTCCATTGTATATATGTGCCACATCTTCTTTATCCATTCATCCGATGATGGACACTTAGGTTGCTTCCATGTCCTGGCTATTGTAAATAGAGCTGCAATGAACATTTTGGTACATGACTCTTTTTGAATTATGGTTTTCTCAGGGTATATGCCCAGTAGTGGGATTGCTGGGTAGTATGGTAGTTCTATTTTTAGTTTTGTAAGGAACCTCCATACTGTTCTCCATAGTGGCTGTATCAATTTACATTCCCACCAACAGTTCAAGAGTGTTCCCTTTCCTCCACACCCTCTCCAGCATTTATTGTTTCTAGATTTTTTGATGATGGCCATTCTGACCGGTGTGAGATGATACCTCATTGTAGTTTTGATTTGCATTTCTCTAATGATTAAGGATGTTGAGCATTCTTTCATGTTCAATTGAGTTTTAATTTAAAGGTTTGTGTGTTACTTTTTGATTATTTTCTGAATCAGCTACTCAAACAATAAGACTAAATTGGACACATTACCCAAAGTTATAAATAAAGAGCATCATTTAGTGTGAATTTTCTTCTAAATTATGCACGAATTATATAAAATTAAAAAAAAAAAAACCTCACTCCAATCAATGTTTTTCTTATGTCAGGGAAAGAAAGAAGCCCTTGTAAAGTGCACCTAGCATTTTACAATTTCCTTCTGGCTCCTTGACACTTGTGTTGCTGTTAATGTTGCCATTGAATATTTCTCCTCTGTGAAATGCAGATGGGAAATTTCATTGCTTGACATTCTATAGCACCCTACTAAAGACAGTACATTTAATCATGGTATTTTGCAGATTAGATAAGGCTACATCCTTGCTTTCTCTTTTCCTCCAGCAATTTAATATTGTGGTTGGCTTGCATACTTGTAATTAAAAAGTGACTTATGAAAGTGCACTACAAACAAGACACCTGCACCCCTTAGCAGCCAGGGCTGGTGACTAGATGCAATAATAATACATACAATGTCAAAATGATATGATTGTTCCAATGATTGCTCCTGTTTTTCTTGTAAAAGATTGTTTAACACGCAGTTATGTTTGATATTCCAAGAAAAGTAGTACCTAGAGCAGAAGAAGGGTGAATCAGCATTAATGTGCTCTGCAGCTTAAAGATGATGGGTCAAAAAGTATATCCTTTCTGTACTTATATCTACACTTATCTCTCTGCATATGTTGCTATTTTGTTTATGTGGCTTTTTAAGGTAAAGTATTTCTCTTAATAAATTTGGTTTCTTATATACTATGGAAGTGCACTGAACTCCAAAGTAGTGACTCTTCTTTAGTGAGAATTGTATAGCAAATGCCAGAGCTGTCTGAGTCAGTGTCGTTGATTAGGTAAAGTTTGTCTTCAGTATATTCAGTGCGCCGTACAAGATTCCCAGCTTCGTGGACTTCATCCTCAGGAAGTAAAAGTTCTTACAATCTCTCTTTTTGTCTCTTTGTCTCTCTTTCTGTTTCACTTTATGCAGTCAGATGTGTATAAAATTTATTACAACCTGCAAACCATTACTGCACACCTGTACCTCTGCCAGGCATGGATGGGATACTGGGGGTAAGTGATAACAACAGTGGGGAAACAAACATGTGAGAGATGGGGATGTGTTCTGATAGTTGGGAAATACACGATCTATTAGGACCTAGAAAGGACAGGATGACCTCTTTTTTTTTCTTAACATCTTTACTGGAGTATAATTGCTTTAGAATGGTGTGTTAGTTTCTGCTGTATAACAAAATGAATCAGCTAAACATATACATATATCCCCATATCTCCTCCCTCTTGCGTCTCCCTCCCACCCTCCCTATCCCACCCCTCTAGGTGGTCACAAAGCACCGAGCTGATCTCCCTGTGCTATGCGGCTGCTTCCCACTAGCTATCTCTTTTACGTTTGGTAGTGTATATATGTCAGTGCCACCCTCTCACTTCGTCCCACCTTACCCTTCCCCCTCCCCGTGTCCTCAAGTCCATTCTCTACGTCTGTGTCTTTATCCCTGTCCTGCCCCTAGCTTCTTCAGAACCATTTTTTTTTTTTTTAAGATTCCATTTATATGTGTCAGCATACGGTATTTGTTTTTCTCTTTCTGACTGACTTCACTCTGTATGACAGACTCTAGGTCCATCCACCTCACTACAAATAACTCAATTTTGTTCCTTTTTATGGCTGAGTAATATTCCACTGTATATATGTGCCACATCTTCTTTATCCATTAATCTGTTGATGGACACTTAGGTTGCTTCCATGTCCTGGCTATTGTAAATAGAGCTGCAATGAATACTGTGGTGCATGACTCTTTTTGAATTATGGTTTTCTCAGGTTATATGCCCAGTAGTGGGATTGCTGGGTCAGATGGTAGTTCTATTTTTACTTTTTTAAGGAACCTCCATACTGTTCTCCATAGTGGCTGTATCAATTTACATTCCCACCAACAATGCAAGAGGGTTCCCTTTTCTCCACACTCTCTCCAGCATTTATTGTTTGTAGAATATTGATGATGGCCATTCTGACTGGTGTGAGGTGATACCTCATTGTAGTTTTGATTTGCATTTCTCTAGTGATTAGTGATGTTGAGCATCCTTTCATGTGTTTGTTGGCAATCTGTATATCTTCTTTGGAGAAATGTCTATTTAGGTCTTCTGCCCATTTTTGGATTGGGTTATTTGTTTTTTGGATATTGAACTGCATGAGCTGCTTGTAAATTTTGGAGATTAAACCTTTGTCAGTTGCTTCATTTGCAAATATTTTCTCCCATTCTGAGGGTTGTCTTTTCTTCTTGTTTATGGCTTCCTTTGCTGTGCAAAAGCTTTTAAGTTTCATTAGGTCCCATTTGTTTATTTTTGTTTTTATTTCCATTTCTCTAGGAGGTGGGTCGAAAAGGAACTTGCTGTGATTTATGTCATAGAGTGTTCTGCCTATGTTTTCCTCTAAGACTTTTATAGTGTCTGGCCTTACATTTAGGTTTTTAATCTATTTTGAGTTTATTTTTGTGTGTGCTGTCAGGGAGTGTTCTAATTTCATTCTTTTACATGTAGCTGTCCAGTTTTCCCAGCACCACTTATTGAAGAGGCTGTCCTTTCTCCATTGTATATCCTTGCCTCCTAAAGTGTAAAGGTACACTTTACAGGGGCTTCTTTCTTTCCCTGACATAAGAAAAACATTGATTGGAGTGAGGTTTTTTTTTTTAAAATAAGGTGACCATATGTGCATTGGTTTACCTCTGGGTTTTCTATCCTGTTCCATTGATCTATATTTCTGTTTTTGTGCCAGTGCCATACTGTCTTGATTACTGTAGCTTTGTGGTATAGCCTGAAGTCAGGAAGCTTGATTCCTCCAGCTCCATTTTTCTTTCTCAAGATTGCTTTTGCTATTCGGGGTCTTTTGTGTTTCCATACAAATTGTGAAGTTTTTTGTTCTAGTTCTGTGAAAAATGCCATTGGTAGTTTGATAGGGATTGCATTGGATCTGTAGATTGCTTTGGGTAGTACAGTTATTTTCACAATGTTGATTCCTCCAATCCAAGAACATGGTATATCTCTCCATCTGTTTGTATCATCTTTAATTTCTTTCCTCAGTGTCTTATAGGTTTCTGCATACAGGTCTTTTGTCTCCTTATGTAGGTTTATTCCCAGCTATTTTATTCTGTTTGTTGTAATGGTAAATGGGAGTGTTTCCTTAATTTCTCTTTCAGATTTTTCATCATTAGTGTATAGGAATGCAAGAGATTTCTGTGTATTAATTTTGTGTCCTGCTACTTTACCAAACTGATTGATCAGCTCTAGTGGTTTTCTGGTAGCATCTTTAGGATTCTCTATATATAGTATCATGTCATCTGCAAACAGTGACAGCTTTACTTCTTCTTTTCCAATTTGGATTCCTTTTATTTCTTTTTCTTCTCTGCTTGCTGTGACTAAAACTTAAAACTATGTTGAATAATAGTGGTGAGAGTGGGCAACCTTGTCTTGTTCCTGATCTTAGTGGAAATGGTTTCAGTTTTTCAACATTGAGAATGATGTGAGTTTGTCATATATGGCCTTTATTATGTTGAGATAAGTTCCCTCTATGCCTACTTTCTGGAGGGTTTTTGTCATAAATGGGTGTTGAATTTTGTTGAAAGCTTTTTCTGCATCTATTGAGATGATCATATGGTTTTTATTCTTCAATTTGTTAATATGGTGTATCACATAGATTGATTTGCATATATTGAAGAATCCTTGCATTCCTGAGATAAACCCCACTTGATCATGGTGTATGATCCTTTTAATGTGCTGTTGGACTCTGTTTGCTAGTATTTTGTTGAGGATTTTTGCATCTATGTTCATCAGTGATATTGGCCTATAGTTTTCTTTCTTTGTGACATCTTTGTCGGGTTTTCATATCAGGATGATGGTGGCCTCGTAGACTGAGTTTGACAGTGTTCCTCTCTCTGCTGTATTTTGGAATAGTTTGAGAAGGATAGGTGTTAGCTCTTCTGTAAATGTTTGATAGAATTCGCCTGTAAAGCGATGTGGTCCTGGGCTTTTGTTTGTTGGAAGATTTCTAATCACAGTCTCAATTTCAGTGCTTGTGATTGGTCTGTTTATATTTGCTATTTCTTCCTGGTTCAGTCTCGGGAGGTTGTGCTTTTCTAAGAATTTGTCCATTTCTTCCAGGTTGTCCATTTTATTGGCATAGAGTTGGTTGTAATAATCTCTCATGATCCTTTGTATTTCTGAAGTGTCAGTTGTTACTTCTCCTTTTTCATTTCTAATTCTATTGATTTGAGTCTTCTCCCTTTTTTTCTTGATGAGTCTGGCTAATGGTTTATCAATTTTGTTTACCTTCTCAAAGAACCAGCTTTTAGTTTTATTGATCTTTGCTATTGTTTCCTTCATTTCTTTCTCATTTATTTCTGATGTGATCTTTATGATTTCTTTCCTTCAGCTAACTTTGTGGGTTTTTTGTTTTTCTTTCTCTAATTGCTTTAGGTGTAAGGTTAGGTTGTTTATCTGAGATGTTTCTTGTTTCTTAAGGTAGGATTGTATTGCTATAAACTTCCCTCTTAGGACTGCTTTTGCTGCATCCCATAGGTTTTGGGTCATCGTGTTTTCATTGTCATTTGTTTCTAGGTTTTTTTTGATTTCCTCTTTGATTTCTTCAGTGATCTCTTGGTTATTAAGTAGTGTACACTGTTTAGCCTCCATGTGTTTGTATTTTTTTTACAGATTTTACCTGTAATTGATATCTAGTCTCATAGCGTGGTCAGAAAAGATACTTAATACGATTTCAATTTTCTTAAATTCATCAAGGCTTGATTTGTGACCAAAGATATGATCTATCCTGGAGAATGTTCCATGAGCACTTGAGAAGAAAGTGTATTCTGTTGTTTTTGGATGGAATGTCCTATAAATATCAATTAAGTCCATCTTGTTTAATGTATCATTTAAAGCTTGTGTTTCCGTCCTTATTTTCATTTTGGATGATCTGTTCATTGGTTAAAGTGAGGTACTAAAGTCCTCTACTATGATTGTGTTACTTTCGACTTCCCCTTTTATGGCTGTTTGCATTTGTCTTATGTATTGAGGTGCTCTATGTTGGGTGCATAAATATTTACCATTGTTATATTTTCTTCTTGGATTGATCTCTTGATCAGTATGTAGTGTCCTTCTTTGTCTCTTGTGATAGACTTTATTTTAAAGTCTATTTTGTCTGATATGAGAAATGTTATTCCAGCTTTCTTTTGATTTCCGTTTGCATGGAATATCTTTTCCATCCCCTCACTTTCAGTCTGTCCGTGTCCCTAGGTCTGAATTGGGTCTCTTGTAGACAGCATATATACGGGTCTTGTTTTTGTATCCATTCAGCCAGTCTGTGTCTTTTGGTTGGAGCATTTTATCCCTTTATATTTAAGTTAAGTATCAATATGTCTGTTCCTATTACCATTTTCTTAAATGTTTTGGGTTTGTTATTGTAGGTGTTTTCCTTCTCTTGTGTTTCTTGCCTAGAGAAGTTCCTTTAGCATTTGTTGTAAAGCTGGTTTGGTGGTGCTGAATTCTCTTAGCTTTTGCTTGTCTGTAAAGGTTTTAATTTCTCCATCGAATCTGAATGAGATCCTTGCTGGGTAGAGTAATCTTGGTTGTAGGTTTTTCCATTTCATCACTTTAAATATGTCCTTCCACTCCCTTCTGGCTTGCAGAGTTTCTGCTGAATGAACTAATTTTTGGAGTAAATTCATATAAGTATCTTAAGGAGTGTTTTCAAATTAAACTCTAGTATTATAATCAAAGTCCTTGCTAAACACTAACAAAAATTAATAGGTATGTCTAATACATTTTAGAGGTTATTAAAAAACTAAGTTTCCATTCTGCTGTGCAATGTGGTGGTCAGTTAGAGTAGATGGACAGAAGAAGTTGTAATATGTAGTGTGACTTCCAAGGGCTAGGTTAGGACAAAGGATACAGGCTCTTATCTGTTTTCAGTGTGTGGTTCTGGCGTTTAAGCCTGATAGGTAGATTTGACCAAAGATAGAAACAGGTTGGAACATTCTACAGATGGTCTATAAAAGTGTTTCAAATTTTAGAGAAGGGAGTGAAGCACAGGAGTTAAAAATATACAGAAGTAGTGAAAACTTGAGAAAGACTAGCTAGCTGATTTTCCATGTTAATCCTGATTCTGAGCCATCAGTTTTGAGTGTTTGGCAAAGCTTGGGTGACTGTAATATCTAGATACTAAACTGGAACACCCTTCCAGGGTTAAAGGGAGCACTATTAGTAATTGCACCAGGACAAGAGTAATAAACAGGAAATGACCCTGGGCAAATCGGGACAGATGGTCACTCTAAAAAACTCCACTTCTAGGACCAGGCCCAATGTCAACCCTTACGACATTGGCTTTTCTATCTCCTTTTCTTATTGTCCTTTCCGCCTCCCCTCAGTGATGATAGAGACCATTTCTATGTGAAGCACACCTCTAATGCCCTGGGGAGGGAGAGAATAATGAGCTAAGACTGTAGTGGCTGGCTGGTCTTCTTCATACTTCAGGAGACACTGGCCTCCGCTTTTACCACTATGCCTTCAAGCATGGAATTCTCTATATTTTCCACAGCAGAGCTAATAACAACAATTCTTGTTTTTATATTTAACTAACTATATTGAGGTATAATTTACTTATAATTAAATACTATCATTTTAAGTTTACAGTTTTGTGAGTTTTGACAAGTACACTCACCTGTGTATATACTCGCCACTGCCAAGAAGATACAGAACATTTCCAACATCTCAGAAACTTCATTCATCTTCTTTACACTCCTTTTCTGATTTCTAAAGCTCACATTAGTTTGCTCTTCTAGACTTTCATATAAATGTACTCCTTTGATTTGGCTTTTGTTTGGCATAATGATTTTGGATTCATCCATGATGTTGCCGGTACCACTAATTCACTCTGCATTATTGCTCAGTGTCATTCAGTTGCATGGATATACCACGATATGTTTATCCCTTCACTAGTAGCTAGACATCTGGTTTGTTTCTAGTTTTGGGCTTTAATTATGAATAAACTTACTATTAAGATTCATACACAGGTCTTTATGTGGATATCTGTTTTAATTTATCTTGGTTTAATAGTTTGAAATAGAATTTTGAGGTTGTATGGAGAATTTTGAGGTTGTATGGTGTAAGAAACTACCAAATTGTTACCGAAAGTGGTTGTACAATTTTATATTCCCACCATCAAAGTATAAACGTTCCTGTTACTCCACAACCTTACCAGCACTTCCTATCATCAGTCTTTTTAATTTTAGCCATCCCTGTAGCTGTGTAGTGGTATTTCATTGGGTTTTTTAAAAAAATATTTATTTATTTATTTATTTATTTGGTTGTGCTGAGTCTTAGTTGCGGCAGGCAGGCTCCTTAGTTGTGGCTCGCTGGCTCCTTACTTGCATCACATGGGCTCTTTAGTTGTGGCACGTGAACTCTTAGTTGTGGCATGCATGTGGGATCTAGTTCCCTGACCAGGGATCAGACCCAGTTCCCCTGAATTGGGAGCACGGACTCTTATCCACTGCACCACCAGGGAAGTCCCTCACTGTGTTTTAATTAACATTTTTCTGATGACTAATGATGGTGAATATCTTTACATATGCTTGTTTTGCATATTTTCTTTTGCAAAGTCTGTTCAAAACCTGTGTTCATTTTGCTAAAAATTTTATTATAAAGATTTTCTAATATACAGCAAATTTTAAAGAATGTTACAGTTAATATGTGTATATCCAACACTTACAACCTGTCATTTCAGGGCAGGTTTTTAAAACATCATGTATCTGTTCATTTGTCCTTACTTCTATCTGTCCATCAGTAAATATTATTATTACTTTTTTGTTTCAGAATAAATTGCCGATAATGGTATGTTTTTCCCTCAAATACCTGAACGTGAAATTCATTAACTGGATTTTAGCATGCTCACAGTTTAGATGTGATTTTTGTAAGAAAATTGCATATACTTCTGTAACACAGCCATATCAATATATAGAATGTTGCCAGAATATTCTTTTAGGTCATTTTATGGTCAATCCTAATTGCAGTCACCTTTCTGATTTTTTTAAATCATAGGTTAGTTTTTCGTGTCCTGGGATATTATTTTTTAATTATGGATCAAAATATTTTATATTTTATCTTTAGCTATTTAAGATATTTTAAAAGATAAAATATTTTATATTTTATCTTTTAAAATATTTTTAAATTCTTTTAATATTTTAATTTTATCTTTAGCCTTTTTCCTCCACATATTTTTTTTTGAGATTTATTCATGTTTTTATGTTAGTTCCTTTTTATTAGTGAGTGACATTCCATTGAATATTTATCTGTCAATTCTCCTACTGATTTTTTTTTTCCCCTCCTTGAGTCTTTTAGGAATAAAACTGCAGTAAACATTCTTATACAATGTTTTTTGTGAACACACATTGTCATTTCTCTTAAGTAAATTCCTAGGAGTGGGATTGTTGGATTATAGGATAATTTAACATTTAGTTTTACAAGAAACTGTCATAAAATTCCCAATACCGTTGTACCAGTTTACATTTTCACCAACAATGCATGAGAGCTCCAGTTTCTCCACATCTTTCCAACACTGAAGTTGTCAGTCTCTATTTTTAGTCACTCTGAGGTATGTGGAGTGGTATCTCACCGTAGTTTTAATTTGCTTTTCCTTGATGACATTGGGCACTTTTTCATGCAGTTATTGGGCTTTTGTACATCATTTTTTATGAAATGTTACTTCAAATCTTTTTCGCATTAAAAATTGGTTGCTTATATTTATTATTGACTTGTTCTTTATCTCAATCTGTGACTTGTCTTTCTTTGCCTTATGGTGCCTCTTACAAACTAGACATCACTGACTTTTCCCTGTGCAGTAGAAAACTTGAGATTTTAACCAAACCAATACCCAGTCTTTTCTCACATATTATTGGTAAATCTGGTTATGTAAGCTTATTTATGCTATCTAATGATGACAAAGAAATTATGCTTAATGTAATCTTTACTTCTAATTAGTGGAACAATTACGGAAGGAAAACACAAACACTAGGAGATATAAATTTTGGTTTATTTTATCACTGAGTGTTGCATCCTTCAGAGTGATTCGCTCTAGCTTAATAAAAGGAGTAAAGAATATTAATGATTAGTGAACTTGAGCTTTCTGATCCAATGAAATCATGTTAGATTTATACCCCATTAAAACTCCTGGACAGGGCATGCAGGCCACTTATTTTTTTTTCTTTAAAGAAATAAAAATAAACCTTCATAGATTCATGTTTTTTACTGTGTCTGTTTTATTAGCCATGTGTGAATTGATCCACCTGAATCTCACTTCAGCAGATAATTATGTATATATATATGTTAATATTATATAGATATGTAGTATATGTAAAATGTATTATATAGGTATCTATCTATCTGTCTATCTATCTGTCTATCTATCTAACATGCTTAGCCATGCCCTGGAAGTCATCATTAGGCTTTTTTGTCAAAAAGACATAGGCAGTGTAGGAGTCTGGTTCTGGCCTAAGGAGTTCTTTAGTAAATGTGATGATTCCAAAGTTTCTAGGCCTACAGTATTTTAGGAGAAAGAATAACTCAGGGAAAATGTTACACTGGCATTGAATAAGAAGGCCAGATATTCCAACCCAAATGTCCAGATGTCTCTAGTTATTTTCCTTGGTGCGCCCAAGCATCATGGTCCATGGAAAACCTTTATCTGAATATTCTTGGGTACTTCGCTGAAATATAGATTCATTTGCCACACTCAGACTCTGAGTCAGAATCTCTGGGTAGAGATGCTAGTATCTGTATTTTCTAGCAAGCAGTACCGATAATTTTATAGTCTGCTAGATATAAAAGATTTTGCTCAATTCTTAATCCTAGCCAAACAGCATCATGAAGAGGTTAGAGGTTTACTTGGCATTGAGGTATCTTGGCTAAGGTTAAGGCTTTCCAGTTGCTAGAAAGGTGTAGGTGTTGGTGGGATGAAGGAAGCTCATTTAAGGGCAGAAAAATCATGAGCTGATCTATAGGCTTAATCATGTTCTCTGAAGGAACTGAGGAGGCTGTTCAGGGATAGCCTTTATCTTTCCTAAGATAGAGGTGGATCACATACTGTTCCTAAAGCAAAGAAATATCTTTGTAGAGTAGTCAGAAATAAGAGAGATCTGAGCACATTTGCCCCTTAATTTTGTATCAGTCAGATCTATTCATAAAACAGAAAATATTCTTTATATGTAAATCTCAGATAATTTAAGACAAATGATTTAAAAAATAACTAAGAAACTGGGCAGGACAATAGGACAACTAAGATAGTCACAACAGAAGGACACTGTAAATCCTAAATTAGAGGAACAAAGAAGGGAGATGATATTAACAGAGCCTAAGTGCTTGAAATCACTCAGAAGAAGCAGAAATAGTGGTGGGTCTTCCCAGTAGGAGCTGCAGCCATTGAAAAAACATAGACACGACCAAAGACACTTCCAGAAACAGAAAAGTGCTACCTTCCAGTCTCCAGACCAAATCTTAATTGGCCAAACTGCAACTTAAATGGGTCAGTCCCTCAGTGGCACAGAGCAGAGGAAGGATGAAATGGATCTGATGGCAAACAAGCCCAGGACTGATGCAATCTGCATTTCACCTGGTCTAGAGAATTTGAACTCATTATCCAAGACTTGTTTTATTCCTCATCATCATTCTCTTAATTTAGAATTGCCATTTCTTTTTATAAATGGAACCATGTGAAATTGCTGACATTCAATCACTCTTGAATTACAAAACCACATTTTCATATGGTTCAGTTTAACATCTTTCCCTGTTATACATGATACACACTAATAAGGATTCATAGAGAGGATATAAAACAAGATTGTCCTTATTTACACACATGTCCCTCGGCTAAACTGTAAGAGCTTTGATGGCTGAAATGTGCCTTACTTAATTTCCTGTCCTCAGTGCCACGCACAGAATCTGGGACAAAATTGGTACTTAAATGCTTGTTGGATGAAAGAAGGAAGGACAAATAGTTTTGCATTACAACCTAAATTATCAAACTAGGTAACATTTACATAAGCAAAAATCCAGCATTCAATAAAACATATCTCAAAATAATATATTTTTTCATGTTAAAAGTTCAGAAATTTAGAACTATGGTTTTGCTGAAAAAGTTGGACTTTAGTTGTAGATTTGTACTATGTACTCAAGGAAGTTTTGAAATTATGTAGGTATTAAGACTGAAATAAATCTAAATTTATATATGTTATATACTGTTGACCATTGAACAACACGAGTTTGAACTGTGCTTATAGGAAGATTTTTTTCAGTAAATATATATTACAGTATTACATGTTTTTTGATTGAAACCATGGATATTGAAGGAGGGCTGTATATCTGTATCTATATCTATATCTATATCTGTTTTCGACTGCATGGGGGCCAGCACCTCTAGCTCTCAAGTTGTTCAAGGGTCAACTGTATATCATATTGCTCAGCCACGTTTACTGCATACTCTCCAGATTTGTTAATTTTAATTTTTGAACTCTTTCACACAATTTGTCATTCTTTGTATAAAAAAAATGTGAAGTAAGCTTCTTTTGTTCATGAGCCTGGAATTTGAAATTTGTCTTCTAAGTAAAATTTTCATATCATATCATAGCTAAAAGTGGAAGGAATATATGAAGTCTTAGTACATATGGATTTATTTTACCTTAATTTGAAACTTAACTAAATAGTTAATAAACAAAACCCTAGAATGAAACTACTGATAAAACTAATAAAATTGTGTATGCTTCTGTAAAATAATTAACTCAATAAAGTTGTAAATAACATGTTCTTTAACAAAAATATAAAAACTGAGACAACTCAGACAATGATAAGGTTTGTTTTAATTTCCCCCAAAGTTCATGATTTTTATGCTACAGAAAAAAAAGCATGAGGTGGGATTTTTCTGTGGAAAAAGGCAAGAAGATTAAAAGACAAAAACAGCACTCCATCACTTTTTTTGTTTGTTTTTGAGTGTGCGTTCTGTAAGGTGCCTTTATCACAAGGTAGTTACCGTATTCACTGAGGCCACATCATCTTATTTACTATAGGAAGTCACTGAACCCGTGAAGATTTCATGATTTGTAGACACAGAACCTCTAATCAGAGAAAAAAAATCATGGGGCAAGAACTGCACAAAACAGCACAGAGAAACAAAAATAAAGATCTTTGGTTCATGGTTATTAAAACATAGGGATCCATGAAAAAGTGTCAGCTAATATTTTTTTCCTGTGGCTGGGAAATTCGTGAGCTCATCTCATATGTCTCAAAAGATTCCAAAGGATGAATTGGGGGATGAGTAAATGCTATCACTTGATTTGATTCACTCACTCATCAAAAATTTATTGAAAGCTCCTATACATAAAGCTCAATTGGAGGTGCTCTACAAAAGGGAAAAAATGAGCCTAATGTAAATAATACACTTCCTCAAGGAGATTACTATCTTGATAGGGAAGAAAGACTAAATGATACCTATACCAGTAAATGGTACCTGAGATGCTGATGTTATATTTCTATGTTATATGCACATAGAAATAACTAACTCAAAGATTGAAATTCTCTTTAGCTACAGAAATGAAATGAGCATGAACTAAGGATAGGTAAGAATCAAATCTTAATATATGGAAGATGGAAGAGAATAATATATTAGTCCATGACTAGAAAGGGGTGGGCTGGGGTATACAAACCATGGAGGGGAATGGGAAGAGCTAAAGCTGGAAAGATGAACTGACTGCAGATTGTTACAAGTTTGCATGATAAGGTCAAATGTTTGAACTTAATTTGTTATGTTAAAGAAAGTCATTGAGAATTTTGAGCCAGATATGAAGGGAGACACAATCAGAGTTTGGATTTAGGAAAATACAGGAAAAGCCATGGGTTAAATCTCTTAGACCCTTTAAAGCTTTAAAACTGCATTTTTCTATGATTCTGTGAGTGTTTTGGCAGAGGATATAGAAGAGTTGGTCTAAAGAAGAAGGTCTAGCTGCTAGAGGTTGCCTTGATGCTATTCAAAGGGCCGAGGGGTGAAAGCAGGAGCATGTGGGGTTTTTTCAGGGAGAATGGCTAGAAAGAAGCTTTGTAGCAATATAAAGGGAAAGTGAAAACTGCTAGCGTGGGAATGAAGGAAAGAGAAGAAGCTAAGGAGGTTTTGAGTTTTTTTGGCTGGATTGTGTCATGGAGAATTGAAAGTTTGAAAGAAATGGGGTAAATGATGGCACATTTTGAAACTTTAGATATGTTAATTTTAAATACTGACAAGACATATGCTTATGAAACCTTACAAAATGCACTTGACTCAGGTTCTAAAATGTGCACACAGACAACATGAGGTCATTGACTGGATGTGCAGAACACAGAGGGAGGTGTCTGTGAGGGACAATCAAGATGAAAGATAGGCCTGGTAATTAATCAGGTGCCAAGAAGTGAGTTGTTTTCTCTAAGTGAAAATCAGAATCCAAAACTCAATTTGCCTATATCACTGAAAGAGCATGGAACCAAAAGCAAAGGAAATAAATTTTAATATATAATTATGCAAAGAATTTTGAAGGCATTATTCCCATGTGGTCCTTTCTGAAGCCATATCATGCATCTGCTGTTCTTAAAGAATCATTAACAGAATTTTGGAAACTGGAAGAAACTTCAAATATTAGAACTACTGCAGACAGGATTGTTGAGTTAGGAAGACATTTGAACTAGATTAGTGATAAAGACCACAATGAGGTGTTATGATTTTAGAAATTCTTAGTAAAATGAAGAGTCAGATTGAAACTATTCTGATAAAAAATGGCCTCTTGTCAGAAAGGAAAATAATTACTCATTTCAACCAACTGCATAGATTGATTATTCATAGATAAATGCTAGTTTTAATTTTGTGATGATCAAATGGAAAAATGGATGGGAATACCTTTGTATATTACATGGAAATATACTGTTTTAAGTTAATAGAAATGAGCAATTATGATATTATTATCATCTGTATAATCCAAGGCCTTCCAAAGTAAAGGTATATATGTTCAGGTATTATATTGTGGAACTAGCAAAATTCATCTTATGAACAGTGTTCCTTTTACTCTGGCTGGTCATTATTTAATAATTATAACACTAGAAAATGTAGAAAAATTATATATTATAAGTATAATATATTATGATTGTATATTATAATTATAATTATATAAACATATAATTATATATAGTTTCGAAATCGAAGATATTCCAGTTTCATGGGATTTAAGTAGCATTCTTTAAACTCCTGCTTCAACAGTTTCTTTCATAACAATTCATGTGTATTCCAAAGGTGTTATCAAATAGATAGGAAAGGTGACAACACTGATTAATAGTGTAATAGTACATAGTAAACTTTCACTACATGCTGTTTACCTATTATAATCATTATTATCAATATTATTGTTATTTATATGTTCACACAAAATCTGGAAACAAGGGATAGGGAAAAGTGTCATTTTAAAATTTATGAATTAGAAGGAAATAGTTGAGAGCTTCCTGCAATGTTGAAGAATCTTACTTATGATCTTATTCACTTTTCCTGCTATAGTCTTGTGATTCCTACTTATTTAAATGAATATATTTTAATAAATCGAAAATTTAAATTCAAATTACTTTTCTTCAAAACAAACATATTACCAAAAGCTCGAATGTTTGGTAATAGAGAAACCAATGGAATTGACATCAGCAAGATGCAGAGCAGGAAACCCTGGACTCTTTTTTTCCCCAACAAACAGAAAGATTCAGCAACAACTCATGGACAAATTCTCTTTGTGAGAACCCCAGAAATGAATTAAAAGTTTCCTGCTCCTAGGAGAATGTGAAACCAGACTCAGTGAAGCTAGTGGTGAGATTTGGGACATTCCAGAATCCCTACCCCTGGCACAAAACCATATAATCAAGGAGAAACCCCCTAGTTCCCAGATTTTCCCAGGTGTGAAAAGGGTTAATTTGTGCATCCCGCACCCCAGCTTTTCTGAGGGGTGTCCCCAGAGGACTGGATTCTGTCTTTCCAGTCTTGGAGCTATGTCGGTACCGGCACAGTCTAGCCACCTGGAGGACAAAGGAGATGGCAGCTTGGATCAGTAGATTCTTCCCTCTGCCCAGAGAGTGAGTGGATGAAACATCCAGCTCTCAGCTTCTTCTGAGGAGGAAAAGAGTTGATCAGTGTGTCAAACATCCCACTTTTTCTGGGGCTGCCAAATAGCTAACATTTATCTTGTCAGTCTTAGAGTTCTGAAGGGTCTAATGAATAGTTAACTCAAGAGTTCAAAATAGTCATCTCTGGGTGGCATAATTATGAGTGACGTTTGTGTTATTTAAATTTTTAAAAAATGTTTTCCCATTGTACCATATTTGAACATGGATTTTATAATTATAAAAAACCACAATAAATTTTGTTAAAAAGAATGCCATACATCATGTCCAGGCAAAAGGGAGAGTTTTTGTTTTCATTTATAATATTATTTCAGTTTTCTAATTCTCTGGGTTTATGTGTGCATCAAGATAACTTGAACACAAGTTTTATTTTACAAGTTATTCTTACTATACTATGAATATCATTTGCTCAAGGCAGATTGTAGAGATTAGGATCTATATGTATTTAAATCTATGATTAAAAATTAAAAACCATTTAAATGATCCCTGGTACACTATGATCACTGGGTTGAGTATTAAAGTGCAGTGTTTTTGAATTCTAGTCTTGCTACACAGAGGATGTTCCTCATTATCCAAAACAAATTAATCCATGCAAAAGCCCATTGATGTGAACCTAATTAAAAGCATCCAAATTTATAATATATAAACAACAATCTAGCTCTACCTCAAAACATAAAACTAAGGGTCTGAAAATATTGTTGTCATATTTAATAAAATTTATTTTATAATAGCAACTATGAATAAAGTACATGAATAAATGATAACTCTTATATAATAATATTCTCTCATTTTTTAAGCTCCCAAGATTTTTCTGTTAGTGATAAACACCATCCTTTACTTTTGACCTTAGCATAATCAGAGCGTGTCACCATGCCGATAGAACTTTGCCACCAAAATAAAATTCAGTGGAGGAAAATCCACACTGCACCAGTGAGATTTCTTATAAAATTAGCTGGGTGACATTGGAGACTTAAAATTAATTGGCATGCTGGGTACTCTGTTCCTCTTTGCCTCTGCGTACCCAGTTTTGTTACCAGCACTGAGGGACATTAAGGCACTCAATTTGCATTCTGAGAGTTCTTGTGATGTGAGAATTATATTCTACATTACTCCTGAATTACTGCTTGATCATCAATGCAGAGATGGACAGCTGTCAAGGAAGATTTCTGCATGATCATTGAAATTGGTATTGATCTTGTCATTTTAGAATAATAGAGATTATGTTTGTTTCTGCTTTCCTATGCTATTTCTAAAAGTATCCAATGGCTTACACTAGTGGCAAACCAAATACTAACCAAGACCATTATCCAAAAGCCCCCTGTTATTATAGGGCTGAAGTTGGTCAAATACAGACATAGCTTAATTTTTAAGACCTCCAACAGACTTTAGCACATAGCAGGCTGATAGTTTAATGATAAAACAAAAGTTCAGATTAATATACAGACATTAACACTTTAGGAGGACCTTGAATGCAACGTGTTGCAACAGTTTTATATTAATAGAGTCATAAAATTTCTTTAGAAGACAGGCATTTATTATAAATTGGTTAATTTGAAGCACATAATTAAATTCCTTGCCAGATGGCAAATAGCCAGTCAGAGGTAGAGCATGATTTCTGACCTTTTCTCTTTAGTCACCAATGAGAGTGACTTTCAAACTGTTTGTGAATATCACAATTTCACACTTTATTAGCCCTGTGTCTGGGAACAACAAATTCACAGGGATTATAGATTCTAGTTTTCCTATATTTTAAACCAATTTATTTAATAAAAATTATGTAATGATATTTGCATGTTGAAATCCTATCTTTAAAAGCAGAGTTAAATAGTAAGAATCAAATGATTACAGTATACATCAGTTGCATAAAGGTTAAATTTTTAAAGTTTCTATAACTTTCATGACATGAAAAATACTTATTCTGCCATTTAATCTAAGAATTTGCCTTGATTTACATAATCCCAATATTTACATTACTTGCCCTCATCCTTGCTTTTTTAAACATTTTATTTTATATTGGAGTATAGCCGATTAACAATGTTGTGAGAGTTTCAGGTACACAGCAAAGCATCTCAGCCATACACATGCATGTATCCATTCTGCCCCCCCCCCCCCCCCCCCGCAATCTTTATTTTGTTGTTGTTGTTGCAGAGATTCTTGGTCCTGAAGAATCAAATATTAACATATTCAAACATCATTAACTGTCTGATTACAAATAAAGGCATTCTCACCTCCTTATCATGACTTAACTTCTACCACACTTACAAATATGACCATCTTAAAAAAAAAGTCTTAAATAAATCAGGAAAATTTCAAATATACAGATGAAAGTGAATTTTAACATACATACATAATTTCTTTTGCTTGTGGATGCAGAGTTAAATACATAAGATAATCATGATATCAAGTCATAAATTTATATACCATTTCCCAAGGAACATTGATTTGGACATGAAATTAAACAAGATGCTGATTTCAGAACATGTAGGAATCCTTTTTAATGATAAATATATACTTATCTGCTTTTTAATTTTTGTAAGAAAATTTGTAAACACATTATTAAAAACTAAAAAGTATACATTAAAGTAATTGTGAACTAGCCCTAAAAAAGAAAAATCTTGAAAAGGTCTTAGGCTTTTGAGATCTAACTAGTAAGGCTTTATATAAGCCTAATGAAACTCCTGAGTATGACATTACATGGCAGGCAAACTGCTCTTTCTCTAGAGAATGTTACAAAGGACATTCATTATCTGTTAATGGTGTCAGATTCATAGTGAAGACTGTAGCTATTTCCCTGAAACAAGGAAGCTATTTCAAAATTACATAATTTGGATTTAGGATAAAATGTCCTATTCTGTTCACTGAGTACCCATTTTAAATATTTATTTCAAAAACAAAACATAAAATAACAGAATTTAAAAATAGATATTATTGCATGTCAGAACAATTTGGGAACTTTGTTTATACCATAATACAGTTTTCTTTCTTATTTCTAAACAGTAGCAAAAAGTTTTAATAGCACTTTTACTGCTACTAAATTATTTCAAGGATTAATGCAGGTGTTTCTCAAGCTGTGTTCCAGGGAACATTTGTTCTGGTGAATACTACTAGGTATTTTTTTTAAGTGTCCTGTAATAAGTTTGAAGAATGCCAAATTGGAAAGGGTTTTGGATTCAGAATTTTCAGACAGCCACTATGATTATGTATCTTCTTCAGAAACTCTCTAAAGTTTGTTTTTTGAACTGGATAGAGAAGAGAAAGTGTGGTAGGGGAGAGAAATAAAAGCGAAGAGAATCTGTGTCCTAGCTCCATGAAAGCTCCAGAGAAGTTTGTTTCCTACATGATTAAGAGCAGCATGGACCCAGCACCAAGAGCTGCCAGCCCTAAACAGGACATAACGAGGCCGTGTGGTGGTGGTCGCGTGGCCTAACCATCAGACATCAGAAAAGGAAAAGGACACCTCGGAAGATGCTGCTTTCATGGACAATGACAACCCAGACAAGATACCTCCTGTTCCCCAGGGACTTTGAGTGATTGAAATTGTATTTCCACAACAGGCTGGAATGGAAACCCAACTTAGAAATTATGCTCAGTGAAAGAAAAGTATAGAAAATTGCATTCCTTGCACATTTGAGTCTGTAGCTTGAAATTTATTTTGACTGTAGGAACATTTCTTTGGACTAGGATTCCTAGGACTGTACTTTAGAAAGCAGTAATCAAGCTAATTAATTCCTGACAGTATATATATTTCATACTCATAGAGCTGAGCAAGTTTATCTTCAAAACACAAATTACTTAATAGGTCTGATCAACTTAAGCCTCATACTAGATGTATGAGGTATGGAATATTGATAATTAATGAGGAAAAAGAAACAAGTTCTGTCTAAATGTTTTGTGACATTGCAGTCTTGACCTCGGCTTATCTTAGACTTCAGTTCCTACTGTTTTTAGTCTGAAGATATTTTGTGTGGCTATAATTTATGAAAAATAATTATTTTTCATCTAAGAAATTTTTCTAATCTAAGTTGTCCTTTAAAACAATCCTTTCTTCCTTCAAAAAATCGTTGCAATCCTCTCCTTCAAGCATTCCTGTCTTCTGGAATAAAACTTTCACTTTGATCTAAAAAAAAAAAATTGTTGCAATCAAGCAAGACAATGTAGCACATTTAAAAACTTTCTTTGGGGTTATTTTACAGGCTATAATCAAAACTCATTTTATTACTTAACTTCACATGCACTTTTAGATCGTACATAGTATTACCTAAACTCATCACTATGTAGGGTCTGGTGATTTTGGAAAATTTAATGAACCATATTGAATCTTGAAAGTCGAAGATTTGCTATTAAAAATATCTCTGGTTCATACTAGGGGTGCATTAAGTACTCGTTGAATAAATGAAAAAAAAATTCTGAGAGTATACTACAGGTTCTTCATAGCTTTTCAAAGCCTAGTTTAATTGTTACCTTCTTATAAGGCATTCCCTATGACCTTTCTCCTTGGCATTCTTCTATTATTTTTATGTTAAAGGCTACCTATATGTTAAAATTAATAGAATTATTTATAGTTTTAATTTATTTTACTTAATTTATTTTACTCTCATTATCTTTGAAGAAAAGGATAAGATATTATTAAATTTTAATCCTACACTGTATCTAGTTCTGTATCTATTACATAATAATTATTGATATATTTGGTAAAGATTTGTAGCATTCCCGTTGTATTTGAATTGTTTTTATTAGTTTTCCCATTTAATCAAGAGAGATTTTCAGTTATAGAAACAAGTATGGGCTAAACATCGAAAGATACTATATAGAATAATGTCAATCATATAATCCAAAAGGCTAATACCAATATGTGGTTGTACAAAATTTGACAATTAAGAAATGAAAGCAAATTCCAAAAGCATGAAAATATATTCCATTTATAACAATGTTACATTTCTATTTGTTATAAATAGAAATATCTATTTCATATGATTAATATTTTGGCTTAAAAACAGCTGTCTTGATTTCCACTTTTACACTCAGATAATCAGTAAACATCTTGGTTAATTATAATGGGTTCGTCCCTGGGTAGGTGCTGAGTAAGATCAAGGGTACGTGTTTTTAAGAAATCACAGTTTAAATAGGGAGGATAAAGAAATGCACACTGAATCAATAAATGATAAAACAATATAAACTCACTACAGTCAAATTGTGTTCAATCAAATCAACTGCTAAATTGTGCAGTGAAAATTACAGATAATGAGAGTTCAGAAAAGTGGTATCTCTGTTAATGTGTGTAATCTGAGGAGGGCTTTACAGAAGAGGGGAGACAAGGTGGACTTCAAGTGTAAGTTTATACAAGATCTGTATAGGAACTGACTGAAATAAGGAGAGAAGCTAGAATTAACTCTGTGTTTCCCAGTCAAAGAAAACTGTCCTTTTTTTCCTCCAAGATATTCTGATTTCAGCTTTAAAATAGCACAGAGTTGAATTTCTGAATATACAGTATTTTTATTTATTTATTTATTTATTTATTTATTTATTTATTTAATACTTTTGCCTGTGGCCTTTTTTCAAGTTTATTTATTTATTTATTTATTTTTGGCTGTGTTGGGTCTTCGTTTCTGTGTGCGGGCTTTCTCTAGTTGCGGCAAGTGGGGGCCGCTCTTCATTGCGGTGCGCGGGCCTCTCACTGTCACGGCCTTTCTTGTTGCGGAGCACAGGCTCCAGACGCGCAGGCTCAGTAGTTGTGGCTCACGGACCTAGTTGCTCCGCGGCATGTGTGATCTTCCCAGACCAGGGCTCGAACCCGTGTCCCCTGCATTGGCAGGCAGATTCTCAACCACTGCGCCACCAGGGAAGCCCTACAGTATTTTTAGAAGTCACAGTCATAATATACTACAAGTTGAAAACACCAAGAAAATCAGTATTCTGTTATTTAAACTACTCATATGGTGTTTTAAGAGAATTTTGATTGCTTTACCCTCCTATAAACATTGGAATTATTAGATCATCGCTGTTAAATTATTTTCTTATTGCCGGTATGGATTTGCACAATGGCCTAGAATGTTTAGCAGGGCCTAAACTTTCGACTAAATTTGTACGAAAGAGCCTTAATGTTTTACAAATGTCAACAGAAAATCGATTCCATTTGTGATGTCTTTTTTTTTTTTAGTACTTCTGTCAATCGATTCTTTTTGAAGGTGTTTTTACAGCAATTTCTAAACAAAGCTGTGAAGATTTTCCATTCCAAGACTTTTGTCATTTCCTAAAAAAATACACAAATCATTATATATAAAATTAGTAAACACCACTAATTATCTGAGATATTGTAGGTTCTTCATTAATTATAGATTTCCATGATGAGTAATGCTGGGTAACAAAATGTTAAACAAGTTCCTTTGCTGGGTTTTCCCAGATTTTATTACACCAAAGTGTATGTAAATCGCAAGGGGTGGATATGTTATGCAGCATCTAATATTTAATCATAAAATATCTATTAATACTTAATGGAACAAGTATTCCAAGGAACATAGTTAGGGAAATGCTAATTTAAGTCAAATATCTGAACCCCCTTCCGTTTTGTAGATGGAAAATTAGAAGCCCAGATAAGTTGTATGTCTTGTTCTAGGTCATCCAAGTGGTCACTTGCAGAACAAACACTTACAGCCTCTCCTTCCTGAAACTGCATTAAAATGAGAATAAAGGAGGTTTAAAGTGTAATAGTAGAACAACAGAAGACATATGGAAGAGGAGTGATTGATGGAAGAAATGGAAGCGAGAAAGTGCAGCTAGAATATGAGGCCTGCTTAGCAAAATCAACACAGGTTCCTGATTCAGACGGATAATGGGGAGCAGCTGTAAGAAGTTAGGCAGGAAAGAGAAGACTAATTGAGGTTACCATGACAAAATAGTTGAAGCTCCAAACACTGCATATGAAGGGAAGAGAGGTCAGGTATTTACATGTTCAACAAGCAAATAATTATTCAAACCCACATATATAAAAAAAGATATTTCTTGCAAAAAATATAAGCAACTATGACATGATGTTTCAGCTAGTGGGTATTCCTGCTGCAAATCAAAGCCTTCTGTATTCCCTTTGGGATTAGCTGCCTAACAGCTAATCCTAAACATTTCCTGTCAGTCAGCAGTACCCACTCAGATAATGAGAGATACCAGCAGCCTTTCTATTGCCTCATTCTTAAATATGGGTGGATTAAAAAAAAATCTGTGAAATAGTTGAAGCAAAAATAAACATCAAGATAATCAGAAAACCAGCCCTAGTGCAGACAGACATACTTAAAAGATCAGAAATAAACTCTAAAAAAAATTGCATGATCTCAGCAAAGTTTGAGATGCTATTTTTGGAGAAAAAAGCAAATATTAAAAATAATTCGTATAAAATATTTTATAACTAAGCTACTTAAATCACTATATAAATATGGTAAGAGCAGAAATACAAAATATTAAAAAAATTCAGGGAAAATATGTAGTCGTAGCATACTGCTTGACACTACATTGAATATTATTTATATATTTGTAATAATGCATATTCTGATTTATTGAGTTTTCAACATTTAAAACCAACTAAGGAACAAAGAAGATCTAGTTATGTTATGCAGCAGAATGTAAATTTTATCCCTAATGTTGTAAAATTATGACAGAAAAGATAACTATTGTGAACGTCTTTCTTTTAAAAATCTGTCTAACAATGGAACATCAAGACAGGGCTGTATCAGCATATTATTTTAGAGACTTGAAAATAGCCATCAGACAAATGAAAACATGTAAACAGTTAATGGTGGTTCTTTAAGTGAGAGTAACAGAGGGCAAGCAGTAGAGAAGGAAACCACTGGCTTTTAAGCCCATAGGATTTAAAATTATGTGCATGTATGTATTACTCAAATAAGAATAATAAATCAATTTTAAAATAGCATTTAGCAAATAAATTAAAATATGGATCATTTCTTAATAAACTTTGGGGAGAGATATAAGAAGCCTTAATATCTTTTCCTTTTAGAGATTGAAATTGTTTAATTCCATCTTTCTAATACTTCAAATTTAGTAAGGCTCATTATGTTATGAATTTTGAGAGCAGGCATATTCTCTAATTATCTTTGTATCCCCAGCCTCTAGTAAGTACTTTCTATAGAACAGGTATTCAAATGTTGGTACTTTCCATAGACAAGGCACTCAAATATTGGTAATACATCAAAAAGACATGATTGAGATCACATTAATATTCATTAAAATTTATTTACAAAATTCATACTAAAATAATTGAGGAATAGATGGCTAAAGTGTGTACAATGTTATCTATGAAGTTGTTTCCTTGTAAACAGGCATATGCACAATATACACATTTGTTCACACTCAAATATGTATTCTATATGGATATGGATTTTAAATCTTATATGTTATTTTTCCATATATTGAAGTCAGTCACTGATTTTTTTTAAGTTCAAAGAAGATAACTGAGCTTTCTATAGGAAGTATTTGGAATCTTATCAGCTCTCATTCATGCAAAGTAAATATATTGTCTGAAGTTTACCAAAATTAATTATTACTATTGATCTCTTATTCAAAGTACAGACAGATGAATGTATCAGTAATGATTCCAAACAAGAATTTTTAAGCCTAGATTCTCTCAGAAGATTTATTTTTGCGTGCTTAATAATGCATGCAATCTGATATTTTTTGCATGCTTAAATAAGAATAAATGTATGCTTATTCCCTTTATTTTGAATTCTCTTTTTTGGGGAATGCTTGTATCATTCACAATTAATACTGATCACTTATCTTCTTACTTATGAATCCTAAAGAGAATGGTCATAGTCTTCCTGGACTATCGTCTTTATGTTATCTCGTATTAGAGGTCAGTGTCTGCCAAATTTTAAGCTATCCTTTATTATAATAAACAGATTTGCATATGTGAGATCAATTATAGATACTTCTGTCTTTTAATATAAACACTGTATTTGTTCAGGATTCCACCAACAGGACATATTTTAACATGGTGAGATTAGGAAGGATAGTAGAAAGAACATACTGTGAGGATTTAAAGGAAAAATCATTTTCTCACTAAGCCAACAAACCTAGAATTGTTTGATAGAATGTGGATGCAAATAAGGTCACTTGCTATTAACTTTTGTTTCTCCTGAGGCCTTCTTGTTTGACTTGTAATTCTGTATTCCTGCAAGGCAGTGACTTTCAGGAGGGAATTTCTGTCTCTTGTTTCATGGAAAGATTGAGGTAGCAAAATAGTTTGTAATAAGGAAGAAGTCAACCTTTGCCCTGAACACAAAACAAACCTTCAGCATACTTTCCAAAACTCAGCAAAACTTGGATACATTGTTTAGAAGTGTGTGTACAGGTGAAACCCATAACTTTTAATTTTGCCTGGGTCTGGAGACAATCAATGTGGAAAATGAGTAGAAAACCTGTTCTGGAAGAAATTTTTAGTCTCTCTAGATGTAGGAATGGATACCTGAACAGAGACTGAACTCATGTTTACATTAAGTAAGATTCTTCTAATTTATTGTGTATTTAATAAGAGACCTAAATAGCTCAGAACATAATGCCAACTTTTTCTTTCAACCCCAAAACGTGTTGAAGAGATGTGAAAAATGGTTACACGCTCTTAAATTTTTCACTAAACAGACTTAAATAAAATTCAAATATTCACATCTACTCTTACTTAGCTACTATTAGGAAAAAGAAGTCCAAAGGAATACAATGTTATTTTATTATAATATATATATAATATGTAATAGCCTCAAATGTAGGTGTCATGTAAGGAAACATGGCATATGAGAATACTTGCAAATGGGCAGAAAAATAATATGCATAGAAAAGCTTAATCTGAAAAATCTATTTCTTAATGCACAATTTCTCATTTCTTGGTATTTTTTATTCATGTATATGATAATGGCTTAATTTAGTAAAAATGTTTCGTTTCTATAGTTAGGACTTTATATAGAAAGAAAAAAAAGACATTTACTAGTAAGGAGTGGAATGGTATAACAAAAATAGTAGGATTATTTTAAGGTAAATAAATACAGCCTAGCAAGAAATTAAAAATGTAAATAGATGGAAAATTAATACAGTTTCCATCAATTCGTAGAATTTAAAATTTAAGGTGAATTGCTAATCATCAAGTTCAATTTCTTCTGTTGCATTTCTAGAGTTTCATACATAAAATCATATAATATACTCTCTTTGGGTCTGGTTAAACTCAGTATAACACTTTTAGATGCATCGTGTGTCTTTTTGCAGGGTTAGTAGTTTGTCCATTTGTACTGCTGAGTAGTATTCTGTTTTATGATTGGTCTACACTGTGTCCATTTACATGTTGATGTACGAGTTTATATGAAATTTATTATTTCTTCCTAACAATATTTTACAGAATTCATGTAGGTCTGAGGGCTTTCTTTGAATGCATTTTTCATTAGAAAATTCTACTGATAAATAATATAGCCATTCAGATTTTCTATTTCATTTTGAGCCAGTTCTGGTAATTTTTGTCTTGCAAGCAGTTTGTAAATTTCATGTAGATTGTTGAATTTATTGGCATTAATTGTTCATAATTTTCCCTCCTTCTGGTAATATCTGTAGGATCTGTGAATCTCTTCTTATATTCCTGTTATTAGTAATTCATGTATTTTTATTTTTTTGTTGATGATTCTAACTGAGGTATATAAGTGTTTTTAATATTTTCAGAGAACCACATTTTGGTTTTATTGATCTTTTCACTATTTTTTCTTTGTGTTTTGTTTTCTATTTTATTAACATCTCTTATTTTTATTTTTTGTTCTTTCTACTTGTTTGGATTTAATTTGCTCATATTCTTCTGGTTCCATGTGTTCTTAAATCATTGATTTTAGTTCTCTCTCAATATCTGGTAGAAACATTTAAAACAAAACATATAACTCTAATTGCTGTTGTAACTGCCTCCCACAGATTTTGATATGTTGTGTTTTTATTTTCACTCAATTCAAGGTATTTTCTTATTTGCCTTGTGATTTCTTCCTGGACCTATGATTTATGTACAAATTTAATGTTTAATTTCAAAATATATGCAAATTTTCAAAATATCTTTCTGTAGCTGATTTTGTTGTTGTTGTTGTTATTCATTTTCCTTCTATCCATCAAGACCCTGAGCTCAAGGGACTTGCAGTTACAAAGAGCAACTATAACAGTGGCTCATATTTGCTCAAGATTTTCCTTTCTTTTTTTTAGTGGATCTTATATATTTATTTATTTATTTTTAGGTTCTCATTAGTTATCTATTTTATACATAGTATTAATACTGTATATATGTCAATCCCCATCCCCCAATTCATCCCACCCCCCCCTTCCCCCTTGGTATCCATACATTTGTTCTCTACATCTGTGTCTCTGTTTCTGCTTTGCAAATAAGATCATCTCTACCATTTTTTTAGATTCCACATATATATGTTAGTATACAATATTTGTTTTTCTCTTTCTGACTTACTTCACTCTGTATGACAGACTCTAGGTCCATCCATGTCTTACAAATGACTCAATTTCGTTCCTTTTAATGGCTGAGTAATATTCCATTGTGTATATATACCACATCTTCTTTATCCATTCCTCTGTTGATGGACATTTAGGTTGCTTCCATGTCCTGGCTCTAGTAAATAATGCTGCAGTGAACATTGGGGTGCATGTATCTTTTTGAATTATGGTTTTCTCTGGGCATATGCCCAATAGTGGGATTGCTGGGTCATATCGGAGTTCTATTTTTAGTTTCTTAAGGAACAGTATGGAGGTTCCTTAAGAAACTAGTGGTTGTATCAATTTACATTCCCACCAACAGTGCAAGAGGGTTCTCTTTTCTCCACACCCTCTCCGGTACTTATTGTTTGTAGATTTTTTGATGATGGCCATTCTGACTGGTGTGAGGTGATAACCTCATTGTAGTTTTGATTTGCATTTCTCTAATGATTAGTGATGTTGAACCTCTTTTCATGTGCCTCTTGGCCATCTGTATGTCTTCTTCGGAGAAATGTCTATTTAGGTCTTCTGCCCATTTTTGGATTGGGTTGTTTGTTTTTTTGCTGTTGAGCTGCATGAGCTTTTTGTATATTTTGGAGATTGATCCTTTGTCAGTTGCTTCATTTACAAATATTTTCTTCCATTCTGAGGGTTGTCTTTTCATCTTGTTTATGGTTGTAGCTGATTTCTAATTTAATTTTGTGGTAGTCTGCATTCTGGGCAAATTCTCTCTATATGATCTCAATATTTGGGAATTATTGAGACTTTTCAATTCTGTTGAAAGGTACATTTGCACTTGGAAAGAATGTGTCTTACACTGTAGTTGGGTTGTTGTAACAAATTACCACAAACTGGATGGCTTAAAGCAACAGAAATTTATTCTCTCACCATTCGGGAAGGCCAGAAGTCTGAAATCAAGTGTTAGTAGGGTTTGTTTTTTCTGGATGCTCTGAGGAAGAAGCCATTCCATGCCTCTCTCTTAGTTTTTGGTAGTTGTGAGCAATCTTTGATATTCCTTGGCTTGTGGAAGCATCTTTCCACTCTGTACCTCTGTCTCTACATCATCTTCTCTGTGTCTTCTCCTCTTCAGTCATTATAAGGACAGAGTCATTGGATTTAGGGCCACCCTAATCCAGGATGATCTCATTTCAAGATCCTTATCGTAATTACATCTGCAAAGACTCTTATTCCAAATAAGTTTACATTCTGAGGTTCCAGGTGGACATGAATTGGGGGACCATTATGCCACTCACTATTACTGTGGGTGGGTGTTTCATAAAAGTCAATTAGGTTCAGTTGGTTGATGATGTAGTTTATGGTTTTCTCTTTCCTTATTTTTGTCTACTTGTTCTCTCAGTATTAGCTGCTGAGAGGTCTGTTAACATCTTCAACTACAATTGTAGATTTGTCTATTACTCCTGTCAGTTCTTTCAGTTTTTGCTTCATGTATTTTGAACATTTAGGATTGCAATGTCTTCTGTGTGAATTAATCCTGTTATCATTAAGGAATGTCCCTCCTTATTCCTGGTGTTATTTCTTGTCCAGAAGTCTCTTTCTGATGTTTATCTCACCATTCATATTTCTTTTGATTAATTTGTGCATGATATATCTCTTTTTATTACTTTACTTTGAACTTCTCTCTCTCTTTTTTTAAGATGTATCTCTTTTTAGACAGCAAATAATTTTGTCTTGCTCTTATATGATCTGAAAAGACCTACCTTTTAATTGATATATTTAGATGATTTACTTTTCTTGTAATTATTGATATTTCCAGGTTTAAATCTACCATCTTAGTCAGTATTTTCTATTTGTCTCATCTGTTATTTAGTTTATATTTCCTCTTTGCCTTAATTCATTATCTTTGTCATTTCTGGCTCTTTCTCCCCCCACCCCCCCATGCTTATGGGTCATGTTTTCTTTCTTTTTCTTTTTTTTTTTTGTTTTCTTTGCATATCTGGTGTTTTTGGTATTGCCATTGTGTACTTTACATTGTCAAATGTGTAGTTTGTTGTTTTCTTTGAAGAGTCTTGGACTTTGTTCTTGCCTTAAGTTTGGTAGTTTGGGTGCAAGTTTGAGTCCTTTAACATTTTTTAACCTATTAAGAGATGATCTATTATAACCTTTACACTTGGGCTAAATTAGCCCCACAACTGAGGCATGGCCTTCCTGTGGGTTCAACGACTGCCATCATGTAGTCACCAAGATTTCTACATGCCTGCTAGTTAAAGCTTGACCACTCATTGGATCTTAGTGTGTTCTGCTAATTATTTAGCTCACAGCTATCCTATAATTGTTTTTTCCCTAAAAGTTGTTCTTCATTCAGCATCATGGAATTTCCCTTTACATATGTACAGACTGATATTCAGTGAAAGATTGAAGATCGCTCTGTGCATATGTATAGAGGTCTTTGCCTGTTGATTCCTCTTTTCCAGTATTCAGCCCTACGAATTCTACTCTTTGAGTAGTATGGTTTTAGCTGGCCATTTCAACTTTTCTCTTCATAACTCCTACCAATTATCTTGTCTTCGTTACCAGCTGATGGCTTCATTTTCTAGATTATTGAGAAATTTTGAAACAATAAGAAGGGAACTTTGGTAAGCTTTATCAGCACACCTATCTACCCTCAGGCATCTGAGTACATACACACTTGGATGTTATTACCTTGAGTGAATGATTTATGCTATTGACAGTGATCCATGCCTGCACATGTATAGTAGGAGTCATATACTCTCACCTACTCAAGGACATTGCTCCTACAGTTCTTCCATCTTTCTCTTGATTCATTAGTTCCTTTTTTCCAGAATACAAATATCCTATAATAACTTCTACACCTAAACAAAAACAACCCAGTCACCTTCTCATCAGTCCAAAATCCTCTTCATCAATTGCTTCCATTTCTCTACTTCTCTATGGAGAGAAATTCCTCCAAAGGTACTTTATACTCTCTTTCTCTACTTCCTCTTCACTCATTTTCCTTCAGATTTAGTCTAATCAGACTTTTATCTTTACCATTCTACTGAAACAGCTTTCGCCAAGTCACCAATAACCTCAAAATTGCCATGTCGAATCTAATCCAGGATTGTCTAGTCTAATCCCTGCCCCCATGCAACTCATCCAATTGTCAGAATTTGGAGCAAGTGATCAGACTCTTTTTCTTGATATACTTCCTTCACTTGGCCCTGAAGTCATTATTCTATAGGCTCCTACCCACCTCACCACCTGTTCCTGTACTGTCCCCTTTGCTGGTCTCTTCTCTCCTCCTCAAACTTTCTTTTCACCCTTAGAATGCTCTATGGTTTAGTTCTTGAACTTCTTCTATAGACTCACTATCTAAATTGTATTATCCTCTTTTATGGATGTAAATTCTATCTACATGGTGATGAATTCCAAATTTATATCTCAAAGCCTGACTATTCTGTAAGTTCCAGACTTTAAAACTGACTGTCCAAAGGATTCATTTTGATGTATAATGAATGACTTTAAAACCAAAGTCCTAATGTTGCTTCTCTCATTTTATCATCTCATAATTGGTAATTGAATATTTCTACCTCCTGAGACCAAATACCCAGGGAGTATCCTTGACTTTCCTCTTTTCCTCACAATCCACCCAATATATCAGCAAATTCTTATAGTTCTACTTTCAAAATATACCTCAAATCTATCTCCTTTCTTCTGCTTCTGCTGCTGCTGCTTTGCACCACAGTACCATAATTTCTGTCTTCTTCATTTGAAATAGAGCATAACTTGTTTCCATGCCTCTTTTGCTTTATCCCTCCTTCACCACTATTTCTCGCACTGTAAACAGAGATACACCTTAAAAATGGAATCGTTCTTCTGTTGTATCAGTCCAATATCTTCCCTCTCAATTCACAGTACAATCCCAATTTGGTATACTTGTTACCTCTTGTTCTTCTCTGTCATCACTTCCCTTTGATTGCTCCTCTCTACCCACACTTACCTCTTGATATTTTTCAAGCATATTCTGCCCTCAGAGCACCTGATATTCTCTCTGCTGGCCTTATTAAGTACACAGTAAATATTAACTAATTAAAGTGAGAAACTGAGATAGATGGATTATGTAACTTGGCTAATAAAATACACCAAGTTTAGGGCAGAATAAGGACTAAAACCTAATCTCTTTTTCCACAATGTTTTTTTCTCTAGATATCTAGAATTTAAAATTCAAACAATGAATGCACCTTCACAGTAGAAACATGTTATATATTCAGACAGACATGGAGTTTGTTTATTTATTTATTTATTTATACTTTATAATTTTTTTCTACCTTGCAACCTATTTATTTTCAAACACTATCTGTATACTTTTAGTATTAAAAAGTGTTTCTTGTGTTACCATGAATGTTGTTGAAGATCTTTCAATAGATTTCTTCTGGTTGTAGGGAGAAATTTAAATTGTGCTAGTTTCATATTAAAACAATCAGCAACAACAGAACAATCTAGCTATCTAAAGTTTTACTCAGAAAAATACTCAAAAAGGAAATATGTGTAGATTACTTACAATGTTGAATTAAAAAATAAACACATTCAAAATGACTACTATAATTTTGTCATGTGAGCTATAAAATGTTTTATTCTTTAACTTCTATAAAAAGTTAGCAGTAAAGCTCTGTCCATTTGGATGGTGCCATAGTTATTTCATTGAGCAATTCTCCCTAATTCCATATTGCCAGCTGAAAAAACCAAATTGTATTTCAGTAAGAAAGAAATGGCTACACTCTTCCTCAATTCTGCCATAATTCAATTTCCTCTGCTGGCTGCTGCAGTCCACCCCTGACTGATGGTAGGAAGCAACATATGGCAACATAGAGAGAATTTATAAAAGAAATCTGCTAATGGCAACAAACAAATAAGCAATCAGGAAGACCCAACAGTCAGGAAGAATTAATAAAGCTGGCGAATGCTTGGTAGTAGAGCTTTCTCATAGTGAACAAAGCCAAATGTCTGCACGTATCTTGGTTGAGCTTTTCTCTTGTCAGGCAGAGCATATTAATTTCCAGGGCTGCACTGAATTTAATATAGTTGCAAATATAAGTACATTGTTACTAAGGACTTCCATATTTCTTGGGCTCTGAACCTCCAAAAACCAAGTAGGCAAGCTTTGATGATCTTACAAGAATGCAAAATCTAATTATTTCTGACTTACAATTCAAAACAAACAAATAAACAAATAACCCCCCGAAACAAAACAGAAACCAAACAACAACAAAAGATGCAAACCTTCCCAAAGCAAGGCTAGATTTGTGCCTTTTATGTCTTATTAACAATTCTGAAAGGAATTTTAGGCTTCAAGGATAGTTTGATGTACAGTAAAAAATAAGTGTATGCTTTGAAAATTAATTTGCTTTTTCTAAACTAATCGCTAAGTCCCTCTTTTAGTGACAAGTAACTATTTTTCCATTCCTGTTATCATAATAGTTAATAAAAAGGTGAAAGTTTTTCTAATCAAAGAATACAAGAAAACAATGGAAAACATCAATATTTCAGTAGACTAGATTTTCCTCCTTTGGTTATGTGCCTTTGATTTCACTTTTGTCTAATTCTTCTAGACTTTACAGGTGAAGAAAACTGCTTGTCTTTTGGTCCCAAATTAGAATTTTCATCTTAAACATCCCATATAGATCCATTTCCTTTTTAAATTGTGGTGCTTAGCCTCATGTAGTTCTTTGGAATGCAGAATTGTTTGTTCAACTTTCTAGGTTTTTAATGTAGTTTTGAGTCTATTTAAAATGATCAGTTTTCAATTTTATTCTTCAATGACTATATTCATGCTCTTTTTCTGTCTCTAAGATATGAATTTACCTCCTCCATTAATGATGAGGGGACGGATTATCAGTGGGTCTCAAACTTAGATTCAGATACTAATCACCAGGGGGGATTTAAAACAACAACAACAACAATGAAAAACAAACAAACAAAAACTAAAACTGAGCTCTAGATAAGTAGTAATAGACTTTAGACGAGTTAAAATTGGAATCTTTTGAGACTGAAGTCCAGATAACAGCTTTTATTAATATTTTTAAGTCTCCAGGTGATTCAAGGGTTAAAACAGCCAGTGTTGAAACCACTGCATTGGAGATTGTAGCCAAAGCTCTACATCCCTTTCTGTATCTATGATGAGGAATCTTCAGAGTTTGGGTCTTTTCAAGCTTCACGCAGTACAACACAAGAAGCCCAAAACTTCCTAGGACCCTACCCAATTTGGACTTCCTCAAGTTAGTTGTCCCCCATCCTCATTAAGGAAAACCAAAGCAACTCACCAACATTCATAGGAATTCCTGGACAGTGTTCCAGAGTTTTGGCCTTAGCAGATCTGGAGCCTTGAGCTGAGCCATTTGAACCTTGGAAGATACTTAATCCTGCATGACATTCCATCTCAGTTTTCTCCCTTATAAATTGTACCTCAAACTCCTCCGTTCATCAACATTCTCCTATACTCTCATCTTCATGTTGCCCTGTGTTTCATCAGCAACAGGATAAACTGTCAAGTCAAATATTTTCAGGTAAGAAAGACCTGTTTGTGATTTTTTTTTCCCTGAAATGTACATTCAAGCTTTATAGAAGAGATAGCAGTGCCTACTCCTTGGGCTTGCTTCAAGGACCATGCAGAGTAATGTATGTGAAGTGCTTAATATAGGGTTTGATGCCTAAAAGCTACTTCCTTTTCTAATCTGCTGCATCCTCATACATCCTCAAGAATACAGGCCCTTTGGAAACTAACTTCCACCATTCTGAACTTTTTTTCCCAGTAGGCTCTTCATGGTCCCAGCTGCCACCGAACTCAAATTCTTCTCTGAAATTGCAGTATCCCTGTGGTCTTCCTAAAAGGAGATGCTCAAGCTCCCACATTTTCTCTATTATTTTCATATTACAGCCCCTTGAATGAATACTTAAGCATATTAGAAAGTTTATGATTCTAAAAAATAATGCCATTGAAATGACTAAATGTGTACTGACCACTTACTGTTTGCCAGGCACTGTTCTATGCAAAGAGGAAATGTGACTTGCAATTTGGTAACTGGCCCAGGGACTAAAGTGCTGTAAATGATCAGCACTCAGATGCAGCTTGTGGTTACTGATTATATTCTGCTTAAAACCTAAGTATGCTTTTTCTCCGTGCCTGTATTTGAGTAGATTTCCTAACCAGCTAGAAAAGCCCTTTTGATGCTGTGGATTTAATGTACTAATAGGATTTGATGCTGTGGATTTATGTACTTCTAACCCTTACTTTAAAAAAAAAAAAACGACACAGATTGATTCTTAGATGAATAAGACCACAATGGGTGGAAATGGCATGATCTACTTCGTGATATATCCCATCCAGAGAGGTGGGCCAAGGGCAGCTGAGTTGTATTGAGAGGTTGAAACCAGAAATCCATTGCTGAGATTTTTATGTTAGATACATAGTTATTTCCTTTGAATTGAAAACATATGAGTAAATTCACCAGTGAGCTAGTGTGATTTTATTATCTGAAATAATCACCTAGAAAGCAGGTGGCTTTTATGGAGCTTTATGGCCTCTTCCAGTGTTATGTGATGTGCTTTCATCATTTACTTCCTGTTACCACCAATCCATCTAGCTTCTGTTTCTTTGGTGTAAAATTTTTTATCTTTCCCCTTAATCAGCAAAGGTCACTTGACAACAAACTTTTGGACAATATCCAAATACCATTCCAGGCAAACTACCAACATCATGGGAAAGGCACTGAGGGTGTGTAGGTCCTTCATAATGGGCAAAGTCAGATCTGTGATGGAATTGATAGTAGTTTGCATTTACATAGAATCTTTAACACTGTAAATTCACGGACTTTGCAAACTACCTGTCATGAAAGTGAAGAACAAACTAGAACATAGCAACCATACATTGGTACATAGGGATTTGATAGACTGAAGTGTTATATTTAATTGAAAATGTAAGGGAATGTTAAATAGGAAGAGTGCAATTATGTGAAATGGAACAGTGCCAGGCCTTTTACTCTGTCCTGGGGGTATTATGGACTCCCAAGAAGTGACCAGATTGTCGGTACTAAGGCTTACATGTGAAGGACACCACAGAAGCAACTGGTCACTGGGGATAGTTATAAAGTGAGAGTGGGGATTTTATTTCTTACAGTGAAATAGCCCTTGTCTAGATGACAGTACAATCATAGGGTGAGGTGACCTAGAGAAAAGTTCCTTGCATGAGCACTTTTTCTGTTTTAATCTTTTGTTAAAAATCTCAGAGCTGAAACTTAGAATTTGGCTTAAATTTTACAAAGTGAATTATTATCCAAATAATGATACTGTGTAGGATTAAGGATAGAATACTATGTAGGATTAAGGATAGAATTCTGAAGAACTAACCACTTCAAATGAACCACACGTATTTCCAGCTAGCTGCATGTATTTTAAAGGCTAATTACTCAGGGGAAAGAATAGGTAAGTTCATATTATGTTTTGGAGCTGAAGAAAATACATATAAAAGAGCAAAGGAAAAGGGCAAGGGTACGAAGAAATCCCTTCATGTAGACCATGATCCTAAAGGCAGTTTTATTGTTATTAATATTTCATAGCATTTTTCCATTTTAACATTTATTTTTACATATTACTCTTTCCTTTTTCTGCTCTTTGACATGACAGCTTGACACGAGTTCACATATACTAGGTGAAAAATGATTGTACTGATATAGCTTTATATTTTATTTCCATTTCCTTCATAATGAGGCAATGGAAGCAAGAAGTTAGCTGGCAAGTGACACTTGTATGTCAAGAACCCTAGGTTAGCCTCTGGTACATTTCCACTATGCACATTTCTTTGAGTTGTATTGAGAGGCATTTTCTATTTACAAAGTTCTTTACATTCTCAGATATGCTTTCAAGACATAGCCCCTCATCTTCTCCCAACTTTACATCTGTTTGCTAGAGCACTAATCTGAGTCTTTCATGAATTCTCTTCTTATTTCTTACTTATTCCTAATGCTTGTTGCAGCCCTAACCCCCATTGTGACTGTGTTTGGAGATAGGGTCTTTAGGAGATTCATAAGGTTAAATGAAGTCATCAGGGCGGGGTCCTAATCTAATAGGACTTGAGCATGTTCAGAGGAAAAGCCATGTGAGGTTAAAGAGGCCATCTGTAAGCCAGGGAGAGAGTACTCACCAGAATCTGATCCCTGCCAGAACCTTGATCTTGGATTTTCCAGCCTCCAGAACTATGAGAAAATAAAATTTTTGTTGTTTAAAAGACACACAGTCTATGGTATTTTGTTATAGCAGTCCAAGCAGACTAGGAGACCTGTTTCACACATATTCCTCCCCACCTCCATCCTTAACACTGGCTGTGGCTATTTCCAAAACCAGAGATCCCATACTTCTGGAAAATTGCTAATTAAAAGCAAATATGACAATCAAGATGTGAACTCAGTTGGAGACAGAAATTTTACCACAGTGCTTACTGCTGGTCTGAACTTCTATGACCTAACAAATTTCTCAAATCATAGGATTTCAGTGCCAGGAAGGAAATATTGTTGGGTGTGTTCTAGAAATTGAAATAAATCTAAAGTGTGTATAGCCCCTACTCTGACAGAAATTGCATGTGGTAGATTGCAATTGGCATCCCACCTGTTGCCGGACTTGCTAAGGGAGGCGTATGTCCCACCTCCTTGTCCCCTCTTAATATCAAAATTAGTCATTGACTTGGTTCAGTCAGAGAAATATGAGCAGAAGTGAGAGCATGCAGTTTTTAGCAGAATCTTTAATAGCCCCTGTTGGTTTTGCCAGTTTTCTTGTTCATTTGCCTTTGTCAAGAGAATAGCATGTCCTGAGTAGGGCTGTTTCTCAGCCTAGATCCTGAAATGAGAAGATATATATATAGAAGAACCACAGTCAATCCATAGCCACTGAGCTGTGTTGGAAGAAGCTGAGACTTAGGACTTTGTTACCACAGCTGAACTTACCAAAAGACAACTGATGCTGAGTATTGTGAAGAGTCTGGAAAGCTAAGTCAGATCATGAAGGATCCTATACACTAAATGTTTAGACTTGATCTTATTGGCAAGAGGGAAAGCACAGAAAGGTTTTAAGGATGGGAATGTAAGCTTTACTTGTTCATTTTTGTTTCGTTATATTGAAGTAACAAGAGCAAATGATTCAAAAATTAAATAGTAATAAACATTTTATAATGAAAAAGACTGGTACCCTATTAGACTCTTTCCCAAACACAGGTCTTATTTCCCAGTGGAAAAGAATTTTAATAATTCTTCTTGCATGTTAGATCATATTTCCTCCATATTTCTTAAACATTTGTTCATAATGCTTTTTTGGTTTATACATTTTAAACATTATTGTTATTTTTTACTTAGATAGATGCGGTAGTTATTTGTTTTTAAATGGCTGTAAAATCTTTGACACTCCTCCCGTTGAGAGATGGGGTTTATGCTTCTTCCTCTAAAATCTGGGCAAACTTAAATGGCTTGCTTGTAACCAATGCATTGTAGCAGAATGTGCATGACTTCTGAGGCTAGTTTTGGCCACATGAAGATGTGTCTGTCAGATTTATTTGCTGTGGGGAGCCTAAATGAAAGACAAACTCAGTCTCTGCCTTCTGGATCCACCCCAGCCTTCATGTTGAGATGATGCTTCCCATGGGCTGCTCCCAGTCAGTGACTGAATATAGTAGGGACACTAAGGCAGGCCGGTTCCTACCAGATGTGGGACTCCTTTGACATGCATCTTTGGCTTAAAGACTTCCCATCAGCTTGTCTAATACCTTCCTGATTGTCCTGCAGTCAGAGACTCTGCCTATCCAAACTTCTTCCTTCTCTCCCTCCTTTATAAGAGTCAGACCTGCATTGACATCTGAAAATGCTCATTGCCTTCTCTGGCTTTCTCCTCTTTTTCCTTCACTGGTGTATGACCCAGTAAATCTCTTGCACAACTAATTCCCATCTTGATGCTGTTCTTCAAATGACCCAAACTAACACTCTAGGTCAGAAAAGGCAGTGTAGCTTTCTCCTCGTGTACAGGGCCTCCCTATGTTGAAGGTCTGATCCACCACATAAGAGGTCTGACCACCCTCACACTGTTATTCTGGAAGGAAGCCCAGAGAATGAGGAACCATGTGAAGGGACGTCTAGGACCAGTCACCAGACATGGGAGAGGAGATGCAGCTCCATGATTCCAAACCCCAGACATCGTCACCCCTAGCTGTTTGGTTTTCCTATCTGAGGCTCTAGTCATTATATAGTAAAGGGAAGCCATTTCTTCTGTGCCATGCTGGAATTTCTGACACACAGAATCATAAGCATAATATATTTTTTAACTACTAAGTTGTGGTTGGTTATTTGTGGATTGTGAGTTTGATCCATAGAAACCTTTTGTGGCCTACTGTGAGGATGTGTCCTTTCTGGGAAATTTTGCAGTTGTATCTTTCAGGTACTCCAGGGGCAAACAGGAGGCTATGTTAGTTTTCAGGATGAAGTTTCTCAGAAAGTATAGATATGTTAACAAGTTCATGGCTACATGTATTTTTTTCAACCAGAGACCTCTGCACCGGAGACCTTTACAACCAGAGAGCTCTACTGAAACAGTTCCGATGTTAGCTGATATGCTCATCACAGAATTTTTTTTTTTTGTAACTGGGTGTGTTTTCAGGCTATCTATTGGTGGACATGGAAGTAGTTACTACACTTGGTAATGGAAAGAACTTTTTGGTTTAAAATAGTTTTCTCTCAGAAATAATTATTCTGTTGTATTTTAGCAGTAAGTATTACTGTTGGGAAGTCTGATGATGATGAGGTTGGGCCTTTTTCTGAAATCCTGCCCTAGCTTGGGGTCTTCTCCTTCACTGTCCTACACCCCCCCCCCTTCCTTGTACAGATTTTTTTGGGAGCCTGCCCTTAATAAATCACTTACACGCACCTCCAGTTCTCAGAGTTTGCTTCCTGGAATCACACCTAAGGTAGGTGGTGGACTCAAATGTCTTATTCTGTAAGAGAAAGGCATTTCAAAGAGGGATGCAGAAGCAATTGAGGTGCAGAGAGGTCACTGAGTAGAGCCTTGATCCCTGAAGTATGTCCAGTTGGGGGAGGCTAAGAGCGTAAGGAGTTTTGTATGGGAGGGCCCAAGAAGTGCATTTTAAATAGAAAACATTGCAGAGTCTCTGCACCCTTCTTTCAGACATCTGCTTTTTTGGTGAAATTTTAGCTACTGCATCACAGAAATACCAACTACTGTCTCAACTTCTAGATAGCCTTTGAATTTAGATAGGTTATTGTCAATAAGGTAAATATATTACAAAATCTAATCAAATTATTCAGTCTTGGTTTTTATTTATCAAATAAAAGATCACAAGCTTCAGATACAAGAAATTTATAGAGACGCTTTCATATGCACCTAAACACCTACTATTTCATTTTCCTCAGGACACTAATCTTTGCATTTATCATCTTCGCTTTTTCATATGTTCAGACCCTGGCGCCTTATCACAAATTCATAAGAACACAATAAAAACAATGTTTGCTTGTGTGTGTTTTGGAGCAAATCGTTACAACCTTCCAAGGGAGGAAAACATTCAAAGGTTCCACTTTAAACCGTGTTTTCAATAATATCCTTCATTTGCTGTTATCTTCCCTTTATTCTCAGTATTCAGAGTCGCATATGGAGATATTATTCCTTCTGTTTACCAAGGTTCCTGCTGTGCTCGAAAGCTAGTTCCTGACAGCTCACGGTCACTTCTGTGAGAAGAATCTAGGGCTCTCAAACTCTAAAATGCTTACCCAAGAGGAAGAATGCTTATATGTTTCATTTCTACCATCTTCCAACATTTCTACTGCTGATAAAATACAGAAAGAGGGCAAACGAGGGATAAGTTTCATGATAACCTTTCGGTGCTGGTGCAGACCTCCTGCTGGGATACATTACCCACCTAACAGGTGGTCTATTCTCCTCAAATACTACTGAGCTGGTGAACTTAAGCAAGAGCATATGACCCACTTCTCAGACCTGGGACTCAGAGCAGCAGGGTTCGTATAACCGTCTGAGAATCTCATGTTGAAAATCTTTTCTGTAATGTCTTTATTAACCTGTGCATCTGCTCTGCCCACTTAGAAATTTCTGTGGATGATGAAGGCTGAGATAACAGAATGAGCCTTCTGCTCCTCGTGTTTCCTAGGAACTCTCTCACCTGTGTCTGAAGGACTTCTAATGGGTTCTGATTATAAATCTAAGAAAACCATATTCACATCAAGAATTTGCGTTTGTAGTCTTTCCTTAGATTAGAACCATTTTTAGTGTTAGTTTCCTTTGAGATTTGATAACAAATACATGCTAAGACTTCTCGTTACAGGAGAAACGTATAGTTACTGTCAGATTTCCAAAGTGTTAGGAAAAGTGAGAATCTCTTCTTTGTAATAATTACATATAACAGTAATTAATGGTCTGGGACGTGTATGATTAAGGAGATTTCATACCTAGATTGTTCTGTAAGTCAATACACCTGAGTATTTCCAGTTTCTAAACATATCTACCTTCTTAATTCATATCGACCCCATTTCTTTTAAACTGTACCTCCAAGTATTTGAAGTTCTCCGAAGTTTATCTGTTTTATCCTCTTTCCAATTCACAAACAGAAGCCATGTCAAGGTAATTAACTGTGATAACCTATTTAGCATGAAGTTATTATAAGGGAACAAAGAGCACAAAAACTTTCCAGAAACACCCCCAAATTCTTAAGTTTCTAAATTAGAGCACATGTTGCCATCTTCCAACCTTCATTTTTTATTGTTTGAGTGAAGAAATATTTTCAATAAATTACAATAACAAAAAAATCCAGAGATAGGCCTAATCATCATGTTTTAATTGCATAGATTATAAGTAAATACTTTTCAGCCAAAGATCTTCTATAATTTCAACTGTGCTAACACTCTCTGAAGTTGTACAGGATTTGATGACGTTGGGTCTACCAGAAAAAAAATCCACTAATTTTTGAGAAAGCCCTCAGCTTTTGGTTACATGACAATTCGTTGTCAATGTCTACTTCATAAGTTTGCTTCTTAATATTTTGATGTTCTATTGGTGAGGCCCTCCAGGGATATATTAATTTGGGTTGGAATATCCCAGATATTAAAAGAAATAAAATACGGTTTCATCTTCAAGCACATTTTAGACATAGGTCGGTCAGTATTTAGAAATGCTCATAAAATAATGATAAAGAAGGCAACTGGGAGAAATGCCAGATAATGACGAGCCGTGTGTTTATACTGTGGTTTAAGTCATCTGCACAGAGATCCTCAGTAACTTTGAATATCAGCACATCCTTCTTGCCTGGACTGGGAACGCTAAACTTTCTGTGTAACTACAAGAAAGCTAATCAATTCTGTGTGACAACATAAGCCAAATTAAAATAAAACCTTTTTTTTTTCCTTTTTCTTTCTTTCTTTTTTTTTTTTTGTCTTCTGTGTTTAAAACATTGCTAGGGTTTTTAGGTGAGAGGAGGGGAAGTTTCCAAGTGGGAGCAAGAGAGACTGATTAGAAAAGTTGGTGTGAATTCTCTTATCCCAGATCTAAAAGAGGCAGGGAAATTGACATTTTATAATGAAACCGTCTAGGGTTTTTTTCCCCTCTGTTTAAAATACTAGATCTATTTTCCAGAGGAGAAAATAAGTTTCTGATATCTCTAGAAGTTTACCAAATTTAAAAATAGGTACAACATTTGAAACTTTAGATGAATATTGTTGTTGGCTTTTCTGTTAGATCTATTAGCTGTACCTTTGATATATTAAAACTTATTGCGACAGTAGACGATGTCTTTCTAAAAAAGTTTTAATTTACATTTAAAAAGCTTTAAAAATAGTCCAAATATGAGGCCAAATTAAAACAATAAGTGAAAGTACTAAATGTCCGCTTTAAAATCTAAGTGTTCATATTCACACACATGTAGCTGATTCTCCCAATTTGAATGTATTTGAAGTTATAGCAAGTGAATTGTTTGAGATACAGTGTTTGAAAATCTAACATTAAATGAGAAATTTGATGTCTCATGTTAGCATGAAATGCTGCCATTCCGCGGAGGAAAGAAGGAAATATACAGAGTTTGTTGCTAGCATGTACCAAAACTGGGACCTAATTTCCTTGCATTTTTGTTCAACGCTGTTCCAGTTGGAGGCATGAAGTGAGCTGGATGCGTCATCTGAGGATGGCAGCTCCACAGGCATCCACGAACCTGCTAAAAGGCTTTGCATGTGTTTGTTTATTTTTGTGATTGTATTTCTCAGTTTACAGATGCTTATCCAGAACCAGCTTTCTACGCTGGCAAGCAAAAATGGATATACTTCAAATGAGTGTGTTCTAGTCATATTGACATACTTCAGTGGGATATTAAAAACTATTGATGAAAGTGGGGGTCAGGGAATCTGGTGATTTTAAAAGGATAAGTACTAATCAGATATACTTGAATAAAATCTGACTACTGCTGAATGGATAATGGAATTAAATAACTGAGTGATAGAAAGTTATTGTGTAATATGAAAGCAATTTGTTATGGGAAAAGGTAGTGCCCATGTGTTAGAAGTGTGACTATGCAAATTAAGGAAAACATACTTTTCCTCTTCTGATCTCTGGCAAGCATATGTAGGCATAGCGAGCTTTCTCATATCATGTCCTCATTCCTTTTGGTTCATTTACGTTATTGTATAGACATAATCGTAAATAAGACTAAGCAACTATAAGACATAGATAGGCATACATCAGCAGCAAATTTATGTACAGAAATGTTAAGAGGCTGGTTTCCTGGGGTGAAGATTTCCACAGGTTGGAAGGAAAATGCAGAGATAATAGGGCAAACTGGATGGACCAGCTGAAACATCTTAATAAAAACTTGGATAGTACTTTATTTTATAGCAGTACACTGCTTTGTCTCACGTTTCTCATTTGTGATTTATTCTGTGATGTGAATCTTTTTTCTGAAATTTGTTAAGCTCTTGTTTTAGCCCTTCCACATGCTGGTCTCAGTTTTTCCTCCCAATTTTGTCCTTCAACATCAGCTCTGCCATCCCCTTCTCCATAAAAATGGATCTGATTAGTAGTTTCTTGACTTCTAACTTAGACCATTTCTGTCACTCATAAAATTTCTTCCCTTCTCTACCCTACTATATTTATTTAAGCCTTAGATGGACCGTATCCCATCTTTGTGGAATCTTCTGAGAACTCTGGGCAGAATTGACTTATCTATTCTCTGAGTCCTCTACCCTGACCTTTTTTAGAGTGTGTGTGTAGTGTAGTGTGTTAATGGCCTGTTAGTGTGTTTGTTTTTTATTGCTGTCGTAACAAATTACCATGTATTTAGCAAAAACAGCACATTTATTATTTCGCTATTTGGTATGTCAGAATTTAAGGCACATGGTGGTAGTTTCACAGGTGTATACTTACCCCCAAATCATTGAGTTGTATACATGAAATATGCACATCTTCTTACATGTCAATCATACCTCAATAAAGTGGTGTAAAAAATAGTTCAGGCACAGAGTGACTCATCTGGTTTTCTGCTTAGAGTCTCCCATAGCCAATATCAAGGGGTCAGCAGGGCTGCATTCCTTTCTGAAGGCTCTGGGCATGAATTTGCTTCCAGGTTCATACAAATCGTTCACAGAATTCAGACCCACAGAGTGGCCGTAGGACTGAGGTTGCCATTTCCTTGCTGGATGCTGGCCTAAGGTCTTTCTCAGCTTCTAGAGGCCCCTGTGTTCTTTGGTGGTTGGCCTCATTCCTCCATCTTCAAAGGTTGAGTCCTTCTCAAGCTTTGTATCTCTCTGACTTCCTCTTCTGCAGCATCTCTTCTGCCTCCAGTCAGAGAATTTTCTCTGCCTTTAAGGGTTCATATGATTAGATTGGACTTACCTGGATAATTCAGGATAATGTATCTATTTCCAGAACCATAATCTTGTTTTCATATCTTGGCTATTGTGAATAAGGATGTAATAAACATGGGAGTGCATATATCTCTGCTAAATCCTGTTTTCATTTCCTTTGGGTATATATCCAGAAGTGGAATTGCTGGATCATATGGCAGATTTATTTTTAATTTTTTGAGGAGTCTCTATGTATTTTTTCTTTTTTTTAGTTGAAGTATAATTAATTTACAATGTTGTGCCAATCTCTGCTGTACAACGAAGTGACTCAGTTATACACAGAGACATTCTTTTTTCATATTCTTTTCCATTATGGTTTATCACAGGATATGGAATATAGTTCCCTGTGTTATACAGTAGGACCTTGTTGTTTATCCATTCTCTATATGATAGTTTACATCTGCTAATCCCAAACTCCCAGTCCTTCCCTCCCTCATCCCACTCCCCCCTTGGCAACCACAAGTCTGTTCTCTATGTCTGTGAGTCTGTTTCTGTTTTGTAGAGAGGTTCACTGTGCCATATTTTAGATTCCACATATAAGTGATATCATATGGTATTTGTCTTTCTCTTTCTGACTTATTTCACTTAGTATGATAATCTCTAGTTGTATCCATGTTGCTCCAAATGGCATTATTTCATTCTTTTTTATGGCTGAGTAGTATTCTATCATATATGTGTACCACATTTTCTTTATCCATTCATCTCTCGATGGACATTTAGGTTATTTCTATGTTTTGGCTATAGTGAATAGTGCTGCTGTGAACATAGGGGTGCATGTGTCGTTCTGAATTATAGTTTTGTATGGGTATATGCCCAGGAGAGGGATTGCTGGATCATATGGTAATGGTAATTCTATTTTTAGTTTTCTGAGGAACCTACACACTGTTTTCCATAGTGGCTGTACCAACTGATATTCCCACCAGCAGTGCAAGAGGGTTCTCTTTTCTCCACACCCTCTCCAGCATTTGTTATTTGTAGACTTTTTAATGATGGCCACTCTTATCAGTGTGAGGTGGTATCTCACTGCAGTTTTGATTTGAAATTTTCTAATAATTCGTGATGTTGAGCATCTTTTCATGTGCCTACTGGCCATCTGTCTGTCTTCTTTGGAGAAGTGTCTATTAAGGTCTTCTGCCCATTTTTTAAAATTTTTATTTATTTATTTTAACATCTTTATTGGAGTATAATTGCTTTACAATGGTGTGTTAGTTTCTGCTTTATAACAAAGTGAATCAGCTATACATATACATATATCCCCATATCTCTTCCCTCTTGTGTCTCCCTCCCACCCTCCCTATCCCACCCCTCTAGGTGGTCACAAAGCACTGAGCTGATCTCCCTGTGCTATGCCCATGTTTTGATTGGGTTGTTTGATTTTTTGTTGTTGAGTTGTATGAGCTGTTTGTATATTTTGGACATTAAGCCCTTGTGTGTCACATCATTTGCAAATATACTCTCTCATTCAGTAGGTTTTCTCTCTTTTTTTTTTTAATTGGTTTTCTTTGCTGTGTAAGAGCTTGTAAGTTTGATTAGGTCCCATTTGTTTATTTTTGTTTTTATTTCTATTGCCTTGGGAGGCTGACCTAAGAAAACATTTGTATGATTTATGTCAGAGAATGTTTTGCCTATGCTCTCTTCTAGGAGCTTTATGGTGTCATGTCTTGTGTTTAAGTCTTTAAGCCATTCTGAGTTTATTTTTGTGCATGGTGTGAGGGTGTGTTCTACCTTCATTGATTTTACAAGCTGTCCAACTTTCCCAGTGCCACTTGCGGAAGAGACTGTCTTTTTCCCATTTTATATTCTTGCCTCCTTTGTTGAAGATTAATTGACCGTAGGTGTGTGGGTTTATTTCTGAGCTCTCTGTGCTCTTCCATTGATCTGTATGTCTGTTTTTGTACCATTACTACACTGTTTTGATTATTGTGGCTTTGTAGTATCGCCTGACATCTGGAAGGGTTATACCTCCTGCTTTGTTTTGTTTCTTCCTCAGGATTGCTTTGGCAATTCTGGGTCTTTTATGGTTCCATTTAAATTTTGGATAATTTGTTCTAGGTCTGTGAAAAATGTCGTGGGTATTTTGATAGGGATCACATTAAATCAGTGGATTGTTTTGAGTAGTATTGCCATCTTAACAATATTAATTCTTCCAATCCAAGAGCATGGGATATCTTTCCATTTCTTTGAATCTTCTTTAATTTCCTTTAGTAATGTTTTATAGTTCTCAGCATATAAATCTTTCACCTCCTTGGTCAGGTTTATTCCTAGGTATTTTATTTTTTTGGTGCTATTTTTAAAAGGTATTGGTTTTTTGCATTCCCTTTCTGACATTTTATTGTTAGTGTAAAGAAATGCAACCAATCTTTGAATGTTAATCTTGTATCCTACTATCCATATGGTTTTCTATAGTGGTTGGATCCATCAACAGGTGAATGGATAAAGGTGTTACACACAAACCCACACCCACACACACACAGACACAGAATGGAATATTATTCAGTCATGAGAAAGGACATCCTGGCATTTGTCACAACATGGATGGACCTTGAGCACATACAGTATACTTAGTGAGATAAGTCAGCTAGGGAAACAAAAGTACTGTAGGATAACACTTATATGTGGATTCTAAAGAAGCCAAACTTAAAATCAGAGAGTAAAATGGTGGCTACCAGGAGATGGGGACTGGGGGGATAAGACAGACACTGTTTAAGGTGCAAGTTTGCAATGAATAGTAAATAATCCCTACAGATCTAATGAACAATACTGTATAGTGAATATAGACAATGATAGTATACTATAATCACCAAGTTTGCTGAGAGACTAGAACTTAATTATTCCAACCACTATAAAGAAAGGATAATTATGTAATATGCTAGAGGTGCTAATTATCACTACAATGGCAATCATATTACAATATATAAATGTACCAAATTAACATGTTGTACACCTTATATTTACACAATATTATAAGTCAAATATATTCATTAAAAACATTTTTTAAAAGGATCGGAATCTTAATTACATATGAAAAATCCCTTCTCAGCAGTAACCAGGTTAGCATTTGATGGAATAACTAGGGGACAGAGAATTCTTCCTATCACAGCCATTACCACACAGTTGGCTTCTATCCTTTATTACCTCGCTTTGGCCATGGTAGTATCTTTTTGAATTGTCTTTCCACACTCCCTTGGAGTTAGTGTTCTTGGTGTGAATTAAATTGTGCAAAGGAAATCCTTCATGTAGATTTGAAAAGTACGAGTTAGAGAAAGATGCTATTCATATAGTGCTATAGCGCCTTGAGAATCAGCTAGTAAAGTAGTTGTTATCCTGATGCAGATTTCAGTGTTTATTTCTAGCTTCCTAGGTGTCAAGAAACAGTGGGGGTTGCATTGGCTTCTTGATTTGACTCCATATTCCTTGATTTATGCTGAGTCTTTAGCTTTGTCTTGTTCAGGGTGCTACAGCAGTGGTGGCAGATGTAGGCCTTAATGAACAGTCCCCAGTGATGGTTTCAAAGGAAGTAGCTCCCCTGATGAGCCGGTTCTCTATTCTTGGAATCTTTTTAAGAGGCTCAGGCTTGAACATGCTTCTTTATTTCCTATAAGGTTTTATAAGAGCCTATTTCTCTGTGTTCTTCTTTATGCTTAAAACATAGCAATGGCTTATGGTTCCTGCACTGAACCCTGCCTGACACAGTATTTGATCCCAGGAATAAGTGCCACATAATAGATCCTTAAACTATGTGGCTTTGGTTTAGTGGTTAGGTAACAGATGTAGGGAAATGATGCTGCAAGTTAGGACCTTGTGAGGCTTTGGCCAAACATTTGTAAAATTGTCATCTACAGTGACCTGGAAGGAAAATGTTCCACAGTGCCTACAGCTTTGAGGGAAATTGTTATATAGAGCCGTAATGTTGGCATATCATACCTGTTTCTAGCTGTATTTAACAAAGTATTATATAAAAACCGACCATCTGTCACAGGCAAGAATTTTTAGGTGTGTAGACAGGGAGAGAAAGATATGGAAAGGTCCACAAATTTGGGGCTTCACAGCGTTAAAAAATCTATGGCTACCTCTGTGCCCAGAGAATTAGGTGTTAAAGCCAATCAAGTAAGCCAGTAAAATAAGACAGAGTTAACGTAATTGTTAAGTCCAGAAAAGAAGTTTGGATATGGTTATTGGCATATGGAACCAACTGCAAGCAGATAGATCAGATGCTTAATATATTTTGAGATAGTCATGTTACCAAAGAAACCATAAAAAAGCCTGTGTTTTTTCAATTTCAAAAGCAACCTTCAAGTTTCCAATGACGAGCTAGGAGAAAATAGACAGCCTCTAGGGAGAATCCACTCTCTAACATCCATTTCTTATATGTCCCCAAGGGATGAAGGAGAAGAAATACCTCTAAGAGGGCAAACCATGGCAACAGAAGAAACTGGAAAGGTGTTACTCTCAGAATGCTGAGGTACAATTTATATGAGGAACCCATTTCATTGCCAGGAAAGGAGTTTTGCAGTTCTAGCCCACCAGGATTTTTTTTCACTAGTGACCAACTATCACTGAGAATCCTTAATGCCTTTCCTTTTTTTGAATGGTAATTTTAATTATATTTATCTTGTTCCTATTCCTTCATGTATCTCTCAATTAAAGACTTTATTCTGAAATCACATAGGTAAAATGAATTATTTAAAACCTTAGTTTAAGTGTATTTAAAAAAATTCATTGGGAACAATGAATGTGATCAGTTTTATTTCTTAGTTATGTTTCTACATTAGAAACATTGCAATTTTATACTCAATTGCGTAATTTATACAATGGTTAAATTATCCATTTCCTAATGTAACCAACTTAGAGTTATGAATAAATTTTAATGAATGCCTTGAATTATTTTATGATTTTCATATTCTGCCAAATTTCTGCAGTTTGTGTAAATGATGCCAAATGTTTCCCCCTTATTCCCTAAATAATTAAGAAATAGCGATAAAGAGATCTAACCTTTAGGTGAATCCAAACATCATTAGAATGTAACAGAATTTTTAGCTATTTGCATATTAGATGATACCATCTTGATTATTTGTTGATTTTCACAAGTTAATTTTTTTGTCACAAACTGCAGGAATCAAGATGCAGTCTTTGATGCAGTAAGGGTAAATTGATAGGAGATTTTATACACCCATAACTTTTGGGAACTTGAAAAAACTTACTTTTATTATGGTGATGTCATACTCATATCTTTTTTAAAAATCCTTTAAATCTATTATAGAAGTTAATAAAAATAATATCTATAACATATTTATCAACTACAATGTTCTAGGCATTCTGTTAGGCATACTTAATATGTTATATATAATCTACCAGTACATAAATATTATTTCAAATAACATAGTAAAAACAATTTAATAATTTCTAGAGGTACAATATGAATCTTTAAAATGAAACAAACATAAAGAATGAGAGTGAATAGGAATGAGAAAACATTAGAAAAGATAAGAATGGTTTTTACTTGTAGAGAAAATACATTGTTTGCTTTTCTGTAAGGTACCACCGCATACATAGAAACTTGTGCAATAAACCCCCATGAGTTACAAAACACTATCAACATTTTGTCAATTATAATTTATCTATCCCCTCCAACTTTCTCCATACTCCTTTAAGGGAAAAAAATCTAGATGTCTTGATCACATCGCTAGGCCAAATTTAGTGAAGTGATACTTTATAGAAGGAATTGGTTGTCTCTATTTTCATATACGTAACGTGCAAAAATTTTGAGAATTTTTGAAGTTATTTGCCATTGAAATTCACCCTTTTTCTTCTTTCCTAGTAATTTTACAGTTAATTATAGTCAATATCCTTCCTTCTTCAGTGTTTACATTTGAATATTTCCTGTTGCTGTGGAGTGTGTCACTTGAACAGGAAAAGTCTCACTCCAACTCCAATCCTATGCTTCTAGAATCCCAGGAAGAGGGAAGCTCCACTTAAATTAAAGGCGTTCTACTAATTTCTTAGGAATTGGGGAGGTTTTCTCACTTGAGTAGGGTCAAAGGGTCTGAGTAAAAGTAAATATATGTATTTACTTTCAGTTTGCATTCCAATAATTATGGCGTAAAGGAAAGATGTTACTTCAACTTGTAAAATATATGTTTAGTTATATCAGTGATTCATTCATTCATTCCAAAAGATATTTATTGGAATCCTGCCAAATTACATGATCAAATACAGTTAATTTAACCATAGTTCATGTGCCATGTACTGCCAACTAAGTATGTTGAAAGATATGTATCACTTACTGAGCCAACTGACTAAATTAAAATTGGGGTGAAAAACTCTACAGATTCTATGATAATTCAGCTTCATTTTCCCATATTTTTGCTATTGAAACCTATGGCCACTGGTAAAACCCCAAAGGAGTGAGAGCATTTTCCTTTTTCCCTCTTTGAGTCTCAATTCAGGTTTATTCTTTAGTGAGAGGAAAGAATTTCTGATCAGCATACTGCAGCCTTGAGCACAGCTGGCATCTGCAATACTTTTGTGCATGTCCAAGAGCCATGCAGAGAAATGACATACCAGGGACTTAGACATGATTTCTCTACTCCCTGTAGAAGTCTGAACTCAGCACAGTGGCAGAGGGCCCAAAAGGGAGCTGAAGGAAAGTCATTTCTGCGCACATACGTAAATCTGCACCTGGGTTTTCATCACAAGATTTAGATTGGTCTAGTGTCTGATTTCTTGGATCGAAGTATCAAGTCATTTTTTTTTTTTCTGTAATTACTATTGTGACCATAGCATTTGCTGCAAGGATTGAATTCACATTACTCCCCATAGGCAAGTCTAAGGATTTGTTTATTGATGGTTGTTTAGAGAGGAAAAAAAAAATCCCTGTGCGTTCAGGATTGTGGTTTGTAAATGCTGTACCAGTGTCATTCATTGTTCTCCAGTTTCCCTGGTGAGGAAGAAATTTCATTTGAGTGTAATTTTGTCAGAGCTCTGGGAAGTGCATACCACTTCTGACATGTGAGACATCACAGCTCTGGGAAAGAGCTGATTACCAAGTCATATTTGTTATGGTTTTCCAGGTGGCTGGGTATTTCTAAAGCATCCTGCCTCTCATACAGCTGTACTCACACTGTTTCTTTAGAAGACTGAGTCTACACTACACAACAGCAGGCAAAGAAATGCTGCCATTTATATAGAAAATTTATGCTTCATAATAAGGAGAATCAGAAAGGCAGTAGAGTGCAGTAGTTCCACTCAGTGGTTACATTGGATTATCCTTGAACCATTCATTCTTCCAACAGTGTTATTGTGGATAACTTACTAAATGTTTAAAGTCTAATTTCCATAATCTGTAAAATGGGGTTACCAAGACCTCCCTCATAGGCATCATTTTATACTGTTTAAAGTTTTTTCAATGTATGTAAAACATTTATCTCAGTATCTGTCACGTAATTACCTTTCAATAATTAGTAGTTCTTACTGATGCATTACGTAGTTCTAAAATGTTTCAGATCTGGCATAAAATCTAGTTATGTATGCTGAAGAAATAAGAAATTTATAAGGATTTGGAATACCTATTCATTTCCTTTGTAAAGCCAGTTTCCACTCATTTGCATTCTTCATTTTTCAGGAAAGGGGTGTATCATATCTGTAGTCTGTATGGAGCATCGATGCATTCCATGCACTGGTCTTTTTCAAATAAAAACCTTACAGACAAGGGGAAAATTTTTGTTTACTTCTTCTGCTCAAATTGCAGGCTACAGTTACTTTTAAATTACTCCCTTTGATAAATAGAAGAGCAGATTACTAAAATTTTAGCAAAGAAATGCACCACAGAAAGATCCTTTTTGACCAACCTACTAGAGAAATGGAAATAAAAACAAAAATAAACAAATGGGACCTAATAAAACGTAAAAGCTTTTGCGCAGCAAAGGAAACCATAAACAAGACGAAAAGAGAACCCTCAGAATGGGAGAAAATACTTGCAAACGAAGCAACTGACAAAGTATTAATCTCCAAGATTTGCAAGCAGCTCGTACAGCTCAATATCAAAAAAACAAACAACCCAATCCAAAAATGGGCAGAAGACCTAAATAGACATTTCTCCATAGAAGATATACAGATTGCCAACAAACACATGGAAGGATGCTCAACATCACTCATCATTAGAGAAATGCCAATCAAAACTACAATGAGGTATCACCTCACACCCGTCAGAATGGCCATCATCAAAAAATCTACAAACAATAAATGCTGGAGAGGGTATGGGGAAAAGGGAACCCTCTTGCACTGTTGGTGGGAATGTAAATTGATACAGCCACTATGGAGAACAGTATGGATGTTCCTTAAAAAACTAAAAATAGAACTACCATACGACCCAGCAGTCCCACTACTGGGCATATACCCTGAGAAAACTATAATTCAAAAAGAGTCATGTACCACAGTGTTCACTGCAGCTCTATTTACAATAGCCAGGACGTGGAAGCAACCTAAGTGTCCATCAACAGATGAATGGGTAAAGAAGATGTGGCACATATATACAATGGAATATTACTCAGCCATAAAAAGAAACAAAATTGAGTTATTTGTAGTGAGGTGGATGGACCTAGAGTCTGTCATACAGAGTGAAGTAAGTCAGAAAGAGAAAAACAAATACCGTATGCTAACACATATATATGGAATCTAAAAAAAAAAAAAAAAGGTTCTGAAGAACCTAGGGTCAGGACAGGAATAAAGACGCAGGTGTAGAGAATGGACTTGAGGACACAGGGAGGGGGAAGGGTAAGCTGGGACGAAGTGAGAGAGTGACATGGACTTATATACACTGCCAAATGTAAAATAAATAGCTAGTGGAAAGCAGCTGCATAGCACAGGGAGATCAGCTCGGTGCTTTGTGACCACCTAGAGTGGTGGGATAGGGAGGGTGGGAGGGAGACGCAAGAGGGAAGAGATATGGGGATATATGTATATGTATAGCTGATTCACTTTGTTACACGCCAGAAACTAACACACCATTGTAAAGCAATTATACTCCAATAAATATTTAAAAAAAAAAAAAAAGAAGTAGGAGCTTTATTGAAGCAATCACTGAAAGATCAGATCAAACCATTTGTTAAATTGCTATCATTACTATTAGTTTTGATATGTTGACATATAGTTTAGGGTGTCTGGAACTTGACTTTATTGATGGGGTTAGTGGTAATTTACTTTCACAGCACCTTGCTTGTTCAATGAATTTAGAACTAGAAAGCTTACATTTGCTTCTGTAAACCTGTAAATCCGTGTGAGTGTTTAAACGTTGAGCACTTAAATACAATTAACTGACTGGCAAGAATTTGGCCAGCTTTGATTTCAACAACCATATTTATTGTGGGTTTCCAGTTGGAATTGTACTGTATCATACTGAATGGTATCGATCAAGTCAGTTGGGTGATTGGCATGAACCCTCTGGAAATAACTCACCTCATACCCAGCTTTTCTTAATGCTAGATCGTTTATCATTGTGTAGCATGGATATCTGGGATTATTTTGCTTCTTTTTTAAATGATAGACAGTACTCTATTTAAATGAATAGAACAGTTAGAGGAAATTATCAAACTTTCCTCTCAGATAATCTGGGAGGTCCTTACCAAAATTACTGATCAGTCCTGAATAAGGAGTAAGTAAATGTTATGGAAATTATGATTTAAATTATATAACCAATCGTTATTTCAGATTTGAAGTCTAATGTAAATGTAGTATCAAAGGGCGAAAGGAAGGATCAGAATTTCACAGAAAAGTAAACAAATGAGCTAACTTCAAATAATGATTTTATTAGTTTCAATTACTTAATATTTGAATATTATATTTCACCAAACCATTTTATAGCCTATTGATACATTGGGGAAATTTAGAGAATATAGTTGCTGATCATCTTCTTTTTGAAAAAAGAAAATCTGGAACTTAAATCCTCATCTTCAACTTGGAGAATATAGTGCCCAACTCATAGGATTGTTGAGTGTTAAATGAGAAAACACAGATCAGGTGCCTGAGAGATGGGTACAGAGAATGTTATTTTTCTTTTTCCATTTCCACTGTTGCACTTTATCCTTAAAACATCAGGGTTCATATTTTTTTAATATTTACCTCATCACCCAAAATGAACACTACACCAAGAAACAGAAGTGAAAACAACAACAACGACAACAAATGTGGTGGGTGATTAAAGCCCAAAAGAAGGTAACTTATGCATAGAAGATACAACTGAACTTCCTCCTGAGTATACAACTTTCCCAGCTTGAAACACTTTCATGAATGTAGTTCAGTTTTACATTAATAAAAAGTAGAGAAGGCAAAGTTAAATTCAATTTAAGGGATTACTAGAAGAGCATACATCAGACTGAACCTAATTTTAATGCTAGAATGTACCTGTGTCCAGATAAGTTTTCAGATTTTAAGGATCTCCCCTCCCTTCAACCAGTGATTATTTGATATTAGGATTTAGGGACATTTTAAGACAGCCCTGCTAAATTTTCAGCAGAGGAAGGTTGAGTAAGAAATAGACTAAGAATCATTTTAAAGCCTGGAGGACATCAATCATAATTTGTTCTAGTAATTAAATGATTTTTATGCTTTCTTTAAGGAAGCACCATAGAGGCTAGAGTCTATAGACTATGAGGGTCTACAGAAAATTCTGGGCAACCTACAACTGCCCAAAGGTGCTCAAAGGTAGACTGGGCCAGAACTGGGTTTAGAGTACAGTGGATCCCCAGGCAGTAAGGGAGGACCAGGGCTGACAGGCAGGAGGAAGCCTGATAAACTTAAAAAGCTGACTCAGGTCCCTTTTTTTTTTTTTTTTAACTGATTTATTTCACTCGGGGACTTCTCAGAGCTTTAAAATGCAGCTGGGTATTGTGGATTTCCAAGAAGGGAATCTAGGATGCTATACTACCTAAATTTGACCACGAAATGATTTTATTTTCTGAATGCCTATTAATGTCTTATAGAATTAGTTATTCTTTTTTGGGACACAACTGTTAAAATATGGACCTAAAAAGTTCAAAGCCCCTTAAGAGAAATCCTTTCTACATCTTCTTGGCCTCTTGATGCTCCTAAAACTGGAGGAGATTTTGCACCTCCTTGGGGATCCCAGTGAGATATGAGCCATAATTAAATGATAGCAACATGAAAATAAATATCAATGTATTAATAAAATATCTAGTATGAATATAAAATCTATCTTTCATCATTCCTATGGATGAATTCAAGTGGAATACACTATCAGTCAGTCAAGTCAGCTTTATAAAATTGATGAGGTACTAAGAATAGGTTTGACTATTGGTTGAATTATGTTTAAAGAAAACAAGAACTAAGTTGAAATATGCCTTAATTGTCCACTTGCATCTTTTTAAAACTTATACATTCCTCACGGATATATAAAAAGTAAGATAATAAGACAGTTTTGAAATAAGTATACTATATTTTCCCTGAGAAAACTATGTATATATGCATATCTCTATCTAAATGTCCTTCTATCTATACAATTTTCAGGAAAATTTAAGGACATGACATCAGTTTTATTAAAGGACATTTAAACTGAAGTATGTGGAGCTATTTGAATAATTAGAACAAAAAATTATTCAGAATTTCATTTCAAAATATGGGCAGTTGTTTTGGTTGTAAGAGAATAATGCTCTGGAGGGCTGAGTGGCCCTGCCAGAACCGAACACATTTGAGAAATCTCAAGGGAAGCTTCATCCTCCAGAGATTTTCCGTTTGCTTTTCACTTCAAAGCAGTCAGGCTCAGCATCTTGATAATAAGCCAATGTGAACATCCAAACATCTGTGGTTTCTCTCTTCACGTACTCAGTCCTTTTGTCGGTATGTCAGAACATGGCAATGTAAATCATAAAGACAAGATTGCCCTTTTACTTATGTTTTAACTTCACATCCCTCGCAGAGTCAAATGATCATATTTATGTTACTTGTCCATGGAATTAAAGAAATAACTATTTAAAGCTGGATGGGATCATAGAATCTGATTTTGCTGCTTTACAGAGAATAAATGGGGGCACGGAAATGTCCAGGAACTTGCCTAATGCCACACAGTGGGTAAGCAGATCAGCTCCGGTCCTGTCTCATGTGTCCCTCTTCTCTCCTGTCATCTGCTGCTTACTGGCCGTCTGCCTTCACAGCAGCACTGTGCCAGGCTCTGTGCCAGAGGATGCTAAATTTGAACATGATGTGATCCTGTTTTGTCCTGGAGTAGCTAAGGGTATATTTTTTCACCAAACGTTTTTGAGTGGCATAGTAAGATCATTTATTTATAATGATTAAAATTCAAAGAGTTTCATATATATGTTTGCTTATGCAAGAACACAAAGGACATAGAGTTAAAATAATTTTGCTAGTGTATAATGTCTAAAGAATTAAAGTAACTTAAGAGTGATTTTTTTCCAATTTATTTTTTTGTTGAAAATGTTTAATTGGATGGATTTGTATCTGTATCTATATCATCTGTATCTATATCCATACCCATTATCATTAGTCTTTCAGCCATTTGAGAGCAAGCTGTAGATGTAATGCTTCTTTACTCCTAAATCCTCAAGTGCGAATTTCCCCTAAAGGAGTATACTTTTTTCATTACTGCATAAAACCCTCTGAATAGGATAACCAATTTTTTAGGTCAACCCAGGACACAGTCATACAAGATCAAAATTTTTTATGTAATGTATAATCAGTAAGTATATACATGCATATTTTTTTTTAAAGATTGATTGATTGATTGATTATTTTTTTTGGCTGTGTTGGGTCTTCGTTTCTGTGCGAGGGCTTTCTCTAGTTGCGGCAAGCGGGGGCCACTCTTCATCGCGGTGCGCAGGCCTCTCACTGTCGCGGCCTCTCTTGTTGCGGAGCACAGGCTCCAGACGCGCAGGCTCAGCAGTTGTGGCTCACGGGCCTAGTTGCTCCGCGGCATGTGGGATCCTCCCAGACCAGGGCTCGAACCCGTGTCCCCTGCATTGGCAGACAGATTCTCAACCACTGCACCACCAGGGAAGCCCCCATATTGTTATTTTAACATAAATATAGGAAAAATAGGTGTTTATTTGAAATTATGTTTTATTCTGTATTTACTTTTTGTTACATAAATGCTATTATTTAAATAGGACTAGTTAACAGTGGCAGTTAGTAGTAATTGGTATTACTAATTAAATCAATTATAAAGAAAGAAAAATATAACAATATTTTAGCATGTTTCCACTTGTCTTCTGATACAGCAATTTATTTAACCTAATTTTAAAAATATTTACTTGATATTTATAGTTTGTAGGCTATATTATTGGATATTCTTAAAATAGGTAAATGTGTTTTTAAAAGGAGAATGTGAAAACAATAAGGCCAATTAAATAGGCATCATCTAATACTTAATAAAAATAACAATGACTTTTTTTTCTTTCACATGGTGCAGTAGGATATTTTCACTCTTTTATATGGTGGTAGAACTGAATACCATCAAACATAACATTCACTTTGTCTTGTAGCTCCACTTTGGTCAAGCCTATATTACACTCACCCCTGTGTCAGTCCAATGTGATGGCATCAAGCTAAGTATACTCTCAACAGAAGCATTTGATCATGGAATACTTAGAATTTTTTGAACTAATGTTAATTTTTTTAAAAACAGTTTTTATTGAAGAAAAATTCACATAACACAAAATTACCATCTTAAAGTGTACATTCATGATGTTGTATGACCATAATCTCTCTCTGGTTCTAAAATATTTTCAACATCCTGAAAGGTAACCCTCTACCCATTAAGCAGTCCCCTCACCATTCCTTCTTCCCCTAAGCCCCTGGCAACCACTAATCTGCTTTTTGTCCCCATAGATTTATCTATTCTGGGATATATCACATAAATGGAATTATATAATGTGAACTTTGTGTCTGATTTCTTTCACTTAATGTTTCAGGGTTCATCTATGTTGTGGTAGATATCAGCACTTTATTCATTTTTTATGTCTGACTACTATTCCATTGTTTACATGCACTGCATTTTGTTTATACGTTCATCTGTTGATGGCCATGTGGGTTGTTTCCACTTTTTGTCCATTGTAAATAGTGCTGCTATACAGATTTGTGTATATGTTTTTGCTTGAATACCTATTTTTTAATTTTTTGCTAGTGAACCTAGGATTAGAATTGCTAGATCATGTGGTAATTTTGTGTTTAGCTTTTTGAGGAAACACTAAACTGTTTTCCACAGTAGCTGAACCATTTTAAATTTCTACCAGCAATGTCCAGTGATTCCAGTGTCTCCACATTTGTGCCACCATTTTTTACTGTCAGTACGATTATTATTATCGTTGCCATGCTAGTGGGTGTGAGGTGGTATCTCATTGTGGTTTTGATTTGCATTTTCCTAGTGACTAATGATATTACACATCTTTTCATGTATTTGTTGGCCATTTTTGCAATATTCTTTGAAAAAAGATGTCAACTCAAATTCTTTATTTCTAAACTAGATTTTTTTGTTGTTGAGTTTAAGACTTATTTATTTATTCTGGATACCAGACCTTGTCAGATATATGATTTGCAAATTTTTCCTCCCATTCTTGTGAGTTACCTTTTACTCTCTTGATAATATCCTTTGATGTACAAAAGTTTAAATTTTATCAAGTCAAACTTATCCATTTTTTAGTTGTTTCTTGTAATTTGGGTGTCATATCTGAATCCACTGCCAAATTCAAGGTCATGAGTACATACCACTATATGTCCTTTAAGAGTTTTATAGTTTTACTTCTTATATTTAGGTCTTTGACAGATCTTGTGTTAAGTTTTGCATATGGTGTGAGGTAAGGTTAATACTTAGAATTTTACTTATTAGTAACAGCAGGTTTTTAGACTGGTAGGAATTAGCTTCCAGCTCCTCAAAAATGTCCAGCCTCTGTGTATCTGCAAGCTTATTCGGGTAGATCAGCTGTTTTTCAATCATGTCTTTTGCATCTATAAATTCATCATACAGACTATCCATGTCTACACTCTGAAGCTCATAAGATAAACCTCTCTTTCTTAGGGAAAATGGTTTTAAAGCAGAGATAATTTGAATTGTGAAATTGAAGGTGGATTTCAAATGAGTTATATTTTTAGTAAAGAAATTGAGAAAGTCCTTTTAAAATTGGCTGCACCTTTTTTGGTGGCTGTTTTGAGTTCTGAAGCAATCTTACATCTAAAAATTGAGGCTCTTTTTTTTTTTTCTTTGGCTATATAGTTTTGTCATAACCTGCATATAACATTGAACAACTAAGATTCGGTCAGTCCGTAATTTTCTCCTCTTTATAACCTCTTCAAATATCAACAAATAATTTTGGAGAAATAAAACATAAATTTTTGTTTTACTGAAATCTTTTAATGATTCTCATTCACAATGTATTTCCACATTAGAGAAGAACGTTCTTCGTGTCTCACATTTTGAAAATATTATGGCACAATTGGCCAACATTTTAACTTAAAAAATATTTCTGACAATGATAGCCATTTTGTAGGCACATGTCTAGGGAGACTGTCTTCTTCAATTTCTATAAAATGAAAGTCTCAAAAAGTGCTTCTGAATGTTTTGAGAAAACTGAAAATGGCAAAAATATTATGAAAGCTTCAATATCACAGGCAGGAAAATCACACCCATTTTAACAGTGTTATGTACAAGGTATGAAAGATATTCAGAAGAAAATATCATTTTCTTTGGTAAGGAGGTTATAGACTGAATAGAATTTGCCAAAATTTATATTTGAACTGTCTGGTGAATATACAAATAGGTGAACAAAGTCTAATTTGTATTTGGGCAGATATTAATGATTCTTTGTTATATGTTTTCTCAAGTTGCCTTAAAATCTTCACAGATTTCAAGACTATACTTTGATAATCCATTATAAAAATCAAAGTACTTGAGAGCTGGGAGTAGGGGCATTTTTTGTTGTTGCTATGATGCTATGCATCACTTAGACTAGAAAGCATAGTCCTTGGTATGATCTGACAGAATCAGCTCTTCACTGTAAAGGGCTAATGCATCTGTTATCAAAATCGCTTTGTTGTTCACCCACAGGACAATGTGGTTACAACCTCTGATACAGGTAATGTAAATTTACTTAGTTTCATAGATCAGTTAAGGAAACCATACAGTAATTTGTTAATGTGGTATGCCCAAGTTAATTCAGTGCTGCTATTTCCAGTTAAGCATTAGTGACCTTTTGGTAGATACACACTTTTGATTGGTTTAGAAAAACTTGCCTGTCTTATCCTATACTCATTAGACTCAGTATTCAGGGACTTCCCTGGTGGTCCAGTGGTTAAGACGCTGCACTCCCAATGCTAAGGACATACTCAGTATTCATATGTACTTCACAGCTCTTGCTCCACTGTGCTTACTACCCAGTTAATTTCTATATATTGTGCAGTATGCTCTCTTTAGCTTACTCACCTCCCTAATCCATTTGTATGTGTTCTTCTGTCTTAAAATACACAGCAGATTCGTCTTCTTTCTTGGTGATATTTATATCATGATGGCATTGATATTGTAATCATTCTCATTTTCCTTATAGTAACCCTTAGAAAACTTGATCCTAATAATCACAATGTTAATAGTAAACTAGACTATCTGGATAAAAAGCACAACAGTTAATCCACAGCAGTGTCAAAGATGAACTATTTTTAGTGTCACTATCATTGGTTTTTATTTTCTTAAATGCTGATTTATATTATAATTTCTGTCACATACTGCTTTTTCAAAAACAAAAGGAAATAAAATTTTAATAGAAATAATGAAGACAAAAGTGTTACTTGGTAAACAAGAAAGCAATTGTTCAATGGTTAATATGTGTTGATTTCATAGTATAACTCAGAGTTATGGGATAATTTTTGGAGTGAATGTGTTTATTTATATATTTATTTATCGGTATTGAGTAGTGTATAGTTCACATACAATATTGTATTAGTTTCAGGTGTACAATATAGTGATTCAATGTTCTTACTGATTTTACACCACAGTAATTATAATATTATTGACTATATTCCCTGTGCTGTACATTACATCCCTGTGCCTTATTTATTTCATAACTAGTAGTTTATACCTCTTAATCCCATTCACCTATTTTGCCCAGCCCCTCAGCCCTCTCCATCGCAACAATTAGTTTGTTCTCTGTATCTGTGAGTCAGTTTCTGTTTTGTTATATTCATTCATCTATTTTGCATTTTAGATTCCACATATAAGTGAAAACATGCAGTATTTGTCTTTCTCAGTCTGACTTGCTTCACTCAGCATAATACCCTCCTGGTCCATTCATGTTGTCACAAATAGCAAGATTTCCTTCTTTTTTATGGCTGAGTTATATTCCATTTTGTATATATATATCACATCTCCTTTATCCATTCATCTATTGATAGGCATTCAGGTTGTTTCCAAATCTTGGTTAGTGTAAATAATGCTACAGTAAACATTGGGGTGCATATATCTTTTTGAATTAGTGTTTTTATTTCTTTGGATAAATACCCATAAGTGGAATTGCTGGATCATATGATAGTTCTATTTAATTTTTTGAGGAGCCTCCATACTGTTTTCCATAGTGGATGTACCAATATACACTCCCACTAATAGTATACAAGGATTTCTTTTTTTTCACATCTTTGTGAGTACTTGTTATTTCTTATCTTTTGACAGGTGTGTAGTGATATTTCATTGTGGTTTTGATTTGCATTTCCTTAATTATTTGTGATGTCACATCTTTTCATGTGCCTGTTGGCCGTCTGTATGGCTTCTTTGGAAAAATGCCTATTTAGGTCCTCTGACCATTTTTTAATTAGATTATTTGATTTTTTTGCTATCGAGTTGTATAAGAAATTTGAATATTTTGGATATCAACCCTTTATCAGACATATTATTTGCAAATATCTTTTCCCATTCAGGAAGATACATTTTTGTTTTGTTTATGGTTTCCTTTGCCGTGCAAGAGCTTTTTAGTTTGATTAGGTCCCATTTGTTTATTTTCTTTCTTTCCCTAGCCTGAAGGGACAGAGTCAAAAAAACATTGCTAAGACCCATGTTAAAGAGCATACTGCCTTCATTTTCTTTTAGAAGTTTTATTGTTTCAAGTCTTACATTTAGGTCTTTAATGCATTTTGAGTATATTTTTGTATATTGTGTGGAATATGGTCTAATTTCATTCTTTTGCATGTAGCTGTCCAGTTTTCCCAGCACCACTTATTGAAGACACTGTCTTTTCCCCACTGTATATTCTTGCCTCCTTCATTTTAGATTAATTGACCGTATGTGGAGGGTGTCATATCTTATGGTTAAGTCTTTAAGCCATTTTGAGTTTATTTTTGTTCATGGAGTTAGGGTGTATTCTAACTTCTTTGATTTACATACAGCTTTCCTCCTTTCCCAGCACCACTTGCTGAAGAGATAGTTTTTTCCCATTTTGTATTCTTGCCTCCTTCTCGAAGATTAATTGACCGTAGGTGTGTGGGTTTATTTCTGGGCTCTCTGTTCTGTTCCATTGATCTGTGTGTCTATTTCTGTGCCAGTACCATACTGTTTTGAATACTATAGCTTAGAGCTTAGTAGTATACTTTGAAGTCAGGGAGTGTGATGCCTACAGCTTTGTTTTTTGGGTTTTTTTCCTCAAGATTTCTTTGGCTATTTGGGATCTTTTGTGGTTCCATGCAAATTTTAGAATTATTTACCGTAGTTCTGCCACTGAAATTTTGATAGGGTTTGCATTGACTCTACAGATTTCTTTGGGTAGTATAGATACTAATACTGACACAATTAGTATTAGATACAATAATAATTCTAACAATCCATGAACACAGGATATATTTCCATTATTTTTATCATCTTCAGTTTCTTTCAGTGTCTCATAGTTTTCAGAGTATAGGTCTTTCACATCCTTGGTTAAATTTTTTCCTAGGTATTTTGTCCTTTTTGATGTGATTGTAAACAAGATTGTTTTCTTGGTTTTTATTTCTGATACTTCATTATTAGTGTACAGAAATGCAAGAGATTTCTGTAAGGTGATTTTTGTATCCTACAACTTTCCTGAATTGATATATTAGTCCTCATAGTTTTTTTGTGTGTGGAGTCTTTAGGATTTTCTATATATAGTACTAAGTCATCTACAAATTGTGACAATTTTGCTTCTCTTCGAGTTTGAATTCCTTTTCTTTCTTTCTTTTGTCTGCTTGCTGTGGTGAGGACCTCTAATAAATTCTTTGTTAAGTAGAAGTGGCAAGATTGGGCATCCTTGTCTTGTTCCTGATCCAAGAGGAAAAACTTTTACCTTTTCACCACTGAGTATGATGTTAGCTGTGGGTTTGTCATAAATAGCCTTTATTATGTTGAGGCATGTTCCCTTTATGACAACTTTAATAAGAGTTTTATCATGAATGTATGTGAATTTTGTCAAATGCTTTTCCTGTGCCTATTGAGATGATCATGAAATTTTTATCCATCCTTTTGTTAATGTGGTTTATCACATTGATTAATTTGTGGATACTGAGCCATTCTCACATCCCTGGAATAAATCCCACTTGTTCATCTGTTCTTTTCTTCTTCATTTAGTCTCTTCCCTTAACTACTTATTGTAGTTATTATTGATTTTATGACTTTTGTGTTTTAACCACCATACTATCTTTTTAAGTGGTTGATCCAGTGCCTTTACTACCTATTTACATTTACCAGTGAGATTTTTTTCTTCACATATTTTATTATTTCTTGGTATAGCCTTTTCTTTTTCACTTAGAGAAGACCTTTTAACATTTTTTTGTCAGGCTGGTGGAGTGGCAATGAACTCTTTTAGTTTTTGCTTGTCTGGGAAACTCTTTCTCTCTTCTTCAATTCTGTATGATAACCTTGCTGGGTAGAGTATCCTTGGTTGTGTAATTTTTCCTTTCAGCACTTTAAATATATCATGCCACTTCCTTCTAGACTGCAAAGTTTCTGCTGAAAAATCAGCCTATAGCTTTATAGGAGGTTCCCTTATACATGATTCTTTGTTTTTCTCTTGCTGTCTTTAAAATTTTCTCTTTATATCTAACATTTGCCATTTTATTATAATATGTCTTGGGGTGAATCTCTTTTGGGTTCATCTTGTTTGGGACTCTCTGTTTTTCCTGGACATGGGTATGTTTCCTTCCCCAGGTTAGGAAAGTTTTCAACCATTATTTTACCAAATATGTTTTCTGCTCTTTCCCTCTTCTTATTCTGGGATCCCTATAATGCAAACATTAGTACACTTGATGTTGTCTCAGAGGTCCCTTAAACTAACCGTATTTTTTAAAATTCCTTTTTCTCTTTGCTGTTTTGACTGGGTGATTTTCACTATTCTGTCTTCTAGTTCACTCATGCATTCTTCTGTATCACCTAATCTTCTGTTGATTCCCTCTAGTGCAGTTTAATTTCGTTCATTGCATTCTTTAGCTCTGATTTTCCCTGTATTTTTGGTATGTATTTTCTTACTCTTTGATGAAGTTCTCACTTTGTTCCTCTATTCTTCCCCCCAAGTTTTGTGAGCATTTTTATGAATACTCTTTTTCAGATAAATTACTTATCTCCATTTCATTAATTTTTTTTTTCTGGGTTTCATCTTGTTCTTTTGTTTGGGACATATTCCTCTGTCTTCTTATTTTGTTTGACTTTCTCACTTTGTCTTTGTGAAATTAGGCAAAACTATTTCAAGACTGTGACAGTCTTGGAAGTATGTCCTTGTGTAGGAGCAACCCTTGCAGACTGCATGTGTCTGGTGGCTTTGGTGGTAGAGTTGGAGACAACACAAGCAGGGGCCAGGGCTTCTCATAGGGTGCACTGGGGGCTGCCATCTTGACAGAGGTGAGCTGAAGCCAGAGGGGCTAGAGCTGGATTCCATTGTGGCCCAGGGCTTCTACCAGGGTATGGTAGAGGCTACCACCTTGGTGATGGTGTTGGAGCCAGAGTGTGGCGTGGGCTGCTGCTTCTCTTGGGGCAAGCTGGTGGCTGCTTCCTTGGTGGAGTCTGCATAGAGCCAGGGTTCTAGAGCTGGAGCCTGAGGTGGGCTGCGGCTTCTCCTGGGGTACTCTGGTGGCTGCTGACTTGGAAAGGTTTTGGAGCTGAAACCAAGTGCTGGCTGGAGGTGTGCTTGGACAGTTTTGGCAGGCCAGCTAAAGTACCAGGTGCTTTTTAACCTGCTGCCTCTGTGCTGGGACTCAGAGCTAGTAAGTTTGTGAATGTACCCTTTAGGAGTGGAGTCTCAGTTTCCTACAACCTTCTCGCTCTCCTGATTGTAAGCATTGTTGGCTTTCAAAACCCATTAAGACTGCAGGGCTAGGGTACCTAATGTGGGGCTTGAACACCTCCTTCTTAGTGAAGATCTCCAAGTTTGTGATATCCCCTTCTTTTGGGTTGCCTGCCAGAGATGTGGGTCCTGAATTGATCACTTCTCTTCCCTTCCTATCCATTTCAGTGTGTTTTTTTCTTTATATCCTTAGTTGCAGAAGAACTGTTCTACTAGTCTTCTATTTGTTCTCAGAGAGAGTTGTACTATATATAGTTGTAGTTTTGGTGTATTCATGGGAGGAGCTGAGCTCAGGGTCTTCCAACTCTGCTATCTTGATCTTGCTAGTGGTAAACTGTTACTGTAATGATTACAATCTATGTACTTTGCACACTTAAGTCACATCATTCAGAGTGGTGTAACAATGAGTAATTCATACTTGAGACTCATAAATCGTATTTAATGTCAGTGGCCAGGGTAAAAGCAGCAACCTTGGCTATGGAAGGGAGATAATCTATGCTGTATTCATTTCAAACAAAAGCATCATATTCTGTCTGTAGTATGGGTTTTGTAATTTTTCCCCAAACTTCTGCACCTATCCTCAAAAGCAAGTGTACTTTTGTGACTTTTTGTGACTAGGGAAAGTTTTTCTATGATACTGAACTTTCTGTGGTAAAATCTGATTGGTCCTGGGCATAGTAGGGCAGATGGTCAACCTACCTTGATGACAACAGGAGATCAACCTTGATGCAACACTACCATTAAATTCACAGACCTTATTCGCATTTCTTGAACTGTTTTTAATTTATATCTATGTAGACAATGTTCCTTTTTACTTTCTGGTTCTAGGTCCAGTCCAAGATCATGTGTGGCATTTATTTGACATGTCATTCCAGTCTTCTTTAATGTGTAACTGTTTCCAGTTCCATTCTTCTTGTATGACCTTGACAGTTTCCAGTCAAACTTAAGCCATTCATTATTTGCAGAAATTCCATAGAACTGATACAGTGCTAGTCTAAGATGCCTCACATCAGCAGGTGCCTGCTGAGGACTTATCCTGCTAATGGTGATGGTAACCTTGATCACTTGGTCAGTTTCATGTCTTCCATTTTTTTTTTTCCTCCAGAAAGACATTTTCCAATTTGTAATTGGTAAGCATTTCATTGGCAGCTACTCTGAATCTATGCCAGTATTCTGCTCCTCCTCAAACTTTCACTAGCCTAAGCATCCATTGATGATTCCTGTGTGAATCAACCACCACTGTGCTTGCCAAATGCTGAATTTTATTTCCATCGTTTCTTCTGCAGCTGTTAGTTATCTTTTTAGTATAAGTAGATGCTTTCCCTTCTCGTGAAGCTATTTGTTTCTATTTTTATCAATATAGACACGGATAATTGTTTTAATCAATGAGTTGTATTCTGTTTACTATCATTATTTATTTAGATGCTTAAAGTGTTCTAGATTTAGCATGTGAGTCCCTTCTGCATGTTGACATAGCCCCATCATTTTTTCGCACTTACTTTTTCTTGCAAAAGATTTTCCAGGCTCATCTTATTTTCCTCACTCAGCCCTGGAATTAGCCATTTCTTTCACAAACTGTATATTCTTTCAATTAAAAAAAAAGCGTTTAGAAACAAGGGTCTGAGCACTTGTGCTCACTGCTAGTGAGGTGTCACTGTTTCTATATCCTCTCAGCAGAGAGAGATTTATGAAATATATGTATACAAGTATGCCTGCACACACATATTATGTACATATGTATGTATGTATATATTTACTTACCTATATATTTATTTATAATTAAAACCTTAAATCAAGTTTTTTACACCAATATTTTCAATTCAAATGCAATACCTCAGCATTTTTTTTCCAGCATGCCAACATGCCATGTTTGTAAATTGTTCTCTGACATGCAAGAAATTTTTTACTACCCTAAAGTTTTTTTTTGCTTTGCTCAGTCCCTTTTCCACCACTTTGACTCTTGACACTCCATCACCTCTGCTTAGCTGCCACCTCACTGCCACCTTCTTAGATATTAGGTCAGCCTCACCTCTCTGCATGACATCCCCACCATGACCCTTTCTTCAGCTGCCAGGAAGATGCCTGCCTCCACACAGCCTCTTCATCATCACCAGCAACTTGGTACTTGTACCTGCTCATGTCTCAGCTTCCTGTCCTCCTGTCTCCACTTTCTCAGATTTAAGGGTTGGTACCTCCTCTGCAAAGTCACTCTGCTATCCCATAGAGACTCTTTAAAAAATTGTACACACATTTTGCATATCATCATTTACTCAATTTATCTATACTGTTTACTTTGCTTTTGGGAGCGGAGTAATGCACTGCAGTCAGGCAGCATTTAATCAGAATTATTCAAATTTTATCTGAAATTTAGTGAATAATCTCCAGGAGGGTTTTGGTTACTATACTTTATTACTATCCGTGATATATTGAATCATTCATTTTCACTTAAGACATTCTCTCCTTTTAAATTGGAAGATTACAGGAAATTGATAGTACTAATCTCTTCAAGAGACTTATTTTATAGTTTCCTCTGGGCCTATAATCAAAGGAAAAATATTTTTCTGTTAGATACAGACCACATAAAATTAGAAACTATTTTCTGGGGGTGTCTTCTGTTCTTCTCAACACTTGACTCATTCATAAACAGCGCAAGAAAACCAGACTTGTAAAGGATGCTCACACTGGAATTACTGGATTCAGAGAATACAGAAATCTGATATAAAAGAGGAGAGTAAAAGTTTGACAGTACAGAATTTTAATTGTTTCTTAGGAGCCTTGTGGTAGTTATTTTTGATAGTATTTTTCACAGTTATTGGCTTAAATTATTCATGTTACTTATTTTATTTTTAATTTGTGAAAGATATATTCTTTCTTGATCAGGCTTGTGAAGTGCCTATTAATTTTATTAGTTTCTTCAAAGAAAATACTTTGCCCTTGTTGATTTTTTCCTGTGTACTTTGTAATATCTCTGAATCAATGTACATGGACTATTTGTTTATGATCTGTAGTTTAGTGTGATTGATTCTTCTTCTGCATTATTTATAATATGTTGTCAATAAGCTGAAATTGTTTCATCCCAGGCATTATAAACTTCTATATTCATTTATAATATGAATTCTTATATATACAAATATATCTATTTTGTTTGAAGTAATATTCGATAAATTAAAGATATAGTGGTCATATTAGTGATGAGAATGCATTCTCTAAACAAAAAAGAAAAAGGATGATGTATAACCTCCTGAAAATTAAAAAAATTTTAGTGACTCTAAAGTGTGTTTTGTTATATAAGAAACAAAGAATGTGAATTATTGTATGTAAGTTAATAGGTATTCGAAAATAAGTATGAACATAGTGTTTGTAAATTCTGTGCACTAGTGTGTTTGTAATTGATTTGTAAATTGATCTTGATTGTAAATGTGTAATGTTGTAATTACGGACTATTTTACAAGAAATCCAGATTAATAAAATTAGGTACTAAGAATGACACAAGAAAACTGCCATCCTGGATTGTTGTTTCTATAAAAACACCCAAGAATAAGTTACCCATCTATATGTTGGAAAGAAAATTAAGCAGTTTTGACTGTGAATAACCTAGGTGTAAAAAGGGTTGCCTTGTAGGCTTTCTAGTAAATACTTTCATAGTGCTTAAAAATAATTCATTTCTTAAATTCAGTAAATATATTCCTAGTGTTCACTATTGATTTAATAATAACTTATCAACATATCTTTATGGTTAAAGGTTAACATCACCAAATTCCATAGCCAAATTATGATATATTGGGAATTTAAGAAGATTTAAATAATATAAATTTATTATATTAAGTCTAATGATCAATTTTTGTCTCAATCTAAAGCAAGTGTTAATTAAATAATGTTGCATGTCATTGTGTGTTCCAACATATCAGGAAGTTAAGAGGCCCTCTTTTTCCTGTTTCATTAGAGCAATTACCTGTTTTGCTTCATTAACTTCTTTCTGTACTTTCTGTGGAAATTATCTTCTTGGCCTGGAGCTTTTGAATCAGTTCATAAAGTGATGACTCATTAAATCATCTGTCCTAAACTTTACGAATATTGAGAACGTTTGCATAACCTAACTTTCTTCAGCATCTTCAGGGTCAGATTGATATACAATCCAATCAATTTAGTGCACCTTTTTTTTGTATAATTGAAACCAAATGAGAAGAGGCAAAGTTGAACATAAATAGAAAATATATTAAAGCAGATAGTTTAACTGAAATTCTGAATTCATTGATACCTTATTTTTATCTTTAGAGTAATCGGCCTCATTTTCTATGTAAAGATATGGAAAACTCTGATGTGTACACTATATTTTATATATGTGTATGTATGTGTGTGTGTATAACACTATATCCATTATATATAATATATCCTGACGCTTTTTTATAAATCTCTAGTGGATGCTGTTGGTACCTGGCCCAGATCCTTGGGGCTTTTCTTTTCAGTAAACACTTGCTTGATTTCTAACTGCCAGGACATGCTTTTCTTGGTGTGAGGATTTCTCTGGTAGCCAGAGAACCTTCTTTGCTTCCATGCAACAGACTAGGAATGCAGGAGAAATAGTGAGCCCTAGAAGCAGTTGTCAACCAGTGACTGATGGGAGGCGGTCATCACCTCCTGTAATTGAGGTATCAATACCTCAGCTTTCTCACTTACTGGGTGTCATAATTCTGATGTACATGTTCTGTGTATTCCTTCAAGGTGAAACTTCTGTTATGCACAGTGGTAGCTAACTGGCTTGACAACACACAACACTTTGATGACTGTCCTTTTTCTATCCCCCTTAACTGCTCCACTACCCATGTTTCCTGGGATCATCTCTCAAATAAACTACTTGTATTTGAATCAGATCTCTGGTTCTTGTTGGGGTAAACAAAACTAAGACAGATTCATTTATTCAGCCAACAAATATTTACGTGAAAAAAATATACAAAAATTCCTTCCTCATGGGGTTTACATTCTAGTGGGAAGAGGGCAAAAATTAAAAACAAAAACTAAACATATATATATGTGTGTGTGTGTGTGTGTATATATATGTGTGTGTGTATATATATATATATATATATATATATATATACAGACACATATGATTATAGCAGACATTGATGAGTACCTCAGAAAATACCAAGGCAGGGAAGGAGGAGATGGAGTGCAACTTTGGTGTGCATTGCATCCTATAACAGGGTGGGCAAGGAAGCCTTAACTAAGATGGTCATTTGAACAGAGCCCTGAAGGATATGAGGTCGTGTCATGGGGAGGAATATGATCTCAGTTCTAATGAACTTAAAATTATTTCTTTATATGTTTATTTCCTTACGAATTTTATTTAAAATATTATAGGAATGTAATATTTTTAAAAATGGAATGTAAAAATCCTCTAAAACAAGGGAAGAAGAGTCATGAAAGTCAATATATTGCACTTTGACAGAGACATTTCGATGCCTGACTGTATCGAAATGACTCTCCTCCACATGACTCCCACATTAAATACAGCTATATCTAAATGTCCTGCTCTGAATAAGATAATGTTCCTTCCCTCAAGAGATTAAATTTTAGACATGTAAACAAACTAATACAAAAATATATTATGTTCTAAAAAAAGACAGAATTTAGAGTAATAAGGAATTAATCTATGAGAGTGCAGATCAAAGAAACTTTTAGAGAGATGCTGGCACATGAATAGCATACTGAAGATCAGTCAGACAAACAAGCTAGGACATCCTGGATTCAGAGAACAATAGGTGCAGTGCTGTGAAATCATGTGGTGAATGCCTTATCTTTGTTAAGAATTGCAGGAGTATGCATTTCAACAATTATGAGATAGAAGGTGAGGCCAAAGAAAGAGGTAGCGTTCAGATCATGAAAGAACTTGGGTGCCTGGTGAAGGGGCTCCTGAATAATTTTGAGCAAGACAAATGACATCATTAGGCTTACTTTCTGAAAACATTCCTCTGGCTGCAATGTGGAATGTTAGTTGGAGGGAGCAGAGAAGAGACTGAAAGCAACCTTAGGAATTTGGACATTCAGTCGTGTTAGATTCGATGAAGAACAGAAAACAGATTCAGAACGATACATATGAGAAAATCAATGGGATTTGATTATTGGCTAGACTTGGAGAGTCGAGTGAGAGTTACCTGAGTGACAATGCAGGTGTCTAGATGGTGTTCCTGGTTGGATGGGGCACTAATCTCAAAACAGGATATGAGCTCAGAAATACTCTATATTACTTCATAGCAAAGTATTACTTCAATCTGCCTCTACTTATCTATCAATGTTACTGTAGTATTTTGTTCCTGGATTAATGGAAATGAAAGATTGAAGTGAGCTGGATCATAAAATTGTTGGTACCTATTGATTAGTCTTCAGAATGAAACATTTCCACCTTCTTTCATTTTATTCTATAAATGACAAGATACATTTGGCTAGCCAACGGTTAATGTCGACTGTTAGTAATTTCACTAGCCAAAATACAAATAAAATTTTCCTCTATAAGAGGGATAAAACTAATTTTGATTGTCTAATAAGCACACTTTGCTAACGTTCCCTCCCTCATGAGAATGCTATACAGTAAGACAATACCATTTTAAAAGTGAGAAACCAAAGATCTTTTGTTCATTGTTCCATGAGTCATAAGTGGTGAGACTGGGGAATTTAAACTCTCTTGTCTTTGATGCCAAAGTCCCAGATTTCTCCACAACGGGACAACAAAATTCAAAAGTAAATGAATAATAGTCTGCTTTTTGTATATATGACTCTAATTAGATAAGGCATCTGTATTTTTGTTTTGATAATAGATTATAATGAGCCATTGAAACTTTTCATTGAAGGCAAATTGTGATCATTTTAATCAGGAATTGTTGTGATTGAAACGAAGCTTGGGAACTCTGATACTGCCGTTATGCAAAGGTGAATTATGATTAGATTTAAAGTTGAGTGAACTCAAACAGGGACATTTACTGTAGTATTTATTTCTTTTTAAACTGGCTGCATTTGGTTTTATATTCTAAATCAAAAAAAATTTAGGAATTTTTGCTCTAAGAGAAGATGTGGGCATATTACCTTGTCTGAGAAAATGATTTAATGAAGTTACTTTTATGTAGAAATACAAGAAATATATAATACATATATTTCATATGAGGTATGTGAAATTTATCATATGTATAGGATACGCACATGCACGTATATATACACATATAATTATATATAAATTTATATATGAATGTTTGCTATTTAAAGTCATAGTAGCAAGGAGAAAATTACAAGGGCATCATTTACTAATGTTACTGAGTGGTTATTTATTTGCTCTCAAATTTGTATTGACAAAAACATAATCAGATGCCAATTATATACAAATACAATTCCATATACTCAAAACCAAAGTCCCCTTTGATGTGTGTATAAGAATACTTTAGGACTTCCCTGGTGGCGCAGTGGTTGAGAATCTGCCTGCTAATGCAGGGGACGCGGGTTCAAGCCCTGGTCTGGGAAGATCCCACATGCCGTGGAGGAACTAAGCCCGTGAGCCACAGCTACTGAGCCTGCGCGTCTGGAGCTTGTGCTCCACAACAAGAGAGGCTGCGATAGTGAGAGGCCCGCGCACCGCGATGAAGAGTGGCCCCCACTTGCCACAACTAGAGAAAGCCCTCGCACAGAAACGAAGACCTAACACAGCCAAAAATAAATAAATTAATTTAAAAAAAAAAAAAGAATACTTTAAGAAAAGAAAGAAATTTTTAAGCAATGATGTCAGATGTTCTTTTAGTACTGAATGATGAATTCAACACTACTAAAAGAGGTCAGTGTTAAGTTTACAACTTCTTATACGGTGTTTAATTTTTATATAGGAAAAAATGACGGAACATTTTAGAATCAGAGCAAACATTTTTGTTGAGGACAGAAGTTTTCTTAAAACGTGGACCATTTTCAAAACCACTTACATAATCAATAAGTGCTGCCTATGGGGATTTTGGTTCCAGTATATTGATCCGTCAAGCAAATACAGGGATTACAGCAGAGTGGGATTTAGGACTTCCCTAAAAGTCCTAAGTCCTAACCACTGTGGCTCAGTGGTTAAGAATACTCCTGCCAATGCAGGGGACACGGGTTCAATCCCTGGTCCGGGAAGATCCCACCTGCTGCGGGGCAACTAACCCCGTGTGCCACAACTACTGAAGCCTGCGCGCCTGTGGCCCATGCTTCGCAGCGAGAGAAGCCACCACAATGAGAAGCCCGTGCACCACAACGAAGAGTAGCCCCCACTCGCCACAACTAGAGGAAGCCTGCATGCAGCAATGAAGACACAACGCAGCCAAAAATAAATTTAAAAAAGAAAAAAAAAAGAAGTGGGATTTAGAAGAGAGCTGGAAATTGGTTCCTTTGTATTTTCCATCCGTAGTTCTTAGTTACCCTCCAGGGCTTCACAAAACACAGTCTGTTCAAAGCAGAAATATGATCATGCCTCATCTCTTTAAAAACCTTTAATAACTTTTAATTGTTTTATAATCTCAAATCCCAACATGCTCTCAAAATTTCCAGCATGATCTCCAGTTCATCTTGCCCTCCTCTTCACCTCTCTCATTTTATTTGAGCTACTTGGATTTTTCTGAGGTCCTCAAGTCCCACACACTCTCCTCCATCTTGGGACTGTCATACTTCACAGCTACTTCAAACTTAACTACTCTTTTTTAAATTTTTGGCCGTGCTGCGCTTGGCGTGTGGAACCTTAGTTCCCCAACCAGGGATCAATCTGCGCCCCCTGCAGTGGAAGCACAGAGGCCTAACCACTGGACCGCCAGGGAAGTTCCAAACTTGACTACTCTTTCAAGTCTCAACTTGAACATTGTTTTCTCTCTAGGAATCCTCTCCTAAACCCACAGTTTAGGCTAAAGCCTTCTATTAAATAATCCCATCATACAGGATACTTCTCTTAAAGAGCACCTTGCACAATTGAAGTGAATGAGATATTTATTTAAAAGTAATTTTTTAATGACCATTTTCTCCATTGACATGTAGACCCCTTGAGCACAGAGGCTGCTATGTACAGACTTGTATGCCCAGTGCCTGACATTTAGCAGGAACAGAGAAGATGGCTGTAGATTAACTACTTCGTGATGGTGCTTTCCTATAAAAAGTGTTTTAAAATTTCAAGCTGTCATTAAGTGGCCCAGGAGGCTTTTCTTGTCTAGACAAGCTCATGAAGGAAACAACAGAGAAACATTCTTCTTTTGACATGTGTATGAAGTCCTCTGCCATTTTGGTTCTTTCCTCACCTATTTGTTAATGTCTGTTTTTAAGAATGGTAGAGAAGTAGGCTGATGTGCTTACATTTAAGACTAGTGGTTGTCAACCAGGGTGATTTCTCTCTTCAGGGGACATCTGGCAATGTCTGGAGAGATTTTTGCTTGTCACATGGTGGGGGGTGGGTTGGTACTGGCATCTAGAGAAGCGGATGCAGCTAAAATCCTACAATGCACAGTGAAGGCACTCAAAACAAGGAATTATCCAGCCGACATGCCAGTAGTGCAAAGGTTAAGAAACCCAGATATGGAGAATGGGACTATAAATTATTATGTCCTGGATAAAGGAAGTTTCTATAATACAGCATCAGAGTATATTACTTCAGTTAATTTATTTTGGATAGTTATATAGACATGAGTATTAGTCTTGTTTCATGATGTGTAAGTGGTTTATTTAGAGTCTAGTACAAATAGCTTTCCATACTGAGCACGTATCTTGCACATTACTGGCATTTGATAAATCTTTGTTGAATTGAATTTTATTTGGCATATCATTCCAACTTGTCAAGATCATTTTGTGCCCAAGACTTGATATCTAAATTATATCTAACGTCCTAGTTTCATGTCAAGCACAAAGTTGAATTGTATGGCATCTATGCTGTTGATAGAAATAGTGAACAGGAGACCATACACTAAGATGAAATTCTGGAGATTCCATTTTGAAATATAAGCATTGTTTATATTACCATTTCATCATAGTGGTGTACTTGATCCTGTGACACCTGCTTTGTGTAAGTTTGCCATTCATTGATGGAAAAAATGTGATTACACTTTCAAGGAGATTCCACATATAGAAAGGAATATGAAAAGATGGGTAATATTTTAGAGTAATTATGAAAAAAATGGGTTAATGTTTTAAATGATTGAATTCTTCATACAGATTGCTAAAAGTGCATTATATCTTCTATAGACAAATGGACAAAGATCAAGAAAAAATTATACAAGAGAAAATTATTTTAAAATATGAGGCATTTAAAAAGTAATTGTCAACATTATTGAACACTATTTTTTAGGCACTAGGCTAAGTGCTATTCATGCACTTTCTGACTTACTGTGAAGTACGTATTATTTGTATCTATATTTGATGGGCTCATCAAGGGTAAGTAATCTGCCAAGATCCCTTAGCTATAAAGGGATATAAGAAAATATATTTAAATTCACTAGAGGTTAAACACTTGCAAATTAAGCAACTGCATGATAGATTTTGCATTACAGATTAGGGAAAATTAAAAATATAATAATATTCAATGTTGTAAATCTTGGAATAAAATATATACACACATATTGGTGGAGATGAGGTCTTTAACTCAATGGAAATCAAATTGACAGTGTTCTAAAGCATCATAAAAATGTATTTATGCTTTAACCTACAATCCTACATATAATAATTTATCTTAAACAAAAATAAATTGTAAAACCATTATTTGTATATATAAGTTTATTTATGTGTAACCTTATTATTATTTAGAATGACAAGACAGTTAATTAAATATCCAGAAGCAATTTAAATAAATTAGACAAAGACCAATTGATGAAACATTATATATATTATTTTAATTTTTATTTTTTATTTTTTATTTTTTTAAATCAGTCATCAATTTTATACACATCATTGTATACATGTCAATCCCAATCGCCCAATTCAGCACACCACCATCCCCACCCCACCGCAGTTTTCCCCCCTTGGTGTCCATACGTTTGTTCTCTACATCTGTGTCTCAACTTCTGCCCTGCAACCCGGTTCATCTGTACCATTTTTCTAGGTTCCAAATACATGCGTTAATATACGATATTTGTTTTTCTCTTTCTGACTTACTTCACTCTGTATGACAGTCTCTAGATCCATCCACGTCTCAACAAAATGACTCAATTTCGTTCCTTTTTATGGCTGAGTAATATTCCATTGTATATATGTACCACAACTTCTTTATCCATTCGTCTGTCGATGGGCATTTAGGTTGCTTCCATGACCTGGCTATTGTAAATAGTGCTGCAATGAACATTCGGGTGCATGTGTCTTTTTGAATTACGGTTTTCTCTGGGTATATGCCCAGTAGTGGGATTGCTAGATCATATGGTAATTCTATTTTTAATTTTTTAAGGAACCTCCATATTGTTCTCCATAGTGGCTGTATCAATTTACATTCCCACCAACAGTGCAAGAGGGTTCCCTTTTCTCCACACCCTCTGCAGCATTTGTTGTTTGTAGATTTTCTGATGATGCCCATTCTAACTGGTGTGAGGTGATACCTCATTGTAGTTTTGATTTGCATTCCTCTAATAATTAGTGATGTTGAGCATCTTTTCATGTGCTTCTTGGCCATCTGTATGTCTCCTTTGGAGAAATGTCTGTGCAGGTCTTCTGCCCATTTTTGGATTGGGTTGGTTTTTTTTTAATATTGAGCTGCATGAGCTGCTTGTAAATTTTGGAGATTAATCCTTTGTCAGTTGCTTCATTTGCAAATATTTTCTCCCATTCTGAGGGTTGTCTTTTCGTCTTGTTTATGGTTTCCTTTGCTGTGCAAAAGCTTTTAAGTTTCATTAGGTCCCATTTGTTTATTTTTGTTTTTATTTCCATTACTCTAGGAGGGGGATCAAAAAAGATCTTGCTGTGATTTATGTCAAAGAGTGTTCTTCCTATGTTTTCCTCTCAGAGTTTTATAGTGTCCGGTCTTACATATAGGTCTCGAATCCATTTTCAGTTTATTTTTGTGTATGATGTTAGGGAGTGTTGTAATTCCATTCTTTTACATGTAGCTGTCCAGTTTTCCCAGCACCACTTATTGAAGAGACTCTCTTTTCTCCATTGTATATCTTTGCCTCCTTTGTCATAGATTAGTTTACCATAGTTGCATGGGTTTATCTCTGGGCTTTCTATCTTGTTGCATTGATCTATGCTTCTGTTTTTGTGCCAGTACCATATTGTCTTGATTACTGTAGCTTTGTAGTATAGTCTGAAGTCAGGGAGTCTGATTCCTCCAGCTCCGTTTTTTCCCCTCAAGACTGCTTTGGCTATTCGGGGTCTTTTGTGTCTCCATACAAATTTTAAGATGATTTGTTCTAGTTCCGTAAAAAATGCCATTGGTAATTTTATAAGGATTGCATTGAATCTGTAGATTGCTTTGGGTAGTATAGTCATTTTCAAAATATTGATTCTTCCAATCCAAGAATATGGTATATCTCTCCATCTGTTGGTATCATCTTTAATTTCTTTCATCAGTGTCTTACAGTTTTCTGCATACAGGTCTTTTGTCTCCCTAGGTAGGTGTATTCCTAGGTATTTTATTCTTTTTGTTGCAGTGGTAAATGGGAGTGTTTCCTTAATTTCTCTTTCAGATTTTTCATCATTAGTGTATAGGAATGCAAGAGATTTCTGTGCATTAATTTTGTATCCTGCATCTTTACCAAATTCATTGATTAGCTCTAGTAGTTTTCTGGTGGCATTTTTAGGATTCTCTATGTATAGTGTCATGTCATCTGCAAACAGTGACAGTTTTACTTCTTCTTTTCCAATTTGGATTCCTTTTATTTCTTTTTCTTCTCTGATTGCCGTGGCTAGGACTTCCAAAACTATGTTGAATAATAGTGGTGAGAGTGGACATCCTTGTCTCGTTCCTGATCTTAGAGGAAATGCTTTCAGTTTTTCACCGTTGAGAATGATGTTTGCTGTGGGTTTGTCATATATGGCCTTTATTATGTTGAGGTAAGTTCCCTCTATGCCCACTTTCTGGAGAGTTTTTATCATAAATGGGTGTTGAATTTTGTCAAAGGCTTTTGCTGCATCTATTGAGATGATCATATGGTTTCTATTCTTCAATTTGTTAATATGGTATATCACATTGATTGATTTGCGTATATTGAAGAATCCTTGCATCCCTGGGATAAATCCCACTTGATCGTGGTGTATGATCCTTTTAATGCGTTGTTGGATTCTGTTTGCTAGTATTTTGTTGAGGATTTTTGCATCTATATTCATCAGTGATATTGGTCTGTAATTTTCTTTTTTTGTAGTGTCTTTGTCTGGTCTTGGTATCAGGGTGATGGTGGCCTCATAGAATGAGTTTGGGAGTGTTCCTTCCTCTGCAATTTTTTGGAAGAGTTTGAGAAGGATGGGTGTTAGCTCTTCTCTAAATGTTTGATAGAATTCACCTGTGAAGCCATCTGGTCCTGGACTTTTGTTTGTTGGAAGATTTTTAATCACAGTTTCAATTTCATTACTTGTGATTGGTCTGTTCATATTTTCTGTTTCTTCCTGGTTCAGTCTTGGAAGGTTATACCTTTCTAAGAATTTGTGCATTTCTTCCAGGTTGTCCATTTTATTGGCATAGAGTTGCTTGTAGTAGTCTCTTAGGATGATTGGTATTTCTGTGGTGTCTGTTGTAACTTCTCCTTTTTCATTTCTAATTTTATTGATTTGAGTCCTCTCCCTCTTGATGAGTCTGGCTAATGGCTTATCAATTTTGTTTATCTTCTCAAAGAACCAGCTTTTAGTTTTATTGATCTTTGCTATTGTTTTCTTTGTTTCTATTTCATTTATTTCTGCTCTGATCTTTATGATTTCTTTCCTTCTGCTAACTTTGGGTTTTGTTTGTTCTTCTTTCTCTAGTTTCTTTAGGTGTAAGGTTAGATTGTTTACTTGAGATTTTTCTTGTTTCTTTAGGTAGGCTTGTATAGCTATAAACTTCCCTCTTAGAACTGCTTTTGCTGTATCCCATAGGTTTTGGATTGTCATGTTTTCATTGTCATTTGTCTCTAGGTATTTTTTGATTTCCTCTCTGATTTCTTCAGTGATCTCTTGGTTATTTAGTAACGTATTGTTTAGCCTCCATGTGTTTGTGCTTTTCACGTTTTTTCCCCTGTAATTGATTTCTAATCTCATAGCGTTGTGGTCAGAAAAGATGCTTGATATGATTTCAATTTTCTTAAATTTACTGAGTCTTGATTTGTGACCCAAGATGTGATCTATCCAGGAGAACGTTCCATGTGCACTTGAGTAGAAAGTGTAATCTGCTGTTTTTGGATGGAATGTCCTATAAATATCAATTAAATCTATCTGGTCTATTGTGTCATTTAAAGCTTCTGTTTCCTTATTTATTTTCATTTTGGAAGATCTGTCCATTGGTGTAAGTGAGGTGTTAAAGTCCCCCACTATTATTGTGTTACTGTCAATTTCCTCTTTTATAGCTGTTAGCAATTGCCTTATGTATTGAGGTGCTCCTATGTTGGGTGCATATATATTTATAATTGTTATCTCTTCTTCTTGGATTGATCCCTTGATCATTATGTAGTGTCCCTCCTGGTCTCTTGTAACATTCTTTATTTTAAAGTCTATTGTATCTGAAATGAGTATAGTTACTCCAGCTTTCTTTTGATTTCCATTTGCATGGAAGATCTTTTTCCATCCCCTCACTTTCAGTCTGTATGTGTTCCTAGGTCTGAAGTGGGTCTTTTATAGACAGCATATAGATGGGTCCTGTTTTTGTATCCATTCAGCAAGTCTGTGTCTTTGGTTGGAGCATTTAATCCATTCACGTTTAAGGTAATTATCAATATGTATGTTCCTATGACCATTTTCTTAATTGTTTTGGGTTTGTTATTGTAAGTCCTTTTCTTCTCTTGTGTTTCCCACTTAGAGAAGTTCCTTTAGCATTTGTTGTAGAGCTGGTTTGGTGGTGCTGAATTCTCTTAGCTTTTGCTTGTCTGTAAAGCTTTTGATTTCTCCATCAAATCTGAATGAGATCCTTGCTGGGTAGAGTAATCTTGGTTGTAGGTTCTTCCGTTTCATCACTTTAAATACACCATGCCACTCCCTTCTGGCTTGTAGAGTTTCTGCTGAGAAATCAGCTGTTAACCTTATGGGAGTTCCCTTGTATGTTATTTGTCATTTTTCCCTTGCTGCTTTCAATAATTTTTCTTTGTCTTTAATTTTTACCAATTTGATTACTGTGTGTCTTGGCGTGTTTCTCCTTGGGTTTATCCTGTATGGGACTCTCTGCGCTTCCTGGACTTGGGTGGCTATTTCCTTTCCCATGTTAGGGAAGTTTTTGACTATAATCTCTTCAAATATTTTCTCTGGTCCTTTCTCTCTCTCTTCTTCTGGGACCCCTATAATGCGAATGTTGTTGCGTTTAATGTTGTCCCAGAGGTCTCTTAGGCTGTCTTCATTTCTTTTCATTCTTTTTTCTTTAGTCTGTTCCGCAGCAGTGAACTCCACCATTCTGTCTTCCAGGTCACTTATCCGTTCTTCTGCCTCAGTTATTCTGCTATTGATTCCTTCTAGTGTAGTTTTCATTTCAGTTATTGTATTGTTCATCTCTGTTTGTTTGTTCTTTAATTCTTCTAGGTCTTTGTTAAACATTTCTTGCATCTTCTCGATCTTTGCCTCCATTATTATTCCGACGTCCTCGATCATCTTCACTATCATTTTTCTGAATTCTTTTTCTGGAAGGTTGCCTATCTCCACTTCATTTAGTTGTTTTTCTGGGGTTTTATCTTGTTCCTTCATCTGGTATATAGCCCTCTGCCTTTTCATCTTGCCTATCTTTTTGTGAATGTGGTTTTTGTTCCACAGGCTGCAGGATTGTAGTTTTTCTTGCTTGTGCTGTCTGCCCTCTGGTGGTTGAGGCTATCTAAGAGGCTTGATGGGAGGCTCTGGTGGTGGGTGGAGCTGACTGTTGCTGTGGTGGTCAGAGCTCAGTAAAACTTTAATCCACTTGACTGTTGATGGATGGAGCTGGGTTCCTCCCTATTGATTGTTTTGCCTGAGGCAACCCAACACTGGAGCCTACCTTGGCTCTTTGGTGGGGCTAATGATAGAATCTGGGAGGGCTCACACCAACGAGTATTTCCCAGAACTTCTGCTGCCAGTGTCCTTGTCCCCACGGTGAAACAGAGCCACCCCCCGCCTCTGCAGGCGACCTTCCAACACTAGCAGGTAGGTCTGATTCAGTCTCCCCGGGGGTCACTGCTCCTTCTCCTGGGTCCCGATGTGCACACTGTTTTGTGTGCGCCCTCCAAGAGTGGGGTCTCTGTTTCCCCCAGTCCTGTCGAAGTCCTGCAATCAATTCCCACTAGGCTTCAAAGTATCATTCTCTATGAATTCCTCCTCCCGTTTCTGGGCCCCCAGGTTGGGAAGCCTGACGTGGGGCTCAGAACCTTCACTCCAGTGGGTAGACTTCTGTGGTATAAGTGTTTGCCAGTCTGTGAGTCACCCACCCAGCAGTTATGGGATATGATTTTACTCTGATTGCACCCCTCCTACCATCTCATTGTGGCTTCTCCTTTGTCTTTGGATGTGGGGTATCTTTTTTGGTGAGTTCCAGTGTCTTCCTGTCGATGATTGTCCAGCATCTAGTTGTGATTCTGGTGTTCTTGCAAGAGGGAGTGAGAGCACGTCCTTCTACTCTGTCATCTTGGTTAATCTCCCTCCATTATATATATTATTAGGGACTATTTTAATTTTGAAGAATAACAACCTAGAAACATTTTCTTGATATAATTCTAAGCAAAGAAAGATGCAAGGTAAACTGATTGTTACTTTATCAAAATATGCCTGCCTATGACAAAAATCTAGAGAGGAATATGTGATAAAAATAGCTCTGTAATGTGATGGCAGTATAATTAAATCAATGGAAACAAAGTTAATACTGTAAATATATGCTGCTCAATTTCTATGAATACCAAAAATAAATTAATTAAAGTAATTCACTTTTAGGCTATATTGTAGAATCTATCATCCATCCAGAAGAGAAGAATTAAGTGATGCTCCCCATATCAGGGTTTCTCAACCTCTGAACTATTGATAGTTTGGGCTCCATGACTCTTTGTGTGGGGGAACCACCTTGTGTATTGTAAGGTGTTTAGAAGCAGCTCTGGCCTCTATATGACTAGAAACCATTACATCACTCCCTCACCCCCTATCCTCCATTATAACAACCAAAAACCTGTGAACTATAATTTTGTTAGAGGATCATTTGGAAGACTGGCCACAAGCATTCCTCTGTATACATCAATGCATTTGTAATGTGACTTCATACCTCCTTTCAAGTGGATTCTACTTTTCTACTCCCTTAATCTGGCCTGGCTTTGTGACTGATTTCAGCCTGTGCAGTGAGCTGGTAGTAATGGGTCTCAGTTCCAAGCCCAGGTCTTGTGAGGCTATACACTCTTCCACTTGATTTTTTTGCACCCCTGGCTCTCAGCTAAATAAACCCAAACTAGGGGCTTAGAGGAAGAAAGACAACATAGATCAGAGTACAGTTAACCAGATGTCCCAACTGAGTTTCCAAGTATGTCTGAGAGACCCCAGCTAGCATAGCAAAAGACAACTCACAGGCTAACCACAAATGTACCTGAGATCCCACTCTGGAGCAGAACATCCTTGCTGAGCTTAAATTCCCATACCACGGAATAGTGAGCCAAATATATAGTTGTTTTAAGTAACTAAATGTTTGTATCCTTTGTTATGTAGCAATAGTTTACCAATATATTTTTGACAATAAACTGTATACCTTCTGGAAAATTTGTGTTAATGCCATACCTCAGCAAAATGAAGTTCTGTATCCTACAGTTTACCTTTTCCCCACAATCGATCACTAATACTTCTAGTATTATATACCTGGGTTTTCTACAGGATGTTTAATTTCCAATCAAGTAGTAGAAACAATCACATCTTGTGGATTTTGACCACATAAGTAGCTAGATTTTTACTCTAAGATATAATTTGTTTTTACTTGATTAGAGCCAGTTAGGCTTATTCAATTTATTTCACACTTTTTTCGATTAATTTGTGTTTTATGGGAGTAATGAAGTTGCAAGGGAAGACAACAAAACGACTTTAAGATATAAATATTTGTGAGAAGTAGGTTGAAACTGCTGGTATATTTTGTGAAAATAATTAGGTTTGAAGATTAATGAAGTAAAAATTATTGTAATTGTATTCTAGCAGTAGGACACTGCTGATGCTAAGATTGTACTGAAATCTTTGTGTTGTATAAACTTTCCACTTCTTCTTAGAAACCTATATGATAAGTATTCCAATGAAGGCTTTTTTTTTTTTTTTAATAAGATATGTGAGGTACATCCTTAACTTTTTTTTTAAAAATTATTTATTTATTTTATTTATGGCTGTGTTGGGTCTTCATTTCTCTGCGAGGGCTTTCTCTAGTTGTGGCAAGCGGGGGCCACTCTTCATCGCGGTGCATGGGCCTCTCACTATCGTGGCCTCTCTTGTTGGCGGAGCACAGGCTCCAGACGCGCAGGCTCAGTAATTGTGGCTCACGGGCCCAGTTGCTCCGCGGCATGTGGGATCCTCCCAGACCAGGGCTCGAACCCGTGTCCCCTGCATTGGCAGGCAGACTCTCAACCACTGTGCCACCAGGGAAGCCCCCCAATGAAGGCTTTTTAAAAAAATTTCTCATCTCAGGTTGTAGTGCTAACAATAATTTAATATGAGATCTTATTCTATTTTGGCAATTGCTGCTACGTTTTGTTTAAAGTTTTTTTGAAGACATATTGAGCAACCTTACAGATATGGAAATACAAAAATATTTCTAGATTTTGAATCAGATGTTGTTAAAACTTTTTATACTGACATTTTTCAAATTTCTAAATTTCTTACAGTTTTCTTATTTGAAATTTAGACATTGTGATAAACTAATGGCAAAAGTGGCCCCAATTTTTCCCCTTAACCTATATATGGTCCTTGCAATGTGACGTTATAGCTTCCTCTATCAAGAAGTGCAGTTTATTTTCCCACTCTGAATCTGAACTGACCTGTAACTTACTTTGGCCATTAGAACACTGTAGCAGAAATGGTGCACCAAGGTCTGATACTACACCTTGAAACAGTGCTTTTTCTCACTGTCCTGGACTCCTCCCTTTACATGAAAATGAGTCTGACCAAGACCACTGGAGGAGGGGAGAACACATGAAACAAAGCCACTGAATCACCCATGTGAGGCCAGGCTAGACCAGCCTGCCCCCATCCGACCTGCTGGCTGATTGCAGATGCATGAGCAAAACCCAGATGAGATCAGCATCACCCGGAGCAGATAAACAGAACCATCCAGCTGACCTATAGTCTCATGGGAAATAATGAATCTTCGCTTTTTAAGCCACTATGTTTTGGAGTGGTTTGTTACACAGCAATGACAAACTATATTATGTAAAATCATTTCCACAGTTTTCTTTATCTCATATGTGAGGCTTAAGTGGCATTATTTGTATGAAAAAACAAGCACATATTTTTGACCAATAATAGTTTATGTAATAGCCAATATAATTTTATATAATAATGCCATAAATCATTTTATAAATTAACTGTATTGCCTTTTCTAAATAAACAAATTCTATAAATTATTTTAAACATATGATATATATCTAGTTTATCTGAGTTTTAATTTTACTGATTATTTAAAATTAACAATACTAAATGGAAACATTAAAATTTTTTCTGCATGTGCTTGAAAGCATTGTTTCCCAAATTGTGTTTTGAATTTGAGAAAACGTTGTTATAAAATTATTTTAAAATAGAAAAATCCGTTAAAATGTTCTTTTAAAAAACTTAAAAAAAATTTGATTGGGTAAAAAATATATAGACATTTCTCAGTTAAATATGAAGCAAAGACAAGTTAAAGAAAACAAACTGTCCAGATTTCAATGTTTCAAGATTTCCTTTTTAAAAAATCAGATGTCCATCGAGAGATGAATGGAAAAAGAAGACGTGGCACATATATACAATGGAATATTACTCAGCCATAAAAAGAAACAAAATTGAGTTATTTGTAATGAGGTGGATGGACCTAGAGTCTGTCATACAGAGTGAAGTAAGTCAGAAAGAGAAAAACAAATACCATATGCTAACACATATATATGTAATCTAAAAAAAAAATGGTTCTGAAGAACCTAGGGGCAGGACAGGCATAAAGACGCAGACGTAGAGAATGGACTTGAGGGCACAGGGAGGGGGAAGGGTAAGGTGGGACGAAGTGAGAGAGTGGCACTGACATATATACACTACCAAATGTAAAATAGGTAGTGGGAAGCAGCCTCATAGCACAGGGACATCAGCTTGGTACTTTGTGACCACCTAGAGGGGTGGGATAGGGAGGGTGGGAGGGAGACGCAAGAGGGAGGAGATATGGGGATGTATGTATATGCATAGCTGATTCACTTTGTTATACAGCAGAAACTAACACACCATTGTAAAGCAATTGTACTCCAATAAAGATGTTAAAAAAATAAAACATAAAAAAGTCAGATGTATAAATATTTAATTATTTAAATCATTTATTGAAAATAAAAATAGGGAAAGATAATAGACCCTCAACAATGAATTTGCAGGTCATTCTTGTTACTTGAATGGAATAATCGCGAACAGTTTAAGCCATTGCTGAATGACAGCAGATTCTCTGTAATAGGACATGTTTACTCTGTTCTTATAAGGACAGGTGTTACTGTAATTTTCACCCCTGAAAAGGCACATGTTGGAAAATAACATTTACAGTGAGTTCATTGACTTGGCTCAGGAATTGTCTTATACTTGTACCGACGGCTGCTGGAAAAAGCCAGCAATATGTTCTGGCCTGGTGTTTGTTAACTTTTGCAGGTACTCTTCTTTCCAGGGGCTTCTATAAACCCCTGGCTTTCATTCTTTTACCCTTGTTTGAGCTGACATTGTCATTCATGACTGCACAGGACTATAAATGATGATCTAAGGTCACTTATCTAATTACTTGGCATCCTGCACTAAAGGTTAATCTTCCTGGGTCAATATCAGCTCTCAGCTTGGTGTTCAACAAACAAGCCTAGGTATGTGTATGGATATATCTACAGGGGGCAAGAGTACAGCTTGTCTTTTCTTTACTGAGGCATTACTGACATATAAAAAATTGTACATATTTAATATATACATCTTGATGAATTTGAAGATAAGTATACACTCATGAAACTCTCACCATAAATAATGTATAAACTTAACCGTCCCCTCTAAAAATTCCCTCTCTCCCTCTTTTATTTGTGGTATGAACATTTAACATAAGATCTACCCTCTTAACCAATTTTAAGTATACAGTATTGTTAATTATATGCTCTATGCTGTACATTAGATCTCTAGGACTTATTCATCCTGTATAACTGAAACTGTGTACCCAACATCTCCTTGATTCCCCCTTCTCTGAGTCCCTGGTAACCATTCTTCTGCTGTCTATTTCTATGAGCTTGACTATTTTAGATTTCTACTGTAAGTGAGATCATGCAGCATTTGTTCTTTTGTGTTTGTCTTGTTCACTTAGCATATTGTTCTCCAAATTCCTATGTTATAGGAAATGGCAAAATTTCCTTCTTTTCTTTTTATTGCAGTATAATTGCTTTACAATGTTGTGTTAGTTTCTGCTGTACAATGAAGTGAATCCGCTATATGTATACCTATATCCTCTCCCTCTTGGACGAACCTCCCACCTCCCGCATCCCACCCATCTAGGTTGTAGCAGAGCACCGAGCTGAGCTCCCTGTGCTATACAGTGGGTTCCCACTAGCTATCTATTTTACACATGGTAGTGTATTTATGTCAAACCTAATCTCCCAATTCATCCCACTCTCCCCTTCCCACCCTGTGTCCACAAGTCTGTTCTCTATGTCTGTGTCTCTATTCCTGCCCTACAAATAGGTTCATCTGTACCATTTTCCAAGATTCCACATATATGCGTTATTATATTTGGTTTTCTCTTTCTGGTTTACTTCACTCTGTATGACACACTCTAGGCCCATCCACATCTCTACAAATGACCCAGTTTTTTTCCATTTTATGGCTGAGTACTATTCCATTGTATATATATACCACATCTTCTTTATCCATTCATCTATTGTTGGACATTTAGGTTGCTTCCATGTCCTGGCTATAGTAAACAGTGCTGCAGTGAACAATGGGGTACATGTGTCCTTTGGAATTATGGCTTTCTCAGGGTATATGCCCAGTAGTGGGATTGCTGGGTCATATGCTGGTTCTATTTTTAGATTTTTAAGGAACCTTCATAGTGTTCTCCATAGTGGCTGTATCAATTTACATTCCCACCAACAGAGCAAGAGGGTCCCCTTTTCTCCACACCACCTCCCGCATTTATCATTTGTAGATTTTCTGATGATGGCCATTCTGACCGGTGTGAGGTGATACCTCATGGTAGTTTTGGTTTGCATTTCTCTAATAATTAGTGATGTTGAGCATCTTTTCATGTGCCTCTTGGCCATCTGTATGTCTTCTTTGGTGAAATGTCTATTTAGGTCTTCCGCCCATTTTTGGATTGGGTTGTTTGTTTTTTTCATATTGAACTCCATGGGCTGTTTGTATATTTTGGAGATTAATCCTTTGTCCGTTGCTTCATTTGTAAATATTTTCTCCCATTCTGAGGGTTGTCTTTTTGTCTTGTTTATGGTTTCCTTGGCTGTGCAAAAGCTTTTAAGTTTCATTAGGTCCCATTTGTTTATTTTTGTTTTTACTTTCATTACTCTAGGAGGTGGGTCAAGAAAGATCTTGCTGTGGTTTATGTCAAAGAGTGTTTTTCCTATGTTTTCCTCTAAGAGTTTTATAGTGTCTCGTCTTACATTTAGGTCTTTAATCCAATTTGAGTTTATTTTTGTGTATGGTGTTAGGTAGTGTTCTAATTTCAACCTTTTACATATAGTTGTCCAGTTTTCCCAGCACCATTTATTGAAGAGACTGTCTTTTCTCCATTGTATGTTCTTACCTCCTTTGTCATAAATTAGGTGACCATATATGCGTGGGTTTATCTCTGGGCTTTCTATCCTGTACCATTGATCTATATTTCTGTTTTTGTGCCAGTACCATACTGTCTTGATTACTGTAGCTTTGTAGTATAGTCTGAAGTCAGGGAGTCTGATTCCTCCAGCTCCGTTTTTCTTTCTCAAGATTGCTTTGGCTATTAGGGGTCTTTTGTGTTTCCATACGAACTGTAAAATTTTTAGTTCTAATTCTGTGAAGAATGCCATTGATAGTTTGATAGGGATTACATTGAATCTGTAGATTGCTTTGGGTAGTATAGTCATTTTCACTATACATTTTGAGTGGTATCGTCATTGATTCTTCAAATCCAAAAACATGGTGTATTTCTCCACTGTTTATGTCATCTTTGATTTCTTTCATCAGCATTTTATAGTTTTCTGAGTACAAGTCTTTTGCCTCTTTAGGTAGGCTTATTCCTAGGTATTTTATTCTTTTTGTTGTGGGGGTAAATGGGATTGTTTCCTTAGTTTCTCTTTCTGATTTTTCATTGTTAGTGTATAAGAATGCAAGAGATTTCTGTGCATTAATTTTGTATCCTGCAACCTTACCAAATTCATTGATTAGTTCTAGTAGTTTTCTGGTGGCATGTTTAGGATTCTCTATGTATAGTGTCATGTCATCTGCAAACAGTGACAGTTTTACTTCTTCTTTTCCAATTTGTATTCCTTTTATTTCTTTTTCTTGTCTGATTGTCATGGCTAGGACTTCCAAAACTATGTTGAATAAGCATGATGAGAGTGGACATCCTTGTCTTTTTCCTGATCTTAGTGGAAATGCTTTCAGTTTTTCACTATTGAGAACGATGTTTGCTGTGGGTTTGTCATGTATGGCCTTTATTGGGTTGAGGTAGTTTCCCTCTATGCCCATGTACTGGAGAGTTTTTATCATAAATGGGTTTTGTGTTTTCTCAAAAGCTTTTTCTGCATCTACTGAGATGATCATATGGTTTTTATTCATTAATTTGTTAATATGATGAATCACATGGATTTATTTGTGTATATTGAAGAATCCTTGCATTCCTGGCACAAATCCCACTTGATCATGGTATATGATCCTTTTCATGTGCTGTTGGATTCTGTTTGCTAGTATTTTGTTAAGGATTTTGGCATCTATGTTCATCAGTGATGTTAGTCTGTAATTTTCTTTTTTTGTGATATCTTTGCCTGGTTTTGGTATCAGGGTGATGGTGGCCTCATAGAACGAATTTGGGAGTATTCCTCCCTCTGCAATTTTTGGGAAGAGTTTGAGAAGGATAGGTCTTAGCTCTCCTCTAAATGTTTGATAGAATTCGCCTGTAAAGCCATCTGGTCCTGGACTTTTGTTTGTTGGAAGATTTTAAATTACAGTTTCAATTTCATTATATTTGATAGGTCTGTTTATGTTTTCTGATTCTTCCTGGTTCAGTCTTGGAAAATTGTACCTTTCCAAGAAAGGTACAAAATTTTGCAAAATTTTCTTCGTGGTTGTCCATTTTATTAGCATATAGTTGTTTGTAGTAGTCCCTTATAATCCTTTGTATTTCTGCGGTGTCAGTTGTGATTTCCCCTTTTTCATTTCTAATTTTATTGATTTGCATCCTTTCCCTTTTTTTCTTGATGAGTCTGGCTAAAGGTTTATCAATTTTGTTTATCCTATCAAAGAACCAAATTTTATTGATATTTGCTATTGTTTTCTTCATTTCTATTTCCTTTATTTCTGCTCTGGTCTTTATGATTTCTTTCCTTCTATTGACCCTGGGTTTTCTTTGACCTTCTTTCTCTAGTTGCTTTAGTTGTAAGGTTAGATTGTTTATTGGAGATTTTTCTTGTTTCTTGAGGTGAGATTGAATTGCTATGAACTTCCCTCTTAGAACTGCTTTTGCTGCATCCCATAAGTTTTGGGTCATTGTGTTTTTGTTGTCATTTGTTTCTATGTATTTTTTAATTTCTTCTTTGATTTCTTCAGTGAGCTCTTGGTTATTTAGTAGCTCACTGTTCAGCCTCCATGTATTTGTGTTTTTTACAGTCTTTCTTCTGTAACTGATTTCTAATATCATAGCATTGTGGTCAGAAAAGATGCTTGTTACGATTTCAATTTTCTTAAATTTTCCAAGGCTTGATTTGTGACCAAATATGTGATCTGTCCTGGAGAATGTTCCATGTGCAGTTTAGAAGAAAATGTATTCTGCCACTTTTGGGTGGAATGTCCTATAAATGTCAATTAAATCTATCTGGTCTATTGTGTCATTTAAAGCTTGTGTTTCCTTATTTATTTTCTGTTTGGATGATCCGTCCATTGGTGTCAGTGGGTTGTTAAAGTCCCCTACTATTACTGTGTTACTGTTGTTTTCCCCGTTCATGGTTGTTAGCATTTGCCTTATGTATTGAGGTGCTCCTATGTTGAGTGTATAAATATTTTTAATTGTTATATCTTCTTCTTGGATTGATCCCTTGATCATTATGTAGTGTCCTTCCTTATCTCTTGTAACAGTTTTTATTTTAAAGTCTATTTTATCTGATACTAGTATTGCTACTCCAGCTTTCTTTTGATTTCCATTTGCATGGAATATCTTTTTCATCCCTTAACTTTCAGTCTGTATGTTTCCCTAGGTCTGAAGTGGGTCTCTTGTAGACAGCATATATATGGATCTTATTTTTGTATCCTTTCAGTGAGTCTGTGTCTTTTAGTTGGAACATTTAATCCACTTATGTTCAAGGTTATTATCTATATGTATGTTCCTATTACCATTTTCTTAATTGTTTTGGGTTTGTTTTTATGGGTATTTTTCTTCTCTTGTGTTTCCCGCCTCGAGAAGTTCCTTTAGCATTTGTTGTAAAGCTGGTTTGGTGGTGCTGAATTCTGTTAGCTTTTGCTTGTCGCCTGTAAAGCTTTTGATTTCTCCCTCAAATCTGAATGAGATCCTTGCTGGGTAGAGTAATCTTGGTTGTAGGTTTTTCTCTTTCATCACTTTAAGTATATCCTGCCACTCCCTTCTGGCCTGCAGAGTTTCTGCTGAAAAATCAGCTGATAAACTTATGGGGATTCCTTTGTATGTTATTTTTTGCTTTTCCACGCTGCTTTTAATATTTTTACTTTGAATTTAATTTTTGTTAGTTTGATTCATATATGTCTTTGTGTGTTTCTTCTGGGATTTATCCTGTATGGGACTCTCTGCACTTTCTGTACTTGTGTGACTCTTTCCTTTCCCATGTTAGGCAAGTCTTCCACTATAAACTCTTCGAATATTTTCTCAGACCCTTCCTTTTTCTCTCCTTCTTCTGGGACCCCTATAATTCAAATGTTGGTGTGTTTAGTATTGTCCCAGAGGTCTCTGAGAATGTCTTCAATTCTTTTCATTCTTATTTTTTATTCTGGTCCTCAGGAGTTATTTCCACCATTCTGTCTTCCAGCTCACTTATTAGTTATTCTGCCTCAGTTATTCTGTTATTGATTCCTTGTAGTGTACTTTTCATTTCAGTTATTGTGTTGTTCATCTCTTGTTTTTGTTTTTTAGTTCTTTTAGGTCTTTGTTAAACATTTCTTGTATTTTCTCGATCCTGTCTTACTGGTTGTTTGGCCTGAGGCTTCCAGCACTGGAGTTTGTAAGCTGTTGGGTAGAGCTGGGTCTTGGTGCTGAGATGAGGACCTCTGGGAGACCTCAGTCCGATGAATATTTCTTAGGGTCTGAGGTTCTCTGTTAGTGGTTTGGACCTGGGGCTTCCACCTCAAGAGCTCAGGCCTGACCCCCGGCTCATGAACCAAGATCCTGCAAGCTGCATGGGGTGGCAAAAAAAAATAAAGAAAGAAAGAGAAAAAGGAGCAGAACCATAACAAAGAGTAAAAAATAAAATAAGATTCAAAAACTAACAGATACATTAGAAAAATAAATAAATAAAAATATAGATGAAACAACAACCGGAAGGTAAAACAGAACTACAATAGCAAAAAAGAGGAGGAGAAAAAAAACAGCCAGCAAAGGCCTTTGCTGTGGGGGGTGGGGCTTAGGTGGGTGCAGGGTTTAGGCAGTGGGTGGACCTATGCTTAGGACCCACGGGGCCGCAAAAGGCCCTGGGGGTGTGGGGGGTGGGGCTTTGGCTCAACACAGCAGGAGGGGCCCAGGAGTGCCTCTGGCCTTGGAGGGTGGAGAACCAGGTCCAGGACCCCAGCAGGCTCCCTGGGCCCAAGTGGGCAGGGGAAACACTAGGTGTGTTCCTACTGATCCTCCGATCCCAGAGGGTCCCTCCCTGTTCGCCTCTCTTCTTCTTCCCCCCTCCCTCCTATGCCCCATGTGGCCTGGAGGGGCCCCAGAGAATGGAGGATGAGGCCCGGGAGCCCAGCAGGCTTCCCGGGGCCTGATTGGGCAGGGGAAACACTAGGTGCACTCCTCCCTGATCCTCTGAGAGTCCCTCTAAGCATCGGAACCCCTCCCCTCTCCCATCCACCCTTCAGGGCTGCTGGTCCTATCTGGCCTCCACTTCTCCTTCCCCCCTCACTCCCCCTCTCATCCTACCCGGTTGCTCAGGGGTTCCTCCCACCTCCTTGGGTGTTGAGGTACCCCACCAGCGTCCAGCAGGTGCCCTAGTTATGGGGAGACGTGAATTCCTCAGCTTCCCACACCGCCATCTTGACTCCGCCCCTCCTTCCTTTCTAAAGCTAATATTCTGTTTATGTATATACCATATTTTCTGTGTATATTCATCTATTGATGGGCATTTAGGTTTTTTCCACATCTTGGCTATTGTGAATAGTGGTAGAATGAACATGGGACTGTTAATATCTCTGAGATCATGATTTCAATTCTTTTGGGTAAATATCCAGAAATGAGATTGATAAATCATACAGTAGTTCTATTTTTAACATTTTGAAGACCCTCAAACCTCTACTCTCTGCTACTTTTCCATAATGCTGTACCAATTTACATTCATGCCAACAGTATACAAGGATTCCTTTTTCTCCACATCCTCGACAGCATTTGTTATCTCTTGTGTTTTAGATAATTCCCATCCAAATAGAGGGTGAGGTGATTTCTCATTGTGATTTTGATTTGCATTTCCTTGATGCTTAGTGATATTGAGCATCTTTTCATATATTTCTTGGCCATTTTTATGTCTTCTTTAGAGAAATGTCTAATCAGGTTCTTTGCCTATTTTTTAATTGGGTTATTTGCTTTTTTTGCTATTGAGTTTTAAGAGTTCCTTACACATTTTCAAATTAAGCCTATGTTAAATATATGATTTGAAAATATTGTCTCAGATTCCACTGGTTACCTTTTCATTCTGTTGACTGTTTCCTTTATTGTGTAGAAGCTTTTTAGTTTAATATAATTCTGTTTTTCTGTTTTTACTTTTATTGACTGTGTGCTTTGGTGTCATATCCAAGAAATCATTGCCAAGACCAAGGTCAAGAAGCTTCTTCTTCTTGACATTGTTTTCTGCTAGGAGTTTTATAGTTTCAGATCATGCATTTAAGCCTTTAATCTACTTTGAGCTGATTTTTGTGCATTGTGTAAGATAAAGGTTCAATTTCATTATCTTGCATGTGGATATCCAGTTTTCCCAACACCTTTTATTGAAGAGGCTATTCTTTCCTCTTGGTGTATTCCCTACCCAGCCAGTCAGAGATCAGTTCATCATAAACGTGTGGGTTTAGCAGCATGCATTTTAAGGCCTTACTAAGCATGCATCTTTGATAAATCCTGAATGAACAAAATGTTGATTTTTTTTTAAGGGCAAGCTTTGAAAAATCTCACTTGAATATTTCTGAATCTGAACAAGAAAAGGCTTCCTTGTGTGAATGTGATTTATGGAAATGTGTTTACCTAATATTTAACATATTTGACCAGTTGAACCACACCCAGTTCCTTCAAGAGAAGTGCTTTTATTGTTTCCTTTTAGTAGATGAGAAAATTGAGATGTTGGGCAGTTTGCCCAGTTCCATACCATAAATCACCAACAGGGATGAGATTAGCATTCAGTGAACTTGGACTCTATTCATACATCCACATCCCTGAATCCATAGGTCTGATGAAGAGCTTTTAGAAGCTGAATTATCATTACATTTGGAAAGATTGCAAATCCTTAAAAGTACTTTAAGTAGTCGAGCAAAATAAAACATTTAAAAAAAAAACAAGCAACTTTAAGCTCATCTCTTACTGTATTAGGAGACCATTGTTAATCTCTTAATTTAGTCCATTAATAAAGTTTGTGTAGGGGAGAAAGAGAGAGGAAGAGGAAGAGAGAGGAAGAGGGGGGAGAGAGAGAGAGAGAGAGATTGAGGTCACCAGGCTTCATAATGTTAGAGTGTCATGGCTTTAAATGTCATATTAGTTCTAGCTTTATTTTAACGAATTTTTAAAATCTTGTTTTATATTCCCAGAAAAGGACAATGTCCTGTGATTTTTTAAAATACGGTTGAAGCAATTGATAGTACGTAATTTGTCCTTTTATGCCTCTGTACTTCATTTTAGGCTATGATAAAGTTGGTAATGTTAGCATTGACATAAAAGATAGTTTACCACATGGGACAGATTGGAGGATATAGAACTCTTCATAAAAAATTTACTCCAAGGACATGTTTTGTGTAATAATATTCCTTTTCTGCGTATAAGTCATCTGCTGGATATTGACAACATATTTCTTAGGGATTTTCATTACATTTTTTTTAAGGTAAAGAAGAAATCCCCTGAACGCTACACCTAATTAAACTCCCTTATTTTGACTTTTTATATTTTAAGCATGCATTTGGAAATTCACCCTTGGTAGGCATGTTCTATTTTTTTTTTTTATTATATAAGAATCAAAAGGAAGCCAAGTTTTTTTGAGAAAACTTTTCTTTTACATCTTTGACCACCTCAGATCGCTTGCTTGCTTCTATTTGGAGTCGTGTTTCCCTTTGAAGCTCAAGACAACTGAGAGTCAGTTCAGGTATTTTTTTCCATGTTAATATCATTTATGCCCCATTCTGAGCTGGATGATGGAGGCATAACTTCTGAGAGTAGGTAGAGAGAGTTGCTAAAATTATTTCCCTGTAAATTCAGTGACAATTCATTTTCCCCGCATAAGGGTGGTGGTGATGGAATCAGGATTGTGTTGCTCAACATTCTCAAATCCTTTCTATGGAATTCATGTGCCTCACAGTTTGGTTCTATATTAGTGTTCTTACCTGATGCCAGACATTCCTTTACAGATTACTGCTTTCATCAGAATTTCATTGGCTTCATTAACAACATAGACAAAGCCTGGCAATAGGGGTATAAAAAACTGAGGGTGTTTCTACTTTTCATTCTGTAGAAACACTACAATATAAAGTATTCAATGTGCTAAAATGCTGAAGCAGCCATCCTTGCTCTTAGGACCATGCAACTGTCAAATATCGTGTCAAGTCTAAAGAATCAGTGCAAAAAAGTAAAATTAGAATATATTGTAGCACATTGGGTTTTTTATTCCTGGTAGTAGAACTCTAGAAAAGACGTAAAAACAAGCCACAATCCTTTATCCAATTGATAAGTTTCCCTGATTGCTTCATGTTCTCATTGGCAAAGAGGTGTTAGGTTCTTAAAGGGGATAAATGATGTTTTAAAGTCCTATCTCTAATACTCAAAATCATGCTTCAATACCTCTGCAGAACCTGTTTTTTTTTTTTTAATTTTTAGCTAAATTTATGTTTGCACATCAACATAACAAAGAGAATAAGTCGGAAGCAGATCTTTATCATACTTCTCTGAGAATGAATGGATAATAAAATCAAGATAGCTCACTCGGGAGTTCTCTGCTTCCATACTGGCTGCATAAGGGTAAGAAAATGACTTAGGACACAACAGCATATCAGATCTGAAAAGATTAAAAGGGATTGCTGTCTTCTCCTGTATGTGAATGTGTGTCTGTCTTTATGTGTGTTTTTCAAATACATATGTCAAATATTACTGAGTACTTATTAAATAGCAGGACGTAGCTCTAGGTACTGGGACTATAACTGTAGAGTGGTTGCATTTTCTGAATTGTTGAAAAATAGAATTGAGCTCAGGGTGAGAACAGCAGCCATTTTTAGACTTCAAGTGTCAATCAAAAATAACTATCTGTTTCATTAGAGATGGAGGTTTGAATTAATTTTGAAAGATTCCTTCATTTTAGAAAATAATTTAATAGTGATGTGATGGTAAAGCAATAGTGTTCTTCTGGAATAGGGATGGGCTAGGCAATGGGGAGATAAAATGAACTTCACATTAAGATATAAAACTTTTCTTTACTGTGGTAGGAGCTGGATCCTAAAGATTTTAGTATAACTGCTTGCTGATGGAATGGGTTTATAGAGCAAGCTGGAGTCTGTTAGGAGTGAACAGAAAGCAACTTTATTATTTATTTTTATTTACACTTTTTCAAATTGGCTTTGTTGGATCACTCTTTCCTGCCCCTACACTAAATAAAAGTGATCGCAGATGCCATAGATTATATTTAGAACTTCTCAGGTATTAATGCATAGTCATAATTTAAAGGTGTTAAAAATTCTAATTTCACCAAATTAAAGCTTTTCTATCTCATCTCTCCTCTCCTATACCCAGCTTTGGCTGGATTCAGGTTTGAAAACCCACACAGTGGGTTTAATAACGAGAGTTTCAAGCTGAAAAAATAAAAGCTATTACTGTTTAAGTCTTAACGCTAATATATTTTTATTTTAGATCCAATGGATAATATACTATGTTTATAGAAATTCTAAACATTTGCCACTCCCCCAGTTGGAGAATCCATAATAATATAAGAAGGAAGTCACAGATTTATGTTTACATTAGACACCAAGCCAACATGGTTTGAAAAATGCTTAGAGTCTAAATATTGGGAACAGATAATTTCCAAATTGCTTAAAATATTGCAGATCACAAAAGAGGAAAAGAAGCTATTCAATTTATTTTATGATACTAATATTCCCACTATCAAAAGTAGTTAAGGGCAGCATAAAAAATACAAGAATAGAGGAAAACACACAAGTTAACTTTAATCAAGCAAGCAAACAACAAAATAAATCCAAAACCCGTAAGTCAATCTCATACATTCATGTGGAGGTGTACGTCTTAAATAAAATATTATTAAAAATATATTAGTGCATTAAAACAATAACATAGTATAGCCAAGTAAGTTTCTCATTCATGCACTGCAGTAACAAAATAATTCAACATTAAAAATATCAAAGGGAAACTATTTATAAATATATTAAAGCAAAAATATAGTAATCTCAATTGAAGCTCCAAATATATTTTTGAAAATTCATCATCCATTTCTGATGTGAGTGTGTGTGTTTGCTTGAGAAAGAGTAAAGAGTGAGATTTTCCACAAAACTCACACTTAGTGAAAAGAAAAATAATAAAAGCAATTCGAATTAAGCAGCACAAGCAAGGTGACTGCCCTCATTAATACTATTCAGTAGGAAAGCCCATAGACTTCTAGTAAAATAAATACTGTGGAAGAGAAATAAAAGTATAAACACAGGAAAAGAAGAGACAAATCTTTCATTATTTGTAGAAAATATAATCCATATAGAAAATGCAGCAAAATCAATTGAGAAACAAAACAAGAGAATTTAATGATATGAGCAGATACAGTAGTAACATAAAAGTTAATGGGTTTATTATGCATCAACAGAAACTATTCCAAAATATAAGAGAAAGAAGTTGTCATCTGAAATAACAATATTATAAAATAAATTGGAACAGAACTAATAAGAATGTGCAATACCCATATAAAGAGAAATATAAAACTGCCGAAATGAAGAGATGATTAAATAAAGGAACATATGTTTCTGTGTAGAAATGATCAGCATTGTAATGTATACCTTAATTCATATGTAAATATGGTACAGTATATTAAAGAAATTGGCACAGTGTTTTCATGTAACCTGAAGAACTGACTGTAAAACTCATACAAAAGGAAAAAATAGGAGATTGCCAAGGTAATTTTGAAAAAACATTGTAAAATAAAATAGTGCACTCTGGAAAAGTTTAGTTTGAGAATTAACTATAACAGTGACATTTTGAGACATTAAAGAAAGAATGAACAGGTCAATAAATCGTTTCGTGATAATTGACCATTTGAAAAATAACAAACATAAATCCATAAAATGCTGTTCACCAAAATAAATTTCTGTTGAATTTAAGGAAAAATAGACAAAAATACTTTATTAGAAGAAAATATTGGAAAATAAGTCTTAGACACAATATGAAATGCAAAGAAAATGTAAAAGATGGATTACATTGATGGATTTTAAACTTCTGACCCAAAAAGAAATATCACTTAAAAAGTTAAAAAACAAAGAAATTTATAGGAAATATTTATAAAAAGTCAGAAAGAAAAAGACAAATATTTGAATAGAAAATGAAGTAAAGAATAAGAACTGACACTTTACTGAATAAGACATTCTAGTCTTTAGTAATAGATGAAAACGTGTTTAGTTTTGCTGGTAATCAAGGAAGTTACAACTAACATTAAGAAATGCCCTTATTTACACATCAGCATGACAAAAAATTGAAAGTTCGAGTATATCCAATGTCGGTAGCATTTGATATAAATGTTGGAGTATAAATAGTTGTAGGCATGTTGGAGGGCTATTTAACAATACCTATTAAAATACCACATACTTGCATTTCTACACTTACATATACGTTCAAAGCAACTTTCACAAGAATGATGGTGACAGAGTGATTTGAAATAGTAAACAAAAATTGAAACAAATGTAAAAATTCATCCATAAGTTATTATTTGAATAAAATATACAGACACATATTCTATGGAATCCAATGCAATGGTTGAAAACTATTAAAAGATGCTTTATGTGTATTTATAAAAATATTCTCAGTATATTTCAAAAACTTTTATATGCTTCTGTATGCCAGATGTTGACTAAGAATGAATCATTTTAACAGGAATAGTCCTCCCAAAATCCTGTAAGGCATAAATACTGTTAGACCCAATTCACGGGTGGGAATAATGAGTTACAGGGAAGGTATTTAACATGAAAATAGAAACAATACTATGTTTTTCCTTAGATTCTTAAATAAGTTTGTAACTATATTGAGCAATTGAGAAAGAGAACAGTAAACTGGTAATGGTGGTTATCTTTACAGAGTAGGGTGGATTGTGAGCATAATATTCATGGGAAATCAGCTTAACCTGTACAGTTTGACCATTTTTTTAACAGAATTATTTGCTTTATCAATCATTTAAAAATATATTCAATGTATGATTTGTAGATCTGGTAAAGGTAGTTTATTAAATTGTATCTTGAAAACAAAAATCTTTATCGGGGAAATGCTCTTTTTAAATATCTCATATATCTTGTTGGACCAATGATTTTTAAAATAATCCATAGTTAATAAGCATTGAAAAATACATAGTAAATATCATAAATGTACATGGTTATATTCAGAGATGAATTAAAATTCATGTTCAGTGTAAATAAAATCTAAATTATTTCTGACATAACGTAACGTCAAAAGACAGAGTAAAACATACCTTAGTACAACAGGTCTCAGTACTTTCAGATATCAAGATCTGCATGTACTATACACAAACAGAAATGAAGCACAAATTTAACTGTAATGTTTAGGGAATAGGAGCTTCTGCTTAGTTAAACCTGTCTGGTGTCAAGACTTGTTTGGTTAGTTGCTTTTCTCCCTACCTATTGATCATAATTGAATATTTAAGATATGATCGAAGAAGTGCTCAAAAAAACAAAATGATGGAGGTATGTTAAAAGGACTAACCTGGAGGAGCTCCCAAAATACATAACATATTGCCAAAGCTGCAACAAAATACGTAACATACTATTGGATTATAACCCAAAGTAGAAAATAAATATTCATGAGTTTCTGTTGATATAAATAGCTGATTGAATAGTTAAATAAATGGAGGAGATGACAATCTCAAGCGCAGAAGAATTCCAAATGAGTTATATAGGTACCCATCCCTCAAGGAGGTGGAATTTAATACTCCATCCCTCATGTGTCAGTGGAGCTTAGTGATTTGCTTCCGAAGAGCAGTGTATGGAAAGGAGAAAACAAAACCAAAATCTTTAGAGCGGAGAAACCTGATAAACACTGTCTCAGCTAAGTGATCAGGTTAACATCATCAGTGTTAAATCATGTTGAAATATGTACCCTTCATCTGATAGGATGACAGTGGTACTTTACCTCTGTCATCTTCCTCCCCAAAACCTAAAAATTTACTTTTTTCTAACCATCAGACAAACATCAGACAAACCCAACTGAAGAACATTCTACAAAATATCTGAGCAGTCTTAGTCTTAGACCAAGACTAAATATCTTAGCAGTCTTATCAAAAGTCTTAGTCACCAAATGCAAGGAAATTTTGAGAAACTCCCTCAGTAAAGAGGAGACCAAGGACATATGACATCTAAATGTTATAGAGTAACATGGATTGGGTCCTGGGGCAGAAAAAGGACATTAAGGAAAAACTAATGGAATCGAGATGAAGTATGGTGTTTAGTTAATAAGAATATATCAACGTTGGTTCATTACTTGTGATAAATGTCCCATAATAATGTAGGATGTTAATGATAGGGCAAGCTGGCTATGGGGTAAACTGAAACCCTCTGTCAGTCTTTACACATTTTCTGTAAATCCAAAACCACTCTAAAATGGAAAAAGTTTATTTATAAAATGATTGTGTATATTGTCATATTTTGGGGTCATCACTATTTGAACATGAGTAAAGAGGGCAATATACATCATGGTAGACACAGGTATATGAATATAAATGACTAGAAATAGGAATGCTTATGAACAACAGAAAATAATGTGGTCTTTTTTAAAAAAAATTATATCATTTGGTTTTGTTTTTAGGCTTGCTTATATATTTATGATAAAATATAAGTGAAGTAAAAGAGTTGTTTGTGGATTTGATCATTTGCGATCTGTTATTATTAATATCGTGATAAATTTTAGAGTCTATGAGCATTTACTCCTACTTTAGCCATAGTTTAATCTCCCACTAAAAGTTGATGAGTCTAGGAATTAAATTGATGGGTATCAAATGCCGCACATCAGACACTCATGAGCTTGGATACCTCATTAACCTGAGTAATTGTTCTGGCTGGGAAGACTGTTGGAGACTATAGACATATCTGTCCGTGCACTTGCTCTCCACTTCTGTTGGTCAAAACTCAGATCTACTTATTCTTATTAAAAATTCCACAATGATAAAGAAGAGAAAGAGATTAAAAAAATCATTGTTAGGAAATAATCTGTTATTATTATCTGAATATATAAACAGAAAACACAAATTCTTCCACTGGAGTGTATAATGGATGTTGTCACTGAAAGGAATGTGAGCCTTTTCTCTATAACTCTGAAGTCTGTCTGTGTAAACTGCTTGTGTATGAAAATAGCTTGTATGTGAAAAATTTTTTCATTCACTTGCATACGATTAAAAAAAACATGAAAATAAAACTGAGTTTAAATAATTCTGAAATTAATAAGAATCCCACCATTTTCTCTCCAAACCAACCATCTTCTTTTTTACAATTCTTGAGTTCTGCAATATTTAGGTGGGTATCTACTTGTATATCTACTTACAATAAATATGAGTATACGAAAAGTTACTGATTTTTTTATAATTTTATTTATGTCATCCTTATAAAATAGGAAAATGACAGTCATAGGAGAGGAAAAAAGCTCACTTGAATTCTCTCTCCTCTGTCTCTGTCTCTCTTAGATAATTTTGTGACAGTTGCAGAGTAACATATCTTTTGCACCTGTTATGAAGTCGGTGTACAGAGCTGTAAGTTCCCTGCCCAAAATATTTATACCTTACCGTAACAGCCTACTCCAGTAGGCTCCATACTCTGATTGCAAGATATGCATCTTGGTGTTTGAGGGCTTTATTTGAAACCCTGTCTCCATCCGGGGTCACACTGACATGCCAGGGAATTACACTCCCCAGGTGTAGCATAATCTCCAAGAGGATCAGGGGTCAGTATATATACACCCCACTTCCCTCTCCCTTGACTCCTAGGGTACAAAAAACCAAGACTTGTGTTTACATCCTTTCTCATAATCTCTCCATGTGGTTAAACTCTAGTTGATCTCTGTGGGTGCTGGCTTCCTACCCTTTCCCATCTCGCCTCTCTACTGCTCTGAGAATGTTTCTGCATCTCTCAGAAAAACTGCTTGCACTTTGATCCTTACCTTGGCTTCTGCTTTTGGGGGAGCAGAGATTAAGGAAGGTGATCTGAATGATAGTGGAAAAGAGAATAGAAGAGAATGAGAAAATGGTTTGTTGTATGTATGGCAATTGTTTGTATGCAACCAATGGCAAAAATAAACATTCACATAACACTTATTTTCATTTCATTATGTCATTTGCTATACTGCCATATCTAGATAATTTCCTTAAACTTCTCTAATACTTGAATATTTCATTATCGATCTCTAGTAACATCTTGTCAATTTAAACATAAATATCCTATACAGGAACAATTAAGTGATTTATATAAGGTTGTAGCACTAATTGAGCAAATTTTCATATGTCACAATTTAATGTTTTTAATACTTTTCTGATAGCAAGATTTTTGTTTTTATGATAAAAGCATGAATGCTTTGATGAATAAACAATAGACCATAATAATCTCATTAACTGTTTATGTCACCAAAGGGGCAGAATTTCTTTAAGGAGAAAGCAAGACAGGAAATACCAAATAGGCATGAAGACCTGTCTCTTAGAGCTTCCAAGGGAAGAACTCTCTATGAGCAATTAGTAAATTAATTATATTAGTCACTAGAAAGTGGAGGACTTTATGGTCCAGTGAAGCATGAAGGAAGAGGAATTAAAGTAATATATTTCAGGCCACTCACTCCATTTATTCTTTGTTTATTAAATATTTGCTAAACACACCTTTTGTGCTTTGCTGTTTTATGTCACTGTACTCTAATCTATAATTTGAAGTTTTTTTAACTGAGAGTTTATTGCTTTCTACTAAGTAAACTTTGAAATAACTACTAATTTCACAAACTTCAAAGACCACTTATTTTACCATTGTAAAGAAGAGAGCAAGTTTATCCCTCATGTGTTGAGTGAAGGCTGTATCTTTCTAGATTCTTGTTGTTGCAGGTTATAACCCCAGCACCCTGGTGTTCATAGAAAATAACCGTAGGGTTTGCTGAAGGAAAATTTCAGAAAAATCTAAAGGAGATAGTGTGACAGATGCAATATTTTATAATAACAGTAGAGTTAATGATATTATGCTATATAGTAATGGTGTCTGTTTATTGTGCAGTTATATTAGCCAGACTTCTGCAAGACCCTTTTTATTTATTATCTTAATTCTTAGACTAACACTATAAAGTAACTGTTTTTGACCATTTTACATATGAGAAAACTGAAGCTCAAAGCAGTAAACTAAATTTTCCAAGACAAAACAGCAGGTCAAGGAAGTAACTAAAACACAGAAGCATGGAACAATAAAGCCCGTACTTCTTAATAGTAAGTGATACCTAAGTAATCATTTTGAGGCTAAAGATGATTTTTAAATATATATAGCACATTGGCATATTTCTGAGTAAATGATTAAAAAAACTAATAGCTGATACTTGAAAAATTCAGGTTTTATGAAGGAGACAATTTATATCCATATTGATGATAAAAAAGACAAAGTATCTAAAATCATTTCTTTAACTTAATGACCTTAACATCTTTATTTTTCTCTCAGTGACATTTTCTTACCTGAAAGTTTAGCACTTTTTATCTCTAGTATATATTTGTCATGGAAAACAAAGAGGGTATGCAAGAATTTTTAAAGAAGAAAGCACATTAGTGTAATTTTCCCACTTGGTTGTGGGAAGCATCTATCAAAACTAGTATCACAATACAATTTTTTCCTTATAAATGTCTAAGTTGTGAATCAAGTGACTAATTTTTGTGAAATAAGAACATCAGCTCCCTTCATTGTAAAAATGACTTTATACTTGGTGACATGAAATAGCTTTTTTTTTTTTTTTGCTTCCTCTACATTCACAGTCTAAACCAGATAGTTAAACTGTACCTTTACTAAGACCATGTTTATATATAACTAATATTTTTATAATTCTTGTGTTACAGGGTGGTACTTATTCATCTTATTGTTTCTGTGTTCTTTGGCTATCTAAAATTATTTTACATAATAAGTGAGTCTGTAAAAGTCTTTAGGATTGTATCACTTAATAGACATTTTTGTATGTTCATTTATATTATTTTATCTTGGCTGATTCAATAATTCATTAGAGAAACTGTTTTTGGAGTTGCTAGCACAGAGAAGGAAAATGACAGAGAATAATCACCCCTGAGTAACAACCTTATTAACAGCTATTCAATGTATTCAATCCTTTCTGGAATGCTGCCACCATTTATTCTTTGGCATAGTGACATATAAGATTCTATACCAGTAGTTTTCACATACACACCAGAAACATTCTTATAATTATCAAAGCACTTGGGAAAATTCAACCTGAACTGACCTGAACTTCTACTATAAAAAGGAATGGGGTATAACATTAAAAGTTATCAGTCTATTATTAAGAGATAAAAGAAGCAAGAGAGAAAGTCATGAGTGAACTAAAATATGCTCATCACACATTAGGCACCCTTAATTGCTACCAGTGATATTGTTCATATAGAGATACTGGGAAAAAGATGTCAGTTTCTTCCATCCAAAATATTAATCTCTTCAAAAATGATTAAGAAATACTGATTCAAAATTGAAAAGTTTCACTTGAGTTAGAATGTGTGTAGTTGTATGCCACTGCATTTGAGTCTATAGAAGTTTGTATCATATACAAATGCTGAAACCATACTTGCAATTGTATATTTTATATTAAAACTTAAGAAATATACTTGATGAAGAAAATAAAGACTGGATAAATAAAATGGACTAGTAGCTTTTCAACAATTTTGATTTCTTTTAGAATATTTATCAAGTACTATCTATTAACAAAGCCAAAGCAAAGTTGTCAATATATTTATAGATGTATAAAATTTGGCCTACCTCCTGGGTTAAATTGGGGGATTTATAAAAATTGGCAAATAAACAAAATGCAAGAAACAATAGAAAATAAAACATCCATAAAGATGTACAAATACATTCTTGTGCCTACTTAAACCTTTGAAATCAAACAGAATGTAAATTAATTCATTTATATCTTTATTAAACAAGGTAAGCTTATATTTGGTTTTAGAGCACAAAGAGACGTGTTCAATTAAAGTGTTAATTTGAGATGGATCTGAAATGCAGGATAGGATTCTAATAGGGAGAAATTGAAGAAAGAATATTCTAAGAAGAAAAAATATTAGTATGACTCAATTCACCAGGTTTTTTTTTTTTTTAATTGGGGTATAGTTTTTTTACAATGTTGTGTTAGTTTCTGCTGTACAGTGAAGTGAATCAGCTATATGTTTACATATATCCCTCTTTTTTGGATTTCCTTCCCATTTAGGTCACCACAGAGCATTGAGTAGAGTTCCCCGTGCTATACAGCAGGTTCTCATTAGTTATCTATTTTATACATATTAGTGTATATATGTCAATTCCAGTCTCCCAATTCATCCCACCCCCCTTTTTCTCCCCTTGGTGTCCATACATATGTTCTCTATGTCTGTGTCTCTATTTTTGCCTTGCAAACAGGTTCATCTGTACCATTTTTCTAGATTCCACTAACATGAGTTCATATATGATATTTGTTTTTCTTTTTCTGACTTAACTTCACTCTGTATGACAGTCTCTAGGTCCATCCACATCTCTACAGATGACCCAGTATTGTTCCTTTTTATGGCTGAGTAATATTCCATTGTATATATGTACCACATCTTTTTTATCCATTCATCTGTCGATGGGCATTTAGGTTGCTTCCATGACCTGGCTATTGTAAATAGTGCTGCAATGAACATTGGGGTGCATTGTCTTTTTGAATTATGGTTTTCTCAGGGTACATGCCCAGTAGTGGGATTGATGGGTCATATGGTAATTCTATTTTTAGTTTTTTAAGGAACCTCCATACTGCTCTCCATAGTGGCTGTATCAATTTACATTCCCACCAACAGTGCAAGAGGGTTCCTTTTCAACACACCCTCTCCAGCATTTACTGTTTGTAGATTTTTTGATGATGGCCATTCTGACCAGTGTGAGGTGATACCTCATTGTAGTTTTGATTTACATTTCTCTAATAATTTAGTGATGTTGAGCATCTTTTCATGTGCCTCTTGGCCATCTGTATGTCTTCTTTGTAGAAATGTCTATTTATAGGTCTTCCACCCATTTTCTGATCGGGTTGTTTGTTTTTTTGATATTGAGCTGCATAAAACTCTTAGAGGAAAACATAGAAAGAACACTCTGACATAAATCACAGCAAGATCTTTTTTGAGCCACCTCCTAGAGTAATTTATTTTTGAAAATAAAACAAAAGTAAACAAATGAGAGCTAATGAAACTTGAACGCTTTTGCATGGCAAAGGAAACCATAAACAAGATGAAAAGACAACCCTTAGAATGGGAGAAAATATTTACAAATTAAGCAACTGACCAAGGATTAATCTCCAAAATTCACCAAGTTTTGATAAGGCTTGGTGTATGTGTAAAAGAGTTGGGAACTTTTTACCTGCATTTCATGCTGTAGCCCATAAATTTTGGTACATTTACTTTCATTTTATTTTCAAGAAAATCTCCAAATTTGCTTTGTATTTCCCTTTTAACAGGTCATTTTTTACCTACTGGCGTAAGGGCCTTTTCATTTCTGAAATGTTATTTATGTTGGGTTTTTTTCATTGTGCTGTTTCCGTTACCTTGATACTTTGGGAACTATTAAGATGTGTTTTTTGTGTGTGGTCTAATATAAGGGAAGTTCTTACTGTTCCATAAGCATTAGAAAAAGTGTATTTTCATCATGGTTCTAATATATACACCACATACTTCTGATTTAGGTTTTTTTTTTTTTTAGATCATCTACGTTTACCCTTATGTTATCCACTTAATTATGAGAAGTGTCTTACAATCCCTGTAATCAGTGGGTTTCTGTCTGTCTCTCCTTGCATTACCTGTTGTTTCTGCTCTATGAAAGTTGTTGCTACATTTTGGGGGCATAACTATCAATCACTTTTTATTTGCCTTCTCCTAGCATGTAAAATCCATACAGAAATGTGAACAAATCATAAGGAATAGTGTTGAATTACTTTTAACAATGTGAGCACATTCTTGTACAATGCAATCAATAGATAGTTAGACATCACTGTCACCCAAGAAGCTCCTTGGCTCCTCCTAATCACTAACTACTCCCCTTAGGTAATCATATACTGGCTTTAAAAATCAAGTTTAGCTTTTCCTATTTTTGAACTTCATATAAATAGAATTATGCCATTTTTTCTCAACTAAGATGATGTTTGTAGGATTTGTCCATGTTTAATACAGCAATAGTTTGTTCATTGTCATTGGAGATAGAATATTCCATTAATTGAGGACATTGAGATGGACTGCTCAGATCCTCCTTCAAGGAAGACTAGCAGCACAGCTATCAGGAGCATTGTCTGCAAATGGCAAATGGTCTCCAGCTGTCATCTTCTACAGGTTCTGTTTCAGCTGCAGAGAATCTTCTCCCTTATGCACTCCCTGGGACAGTCCACATCTGGTTACTGAGTGTGACAAATGTTACATAGTCTCAACTATTTCAATCCAAATTAGACAGCTCTTACGGGTAATCTTCATGACCAAGATTCCCACCTGTTTCTGAATGGGGCTTTGTTGGTCCTGCATCAAAGTTCCACTTCTCCTCTGTTCAATCAGTACCTCCTTTCCCTTCTTTTCACAGGTTTTGATCCTTAATAAACATCCTGAACTGATTCTGAGCTCCATCTCAGAATCGTCCTCCAGAGAATTCAACCTTTGATACCATTATAGGAGAATACTATGGAAGGGTGTCTGGGTTTTCCTCAGTTATCGGCTATTACCATTAGATCTACTAGGAACATTGTAATATGTTTCTTTTGGATACATATCTATCTAGGTGTGGGATTGTTAGACAATGGAGTATTTTTTTTGCTTAGGTTTAGTAAAGATATTTCTATAAAATGCTTGTACCAGTTTACCACCGGTGTATGAGAATTCCAGTTGCTGAACATCTTCACCAAATCTTGGCATTCTTAGCCATTTATATTTTAGCCTTTTTAGTGATTGTGTAGTGGTATCTCACTGTGGTTTTTAATTCACACTCTTATGATGACTAATGCAATTCAGCACATTTTCAAATGTGTACTGGATATTTGTGTATATATATACATATATACATATTTTACTTACCAGATATGTTTTATTTTTTTCTTTTATTGAAGTATAGTTGACTTACAATATTATATTAGTTTTCGGAGTACAACATAATGATTGGATATTTTTATAGATTATACTCCATATCAAGTTATTATGAAATATTGGCTATATTCCCTGTGCTGTACATTACATACTTCTAAGTTACTTATTTCATAGCTATTAGTTTGTACCTCTTAGTCTCCTTCACCTATCTCTCCCCTTTCCCCTCACCTCTTTCTACTGGTAACCACTAGTTTGTTCTCTGTGTCTGTTTCTGTTTTGTTACGTTCATTCGTTTTATTTTTTAGATTCACATGTAAGTAAAAACATGCAGTATTTGTCTTTCTCTGTCTGGCTTATTTCACTAAGCATAATATCCTCCAGGTCCAACCATGTTGCAGATGGCAAATTTTCATATTTTTATGGCTGAGTAATATTCCATTGTGTGTATATACCACATCTTATTTATCCTTTCATCTATTGATGGACACTTAGGTTGCTTTCATATCTTGGCTATTATAAATAATACTGTGAGAACATACTGTATAGCACAGGGAACTGTACTCCATGCTCTGTGGTGACCTAAATATGTTACCACAGCAGAAACTGACACGGTATTGTAAAGCAACTATACTCCAATAAAAATTTTTAAAAAATAAATAATACTGCTATGAACATTGGAATGCATATTTTGTTGAGTTAGTGTTTTTGTTTTATTTATATATATACCAAGGAGTGGAATTGCTGTATCATGTTTTAGTTCTACTTGTAGTTTATTGAGGAACCTCCATACTATTTTCCATGTGGCTCTATCAGTTTACAGTCCAACCAACAGTGTGCTAGGGTTTCCTTTTCTGCACAACTTCATCAGCACTTGTTATTTCCTGTCCTTTTGACAATAGTCATTCTGACACGATTGAGGTGATATCTCATTGTGGTTTTGATTTGCATTTCTCTGATGATTAGTGATGTTGAACATATTTTCATGTTCCTGTAGGCCATCTGTATATCTTCTTTGGAAAAATGCCTATTCAGGTCCCCTATTTTTTAATTGGGTTGTTTTTTGATATTGAGTTGTATGATTTCTTTATGTATTGGACATTAACCCCTTATCAGACATCATTTACATATATCTTCTCTCATTCAGTAGGTTGCCTTTTTTTGTGTTTATGATTTCCTTTGCTGTGCAAAAGTTTAAGTTTGATTAGGTCCCATTTGTTTATTTTTGCTATTGTTTCGCATGCCTGAGGAGAAAGATCCAAAAAAATATTGCTAATACCAGTGTCAAAGAGTGTACTGCCTATGTTTTCTTCTAGGAGTTTTATGGTTTCAAGTCTTACATTTAGGTCTTAAATCTATTTTGAGTTTATTTTTGTAAATGGTGTGAGAAAATGATCTAGTTTCATTCTTTTGCATGGAGCTGTCCAGTTTTCCCAGCACCAATTATTGAAGAGATGATTGTTTTCCCATTGTATCTTCTTGCCTCCTTGATTGTAGATTAATTGACCATAGGTGAGTGGGTATACTTCTGGGCTCTCTATTCTGTTCCATTGGTCTATGTGTCTGTCTCTGTGCCAGTACCATACTACTTTGATTATTGTAGCTTTGTTGTATAGTCTGAAGTCAGGGAATGTGATACCCCCAGCTTTGTTGTTTTTCTCAAGATTGCTTTGGCTATTCTGTGTCTTTTGTGGTTCCATACCAATTTTAGGATTATTTGTTCTAGTTCTGTGAAAAGTGTCATGAGTATTTTGATAGGGATTGCCTTGAATCTATAGATTGCTTAGGGTAATATGGACATTTTAATGATATTAATTCTTCCAATCCAAAAAATGGGATATCTTTCCTATTATTTTATGGGCTTCAATTTTCTTCATCATGTCTTACAGTTTTCAGAGTACAGTTCTTTCACCTCTTTGGTTAAGTTTATTCCTAGGTAATTTATTCTTTTTGATGCTATTGTAAATGGGATTTTTTCTGCTTTCTTTTTCTGATAGTTCATTATTAGTATATAGAAATGGAAGAGATTTCTGTATATTAATCTTGTATCCTGCAACTTTACTGAATTTACTTATTAGTTCTAATAGTTTTTTGGTTGAATCTTTGGGTTATCTATATATAGTATCATGTCATCTGCAAACAGTGACAATTTTAATTCTTTCCTTCCCAGTTGGATGCCTTTTTTTTTTTCTTGTCTAATTGCTATAGCTAGGACTTCCAATACTATGTTAAATAGATTGGTGAGAGTGGGCATCCTTGTCTTGCTCCTGATCAGAGAGGAGAAGAGCTTTCAGATTTTCACCTTTGAGTATGATGTTAGCTGTGGGTTTGTCATAAATAGCCTTTATTATGTTGAGCTATAGTCTCTATATACCCACTTTGCTGAGAGTTTTTTCGTAAGTGGATGTTGAATTTTGTCAAATGTTTTCTCTGTGTCTGTTGAGATGATCATGTGATTTTTATCCTTTATTTCATTGATGTGGTGTTCCATATTGATTGGTTTGTGGATATTAAACCATCTTTATATCCCTGGAATAAAACCCACTTGATCATGTTGTATGATTCTTTTAATGTATTGTTGAATTTAGTTTGATAATATTTTGCTGAAGATAATAATTATCAGGCATATTCTTTTTTGTAGTGTCTTTTTCTTGTTTTGGTATCAGGGTAATGCTGGTCCTGTAAAATGAGCTTGGGAGTGTTCTCTTCATTTTTTTGAAATAGTTTGAGAAGTATAGGTATTACTCTTCTTTAAATGTTTGGTAGAATTCCCCTGTGAAGATGTCTACTCTTGGACTTTTGTTTTGGAAGAGTTTTTTGATTACTGATTCCATTTCAATACCAGTAATTGGTCTGATCAGATTATCTGTTTCTTGCAAATTCAATCTTGGAAGATTGTATGTTTCTAGGAATATTCATTTCTTCTATGTTGTTTCATCTGCTGCTTTATAAATGTTTCTTGTGATTGTTTTTATTTCTGAGATATTGGTTGTAACTTTTCCTCTTTCATTTATAATTTTGCTTATTTGGGCCTCTTTATTTCTTAATGAGTCTGGCTGAAGGTTTATCAATTTTCTTATTTTTTCAAAAAGCCAAATCTTAGTTTCATTTATTTTTTTCTATTTTTTGGTCTCCATTTTATTTACTTCTGTTCTGATCTTTATTATTTCCTTTCTTCTGGTGACTTAGGGCTTTGTTCGTTCTTTTTCTTATTTCTTCATGTGGAAAGTTAGGTTATTTATTTGAGATTTTTCTTGTTTCTCGAGTTAGGTCTGTATTTTTATTTGCGATTTTTCTTGTTTCTCGAGTTAGGTCGGTATTGCAATAAACTTCCCTCAAAGAACTGTTTATGCTGTGTCCCATGGATTTTGGAAAGTTGTGTTTTTATTTTCACTTATCTCAAGGTATTTTATGATTTCCTCTTTGATTTCTTCATTGACCCACTGGATTTTTGTAGTAAGTTGTTTAGTCTTCATGTTGTTTGTGGGGGTTTTTTCCCTTTTTTTTTTTTTTTTCCTACAGTTGATTTCTAGTTTCATACCATTGTGGTCAGAAAAGATGGTTGATATAATTACAATGTTCTTAAATTTACTGAGATTTGTTTTGTTGCCTAGATTGTGATCTATCCTGGAGAAAGTTCCATGTGCACTTTAAAAGAATGTGTATTCTGCTTTTTTTTTTGATGGAATGTAGTGTAGATATCTATTAGGTCTGTCTTGTCTAATGTGTCATTTAAGGCCACTGTTTCCTTACATATTTTCTTTCTGTATGATCTGTCCATTGATGTAAGTGGGGTGTTATAGTCTTCTACTATTATTGTATTACTTTCAATTTCTTCCTTTATGTCAATTAATATTTTTTTTTAAAAAAAATTTTATTTATTTATTTATTTATGGCTGTGTTGGGTCTTCGTTTCTGTGCGAGGGCTTTCTCCAGTTGTGGCAAGTGGGGGCCACTCTTCATCGCGGTGTGTGGGCCTCTCACTATTGTGGCCTCTCTTGTTGCGGAGCATAGGCTCCAGATGTGCAGGCTCAGTAATTGTGGCTCACAGGCCTAGTTGCTCCGCGGCATGTGGGATCTTCCCAGACCAGCGCTCGAACCCGTGTGCCCTGCATTGGCAGGCAGATTCTCAACCACTGCGCCACCAGGGAAGCCCCTAATATTTATTTTATAAATTTAGTTCCTCCTATATTAGATGCACATATGTTTACAAAAGTTATATCCTCTTGTTGGATTGATCCTTTTTCATTATATAATGCTCTTTTTTTGTCTTTTATTACAGACTTTGTTTTAAAGTCTACTTTGATATGAGTATTGCTACCCCAGGGTTATTTTCATTTCCATTTGCATGGATAGCTTTTTCCATCTCCTCACTTTCAGTCTGTGTGTGTCTTTAGCTCTGATGTGAGTCTATTTTAGGCAGCATACAGATGCATCTTGTGTGTATTTTTTTAATCCTATCTGCCACACTGTGGCTTTTGTTTGGAGCATTTATTCCATTGACATTTAAATTGATTGTTGATAGGTATGTATGTATTGCCATTTTGTTGCTTGTTTTCTGGTTGTTTTTGTAGTTCTTCCTTTTTCTTTTCTTCTCTTTTAGTCTCTTCCCTTTAAGTTGATGACTTTATTTAGTGTTATGTTTGAGTTCCTCTCTTTGTCTTTGTTTCCTGTGCAACTGTTCACTGGAGGTTTTTAATTGGCAGTTACCGTGAAGTTCATATATTTTTGACCTATAAATATATCTACTCATTTTAAACATATAGTCATTTAAATTCAAACACATTCTGAAACATATACATTTTTTACTCCTCTTACTCTATGTTCTGCAGTTTTGATGTCATATTTTACATCTTCTCATATATTCCTTACTTTTTATTGTATTATCATTGATTCATAATTTTTGCCTTTTATCCTTTGTACTAGCTTATTTAAGTGGTTGTTCCACTGCCTTTACTAATATGTGCCTTTACCAGTGAGATTTTTCTCTTCTTGTATTTTCTTATTTCTTGTTTTAGCCTTTTCTTTTTCCCTTAAAGAAGACCTTTTAACACTTCTTGTAAGGTAGGTTTAGTGGTGATGAACTCAATTTTTGCTTGTCTAGGTATCTGTCCTTGAATTCTGAATGATAACCTTGCTGGATTAGAGTATCCTAGGTTTTAGGTTTCTTACTTTCAGCATTTAAAATATATCATGCTGCTCCCTTCTGCCCTGCAAAGTTTTTGGTGAAAAATAAGCTGGATAGCCTTATGGAGGTTCCCTTGTATGGGACTTTTTGTTTTTCTCTTGCTGCCTTTAAAATTCTCTCTGAAACTTTTGCCATTTTAATTATGATATGTCTTGGTATGGGTCTCCTTTGGTTCACTTTGTTTGTGAATCTCTGTGCTTCCAGGACCTGAATATTTGTTTCCTTCTTCAGGTTAGGGAAGTTTTAGTTTTATCAAATACATTTTCTGCCCATTTCTCTCTACCTTATCCTTCTGGGGCCCCTATAATGCAAACATAAATATGCTTGATGTTGTATCAGAGTCCCTTAATGTATCCTCATTTAAAAATTTTTTTTGTTATTCTCATTGGATGATTTTGACTATTGTATCTTCCAGGTCGCTTATGCATTCTTCTATATCACTTAATCTCCTGTTAATTCCTTCTAGTGTATTTTTCATTTCAGTTACTGTATTCAGGTCTGAGTGGTTCTTTTTTATATTTTCTAGATTTTTTTTTAAAGTTCTACTGTGTTTCTCTATTTTTTTCCCCAGCTCAGTTAGCATTTTTATTACTATTGCTTTAAATTTTCTATCAGTAAGTCATCTATCTTTTTTCATTAGGGTTTTTCTTTTTTTTCTGGGTTTTCATCTTTTTCTCTTCTTTGAAAGATAGTCTTCTCATTTTCTTTGACCTTCTCTGTTTGTCTTTATGAAATTAGGCAAAACAATTACCTATCCCACTCTTGAAGGCATGTCCTTGTGTTGAAGCATCCCTATATTGTCTGAGTGTGTCCAGTGGTTTTGATGGGAGATTTAGATTTGAAGTGAGCCTGGGCCACACATTTTCCTGGGGTGCACTGGCAGCTGCCACCTTGGTGGGAGGTAGGGCTGGAGTTGAAGGGGCTAGAGCCTGAGCCAGATGCACGCTGGGGCTTCTCCTAGGCTCAATGGTGGTAGCCACCGTATTGGGGGGTGTAGCCAGGGCCCAAGGCCTGGGAACTGCACTACAGACCTGGCTGCATTCCTTCCTCAGTGGACATGTGGGTGCAATGGCAATGGCAGTCTTCGTCTTAGCAGGAAGCAGTGTTGGAGCAGGAGGGGCTGGAGCTGGAGGGACTGGAGCTGGAGCCCAATGTGGGCTGGGGGGTATGCTGGGGCTGTCCTGGCAGGACAGCCAGAACACTAGGCAGTTTTCAATCTGCTGCCTCTGCACTGGGATTGGAAGCAAGCAAATCTGTGTGTGTGCTCTTCAGGAATGGATTTTCAGTTTCTTACAGCCCTCTGGTAAGCCCCACTGGTTTTCAAAATTGCTAAGGAAGCTTGTCTCCCTGGTTCTGAAAAATAGGGCTGGAGTTCCTGATATGGGGTCTGAACCCCTTGTTCCTTAGGGAGGATCCCCAAGCCTGTTATATCCCCATCCTCTTTTGGGTCACCAGCTAGGTGTGTGGGTCCTGACTAAATTCTCCTCCCCTCCTACCTGACTGAACAGGGTTCTTTTGTTACAGCTTGGGTTGTAGAAAGCCCTCTGCTAATCTTCAGGTCATTGTCAGGGAGAGTTGCTCTATATGTAATTGTAGTTTTGATGTGTTTAGGGGGAGAGGTGAGCTCAGGGTCTTCTTACTCGTCAGTCTTGCTCCTGCATCCTGTTTTGTTTTGTTTTTTTCTTTTTGTATAGAGTAGCTTCTCAACTCTTTTGCCATTTTAAATAAACTGTCTTTTTTCTTATTGATTTAGAGTCTTTCATTATTCCGGATGCAAGTCATTTTTGAATATATGTATTGCAAATTCCTTCCAATTATCTGTGGTTTACTTTTACATTCCCATGGTGGTGATTTTGATTAACAGAAATTCTTATTTTAATGCATTCTAATTATCATTTTTTTTCCTTTAAGCTAATTGTTTTTGTGTTTAATTTAACAAATGTTTCTTACCCCAAGGCAAAGGTGATATTCTGTTTCCTACTAAAAAGTTTATTATTTAGTCTTGCAAATACTGTGAAGTAGTCATCAAAATATTTTTTCATATGGAAATCCATTTCATTTTGTACTTCATAATGAAATTGACCATGTCTGTGGTTTTCTAACTTGTCTGACTGGGTTATTTTCCTATCCTTCTACTGTCATTTTTATATAAGTTAATATCTAATTATGTTATTGCTCCAATTTTTTTAAAGGTCCTTCTGGCTATTTTTAGATATGTATTTTCATTTATATATGAATTTTAGTAAACTTCCCAATTTCAGTAAAAGAACTGCTGGTATTTTGATTGGTAATGGATTTATTCTATAAATATATTTAAGGGGAATTGATATAGTATAATTATTAATTCATTAAATCCTTGAAAATCATATATTTCTCCCTTTATTTATGCCTTTAAAACTTTCTCTTAAGAGTATTTTATATTTTTAATCCAGCTACTAAGAATTAGATTTATTCTCTAGTTATCTGTTGGGTTTGATTCTTTTACAAATGTGATGTATAAAAAATTGGCTGTTTTAATTCATTGACCTTGTATCCAAAAACATTAATAAATTCATGTATTATTCCTAATAATTATCTTTAGAGTCTTTTAGAGTATTTCATATTTTTATCATACACAGTCATTTTATCTGTGGATAATAAGTTGTGTTTCTTTCTATTCTATATGTCTTTTGGTTCTCTTTTCTTTTTGTTCTGAATAGACACTCAAGTGCAATACTGAATAGAAGTAGTGACAAGAAGCATTCTTGTCTCCCAATCTCTGAAAGACTTCAATCATTCACAATTAGTGTAATGTTAACTGTAGTTTATTTGCAGGTAATCTTAAGCAGATTAAGGAGGTTTCTTTCTATTTATAGTTTATTATACATTTGTATTCTGAATGGGTCAAGAATTTATGCAAATGCTTTTACTGCTACTATTGAGATGGTTGTATGATTTGTTTCCTTATTATCTGTTAATGTGATGAATTGTATTTTTTGGCTATTATATTGTATCCTCCTTATATATTGTTGGATTTAGTTCCATTTCTGCCTAAGATGTAGAAATCTAGAAAGAGCATTGCTCTAACCTTAACAATGACAGAAATCTGAATAAACTACAAAATAATAATTTTCTTGAGCCCATCGGAGAGCTAAAGTAAACCAATAGCCTGGACCCTCATTCAGGACACTTTAATGAGAGCCAAGACATGAGGAATGGTTCACCTGGGGCCACATAGTAGAGCCAGAGGCACTGGCCACCATACAAATAGTTAAAAGTAAATTAAATATAATTTTAACGCAAAGGTTTTGAGGATTTTGTAAATTCTAAAGGTTCTAAAGTCAACCGACTAGTTAGTATCATGATCACCTAGTTAGTGATAGGCTTATATAAATTCAGTGAATAGGTCTTTTCACAATTCTGTGCTGCAACCTCCCTTAATTCTAATTATCTATTGCTAAAATCATCATCATCTAAAGTGTAACCATTAAATGCTTTTGTGTGGTGGTGGGGGCACAGGGGAGCAAAGGAGAAAGCACTTGTTTCTGAGATAAAAACAGTTTCATTAATGCTGAGTGTACTTTAATTAGAATAGATTCACTTATTAGTGTATCTGTGAATTACTATATACTATCTATGCTGTTCCAGTGCACCTTTATTTTCTTGAAATAAAAGCAGCAGTATTTAATAATTGCATTATTAAAATTCTTTAACCTACATGAACTAGAATATGATGGCTCAATAGTAAATAAGAAAAGTTTCCTCTAAAGATAGCAATCACTGAAAATTTAGCTGAATTTCACTAAACTATGAAGACTTTTAATTTTAAAAGTAGGCCAAGACTGTCTCAAGATTAGATTTTAATAAAGGATTGCAAATACCACATTCCTCTAAATTTTGATGCAGCTAGCAAAACTGTAAGAATCTGAAAATGAAGAATATTTCCAAAAACAGCTATCTGATTATTTGCAAACATGTTAGTAAAAGAAGTCTTGTCCTGAATTCATTTAAAAATCTTAGAACGTATTTTATTTTACCTGCATCTGTCCCCATATTTCTGGTTATCATTACATATTTCTTTTCATGCATAGTTCAAAGGAAGGAATATATTCATAACTTTTCAAATATAGTTGAAAGAAGTTCTGGAAAACATTTGTTGACATTGTTTTTAGCCAGTGCTAGAGAGAGCAAAAAGTATTGAAGCTCCCCAAATGATGGCAAACCAAGCCAGTTCATTCAAACTATTATGAAAAATATACTGGTTGCTCCTGGTACTGGACTCTGCAGCTATGACATCTAAGTAAGAGAAGTAAGGCTACTTGAGTCTTGATCACCTCAGTTAATAATGAATTTACCTAACTCTCCAGATATTGAACTTCCTGGCTCAGTATAATCGCTTTTATTGACACACAAAAACTATCCCATTGTATTGTCAACTGCTACCCATTGAACAATCATCTCTAAATCCCTCCATGTCCATTCAAGAAGTTTATCTAATTAGACCACTAATTGTCCCACATCTCATTACTGTTTTTCACGTGAATGTGAGTTTTGTTCAATAAAAGAGAATGCAGATATTAGAAACAGATATTAGAAATCCAAGGTGAGATATCCACTGTAAAATGGAAAATCTGTATTTTTAATTTTTGAAAATGGTTGTGGAAAGTGGAGAACACAAGGATAGTGAGAGAAGCACTCTTCTACTTAATCTGGTTATGGAAAGCAGAGGACAAGTTTAACAGGGATTCATGCAGATGAGCCATATTGGAAAGACAGTCTGTCTCGGGAATAGCAGAGAAGGAGAAAGACTTACGGTTATGCATTACTCCATATTTTCACTTTCATAAATACCTTCTACAAGCATGTGGTCTAAGAAAATCCAACTCATTTAATGATTAATTAATGGGAAAAAAATAACTAGTCCATAAGGGAAAATGTAGGTAAACTTTTGCAAAATTTATCAAAATTTATTAATATTAGCCTGAAGAATATTTCATAGAGAAAATGAAAATTGGAGCCAAGTATTATTTATTTATTTATTTATTTATTTATTTATTTATTTATTTATTTATTTTGTTTTTGGCTGTGTTGGGTCTTCGTTTCTGTGCGAGGGCTCTCTCTAGCTGTGGCTAGTGGGGGCCAGTCTTCATCGCGGTGCATGGGCCTCTCACTATCGTGGCCTCTCCCGTTGCGGAGCACAGGCTCCAGACACGCAGGCTCAGCAGTTGTGGCTCACGGGCCCTGCTGCTATGCGGCATGTGGGATCCTCAAGACCAGGGCTCGAACCCGTGTCCCCTGCATTGGCAGGCAGATTCTCAACCACTGCGCCACGAGGGAAGCCCAGAGCCAAGTATTGTTCTAGAGGAAGAAGGAGGAGGAGGAAGAGGAGGAGAAGGAGAAAGAAGAGAAGAAGAAGGCATTGTTAATTTTATGTGTCAACTTGGATGGGCCATGGTACCCAAATATTTGGTCAAACATCAATTTGGATGTTGCTGAGAAGGTAGTTTTCAGATGAGATAAACATTAAAGTAAATAGAGTTTTAGTACAGCAGATTACTCTCCATAATATAGGTGGGCCTCATCCTATCAGTTGAAGGACTTAAAAGACTGTAGTCTCCTGAGGAAGAAGGAATTCTGCCTTCACACTGTCTTTGAACTTGAGCTGCAATATCAACTCTTCCTTGGGTCTCCAGTCTCCCTGCAGATTTTGGACTTGCCAGCCTCCACAATCACATGATTCAATTCCTTAAACTAAATCCCTCTCTTTCTGTCTCTGTGTATAGACAGACATATATACACATACAAACAAACACTCACACACTCATATATATATACACACACATATACATATATATATATATATATATATATATATATATATATGAAAGAAGAAAGAAGGGAAGAAAAAGAAAGGAAGAGAAAATAAAACATGCACAAAGCTCCACTGTATGATGAATTTAAAATAAAGTTTATATTCTGTAATTGAATTGGGCTTTTATTTATTTATTTTCTTTTTAACGTTTTTATTGGAGTATACTTGCTTTACAATGGTGTGTTAGTTTCTACTTAATAACAAAGTGAATCAGTTTTACATATATCCCCATATCTCTTCCCTCTTGCATCTCCCTCCCTCCCACCCTCCCTATCCCACCCTTGTAGCTGGTTGCAAAGCACCCAGCTTATCTCCCTGTGCTATGCGACTGCTTCCCACTAGTTATCTATTTTACATTTGGTGGTAGTGTATATATGGACATATATACACTACCACTCTCTCACTTTGTCCCAGCTTACCCTTCCCCCTCCCCATGTCCTCAAGTCCATTCTCTAGTAGGTCTGTGTCTTTATTCCCGTCCTGCCGCTAGGTACTTCATGACTTTTTTTTTTTTTTTGGATTCCATATATATGTGTTAGCATACGGTATTTGTTTTTCTCTTTCTGACTTACTTCACCCTGTATGATAGACTCTAGATCCATCCACCTCACTACAAATAACTCAATTTCGTTTCTTTTTATGGCTGAGTAATATTCCATTGTATATATGTGCCACACCTTCTTTATCCACTCATCTGTCGATGGACACTTAGGATGCTTCCATGTCCTGGCTATTGTACATAGAGCTGCAATGAACATTGTGGTACATGACTCTTTTTGAATTATAGTTTTCTCAGGGTATATGCCCAGTAGTGGGATTACTGTGTCATGTGGTAGTTCTATTTTTAGTTTTTTAAAGAACCTCCATACTGTTCTCCATAGTGGCTGTATCAATTTACATTGCCACCAACAGTGTATGAGGGTTCCCTTCTCTCCACACCCTCTCCAGCATTTATTGTTTGTAGATATTTTGATGATGGCCATTCTGACTGGTGTGAGATGATATTTCATTGTAGTTTCGGTTTGCATTTCTCTAATGATTAATGATGTTGAGCATTCTTTCATGTGTTTGTTGGCAATCTGTATATGTTCTTTGGAGAAATGTCTGTTTAGGTCTTCTGCCCATTTTTGGATTGGGTTGTTTGTTTTTTGGATATTGAGCTGCATGAGCTGCTTGTAAATTTTGGAGGTTAATCCTTTGTCCGTTGCTTCATTTGCAAATATTTTCTCCCATTCTGAGGGTTGTCTTTGCATCTTGTTTATGGTTTCCTTTGCTGTGCAAAAGCTTTTACGTTTCATTAGGTCCCATTTGTTTATTTTTGTTTTTATTTCCATTTCTCTAGGAGGTGGGTCAAAAAGGATCTTGCTGTGATTTATGTCATAGAGTGTTCTGCCTATTTTTTCCTCTAAGAGTTTGATAGTGTCTGGGCTTACATTAGGTCTTTAATCCATTTTGAGTTTATTTTTGTGTATGGTGTTAGGGAGTGTTGTAATTTCATTTTCATACATGTAGCTGTCCAGTTTTCCCAGCACCACTTATTGAAGAGGCTGTCTTTTCTCCATTGTATATTCTTGCCTCCTTTATAAAAGATAAGGTGACCATATGTGTGTGGGTTTATCTCTGGGCTTTCTATCCTGTTCCATTGATCTATATTTCTGTTTTTGTGCCACTACCATACTGTCTTGATTACTGTAGCTTTGTAGTATAGTCTGAAGTCCAGGAGCCTGATTCCTCCAACTCCGTTTTTCTTTCTCAAGATTTCTTTGGCTATTTGGGGTCTTTTGTGCTTCCATACAAATTGTAAAATTCTTTGTTCTAGTTGTGAAAAATACCAGTGGTAGTTTGATAGGGATTGCATTGAATCTGTAGATTGCTTTTGGTTGTATAGTCATTTTCACAATGTTGATTCTTCCAATCCAAGACATTGGTTTATCTCTCCATCTATTTGTATCGTCTTTAATTTCTTTCATCAGTATCTTATAATTTTTTGCGTACAGGTCTTTTGTCTCCTTAGGTAGGATTATTCCTAGGTATTTTATTCTTTTTGTTGCAATGGTAAATGGGAGTGTCTTCTTAATTTCAATTTGAGATTTTTCATCATTAGTATATAGGAATGCAAGAGATAACTATGCATTAATTTTGTATCCTGCTACTTTACCAAATTCATTGATTAGCTCTAGTAGTTTTCTGGTAGCATCTTTAGGATTCTCTATGTATAGTATCATGTCATCTGCAAACAGTGACAGCTTTACTTCTTCTTTTCCGCTGATTTGGATTCCTTTCATTTCTTTTTCTTCTCTGATTGCTGTGGTAAAACTTCCAAAACAATGTTGAATAATAGTGGTGAGGGGGGCTTCCCTGGTGGCGCAGTGGTTGAGAATATGCCTGCCAATGCAGGGGACACGGGTTCGAGCCCTGGTCTGGGAAGATCCCACATGCCGCAGAGCAACTGGGCCCGTGAGCCACAATTACTGAGCCTGCGCGTCTGGATCCTGTGCTCCACAACAAGAGAGGCCGCGATAGTGAGAGGCCCGCACACTGCGATGAAGAGTGGCCCCTGCTTGCCGCAACTAGAGAAAGCCCTTGCAGAGAAATGAAGACCCAACACAGCCATAAATAAATTAATTAATTAATAAAAAAAAAATAGTGGTGAGAGTGGGCAACCTTGTCTTGTTCCTGATCTTAGTGGAAATGGTTTCAGTTTTTCACCATTGAGGACGATATTGGCTGTGCGTTTGTCATATATGGCCTTTATTATGTTGAGGTAAGTTCCCTCTATGCCTACTTTCTGGAGGGTTTTTATCATAAATGTGTGTTGAATTTTGTCAAAAGCTTTCTCTGCATCTATTGAGATGATCATATGGTTTTTATTCTTCAATTTGTTAATATGGTGTAACACACTGATTGATTAGCGTATACTGAAGAATCCTTGCATTCCTGGGATAAAACCCACTTGATCATGGTGTATGATCCTTTTAATGTGCTGTTGGATTCTGTTTGCTAGTATTTTGTTGAGGATTTTTGCATCTGTGTTCATCAGTGATATTGGTCTGTAGTTTTCTTTTTTTGTGACATCTTTGTCTGGTTTTGGTATCAGGGTGATGGTGGCCTCGTAGTATGAGTTTGGGAGTGTTCCTCCCTCTGCTATATTATGGAAGAGTTTGAGAAGGATAGGTGTTAGCTCTTCTCTAAATGTTTGATAGAATTCACCTGTGAAGCTATCTGGTCCTGGGCTTTTGTTTGTTGGAAGATTTTTAATCACAGTTTCAATTTCAGTTCTTGTGATTGGTCTGTTCGTATTTTCTATTTCTTCCTGGTTCAGTCTCGGAAGGTTGTGCATTTTTAAGAATTTGTCCATTTCTTCCAGGTTGTCCATTTTATTGGCATATAGTTGCTTGTAGTAATCTCTCATGGTCCTTTGTATTTCTGCAGTGTCAGTTGTTACTTCCCCTTTTTCATTTCTAATTCTATTGATTTGAGTCTTCTCCCTTTTTTTCTTGATGAGTTTGGCTAATGGTTTATCAATTTTGTTTATCTTCTCAGAGTACCAGCTTTTAGTTTTATTGATCTTTGTATTCATTTTTTTCATTTGTTTTTCATTTATTTGTGCTCTGATCTTTATGATTTCATTCCTTCTGCTAACTGTGGGTTTTTTATTCTTCTTTCTCTAATTGCTTTAGGTGTACGGTTAGGTTGTTTATTTGAGATATATCTTGTTTTTTAAGGTAGGATTGTATTGCTATAAACTTCCCTCTTAGAACTGATTTTCCAGCATCCCATAGGTTTTGGGTCATCATGTTTTCATTGTCATTTGTTTCTAGGTATTTTTTGATTTCCTCTTTGATTTCTTCAGTGATCTGTTGATTATTCAGTACTGTACTGTTTAGCCTCCATGTGTTTGTATTTTTTACAGATTTTTTCCTGTAATTGATATCTAGTCTCATAGCATTGTGGTCAGAAAAGATACTTGATATGATTTCAATTTTCTTAAATTTACCAAGGCTTGATTTGTGACCCAGAATATGATCTATCCTGGAGAATGTTCCATGAGCACTTGAGAAGAAAGTGTATTCTGTTGTCTTTGGATGGAATGTCCTATAAATATCAATTAAGTCCACCCTGTTTAATGTATCATTTAAAGCTTGTGTTCCCTTATTTATTTTCATTTTGTATGACGTGTCCATTGGTGAAAGTGGGCTGTTAAAGTCCCCTACTATTATTGTGTTACTGTCGATTTCCCCTTTTATGGCTGTTAGTATTTGCCTTATGTATTGAGGTGCTCCTATGTTGGGTGCATAAATATTTACGATTGTTATATCTTCTTCTTGGATTGATCCCTTGATCATTATGTAGTGTCCTTCTTTGTCTCTTGTAGTAGTCTTTGTTTTAAAGTCTATTTTTTCTGATATGAGAATTGCTACTCCAGCTTTCTTTTCATTTCTATTTGCATAGAATATCTTTTTCCATACCCTCACTTTCAGTCTGTATGTGTTCCTAGGTCTGAAGTGGGTCTCTTGGAGACAGCATATATACGGGTCTTGTTTTTGTATCCATTCAGCCAGTCTGTGTCTTTTGGTTGGCATTTAATCCATTTACATTTAAGGTAATTATCGATATGTATGTTCCTATTACCATTTTCTTAATTGTTTTGGGTTTTTATTGCAGATCTTTTCCTTCTCTTGTGTTCCCTGCCTAGAGAAGTTCCTTTATCATTTTGTTGTAAAGCTGGTTTGGTTGTGCTGAATTCTCTTAGCTTTTGCTTGTCTGTAGAGGTTTTAATTTCTCTGTCAAATCTGAATGAGATCCTTGCTGTATAGAGTAATCTTGGTTTTAGTTTTTTCCCTTTCATCACTTTAAATATGTCCTGCCACTCCCTTCTGGCTTGCAGAGTTTCTGCTGAAAGATCAGCTGTTAACCTTAAGGGGATTCCCTTGTATGTTATTTGCTGTTTTTCCCTTGCTGCTTTTAGTATTTTTTCTTTGTATTTAATTTTAGATAGTTTGATTAATATGTGTCTTGGTGTGTTTCTCCTTTGATTTATCCTGTATGAGACTCTCTGTGCTTTTTGACTTGATTAACTATTTCCTTTCCCATATTAGGGTATTTTTCAACTATAATCTTTTGAAATATATTCTCAGTCCCTTTCATTTTCTCTTCTTTCCTGGGACCCGTGTAATTCGAATGTTGGTGCATTTAATATTGTCCCAGCGGTCTCTGAGACTGTCCTCAATTCTTTTCATTCTTTTTTCTTTATTCTTCTCTGCAGTTGTTATTTTCACTATTTTATCTTCCAGGTCACTTCTCCATTCTTCTGCCTCAGTCATTCTGCTATTGATCCCTTCTAGAGGATTTTTAATTTCATTTATTGTGTTGATCATTATTGTTTGTTTGCTCTTTAGTTCTTCTAGGTCCTTGTTAAATGTTTCTTGTAGTTTCTCCATTCTATTTCCAAGATTTTGGATCATCTTTTCTATCATTATTCTGAATTCTTTTTCAGGTGGACTGCCTATTTCCTCTTCATTTGTTAGGTCTGGTGGGTTTTTACCTTGCTTCTTCATCTGCTGTGTGTTTGTCTTCTCATTTTGCTTAACTTACTGTGTTTGGGGTCTCCTTTTCACAGGCTACAGGATCGTAGTTCCCGTTGTTTTTGGTGTCTGCCCTCAGTGGCTAAGGTTGGTTCAGTGGGTTGTGTAGATTTCCTGGTGGAGGGGACTAGTTCTTGTGTTCTGGTGGATGAGGCTCGATCTTGTCTTTCTGGTGGGCAGGTCCACGTCTGATGGGGTGGTTGGGGGTGTCTGTGACCTTATTATGATTTTAGGTAGCTTCTCTGCTAACGGGTGGGGTTGTGTTCCTGTCTTGCTAGTTGTTTGGCATAGGGTGTCCAGAGCTGTAGCTTGCTGGTCATTGAGTGGAGCTGGGTCTTGGTGTTGAGACGGAGATCACTGGGAGATTTTTGCCCTTTGATATTACGTGGAGCTGGGAGCTCTCTGGTTGACCAATGTCCTGAACTTGTCTCTCCCACCTCAGAGGCACAGCCCTGACGCCTGGCTGGAGCACCAAGAGCCTGTCATCCACAAGGCTCAGAATAAAAAGGAGAAGAAAAGAAAGAAAAAAAAAAGTTAAAATTAAATTAAATTAAAAGTTATTAAAATAAAAAACAAAAAGTAATTAGTAAAAAAATTTTTTAAAGTATTTAAAAAAAAGAAAGAAAAAAAGAAGAACCAAACCAAAAACCAAATCCACCAGTGATAACAAGTGCTGAAAACTATACCAAAAAAAAAAAAATGGAAAGAAAAAAAGAAAACGGACAGATAGAACCCTAGGACATATGGTAAAAGCAAAGCTATAGAGACAAAATCACACACAGAAGCATACACATACTCACTCAGAAAAAGAGAAAAAGGGGAAAAAAAAAAAATATATATATATATATATATCACTGCTCCCGGAGTCCACCTCCTCAGTTTGGGATGATTCGTTGTCTATTCAGGTATTCTACAGATGCAGGTACATCAAGTTGATTGTGGAGATTTAATCCACTGCTCCTGAGGCTGCTGGGAGAGAGTTCCCTTTCTCTTCTTTGTTCGCACAGCTCCTGGGGTTCAGCTTTGGATTTGGACCCGCCTCTGCGTGTAGGTCGCCTGAGGGCGTCTGTTCTTTGCTCAGACAGGACGGGGTTAAAGGAGCAGCTGATTCGGGGGCTCTGGCTCACTCCGGCCGGGAGGAGGAGGGGTGCTGACGTGGAGCAAGCCTGGGGCGGCAGAGGCCGGCGTGACATTGCACCAGCCTGAGGCGCGCCATGTGTTCTCCCGGGGAAGTTGTCCCTGGATCACGGGACCCTGGCAGTGGCAGGCTGCATGGTCTCCCGGGAGGGGAGGTGTGGATAGTGGCCTACGCTTGCACACAGGCTTCTTGGTGGCTGCAGCAGCAGCCTTAGCGTCTCATGCCCGTCTCTGGGGTCCATGCTGATAGCCATGGCTCGTGCCCATCTCTGTATCTCCTTTAAGCGGGCGCTCTTAATCCTCTCTCCTCACGCACCAGGAAACAAAGAGGCAAGAAAAGCCTCTTGCCTCTTTAGCAGTTACAGACCTTTTCCTGGAGTCCCTCCTGGCTAGCTGTGGTGCACTGTAGCCCCCTTCAGGTTGTGTTCACGCCGCCAACCCCAGTCCTCTCCCTGCGATCCGACCGAAGCCCGAGCCTCAGCTCCCAGCCCCCGCCCGCCCTGGCGGGTGACCAGCCAAGCCTCTCGGGCTGGTGAGTGCTGGTTGGCACCGATCCTCTGTGCGGGCATCTCTCCACTTTACCCTCCGCACCCCTGTGGCTGCACTCTCCTCTGTGGCTCCAAAGCTTCCCCCCTCCGCCACCCGCAGTCTCCGCCCGCGAAGGGGCTTCCTAGTGTGTGGAAACCTTTCCTCCTTCACAGCTCCCTCCCACTGGTGCAGGTTCCATCCCTATTCTTTTGTCTCTGTTTTTTCTTTTTTCTTTTGCCCTACCCAGATACATGGGGAGTGTCTTGTCTTTTGGCAGGTCTGAGGTCTTCTGCCAGCATTCAGTAGGTGTTCTGTAGGAGTTGTTCCACGTGTAGATGTATTTCTGATGTATTTGTGGGAAGGAAGGTGATCTTCACGCCTTACTCTTCTGCCATCTTGAAGCTCCTCTGGGCTTTTATTTTTGTCTCCAATTTCAATGAAATGAAAAATGTTCTATGCTCACAAAGAAAATAGTTTAAATAAAGCTGATTTTATTTAATCTAACAATTGTTGACAAGAGAATGTTCTACTGTTTAGAATGTTGTGTCATGTAAAAGTGATTGATTTGCACTTCAAGTGATTATTAGATCACTGGATGATCTGAAAATATGTTCTGGCAACATAAAATATTTCATCGTTGTCCAATTTCTAATGTGATAAAAACTGTAACTGAAAAGATGGATATTACTTCAACAACATAGGGCTTTTCAGAGTAGATATTAAACTTGTGAAAGGAAAATGAAGAATTAGGTAATACCTTAGGCCTCTTGTCTGCAAACATTTTTTTTGTATGAAATGTACACATTTGTTTAGCATAATTTTCATCCTCAGTTAGAAAACCTTGATTTTATAGCAGTGATTTTTAACTTAAAAAAAATGACTTTTAACTCCATTTGCGGAGGGGGAGGATATTTATGGGGAAAGAGCTTTAGGAAGGCTCAAGGGGAAATGTCAGTAACTGCTGAAGAAGAATGGAAATGTCGTTTTGCATTAAAAAAAAAATACATGATTACGACTTTGCTGTGAAATTCACAAAACCTTTTATGACAAGGGAAAACTTAACTTGATTAAGTGGTACCAGACACAGATGTATATCAAATCATAACTACAGTGCCTACCTGAGAAATGTTCATTGACATCCAGGGAAGACAAGCCCTTTAATATTGCAGTGATGTATGCACTTGTATTTGAGTAGAAATGTACCACAAGGGCTACAACATTAAACTCTGTCAATTCTTAAATTTCAATTGTCTGCATGAGTAAGCTTCATTTCCTAATAATAGCCAGAAATACTGTTTTCAATTGTAAACACTTTTCCTTTAGAAGGAAAAAAATACTATTTATGTCCTTAAGAAATATGGACACCCTTGTAAATGCCACTTCCCCCAGTGGTTACTTATATCAAGACTCTAGATTTATGAGCAGTTTGATGTTAACAGTAAATGAGTGCCTTTCTCGTCATGTGCACTGAATACGTATCTGTTGAGTGAATTAATAAATATGTGGGAAAATGTTTTTAAATAAAGTTTTAAATTTTTATTCATTTGTGTATCAGATATTTTTTTCACTATTTCATTGTCAGCATGCAATTGAATGCGAAATACATCTCTGATTGTTATGTTCAGGAGGACCCCACCTAAGTTTTTCTTCAGGGAATACTGTTGTAGGCTGTCCTCTGGCAAATTGTACTTACTGTAGCATTTATTTTAAGAATATTACTTTTTTTTAATTTTTATTTTTTTAAAAAATTTTATTAGAGTATAGTTGATTTACAATGTTGTGTTAGTTTCAGATGTACAGCAAAGTGAATCAGTTATACACATACATATATCCACTCCTTTTTAGATTCTTTTCCCTTATAGGCCATTACAGAGTACTGAGTAGAGTTCCCTGGGCTATACAGTATGCCCTTATTAGTTATCTATTTTATGTATAGTAGTGTGTATGTGTCAATCCCAATCTCCCAGTTTATCCCTTCCCCCTTTTCCCCACTGGTAACCATAAGATTGTTTTTTACATCCATTACTCTAATTCTGTTTTGTAGATAAGTTCATTTGTACCATTTTTTTAGATTCCACATACAAGCAATATCATATGATATTTGTCTTTGTCTGATTTACTGCACCCAGTATGACAATCTCTAGGTCCATCCATGTTGCTGCAAATGGCATTATTTTGTTCTTTTTTTATGGCTGAGTTATATTCCATTGTATATATGTACCACATCTTCTTTATCCACAGAATATTACTTTAAAAATGTAGTAAGTTGAGGCAAGAATAGTAGTAGTAAGGGTTACCATTCCAGTTGACTTGAAGAGCAAACTTCACCCTTGGGTGTGCCTGGTTCAGTATAGAGAGATCCAGTAATGTGACATGTGTGCTTTGTACATTAACATAACACTAAAATAAAGAGAAACGAGCCTTTGGTACTAACTAAATGAATTGAATATACCCTTTCATATTTGAGAACATTTTTATATGCTTGTGGAGAAAATACTTTATAAATAAGATGTGTCATGTTCTTTTCCTTTATAGCTGTTAGGATTCAGTTCCCAACATCAGAAACTGGAGTAGGAGTCCAGGGCTAGTTAGGTGCTTCACGGTGCCAGAGACCTCAGGTCCTTCTATTTTTAGCACTGCTATGTGTGTCTTCCACTCCAAGGTCACTCAATGGTCTAAAGATCCACTCCAGCTCTAACCATATTAGTCACATTCCAGCTAGCAGGAAGGGTAGCTACAAAAGAGGCAATGGACATATGCCAGTCATCTCAATGAAGAAACTAGACAGTGCTACACTATACTTCTGTGCACACATCATTGTGGAAAACATAGTCATGGAAACACATATACCTGCAAAGAAGGCTGGAAAACGCAATCTTTATTATGGCTACTCAAATGCTCTGCTAACATGTATATAAGTTCAGAAGAAGAAAGGGAACATGGATATCTTTGGAATAACTAGGTTTTCTGTTGATTTTTTTCTAGAGATACTGATAATAGGTTTGTGAATATCATTTTGAAGATTATTTATATGCCAGCTCCACTTATCCAATCATGAACTTCTCCATGGTTAAGAGACTTGTTTTAAACGTCATGTTTTTTCTCAGTGCATAGTGATCTGCATTAATTTTAACACAATGCTCAAAAATTCATTGAATTTCATTGACTTCTGTTGTTAATTTTTAAATAAAATTTTACATGTGCATGATAAATAATACTCAGAAAATTCTTCAATAACAAATGGAAAATGAAACATTACTTTTATTTTATTATTTTTATATTTTATAATTGATGTATAGTTGATTTAAAATATTATATTAGTTTCAGGTGTACAACATAGTGATTCAGTATTTTCAGAGTTTATACTCCATTTAAAGTTATTACAAAATAATAGCTATATTTCCCTGTGCTGTACAATATATCCTTGTTGCTTATTTATTTTACATACTGGTTTGTGTCTTTTAATCCCGTACCCTTATCTCACCCCTCCCCAGTGCTAACCACTAGTTTCTTCTGTACGTCTGAAACATTGCTTTTAACTCTTCCTATTTTTATTTGCTTTGGTCTCTATATCAAAGTCCAAATAATATGTACATTTATGAGAGATAAGAAATTTTTTCAGTTAACACTAATGCTCATCTCACCATGGCAACCAGGTTCTCTATATTACACTTTAATCTTTAACCCTTCTATTAATACTACTGAAGATTGGTTTTTTTTGGAAGCAGATTCTGAGGTGGAGATTCTTGTGCAGGAAGTTTATTAGGGGCTACTCTGACTATCACAGCCTGTGGTAGAAGGGGAGGAAGAAAGTATGGGCAGAGGAAAAAGCCAGGCTTCCATGAAAGCTTGACAGAAGCCCCTGCAGGCACCACTGAGAGCTCTGAAGTGGGAATGGTCTTGAGTTTCTCTAGTTGAGGCATTGAGGCATTGCTTTACACCCCCGCGTTAACCAGTCATTGAATGCAAGTTGCTCCCAAGAAAGGCGTGTGACCCTAAGGTAGGGTGACTCTTTCTTGCAAAGGGCAATTCCTGGAGTTGGCAGCATCTGATGACTACCAGCTGACTGCAGTCCCAGCAGTGAGGGGAATACCTTTTTCAGTGCTGAGGCAGAATCTAAGCAAGGCTCCACAGGGTCCACTGTAGTTGATAATTTTACCTAAGGAATAAAGCCTTCATTTTTGTTCCCTGATCTTTTGATTGCATTTCCTGACTCTTAATAAATGTCTTAAACATAAGATTATATTTTCTCTCACATAAACAAAGACAGAAACAGGGAGTGACTCTATGGCAATCAGAAACATAGGCACCTTCCATCCTTCAGCTCTTTCTTCCATAGCAGTGGTTTCCGTGTTCCAGATTATTTTATGTCCAAAGTGGGTATTGGAACTCCATTCCATTTCATTCCAGGCAGCAGAAAGAAAGGACCAAAAAGTATTTTCCAAATGGCTACTACTTACCTAACTAATTTTTCTAAATATTTTTGTGAACAGACACAGTCACATGGCACATTTAGCATCAAGGAAGACCAGAGAATGTCAGCTCTAAGCTGAGCATATTGCAATACTGAAATAACTTTGGGTCTGTTAACTGCAGAAGAAGGGGACATTGAATATGAGAAACTAATAGTCTCAATATATATATACATATATATGTGTTTGTGTGTATGTATATGTGCTTATATGTTTATATATAATTTTATTTAGCTCTGGTGAACAATAATCAAATATTTGTTCTGATTTTAAATGTTACTCTTAATTATGTGTTAATTGAATAACTATTTTAAATGTTATATTTAATATAATTTTATAACAATGATGAAAAATAGTTTAAAAGTACGGCATTCTATTTACCTCTATTTGAAGTCTCTATATTTAGAAAGAAAATTCTTTTTCAAGCTCTACCAACCAGGTAACTCAAATTGCAGGAGAAATATCCAAAAACAAAAGGAATAACAATGCCCTCCTGTTGTAAATTTTCAAATCCAAACGTACAAAATGTTAGAGAGTATTAAAATACTCTATCTTGGTGAGCTAGGAGGGAATGGGCAAAACATCCTTACTTGATAATAAAATATAGATTGTAAGATATAAAAGGGATATTATAAAAGAGGAAAAGTTATCAAAAATAGTTTTGAGAATATATATTCCTTTACTTAACAAAACTTTATTGCTCTTCAATAAGTGTTAAGATTAGCCACTGTTTAGGAGTGTACTATAAGGAAAAGTTGAAAAGGTCAACTGTCTTTAGAAAACATGGCAAGGAGAAAAAGGAAAGGAAAGAACATCAGCAATAACCTTATTAATTGCAATACAATACAATAAAATATTATGCACCTTTTGTCAATGATTATAGTATTTAATATTAGTCCAGAAATCTTCTTATTGTCATTGTATTATGAATTTTTATCAGCTAAAAAGTGAAATTCCAAAATAAGGAATGTAAAATAGGAAAGTGTTCCAAGGAAAGAGATGAGTTAAATAAAGTATAGAACAATAAAAAACTATTGAAGAAGGAATGATTTAATAAACCTTCAAATATATGAAGAGCTTTGTGAAAGTATGGTAATCAATATTTTTCTTATATTGAAGACAGAGCAAGAGAAACTAGGCTTAATATTAAGCATGATGGATCTGAGTTAGCGAGTAGTAAAATATTTTCTGACAGTGAGAAAGTTGTAGTGAATCTCTTTCAAAAGTCTTTTAAACAAAAACGGATTCTTACTTTTTTAAAATTCTTTATGAATTGCCTGATGATTGAAAAACTAGGTGATATTATCCATTTTTACACTCATGATATCATTATATAAAATGTGGATTGTGTCAAACATCCTCACTAAAACCCCTCCCCAAAAGTTAAAATAATCTTTTCATAGAAGAAAGTTTATATTAAAATGACTTGAAATGATATGACAATTCTATTTGGTATGATCCATCTTAAGTATATCATTTAAAAATTTGGACCATAAACAGAACTAGGAAGAGACAGAAGCTGAACATGAAAACTGAAAGACAACAGTCTTTAATATGTTTTGTAAAAGTTGTTGAATATTTTAAAGTTCATCCTCTTTAAAGATGAATGTCAATTAAAAAATAACATTTACATATGCATAGATTACAACAGTAAAGCATTTGTGACATAAAATAACAACCTGTATCTTTTCAGGTGTGTTCAAGATTCATAGTTTCTTCGAATTAACAGAGACACTCATGAGCTATTCTCACTTAGGAAGAAAACAAAACTTACTTTTCCAAAAATCTTCCATGTGTAACCACCCATCAGGAAGGAGATTCTTTACAAGACTCTAGGATGTCTACTTCCACACAGGCTACCAACCTTGATTTAACTCTCTAAAAACAGAATATCCCTGAGCAGCCTTCTGTAGCCATAAGTTTCAATAGTAAAAATGACAGGATAAAGTTTACTATTACTCATCTAACTTGGATTTTAAAATGGTTCTTTTTTTTTTTTTTTAAACTTTCATTTAATGGAAAGAGTCATTGGTCTGAGGTCATTGAGGGCAGCATAGGCTGGATGTGTATAAAGGACAAGAAAAGATTTCTTTTTAAGGCTAGTAGTTTAAATTAATTTAGTTTAAACTGATAACGAATTACATAAATCTTCTAAAGTTAAGTTCGAAGACTGTAAATTGGATCTATGAAGTATCTGTACATACCATAATTACATGAAGCATATTTTTGCAGACTGCCTGCAAAAAATCATTTTGTTTGTCTTCCTCAGAAAAGGCTAAGACTTTTTTCTTTTGGTTAGGAAAATTCTCATAAGCTTCTGGGTCTGACTTAAAGAGCTTTCATGAGATTTAGGCTTTGGACATGATCGAAGATGCAAGAGACTGGATTTTAGCTGTCCTTGATAATTACTTCTGAAAAGCAACTACTAATTCTATCAGCTTTCTGAAAAGGGTATAAATCTTGATGCTCCCAGATATTCTGTGTGCTGAAACAACTAGAGAAAGAAAAGCAAAGAATCTACTTTTCATCTATTTAGGTTGCTTAGCTGTACTCATGCATTTTCTCCAGTTTGTATCTGTAAACATAAGCATAAGGAACAAAGTTCATTTAATTTTAAACCCTTACCACAATGCTGTAGTCTTCAGGATTCAATTAGCTCTTGGATCTGAAAGGATTTATGAAAGAAGTCCTGTTAAAAACTACTAGAAAGGGAAGCAAGTACAAAATAATGTCAATGTTGAAAGCAAGCATGAGAGAGAAAATAAGGAAACAGAACACTAGTAAGGTTCATGGAAACCTGTCAAGGCTCACTTAAGTTTACTTAAGAATGAGAAAATGTCTTCATTTAACTAACAGAAATATTGAAATAGTACGCCTCATTCTCTATAGTTGACATGTAGGAAATGTCTAATTTTCATTTATTCTCTGAAATGTTTCTGAAACTAGCAGCTCGAGAAAACTGTAGTCAAATCAGACAAATCATTTTTACATTCATTAGACAAAGTATTCAACCCAATTCATTTTTTAATCACTAGCTGTGTTATAGGAAATGGTGTAAAGTAGTGAATAAAACAAAAATCCTACTTTCCTAGATTTTTGAATAAAGATAATTTTGAGATGGAGAATTTAGGAAAATGATGGAGACAACAAAATGGAAAATGATCTAGCAAGAAAAACTCATTCAAAATCTATCATGGGTTGGACCTGTTTACACCTATGTGAAGGGAATTATGCCTAAACTCTCTATAGTAGTGCTTTGTAAAACTTTCACATTCTGACATGCTTAAAAAATGATAATATTCATATGGTAAACTGGAAGAGATCTGCATAATTCTATATTGAACTTGATAAAAAAATACATTTGGCCCATGAACAACCCAGGTATTAGGGGCACTGACCCCTGTGCAGTGGAAATCCACATATAACTTTACAATTGATCTTCGAATCTGTGGTTCTGTAAGTGTGGATTCAACCAACTGAAGATCATGTAGTACTGTAGTACATATTTATTGAAAAAAATCCATGTATAAGTGGACCTGTGCAGTTCATACCAGTGTTGTTCAAGGATCAACTGTACATATATACATACTTTCCTTATGTTACATAGTTATAAAATAAATTATCAAATTCTGTAAAATATGTTAAAAATTGAAATATTGCATTTGCAAAAAAATTCCAAATACTTTTTTTTTCAGTAAGAATATTGAACTTCCACCTGTGAACATTACTTTTGTTATATCAGGTTATCAGGGTTTTTTTGTTTGTTTTGGGGTTTTTTTCCCCTCAATGTTAAAATACAATTCTATGAAATTGTGGGTTGGTGAACACATTGAAGTTCCTGGAGGGTGACATTTCCAAATAGGGCTTGGGAGTGCTGTGTCTTTCAACTTCCATGCCTCACCCCATGTATCTCGTCTATTTGGTGTTCCTGAGTTGTATCCTTTATAATAAACATGCAAACATGCTACTTACCTTGATTAATAATGATACAGTCCTTTGGCAAATCCTATTAATACAACCTCCGTCTACTCGCGGGAGAAATATTTTGGAAGGGTTATTCGAACTGCTTCCACCCCTGGATTATAGCCAAAATCCAAAGCAGTTTACTGGCGTACAAATCTATAAAACAATTATGGAATTTAAGCATACCTGCAGTGCTTTCGGTATAAACAAGTAAATACGAGTTTTGGAATGATAAAAAATACTACTATTAATCACTTTTTTATGATTATCTTTCCTTTCTTATAGTCACCAACCATGACAAGATTTTTTTACAGAAGCAAGCAGTAACAAGAGACTGCAGACTTTTTCTCTGACAGAAACTCCTTTCTAAGCATTGACAAAAATTCAGATAGAATTCTTTTTATATTCTATTTTAAGATTGTGACTATTATGTAAATCAGTAAATTCTATTGTTATTGGTTAACAAGTGTATTATTGAGCTTTCTTAGTTGAAATTTCCTGCTCATGTGAATGTTGAATACATTTGAGTTTTGCATGCCAAATATTTTTAAATGTTGATAAAGATTTTCCTCGAGTATACACCAGTGTTGCTCTACTAGTCATAACAATTCTTCACTAACATACAAATCATAATATTGTCTAAATATTATGCATGAATCAATGTTTAATAAGCTTTTTTATCACAGTATAAGGTACATATTGAAAATCATCTTATAAGCAAATCAAAAGTGTACACAGCTCGATGAATTATCACAAACTAAATCTGCCTGAGAGATCACAATCTAGCTCAAAAAAGAGAACATTTCCAACAACCCAGGTGCCCCCCTCATGCTCTTTTTAATTGCTCCCCCCTCTCCAATACAAATGATCAACAACACTGACTTTTAACATCATGTTTTGTTTTGGCTCTCTTGGAATTTTATACTAATGGAATCATATGGTGCATATTCTTTGTATATGTTTCTTTTCTTTTGCCCAACAAGGCATTTGAGAGATTGATCCACATTGTTTTATGTGGTAATACTTTGATCATTTTCTGTTGCAGAGTATTCCACTGTGTAAATACACTACAATTAATTTATCCATTTTGCTGTTAACAAATGTGTGGGTGTTTCCAGTTTTTGTCTCTTGTGAATGTTGCTATAAACATTGTGGTACATGTCTTTTGTTTCACATAGTATGAATTTCTGCATATCTATGTGAACTTTTTGGTCTTAGGGTATGTCAGTTTTCCAAACTTGTTGTACAAATTTTCACTTCTACAAGCACTGTTTGTGAATTCCTGTTGCTCTACATCTTTGCTGATATTTGGTATTTTCAGAATTTAACCATTGTAGTATGTGCATGGTATTATCTATACACCGCTTAATAAGATTGTCTATGGTTTAGTTTTACATATAGATAGCTTCTCAGAGAATAGAACAACATATTACTTGAACATCACATTCTTGTTGCTGAAATAGTCTAAGGCAGTGTTTCTGTGATATCTTACATGCTTCAAAGTATTCACTTACCATGCTGAATATTTTAGGATTTTATTTTAAATTTGTTTATTTTGATAGGTCTTTGTAGGAAAATAATCTTTTTTGTATCATTTTTTTCCAAGGATTTTAACTAGTGCTATTAAATACGTGCAGTTCCTAATATCAGTAGATTAATCCAGTACAATAGAAACATCCATGGCCAAATAAAGAATAATGATAAATACACTATTACTGAAGTATTAATCTCACAGACTGAAATGCTCCAATGGGAAGGTCAGAGAGAGACATCCTATACCTATATGGTATTGCTGCTACTGAGCTGTTTTCTGCTTGTGGATATTATCCATAAAATCTTACAAGCATAATAAAAATGTGAAAAATAGGAGTACATGAAATCAAAAGCAAAGCTAAAGATTTTAAATTCACATAAAAATAACTTCACTGATAATTATGAGAGAAAATTGACTGAAGTAATAAAACTACCTGGGATGATTAAATGTGTTATTCAGGGGAGACGTTCACTGTTATAAATGTTACAGAGATTTCTTTGATGGTGGATGCTAAAAATAAAGCTTTAAAGGCCAAAATAGTGATTTTTAAATACAGGAATTTTCAATGTTCAACTACAATTACAGACGTAAATTTTTGATTGAGTGTGAAAAATAATCTAAATTTCAACAAATTTGCAATGCACTGTGGAATGCACAGTGCTTGGGAAGCTATGCTTCTCTTATTCAATAGAGAGAATGTGTGTGAGAGAGAGAGACAGAGAGACAGAGAGAGAAAGAAAGAAGAAAGAGAAAGAAAGAAAGAAAAAGGAAGGAAAGGAGGAGGGAGGGAGGAAGGAAGGAAGGAAAGGGGAGGGAGGGAGTGGGAGGGAGGGAAGGAAGAAGGAAGGGAGAAGGGAAGAAAGGAAAAGGAAAAACAGATCAATTAATATGTTTTAATGTTGTAGAATCTTAACTGTAAGTTAAGTAAAGGGAGATTAGGATATAAAACCATCACCAAAATTTAAAAATCAGAGAGCTTTAAAACTCCACTCTGACAATAAACTTTTTTTTTTTTTCAACATCTTTATTGCGGTATAATTGCTCTATAATGGTGTGTTAGTTTCTGCTTTATAACAAAGTGAATCAGCCATACGTCAGGATACATATAGCCCCGTATCTCGTCCCTCTTTCATCTCCCTCCCACCCTCCCTATCCCATCCCTCTGGGTGGTCAAAAAGCACTGAGCTGATCTCCCTGTGCTATGAGTCTGCTTACCACTAGCTATAGATTTTACATTTGGTAGTCTATATATGTCCATTCACCTCTCACTTCATCCCAGCTGGCCCTTCCCCCTCCCTGTGTCCTCAAGTCCATTCTCTATGTCTGCGTCTTTATTCCTGTCCTGCCCCTAGGTACATTAGAACCATTTCTGTTTTTTTTTTTTTTTAGATTCCATATATATGTGTTAGCATACAGTTTTTCTTTTTCTCTTTCTGACTTACTGCACTCTGTATGACAGACGCTAAGTCCATCCACATCACTACAAACAACTCAATTTCATTTCTTTTTATGGCTGAATAATATTCCATTGTATATACGTGCCACATCTTCTTTATCCATTCATTTGTCGATGGACAGTTAGGTTGCTTCCATGTCCTGGCTATTGTAAATAGAGCTGCAATGAACATTGTGGTACCTGACTCTTTTTGAATTATGGTTTTCTCAGGGTATATGCCCAGTAATGGGATTGCTGGGTCATATGGTAGTTCTATTTTTAGCTTTTTAAGGAACCTCCATACTGGTCTCCATAGTGGCTGTATCAATTTACATTCCCACCAACAGTGCAAGAGGGTTCCCTTTTCTCCACACTCTCTCCAGCATTTATTTATTTATTTATTTATTTTTAAATAATGCTTCTCACTTCTATAAGCACATCTTCATGTAGTTTTTTTTTTTAACATTTATTTTATTTTTTAATTTTTGGCTGTGTTGGGTCTTCGTTTCTGTGCAAGGGCTTTCTCTAGTTGTGGCAAGTGGGGGCCACTCTTCATCGTGGTGTGCAGGCCACTCACTATCACGGCCTCTCTTGTTCCGGAGCACAGGCTCCAGATGGGCAGGCTCAGTAGTTGTGGCTCATGGGCCTAGTGGCTCCGTGGCATGTGGGATCTTCCCAAACCAGGGCTCGAACCCGTGTCCCCTGCATTGGCAGGCGGATTCTCAACCACTGTGCCACCAGGGAAGCCTCTCCAGCATTTATTGTTTGTAGATTTTTTGATGATGGCCATTCTGACCAGTGTGAGATGATATCTCATTGTAGTTTTGATTTGCATTTCTGTAATGATTAATTATGTTGAGCATTCTTTCATGTGTTTGTTGGCAATCTGTATATGTTCTTTGGAGAAATGTCTGTTTAGGTCTTCTGCCCATTTTTGGATTGGGTTGTTTGTTTTTTGGATATCGAGCTGCATGAGCTGCTTGTAAATTTTGGAGGTTAATCCTTTGTCCGTTGCTTCATTTGCAAATATTTTCTCCCATTCTGAGGGTTGTCTTTGCATCTTGTTTATGGTTTCCTTTGCTGTGCAAAAGCTTTGAAGTTTCATTAGGTCCCATTTGTTTATTAGGTCCCACTTGTTTACTTTTTTAATTTTCATTTCTCTAGGAAGTGGGTCAGAAAGGATCTTGCTGTGATTTATGTCATAGAGTGTTCTGCCTATGTTTTCCTCTAAGAGTTTGATAGTGTCTGGCCTTACATTTAGGTCTTTAAGCCATTTTGAGTTTATTTTTTGTGTATGGTGTTAGGGAGTGTTGTAATTTCATTCTTTTACATGTAGCTGTCCAGTTTTCCCAGCACCACGTATTGAAGAGGCTGTCTTTTCTCCATTGTATATTCTTGCCTCCTTTATCAGAATTAGGTGACCATAGGCGCATGGATTTATCTCTGGGCTTTCTATCCTGTTTCATTGATCTATATTTCTGTTTTTGTGCCAGTACCTTGCTGTCTTGATTACTGTAGCTTTGTAATATAGTCTGAAGTCAGGGAGCCTGATTCCTCCAGCACCGTTTTTCTTTCTCAAGGTTGCTCTGGCTATTCAGGGTGTTTTTTGTTTCCATACAGATTGTGAAATTTTTTTGTTCTAGTTCTGTGAAAAATGCCATTGGTAGTTTGATAGGGATTGCATTGAATCTGTAGATTGCTTTGGGTAGTATAGTCATTTTCACAATGTTGTTTCTTCAAATCCAAGAACATGGTATATCTCTCCATCTGTTTGTATCATCTTTAATTTCTTTCATCAGTGTCTTATAGTTTTCTGCATACATGTCTTTTGTCTCCTTAGGTAGGTTTATTCCTAGGTATTGTATTCTTTTTGTTGCAATGGTAAATGGGAATGTTTCCTTCATTTCACTTTCAGATTTTTAATCATGAGTGTATAGGAATGAAAGAGATTTCTGTGCATTATTTTGTATCCTTCTATTTTACCAAATTCATTGATTAGCTCTAAGAGTTTTCTGGTAACATCGTTAGGATTCTCTATGTATAGTATCATGTCATCTGCAAATAGTGACAGCTTTACTATTTCTTTTCCGATTTGGATTCCTTTTATTTCTTTTTCTTCTCTGATTGCTGTGGCTAATACTTCCTAAACTATGTTGAATAATAGTGGTGAGAGTGGGCAACCTTGTCTTGTTCCTGATCTTAGTGGAAATGGTTTCAGTTTTTCACCATTGAGGATGATGTTGGCTGTGGGTTTGTCATATATGGCCTTTATTATGTTGAGGTAAGTTCCCTCTATACCTACTTTCTGGAGGGTTTTATCATAAATGGGTGTTGAATTTTGTTGAAAGTTTTTCTGCATCTATTGAGATGGTCATATGGTTTTTCCCCTTCAATTTGTTAATATGGGGTATCACATTGATTGATTTCTGTATATTGAAGAATCCTTGCATTCCTGGGATGAACCCCACTTGATCATGGAATACGATACTTTTAATGTGCTGTTGGATTCTATTTGCTCGTATTTTGTTGAGGATTTTTGCATCTATGTTCATCAGTGATATTGGCCTGTAGTTTTCTGTCTTTGTGACATCTTTGTCAGGTTTTGGTATTAGGATGATGGTGGTCTTGTAGAATGAGTTTGACAGTGTTCCTCCCTCTGCTGTATTTTGGAATAGTTTGAGAAGGATAGGTGTTAGCTCTTCTCTAAATGTTTGGTAGAATTTGCCTGTGAAGCCATCTGGTCCTGGGCTTTTGTTTGTTGGAAGGTTGTTTTTTTGTTTTTTTTATTATTTATTTATTATGTTTATTTTTGGCTGTGTTGGGTCTTCGTTTCTGTGTGAGGGCTTTCTCCAGTTGCGGCGAGTGGGGGCCACTCTTCATCGCAGTGCGCGGGCCTCTCACTATCGCGGCCTCTCTTGTTGCGGAGCAGAGGCTCCAGACGCTCAGGCTCAGTAGTTGTGGCTCACGGGCCCAGTCGCTCTGCGGCATGTGGGATCCTCCCAGACCAGGGCTCAAACCCGCGTCCCCTGCATTGGCAGGCAGACTCTCAACCACTGCGCCACCAGGGAAGCCCTGTTGGAAGGTTTTTAATCACATTCTCAATTTCAGTGCTTGTGATTGGTCTGTTTATATTTGCTATTTCTTCCTGGTTCAGTCTCGGAAGGTTGTGCTTTTCTAAGAATTTGTCCATTTCTTCCAGGTTGTCCATTTTATTGGCATATAGTTGCTTGTAGTAATCTCTCATGATCTTTCTATTTCTGCAGTGTTAGTTGTTACTTCTCCTTTTTCGTGTCTAATTCTATTGATTTGAGTCTTCTCCCTTTTTATCTTGATGAGTCTGCCTAATGGTTTATCAATTTTGTTTATCTTCTCAAAGAACCAGCTTTTAGTTTTATTGATCTTTGCTATTGTTTTCTTCATTTCTTTTTCATTTATTTCTGAACTGACCTTTATGATTTCTTTCCTCTTGGTAACTTTGGGATTTTTTTTTGTTCTTCTCTAATTGAATTAGGTGTAAGGTTAGGTTGTTTATTTGAGGGGTTTCTTGTTTTTGAGGTAGGATTGTATTGCTATAAACTTCCCTCTTAGAACTGCTTTTGCTGAATCCCATAGGTTTTGGGTCGTCGTGTTTTCACTGTCATTGTTTCTAGGTACTTTCTGATTTCCTCTTTGATTTCTTCAGTGATTTCTTGGTTATTTAGTAGTGTACACTGTTTAGCCTCCATGTGTTTGTATTTTTTACAGATTTTTTCCTGTAATTGATATCTAGTCTCATAGTGTTGTTGTCATAAAGGATGCTTGATACGTTTTCAATTTTCTTAAGTTTAGCAAGGCTTGATTTGTGACCCAAGATATGATCTCTACGGGAGAATGTTCCATGAGCACTTGAGAAGAAAGTGTATTCTGTTGTTTTTGGATGGAATGTCCTATAAATATCAATTAAGTCCATCTTGTTTAATGTATCATTTAAAGCTTGTGTTTCCTCGACCATGAACTTTTAATTCTTCCAGTTAATAAACTATGAATACATTTCTTTATAGCACTTTTTACATATAACCTAGACAGTATACTTTCTGCAGTAAGCCCACCACATACTCATAGAAGTTAAATTTCAGCTATAAACTATAAACTTTATGTAGCATATCTTTTATTAAAAATTCATTTTACAGTTAGTACCCTTTGTTTTTTCTATTTTTTTGTGTATTCTACACAAGTCTTTTCAATCTACCCCTGAATATGAATTTTGTGTACTGTTTATACATTACCATAGACTTTTAGGGAAGATCAAATATAATTTGAGTAGTAGGTTAGTACAGATCGTAAGACAGGTGATAGGGGGCAATGACAGAAATCCCTGCAGCTTTCAGTCTGCATAAGTCAATCATTCAGAAATTTTTATTTATGTATCCTGACCTGATTTAAGACCCTTCATATCCTGACCCTTTTCAGTTTCAAATGACTTTTTACTAATCAACATTTTCAAATTTTAAGCCTGGCTGGCCAATTCCTTTTTCAGGGAACCTGTTTAAATGCACACTGGCATCTACACCTTTAATATTAATTTCTCCTCCCTCTTGTCCCTTCCATGTTTCATTAACCAAACCTAAGAAAGTAGTCCAGACACATGGCATTCTTGTCATTTGGACAGCTATACCAGTTACTACCTGTGCCACAACTTTGGCCTATACCATATGAATTACATATTTTGATAACTATTTGTCAGTTAAGCTTAATCTGACCAATTGATTGTACCTCCCTGAGAGTGTGGCTTTTATAACATTTATTCTTAGAAACCAGCAAGAAAGTGTGATGTTTTAAACGACAGTGATGTTTAAGGACAGCAATGATATAGTATCTTTTTTCATTGTTTCACTGAAAAGTAATCCTTGTAAATGTAGCCCAAAATTGATAAGATATTTCTTTTTAAGCAGTAAATGCTTGTGCCATTATAGATTTGTCAGTTTCTGTCCCAAATTTTTCTTGGTTTCTCACCTTGGCACTTTAAAACAATGTTAAGATGGGATGACATCAGTATGGCCCTAGAGGTTGTTCAGACAAAGCTAGTAGCTCAGAGTGTGGAAGAAAACCTACTTCTGTCTGAGTAGTCTCTGGACAATTGGACAAACTTTTCCCCAATAAATATGACATCAGAAAAATAGTGTTTATAATTAGATAGCTGCTTTGTACCACATACACGCATTCAAAATTTATTCAACAAATGTTTGTTGATTGCTCATTAGGTTCTCTTTTAGGTAGTGGAGGTTTAACCATGAGAAAAGCAGAGAAAGTTTACTCTGTCGTGGCCACCAGAGTGACTTGATCCAAGTAGTGAGTAGAAAGTGGAAAGAAATGAGATCAGAAAATCTCTTTTGGTCAAATCAGGAGTGCTTTGTTGGAATGGCAGACAAGTTTCTATTCAGTGTGTGGTGGAAAGCCATAGGGAGGTTTTGTGTAGAGATTTTAAATGACCTGATATAGTTCAGAAAAATTTTATGTGTGATTCTCAGGGTTGAGTTCTATTATTTATTTACATTTAAAATTATACCTAAATATATACAAATTACACATTATAAAAGTATATATGTTAATTATATAAAAGTATACACATATGTATTTATATATCAGAATTTTAACGGTGGTTGCATTTAGTGATGGATAGAGAGTTTTAGCAGTCTCCATGGCTACTCCATATGGATCCTGGGGAGGCAACCACAATCCCACTACACAATAGAGTCTTACTAATTTGTCACTATGCCTTCAGGTTGTCTCCATTCTATACCTGCCAATATGATTTTTCTAAAATAAAACTTTGTTGAGTTTACTCACCCACTGTTTAAAATCCATCAATAGTTCTCTATTGCTGTCATGTGAAAACTGGGACATTTTAGGAAAACTTAAAAGCTATCAGCACTGTAGAGCCTTTATTGTTCTCTTGACAATATCCAAATCAATACAGTCTCCTTGCCATCACTAATATCTAAGTTCTTTCTAGCCTAGGCACTCATCCCTTTGGAGAAATTTCTTTTCTATACCCCTGGACAAAACACAGGTATCAACTCCTCTGAGAAGATCTCCCTATTTCTTCTAAGGGTGCCCTTTCAAGGTGAGCCTATGGCATCCATGCTGACCTCTATAATAGAGAAGTAAGGTATCCTTCTATATTGTATCATAATTGTCTCTTTACCTGTTTTTCTTCCCACTAGGTTGTAACTTTTGTGCGATTAGAGACTATGTCTTTCTATCTCTGGTAATTTGTAAACTTCCTGGCATAATGCTTGTTAACTGAATGTCTTGTTTCCATTTAATCAATAACATGATTTTGTGGGGCTCTATTTATGAGGTACTTTTCAGTAGGGTCACAGAAGGCAATAATTCTACGCCAGGCAAAAACTAACCTAATTAAAAGTGATTTGGAGAGAGAGGATTTTTAAAACAATGATAAAGATATATTTGATATTATAAAGAATTATGAACACACATATATGTCTTAATGGATCCAGTTTTTACCCCTTTTATTACAATTCAACCTGCTGGCTTCATTTTCCTTCTAAAGTAGAAAGTTCTCTCCACTGATGGAAATTTTTAAGGACTCCGTTTAATCTACTGCCTAATGTGCAGATTTCTTATGGTTGCGTCCAGTCTTCAACATTAGGTTCCTTATCTGTGATAGTAGAGAAAAAGAAATTACTTTGTAGAACTCGCCATCTGAATTTCTGCTTCCGAAGTGAGAAACAAAATAATTCGCTTGGGCATATACTCCTTGTTAAGAAAAATACCAAAGTGGGCTTTTTTGCTCTGTGATGGTAAATCTTCAAGGCATTGTTTAGAAGACAGAAGTGAGATAAAATGAAGTAAATTGCTTTGCATAACCTTAAGAAGATATTTTCACTTATTCAGGCAAGTAGGAAGGATGAGGAGATCTTGGAGGTAGCAAGAGTAGGAGAATCCCAGCAAAATACCAAGAAGCTAGTTATTTTTCATGTAACAGGGTGTAAGAGAGACCAGTGCATTCCTTCTATTAGAAATAGAACAACCTAAATTTTAGCTAGGCACCTGGCTGCCATAGTAATAGCTACATTTCCCAGCCTTTCTTGCAGCTAGATGTCACCAGGACACTAATGGGAGAACAGTGAGTTTTGACAAGAAGTATTCAGCTTATGGTTTGTCTGTGTAAAAAAGACACCCGCTTGCCCTGGGCTTTCTCCTTCCCCCTCCTACGGATTGGAAAATGATGGGCACTAAAATCCACCCTTTGAACATAATAGCACTACGACACTAGTCCCGTTCTACTCATCTCTGTACTAGTATGTGGGATTGAAATAAAGTTCTCTTTTACTTGAGCCACTGAATTCCTGGTTCATTTTGTTTCAGTAAGTATTCACTATTACTAGCAAGGATTACTAATATCTAATTTTAAGACCTTTCTTATGCTTTTCCACAATATATTCATCCTGTTACTGCAGTGCTTCAATAAAGGCTTCCTACATTTTCATTCTTAGGTAAGTGATTGGCATGTGCCCCCCAAAAAGGGCAATTTGGAAAAGAATAGAACTTGCAGAAATTAAAAAGTAAGTAGAAGCAGAAAACTAGAGTCAGAAGTGAGCATGAGAAACGTAAGTTCTCTTTGAATCCCTAGAGAAATGCAGAGGAAAAAACAAGTTTTCTTTTACATTTGCACTAGCAGTTTTATTTAAATCCTAAAGACAAACTATTCTAACACGCTGGAGGACCTGAGCTTCTCACACAAGTGGCTCTTGGGTTACATTACTTTTCCCACCTCATCTCTTACTAGCTCTCATTAACCGACCCTTTGTTCTATTGAAAATATGTACAGTTCCCTGGCTTCAGAACAGATCATGTTCTTAAATAGACTATTTTATTCAAGCTTTCCCCTTTTATCATCACTTGTTTCTCTCTGCCTTTTATTACAGTTCCTCTATTTTAGCAATTTGTTATTTAGAAAGTTTGACGAGAAGTCTTGTTTATGGATACCAAAATTATCCAGGATATTTCAAAGAAACTTAACAGTATCCTTTATCTCTTCTTTTATAGTATTTCTTATTTAGTCTTTGACTTCAGTCATGTAAAACTGAGGTGATGTTGCAAGTTCATAAATATCCAGAGATAACAGTTCTATAAAATTTACCATACATAAATTTAATAATCTTACATTTAAATGGTATTAGAAAATGAATGATTCAGATAATGGGTGATGTACCTTGACTCTATAGTCCAGAGAAGTTAATTACCTGTTATCAACTGTTTATTAGCATGTTATGAGTAAAATTAACTAAAACTATAGTTCGCTACTTTCCATTATGTAATTCAACTCTCTTCCCTTATAATTTGTCCCTGAACCTACTTATAATTCACTTTACTTATGTTTTGATTTTTCTCTTTTTTCAACAATATATGTAAACAAAAATTTAGTATAATTGTCCTCTTTGAATTTGCCTTCATCTCACAAAAATGTGATCAGTGAAATGATTCATTTATTTATTGACAATTTCTTTTTTAATAACAATTTTACTTATTCTCTAATAGATTCCAAATAAGGGGAGGACATTTGAGACACTAATCTATGTCTTATTCTCAAAAAAAATTATAGTTGAGAAGATGGGGTAGCCATGTAAACAATGCATCATGATTAAACAATCTTTAAGTAGTATACATTTTAGCAGTAGGAGCTTCAGCATAAAAACTATGAGCAAATTTATTTAATTTTCTATTTACTTGCTCAAATCTATAATCGTCCTATTGGTAGGCAATACTATATCTTGGTACCCCACTTGCGCTTACTGTAATTCCTCTTGAATTTGGCTTACAGAGCCTAAAAATTAGGGACTCAGTTCGGCAACTATAACAAAGCAGAAGGTCAATTAGGGTCTAAATTGCCCACCTCTGCCATTGATTCTTGCTGCCACGGCTGCTGAAGTCCTGCACATAGAGACGGAAGATATTGTGTTAGTGTCATAGTGACTTCTCACTGGTTAACATTTTTAGCCAATGTTGCAGTGGTTCTTCAGTGAGAATATAGCTCATCTCATTGTAACCTTCTGCCATGACCATGGTTGGTCTTCCAAAACCACAGTACAGATGAAAGAATTTTCGTTTAGAGGTATCAGTTAGAAGGCTAGCTTGCCCCAAGAATATTGTTTCAGAATTTAATAATGTTCAACATCTGTAAATCCTGGTAGTCATGCCCTCCTGATCTCCCTGGCAATCCTCTTTCCTTGAAATCTGGATTAGTGTTTCATCATCCAGGGAGGTTACCCTTAAATCTGTGATCCTACATTACTCTTCTGTTGGAAACTAACTTTAGAAAGTCTAAAGTGATTTTATCAATCTTCTAAAGGGGTTTCCTTTAAAAATTGTTAAGCTTCTGCTTTCCTAAAGTAAAGAAAAATTTAAAACTTCAATTTTAACATCTGATGGTGCATCCTACAACTACTGTTACAATTGTTATTGAAGAATTACAGGGACCAGCGGTGACACAAAACAGTGACGATCACGTTTGCTTAGCAAGATGGTTTCAGAAAAGACTTCATAGAGAATCTAACACATGAACTAAGTATTAAAATATGAATATGGTTAGCCAGTTGGACAAGGTGATAAGGATATTCCAGTATGGGATCTGTGAGAATAGGCTCAGAGGTGAGACATAACAATGGTACTTTCTGGAAATGTAAATAATTTGGTGCAGCTGGTGCTTTAGAGTCCAGGGCTTCCCTGGTGACGCAGTGGTTAAGAATCCGCCTGCCAATAAAGGGGGCACAGGTTTGAGCCCTGGTCCGGGAAGATCCCACATGCCGTGGAGCAAGTAGGCCCGCGCGCCACAACTACTGAAGCCTTCACGCCTAGAGCCCATGCTCCGCAACGGGAGAAGCCACCTCAATGAGAAGCCTGTGCACCACAACAAAGAGTAGCCCCCGCTCGCCGCAACTAGAGAAAGCCCATGAGCAACAACGAAGACCCAACACAGCCAAAAATAAATAAATAAATAAATTTATTTAAAAAAAAAAAATTAGAGTCCAGATCAGTGTAAGACAGGTCATGGAAGTAGGCAAGGTGGAATTGTGGACCCTGTGGAACGACTTGCTAAGTATTTTGGTCATAATCCTACAGTCAACATAATGGTAAGTGAATTTAAAGAGTTTAATTAGATCTTTGATATGATTATATTTAAACTTGAATCATCACTCACCTAGTGATATAGTGTGAATGATACGCTGGAGGGATTTGAGATTATTAAACTCTTCTAGATAAGAGAATTATTGCCTGAACTAAGGATAAGAGTTTCAATTATGTATGGAAGTTGCATTGACAAGCCTTGGTCATGGTCAAGGCCCTTAATCTACTTAATCAAGGCAGGTTAGTATAATTTTACTGATTTTAGGCTTTTGTTCCTTAAGTAGACCAGATAATTTCTGTTTAAAATTTAATTCTATTTTTTTTTTTCTATCTTTGCTGATAATTTGCTCTCAGGTCCAATCCTCACCCCTCTGTGTTTGCCCTGTTTTGTAGTGTGCTGATCCTTGCAATCTACTTTTCTAGAGCTTCCTTGTCAATAAGCTTCTATACAGTCTCCACCAATAGGAGGCACTGGCAGGAAGAATAAAGAAGTCCGGACGTTTCTCTCCAACTTCTCTGCTTCAGGCAGCATCTCCCGCAGTGGCTGCATCTCCTCAGGTGTTTTGACTTGCGACAAAAAGCCCCTTTCTCTTAATCCTTCCTCCTAACCAATCAACCACTTCATAGTCCCAGATCCCAGGCTCTGTAATACCAACTCTTCTTTGCACACCTCTAATCCCAAAGAGTTGCATATATCAGGCAGAGCCATTTTAATAATCTCTGGTTTGCCTCATACTGTCCATTTTGGCCTTTCAGCTCGTTCAAGATTTTAGCAACTACTTCTGCATATTAAGTACCCACTTTCAAACTATGAAGCCTGAGCTCTGATTTCCTCACTGAACACTGATTGAATTTTGTTAAGTGTATTACCAGTATTCATTGACTGGAAGAGCTACCAATACTCTCTGTAGAGAGGATCATGATTGTACTGTATATGGTTTTACATTCTTCAAAGAAGTTCATATTCTTTTTTCCATGTTGTCCCTAGAACAGTCTGTGAGGAGTCTGGGATCCAGAGATATGTGATGCCTTCCTTAAGTTTACAATAAAAAATATTAACACCATAAGAACAACTACAGGGAAAAAAAGTTCCTGATTCAGCATCTGAAACTACACTGCAGTGCCTTTTCTTAGTGGATTAATGTCTTTGATTCCTTCTGTGTTATATATGTTACCTTGCAATTTTTTAGTGATACTTATCCTCTGAAGTCATACAACAAGCAAATTTTAAGTATTTTTTTAATCTTTTTTGGTTCACATTAATTGATGCCCCTGTTGAAAATTTTTACATTAGATTTAGTATTTTGCTATAAATCAGTTTAAGAGGATCAAAATATTTATTCTCAGAAGTTAGAATTTTGGAAAAAATTCTGGTAAAGTAGGGAAAATTTAAATCTTCAACTCAGGTTTAGTTTGTAAATAGTTGTGAGAAAGGTGAGATGTCCATCCTCCTCTCTCATCCACCACCACCACTACCACCATCACTATGTCTGTCCTGCTTCTCAGAACCCTGAGAATCTTAGCACACCCAGAATATTTGTAATAGGATATAAGCTTGAACATAATTCTAAGGAACACTTCCTTAATCTGAGGCTAAAACCTCTCTATGACTGCCCTAGAGCATCAGGTTGGGACTACCAAATACAGGAAGATAAAAAAATTTCCCTGGGGTCACCGCACAGTCTGAAGATTTTTGAACAAGTCCAGAAGCAGCAGTTTCCTCTCCAAAGCTGCTCTGAGTAAGCTCCTGCTGCAGCTGCATTTGGCCTGAGGGCACCAGCACTCCCTGTTTATGGCACTCTGTGCATCCTGATTTTCCCGAGGCTGACATTATTCTGATCCTCATGGCTTGAGATCTTGGAGTCATATTTAACTCCCCATCCTTCACTGTTGTCTGGTTCTAAACAAAGAGTAAGTCTACCTTATCTCTTCTAAATATTTCTGATATCTTCCCCCTTTTTTTCATTACCATTAATTTTTACCTTTGTCTCCCATATCCCTCTGGGAATGTATTATTCCCTGCTTCTTTTCTCTAACTGGTTCAGTTCATCCTAAAACTCTTTCATCAGACACTTCCTCTACAGGAATAACTTCAATGCCTCCCCATTGCCTGTGGTATAAATTCCAGATTATGCCTTTGGAATGATTGCCATTGTAAGGTTACTCACAATTAGACTTATCCAGTTTTTGCCACATTATCTGTACATACTATATACTACTTTCCTTTAAAATCCCAATTCCAGAAAGATATGTTTTTTCAGTGCCGCTTAAATGATGTGTATGTGCATATGTATATAGTTACTTCAGCTAAGTTTATTTTTACCCCATTTTCCAATATTTGAATGTCTTCTTTCTAGCTCATTATTATATATCTGTAGAGTTTCAATGCAAATGCCACTTAAAAAAAATTGTTTCCTGATTATTCACCATTTAATTTATGATTCTTTATCCAACTCTTATGTTATCTCATTGTGTGTGTGTGTGTATACAGAATATTTATGTCCTAAAGTTTCATCTCCTCATTGAAACTATAAGCGTACTAGAGATGGGAATTTTAAGACGTCTTTGTGTGCTAACATCATTTAAACCTGATGCTTTGAATTCCTTAATATAATAGGAATCAAGGAAATATTTATTTATTCCTTAGTAGGCTGCCCTGATTCTAACCCAATGTAACCTAGACAAATGGGCATGTAGCATTTGTTATTTCTATTGACAATGAAAGCAGATATTTTTTATTCAGTATCAGTATTTTTACATTCATTTACTGATTTCAATGTCCAAACCATCTTTGAACATTTTGAGAGTTCTTCGGTTCCCTCAATTTTTGCCATTTTAAAAAAAAAAGCTATCAAATCTCCAGTGCATATACCCTTCAGCTAGAATGTACAAATGTTTATTTTTAACCTGCCTTTTGTCGTTTCAAATCCCAGATTTTCATGCACAATTTAAATGCAGTAATATAATAAGTGAGTTATGATTTACTTATTGGGTAAACTACATAGCAAATTTATATATTTCTAATAACAGATTGGTACTTAAAAGCACCAAAATCCCAGTAAATGCAAACAAAAACAACAGCAAAGATTTGTTTTGTACCATTTATTTTCAATGTGCTTTAATTGCACTGAAATTTTAATTGAGCTGTAATTGCATTTTATTGCATGCATTTGTATGAATTAAAAAATACTTAAAGCTGAAATGTGGTGGATGAAACAATTTCATGCATATAGCGAAACAGTTACCATAAAGAAAAGTTTTATCTCTTCTATAGTATCACTAACAGGCACTTTAAAAGTTAAGCTTGCAGTCCAATCACATTTTATTCATATGTGCTTTTTATCCTCTTTCTCACTGCCAGATACACTTATTTATCCTCAGTTCTTCTCTGCTGTGTTCTGTGCCCTGGGAGTTTGAACCTCTTTAGATTTCCTTGTCTTCTGGTTTTATGTTGGATTCAGCCAATGGGAGGCACTTGAAGAAGAAGAAAGCTATGAGGAAAGACTGGTGTGGGTGTTTAATCACCGTTCTGACAGTGGCGGCTCCTGTTGGCTATCCGTCTTCCACAGATCTAGCTCTGGCTAGGCTCTCATAAACACTGCACCTTCTCCTTGCCTCTTTCACTCAGGGTGATACTGGCTTCCTGTTGTTACTAATTCCTGGGTGTTTATCTCTCCTTGGTGTCCTTAACTTCATCTTCTCTCTGTGGAGTCCCTCCACTGAAGCTCACGTCACTTAAATACTTTGACGACCATCTGTTTCTTGCTTGGACCTTAACTGCTATGTCATCCATACAAACATATAAATCAGTTTTTTGTGTGTCTTTAAATATGAGACATAAGTGGTGTTCAACTAGGAAAAAACTTAACTGTCTACTAAACACACCATGTGATATTAATTTCCAGACTAATTCATTAAGCACCAACTAAAGTGTAACTATACGTCATTTTGCAAAAGTGTTGGGTTCAAATTCTCATTTTTGCATAGGCCAGATTAAGGGTTCTCCTATTACTATAATTTATGTCAATGTGTATTGACTGACATGGAAATTCTGTTTTCACCCTGAAATAGACTACATTCAGGTAAGAAAATGTGCTACCACTGAGGTATGGCTAATTGAATCTATATTTGATCTAGACTACCATGAAATCTCTTGACGTATGATGTAGGATTCTCAGTTTAAATATTTTCATTTCCATGGCTCTCTATCTATTGCTAAGATAACTAAATTTTATACCTAAATCTTATTCTATACCTAGAATTTATCCAAGAGTATCATTTATTCCTCAGTTCTTTTTTTTCTTTTCAGAATCTCACCACAGTTTCTCAGCTTGTCAAGAGTATAAAGACCAGATTTATTAAGGGCTTGCAATTATTCTTGTTTATTCCCTCCATATTTATCTATTTATATGGGCCATCAGCTACTCCATAAGTTTTTAGCAGATGTAGCATTATTTTCCCAGGTTCAATATTTGCAAAGCAATAAGCAGTTTATTGGCCATTTCTAACACGAAACAATTTCTGAAATTTTTATCCATTTTGTTGACAGAGTTAGCTGAGATCTGTTCAGTATGCAGACCCGTCAACATTGTCACAGCAGGCATGGGTAGCAACTGTTGAAGAGGGTCTGCCAAAGAAGGTTATGTTACGGTTTAAGAAACGAGACTTAAAGTTGAGCCAGCAAATGGGCTTCGTTTGCTATTAGAGTAATTCATTTATATTTCTCTCTGCACTTATAACCTGTAAACTATAATGATAATGACTGATGCTTTACTGAGGGCTTAATGTACTGTATTGTATTGCATGCTGTTTACATCACCCTGTTTAAACCCCCCAGCTATTTTATACTACATACTAATGAAATCCTCGATTACAGAAAAATAAGGAGAAGAGTAGAGTGGTTCAGTAACATGCCCATAGTCACATAGCTGGTATATGGTGGAGAAATATCTCAAATTAAGTCTGTGTAACCCAGAACCTCATAGGCTCCCATAAGCACTTTCTGGGGCCTTTGCATAATGCTGGTAAGTGAAATTGTAGCATAATCACATATGTATTAATGTAGTAATTTGAAGCATATTTGACAAGAGTCAAGGTGTATTTAGGCAGGTATTAAATATATTAGAACTAAAATTTCTTTTTTAGTTCATGTCTGACAAATAGGAATAAAAGAAGAATAAGGGAAAACGCTAATTAAAAAATAATTAGTATTCTTTCTGTTTGTGTCAGTGTTTCATTATTATTCAAATATTCTTTCTCAAATTGGAATATAGGTCATAGATAGCATTTTCAATTTCTATAGAAATGCAAGTTGCTGCCTCATTTTTTTTCTCCTTTTTTTTCTCCTGTTTCATTTCTGGAATAAGGTCTTTTGCAATATCAAGATCATCTTATATTCATTAGAAAAAACATATGTGATATTGTAAATGTCATTTATGTCTGCAGCAACTTATTTTTTTCTATTCGCACTTATGCAGGGCTTTAATTTATCATGTCATCTACCATCTGGTTTTCAGGAGAGATTTTTATTACATTTTAATAAAGAACATATTGAAGACAGCAATTTTTGTTGCTAAGTAAAGTATATAGGCATTCATGTTTTTCCCTGGTAACTTTTCATTGATAATCATTTGTCATTTAAAATATTGGTTACTCTAGTTGATGTTTGCATGGAAAAACTCATCTGATAGCTGAGTGTGTTTAAAATCATATTATGTATATGATATTACATATGATACCTATTAGACAAACGTATTTTTAAAATTGCAAAACCCTTTTATTTTTTTGTTTACAAGTGTGTTTGTTTGGAGAGAAATAGAAGTGGTGAGTGTATCCTGGCATATGTGTCTTAAAGCTTTAACAAGTTTTTTCAAGTTCTTATTCAGCCAATACATAGTGTCCCTCAAAGAGAAGATCCTTCCTTTCCAAATCTATTACTTATTGTTCCCTTAATGAGAATAATCAATATTGACTCACCCCCAAAGAATCAGTATTAGATCATCCCTTTGACACTGGAATTTCCTGTAAACAGTACCTCCATTGTGAATAATCTATGGATGGATTCATAAGTCTAAAGTAGGATTTTAGTCACCGAAGTCTGGCCGTATTTTATTTTAATGCATCTTCCTCTATAAAATGTTACTGACTTACGAAAATGCGTTGTTCCAGGGGTTTTCTACTTAGATAAATATCATTGTAGTACTTCTGGATCATAGGGCAATGCCATCTTCTCTACAAAAATGAGATGTCTGTTATCTCTCTATTTTGCACTTCAGTTTCCTCTAATTCTGAGATCAAAACAATTATCTGATTAAAGGAAAAAACAAGCAAAGGAAACAGCAACATTCATAGACTGCCCAGGCTTGCTTGTTTGCTTGCTTGCTTGCTAGATTGATTGATTCATTGATTCATTCATTCATTCTCTGGAAATTTTGACATATTTTCCTTACTTTTCTCATTTGCTTTCAGTTCTGGAATACCATGAGACAGTCAGATAGACATTGGGGAACCTTTGATCTCACTGTATTTAATTAGGGAAACCAACAGGATCTTTTATGTTTAGAGGCCAGCGATGTGTAAAAACCCATGTTTAATGTGAAGCCTGACAAATTGCGGTGAGTATTTTTGGACAGCAGACCTAGTGGGCCCTTTGTTGTCTGTGCACTGTCAGCTTTTGGCCCAAAGAGAGTGGATTAACATAAAAAGAGAATCCTCCATTCCTGGGGCATGCCTGGAAAGCATGAATCTGCCTCTTTTGATTCTTTTTTTTCTGAGCTATGTCAGGTACAGTATAAAACCATCTACAATTTATAGACTTCAGCTTTTTTTAAAAAAATTGGCTTTAGATAGGTAGTGCCTTTCAGTTTTCCATGGGGTAAAATAATAATATCTATTCCCTCTGTATCATAGAGTAGTCTTCCAAGGATTAATAAGCTAATAAGTTTAAATCACTTTGTGTTTCTCAGTGATATTACCATGTATTATAATATATCAAACTTTAACATATATAACCTCCAATGGGGAGACATAAAAACTCCTCTTTTTTAGGGAATTTTCAGTGCAAGTTATAGCTACACAGTAATGAGTTTGATTTTTTTTTTTTCCCAGGTGAAGGGAAGTATATGTTTGTGATATTTCCCTATATGGTGCCTAAAAATTGAGGCAGGACTTCTAAGTTTCAGTTTCTCCTAATCACTGTGGAAAGATTCAGGATCTAAATACATATGATCCCTGAACCCTGAAGTCAGGTAGCTCTGCAGCTTCTGTCAACCTTAGATATTATGATCTTTGCCCTTACCAGGTGCCCTATTCCGAAGGTCCACTTCTGTGGGTGTGCCTCTCATCACACCCGGGGATGTTCTCCCACATCCCTGGGGGTATTGCTGGAGAATAAGTGTTATCTCCCCAAACACTGAGAGGACCTATAGACCTCAATCTCCTGGAACATCTGAAGACTCCCCCTTCCCTCTGCTTTAGGGGGACCATCCCTTCATAGGCACTGGTCACTCTTTCTAGAATAATCCTCCAACAAACAAAGTGATTAAAGTTCAAATTACCTACAATTAAAAAAAAAGAAATCCATCTGCAGTAAAACCAGGAACCCTGTCTCAGTCTCCATTCTGAGCAGCTTCCCTCTTATGCAGATAACTCTTCCAGCAATCTGGCCTCCTAGATTCCTGGATGCCCAGCTACAACATTTATCTATGAATTACTTCAGTATCCTGTGCTTTGAATGCACATTATACTTGCAGGAATGAAGAGGAAGAGACTTTCTTAATCATTTGTCTACCACGTGTTACCCCTTTGTATTCTCATTTTCCTAGTTTTACAAGCCTAACTGATGAGGGCCAAGATATGTGAAGACTCCTTCAGTTGGATTGCATTAGAATTTCATGATGTGTACAAATGCCCAAACTTTCTTAGGAAATTCTAAACCTTTCTATGGCCACCCAACATTCTCATGCTCAGCACCAATTTGTTCATTACATTTTAAAAAAATGACCTGCTACCCAAGAAGGCATTCCTTGACCTCACCTTACCCCTGCACTCATCCGATTCTTGCATACATCAATTTATTAGCGTATTTTCCTATTTTATTTTTTCCTCCTTTTTCCGTGTTATACCCCAATTTATTTTCTTTAATTTTATTCATGATACCCTTCCTGTTTTTCCCTCCTCTTGGCTTTCTCCAGTCATTATTCTTGACTTCTTTTATACTTTAAGTCTTTTAAAAAATAGTTTATTTCCAGATTTTTGCACAATTCAATATTATTTAGTTCTGTTAAATGTATATCTCTGAATGCTCAATACATGTAAATTAACTTGCCACACACTGTAGGATATCTGAGCAGCACATATTAGTTTTAAAAAAATCTTCCTTTGATCTGGCTTCCACAATAAAGAGACCTTACAGATTTCATTTTTTCCCTACATCTCCAGATATCTTCAGATACTCACACTGTGTCCAGTTCTTCCTCCTAAAACTCTTTAACTCATTATTCTTTGGCTTTAGGCCCTACCTATCACCAAGAGAAACTATATTGAAGGTCAATAATGACCTCCTTCTTTAAAAAACCTAACTTTTTAGATACCATTTTACTTTATATTTTGGATATCACTTTTGGATATCATTTTAAATTATATTTCTACTGCACATGACATTGTAGAACAAAGGTTATATTTAATACTATTTTTTTTCTCTATTTCTGTGAAGGTGCACATTCTTGAATCTGCTTTTCCTGCACTTACCACTCCTCAGGTTCTCTACAGTTTTCTTGTTTTCACAATTCCTTCTGATACATTTTCTCTAAGGCATCTATTTGTGCACTGATTCCTTCATCCTATCCTAAGGGTTTTCTCTGGATTTTATCAACTTCCTCATGAGGCTTTAGATATAACCTTTATATATGTTTAGACATCTTTCCAATTTGGATTATTTGCCTGTGTTTCTAATTTGCAGTATGACTATCCATAGGGTATCTTCAATGAGTCTGCTTTAATCTGCCCTGCCACTCAATATGCCCCAATCTGAGCTCATTATTTTCACAGAAATATTCCCCACTCATATTTACCATCTATATTAATGATATTATTACAGCCTCTCTGGTGGAAATCATTTGTCCCCATGACAAACACCTTCTGTATACAACAAAGATCTGATATGGTTACACTTGAAATTATTTTATTTAAAAAGAAATGTAAACCCCCCCCCCTTTTTTTTTTTTACCAGGTCAAAGTCATATAATTTTAGAGCTAAGGAACTTTAGAGATTATTAATTTCCCCATTGTTTAGAGTTTATATGAGAACCCTGAAGCTTTGCTGGGGGAAAAAATTGTCTCCAAGTTAGTTAATTGCTAACCTAGTTTTAAACCAAGTTTCCCTTACTCCCAATCTGATGATTCTAATGTTCTTTCTACTGCCATAGTTTGTGAACTTTCTTCCTGTCTTCCTAAGGATCCTCTAATAGATCTTTTACTTCATCCCCATTATTTGATTTATTAGACATTTATTTGACGCCTCTCAAATGTCATGCAATGAAGTATCCTTATTATATTGCATATAAAATAATGCTATTATCTGTAGAAGAAAAATAATGACTCCTCAATTTTTAAAAATAAAATTCTAATTCCTTGGAAAGGTGCTCTATGACCTGGTCACAATCCTTTTCCGTTTCATTTCCTATTACTTTTCCCAGGTGCTCTACACTCCAGTTTCAAATAATCTGTTCTTTAGTGACACCATGAAATCTCACAACTCAATGTCTTTTCTGACACCTCTTGTTCCCTCAGGGTCAAATGCCTTTCTTCTGATCCTACAAAACAGTTTCCCTTCTTTCTTCAAAGTGAGTGTGGACACCATTATAGCAAGGTGGTTAAAACCTCATGCTTTGGAATCACACAGTTCTGGGTTTGAATTCTGACCCCGATACCAGCAATGTGACCTTAAATTAGTACCATAACAATGTTATGAGTGAGAGTTCAATTACTGGTAAATGGCCTTACTATTATTTACCTCACCAGAGTAGTATAAAGATTAGGCAAGATAAAGCATATAAAGATCTAGCATTGCTATTGCTATTAGGAGTAGAATTGGTAATATAGGAAGAATAAAGGAAAAAATAAAAGGAGGGTTAGTGGAGAAGGTGGTATTCTTAGTGTATTTAACCCATTACCTTCTTTAGAATTCATCTTTCCTTTTTTGTATTCCTAGTGCTCTTTATTTATTTATCTTTTTAAAAAATTGTCCAGCCTTTATTGCAGTTCTTTTTTAAAAAATTTTTATTGAAGTATGGTTGATTTAAAATGTTGTGTTAGTTTCTGCTGTACAGCAAAGTGAGTCGGTTATACATATACATATAGCCACTCTTTTTTAGATTCTTTTCTCATATGGGTCATTACAGTGTATTGAGAAGAGTTCCCTGTGCTCTACAGTTATATCTCTTTTTTTTGTAGCCTATTCAAGTATTCCGTACAGATTTTATTTAACAGGGCATATGTGTCACAACTGTTTCATCATCAGTAACTTGAATTCAAGGAGAGTATTTTATTCAAATTTGAATCTTATTCAGTGTCTAGTATATCATCTTGTATAGAGTAGGCTCTTAGGAAATATTGAAATAATTAACAGTAGGTGGCTCAGATAAAGGGTTATAGGAATTTATGGGCAGCCTTAGGAAGAGAAGGATGATACCACAGGATCAGTCTCTCAGTTTACAAAGTCAGGATGCTTTCTGTTCTGCATCAAAGCCTCTGTTGCTAGATATTAGAGGAAACAAAGTCAAGCTGACCACGTAACAAGAAATGGATGGCACAGCCTCCTCTCTGTTATTGATTTGTGGTTGTTAGGCAACACTTTTCTTAGATTTCTCAACTGAGTGAAGATAAAAATATAGACTTATGCCAGTTAAATCCACAAAGACTAATGCTTTAAGCACAAATATGAACAATTAAAGCCCCCAAATGCACTAATTTGAGTAAATAAGCTTGCTTTTGCTGGAATTAACAATTGGTGGTAACTCTAGAGGCAGGTTGTGCTTACTTCATGCATTTATATCTTAATTTCGGGCATATGTAATGTGCATTTTAATATATGGAAGTGGTATGTGGTCTTGACATTAATACCCTTGTGCTTTTATTTAATAAAATTGGTTCTTAGAAAAAATCTTTGAGATATATCTTCAAAATTTATTACCCTTAAAGTGTGGATTGACTGATAATTATAAAAAAAATATTGTGTGGGTTTTACCATCTAACATCTCTTCAGTTTTAGTATGTGCATCTTAAGGTTTCAAGTAGAAAAGGAGATTGTATATTCAAGAAAAAATTCTCCTAAGTTAAAATCTTTTGAGTAGCAAATAGGAGATATTTGAGGGATGCAACGTATTTGATGAGTGAATTTTTAGGGATCTGTTTAGATTAAATCATATCTGGCAAAATGAATTTCTTCAAAATTATGGTTTTAAATAATGAGAAAAATCACATATCAATTATATCATTGTTTCCAGGTGTCAATTCCAATTTTAGCCTTGATATTTAAAAATTATATCTATTTTGTCAATGGAGATGTTTGGCTTCATTGTAAAGCAGTCAAATTTGGTTAGCAGAATTCATTTAACTTAACCTTTCTTACATAATTTGTTTATATGTGATTAGAGTACCTATTTTCTTCATCAAGTTCAAGTTACCTCAGAAACATCCTTGATGGTAAATTTATCTTCAACAAGATAACAATAGTGATCTTAGATTTTAATTTATTTATTACAGTTTGACAAGTATTTTCACATTTATTATATCATTCTAGCACTAAAACAATACTGTGAATGAATCTTCCCTTTAAATAAGTGGAGAACCCAAGGCGCCCAGTAGTTAAGTGATTTGACCAAAGATAAATAACTAATAAGTAAGCTATATAACTAGCAAAGCTTAGATTTGAAGTATGATTTTATAACTTAAACTATTTGTTCATTCAGCGTTTCATTTGTTCAGTAATTTTTTTTTTTTTTTTTTTTTAATGATCCAAGAACTACTTTAAGCATTGGGATTATATGAAGGAAAAAACATAGATGAAGTAGATACTCTCATGGCATTTACATGCTACCAAGGGAGGAAAGATAATAAATACCTTCATATAGAAAATAGTTCCATAAGTATAATAAAACTGAGTAATGTGAGCGTGACATATGGAGAGTAGGGTTATTCTTGTATAAGAGAGTTCTAAAATACCTCTTTGATCTGAGAGGCCATTAATGAAAAAAAAAAAGCCATCTACACCAAGACCTAGAAGAAGGAAGAATTTATTTTATTTTTTTGTTAAGTATAAATGTTCTATATACTAATTGCATATTTCTCTTATTGTTTTTTCTTTGGGTACAGTCTAATATGAAGGTAGATGTAGTATTCACACATACATGGTCTAGGAAATGAGCAAATATATGTGATATTTTCTCTATCATGTGGTGCAATATGCTAACAGATTAGGGTTTTAAAATTATTCTTTCAGAATCTCTGATAGAATTTTGCTGTATTTTAGAGATGCTAATAAAATTAAAATAAATTCAAATGAAACAATTTCAAAAATGCTTGGAATTAAAATTATTTGCCTTTAAACGTAGAATTATATGAGAATACATCCAAATAAGACTTTGGTGCTAATTTCCCCTAATATTCAACTAATATTAGAAAAGTTGTTAAATCACAGAATTATGGAACATAGTTTTAGAATCAATCTCAGAGGTCATCTAGTCCAAATCCCTGCAAGGTGAAGATACATATTTATTTTAACAAATCCAGTCAAGTTGCTTTCCAACAAAAGACCTTGATGATTTCTCATAATCCTTAGCATAAAGCTTGATGTCATTAATGTGGCTAATAAAGCCATGCATGGGAAGTGATTCTAAGTGACTCTCTCTTAACCCCATAGACAGGCCCCTTATATGATAACTAGGCTAGAAAGTTCTGTTTTCTAAGGCTACAGGGATTGTCTGCTTTCTTTGCAATAATCACTAAACTTAAAATACACACACACACAGACACACACACACACACTTTTTAAGTTAGTGAGAAAACGATGGCTAAACTTTGAACAACAACAAAAAAACCTTTTCTCTAAGTCTCAAATTCCTTATTTGAAAAATGAAGTTTCATTTATTTTTTCCTTTTTCCTTATTCAGGCAAATATTCTTTTCCTTTCATCTACTTTATGTTAAACATTATGAAATGATTACAATACCAGAGTGAACAACTTAGTTGGGATTTCTTCTCTCAAAAATCTTACATTCTATTTACACTCTCATTAGGGAGATAGATAATACCTATAGAAAAGAACAAATGAATTAAACAAGTTGTTATTAAGGAAATAAATAGCTTTATGAAATAGAGAAAAGCAGGCAAATGTTAAAGGCTGAGTTGAGGAGATGTTTAATTGATGTTAAGAGCCAGGGGAAGAATGTTACCAAGGAAAAGGAACAAGAGGAAAGTTCCCATGTGGCACAGAGCTTAGCGCTTTCTGAGAAGTAGCAGAAAGCCAGTGTGTTCGGAAGTTAGTGACAAAAGGCTATGTCATCAGTCATCAGATGAGGCTGGAGACGTTGGGAGAGCTCAGGTCAAGCGTGGGGAGGTTTTAGGTATAATTCTAAGAAAAAGCAAATCATCAGAGGTTTTTAGGCAAACGAGTTCCACTCCATTTATATTTTTAAAATGATTACTCAGATTGTGAGTGATTGATTAGGAAGCAAGAATGGAACTGGAAAGACCAGTTCAATGGTTATTGCATTGTTTCTGGGGATAGTGTGGAGGAAGGTGATGGCAGTTGATAGGAGATGTTGGTAGATTTGGGAAACATTTTGGAGGTAGAATCAACAGAAATTGATACATAATATAAGGAAAAGGAATTTAACAAATATGAACCCCCTCACTTCTGATTTTAATAAATAGGTGAATGGTGGTATTAATCAGAAGAAAATACATTTGCAGATTGTGGTAAACATATATTAAGGAATGTCTTTTAAGCCTGATAAGAAGAGACACAAATAATTTTTTTTAAATGTAAGTACATAGCATAGTTTAAAAATTATATTTAAAATACCTTTTACATTCACTAATAGTGAATGTTTTTTAAATTAAAGAAAATCTACAAAATAGTAAATAAGAAGATCAACATTTATGGAAAATAAAGTTTAGTGTGCACTTTGGAAAGAAATTTCACATTTGAAATAAGAAAAATAAGGCAACCCTCCAGTAAAGTAGTGAACAATGGTCATCATAGGCAATTATTTTTTAAAAAAGAAATATATGTGACAGATATATTCTGCCTCATTGGAGTTCCAGACAATGAAATTTTTACCAATAAAACTCTCAGAACAAAATTTAAAAAAAAACATTTGAGGCAAGAGTATGAGGGAAACAGTTATTCTAATTCACTTCAGGAGGAAGAGTAAGTTTGATGTAACCATTTGCAGGAAAAAAATATCAATACGTAGCAACGGTGTTTAAAATAACTTCCTTTGACACAAGAGTTTCTATACTAGGACATTAAAAATAAATAAGCACGTGTACAAACGTTACTTATACAATTGTGATATTGTCTACAATAAAACCTTAGAAAGAACTCACTGTTCAGTTGTAGAACATTGGTTAAGTAAATTATTGTAAATGCATTTTTGGAGAATACCTGTTGACATGTAAAGATGTCCACAGTATATTGTTATATGAACATACACATTAAAAGCATACTTTACACACACAATATTATGTTTTATATGAAACATGAAATATAGATAAGGAGATGATGGATGAGATGGATTGATAAACAGATGATAAACAGATAGTGTTAAAAAACAAGACCATAGGGCCAAAACGTAGTCATTTATTTTAAGCTCCACATCACCAAACTGAGATTTAATTACAGCTTGGCTCTCCCAGAAATGGCATCTTAAACCAGTCCATCAGGAGTCACCTGATCAGTACTAGTTAGGTACTCTGTCTGATATACCCCTGCCATCCTCTAAAGGAAAGTAACTTTGCAGTAACTAATCTGCTTTTTTGCCTGGTGTAACTTCCTTTGTTCCTGCTCCCTTCTGGCATTGAAAGTCTTTCATTTTGTACAGCTTTTTGGAGCTCCTTTCTATCTGCTAGATTGGGTGCTGCCAGATTCAAATCGATTTTTCCTCAGATAAATTCTCAGATAGATAGATAGATAGACAGACAGATAGATAATAAGCAGATAGAGAAGCAAAGCCCAATGAGGGAAAGAGAAATAAGTGTAGACAATTCAAAGAGGTAATTTATTACAGAAAAGTGTCTACAAAGTAGTAGAAGGATAGAAGAAAAGAAGGGAGAAAGATGGAGTGGACCAGTGTAGGGTCTGGAAAGGGAGACAGGAAGAAAGGATGACTCACAGTGATGAGAAAATGCCAATGCTCCTGTGACGGGGTCTGCAGAGTTGCATCTATAGCTATAACGTTGGAGATGTTATTACGGGAGGTTATGGATCCACTGAAGAGGTGCTGTTTCGGCCAAAGCTAGAACCATCAGAAAGGCTAGATGCCAACTCCCTCCTGCTTTGACTCCCACGTTGTGGTGTCAGTAAACTCCAGTATTGGAGGCAGTTGTCTCCTGTCAGAACCGGAAGGAAGTATCCCCTTTCTTCCTTTCACCCTTTGACCTACTGCCAGTGCTGCTTATTGTCAGGAGTTAGGAGGAAGCCACTGGCCAGGTAACAGAGTAGAGTATAAAGGGCAGATATGGTACTAAAGGACAACAGGTAAATAACAGACAGACAGACGGAAGGAAGGATATAAGGTGGGGGGAGAGATGTAGGGAGAGAAGGCAGGAAGGCAGGAAAGAAGAAAGGTAGGAAAGAAGGAAGAGAAAAAAGGAAGAAAAAATAAAGCTGTAAGACATATACATCAAGAGTATCAAGTGGTTTATCTTTGGAGCCTCATGAAAGGATGTTTTTAAATATTTTTTCAATGACAATATATTTTTGTTTTATAAAGAAAGAAGAAATATATGGAATTTAAAATAGATCACTAAGTTCTCTGTGAGGTGACATAGCTTGCAGTTCTGGCTTTGTTTTTTTTTTTTTTTTAATGGTTGAGCAGGAACCCCCATTTTTTTTTTAATTTATTTATTTTATTTATTTATTTTTGGCTGTGTTGGGTCTTCATTTCTGTGCGAGGGCTTTCTCTAGTTGTGGTGAGTGGGGGCCACTCTTCATTGCGGTGCGCGGACCTCTCACTGTCGCGGCCTCTCTTGTTGTGGAGCACAGGCTCCAGACGTGCAGGCTCAGTAGTTGTGGCTCACGGGCCCAGTTGCCCCGCGGCATGTGGGATCTTCCCAGACCAGGGCTCGAACCCGTGTCCCCTGCATTGGCAGGCAGATTCTCCACCACTGTGCCACCAGGGAAACCCCTGGCTTTGTTTTATATATATATATATATATATATATATATATATATATATATATATATATATATATATATATATAAAACGTCTTTATCCATTCATTTATCTGATTTCATTAAATCATCTTTCTATGTTTTGTTACAGCTTACTGAGTTTCCTTAAAACAACTATTTTGAATTATTTAAGGAACAAATTGCAGATCTCCATTTCTTGGGGATCAGTTACTGGAAATTATTGTGTTCCTTTGGTGGTGTCATGTTTCCTTGATTTTTCATGTTCCTTGAAATCTTTCATTGCTCTATTCACATTTGAATAAACAGTCATCTCCTCCAGTCTTTACTGACTGGTTTGGGAGAGAAATACCTCAGTCAGCCCTACTAGTGATCCTGAAGCATTCTCAGACTTTTTCTAGGGATAGCCCTGCTCCATACTTCTTGTTCCCTCTTGGGGGAAATTCTTGGAGGGATTGTATGCTGCTGTTCTCCCAGCCGCTCTCTGACCGACCCCCAGTCGTGTAGCAGCACACCTCAGTATTCTGGACAGGGCAAGAACACAGTGGGCCTCTTTAGCAGTATCTCCCACAATGGGAGAAGCCAGGGGCTCACTCACAGGCTCTCACTTTTTCCCCATGGGAGAAACCGCTGGCCAAAAAGGTCTGTCTTGCCACTGAGCTTCTCACCTTGGAGGAGGGTTGACATGGGTAAAGTGAAACTGTTCCTCTGACCCTCGATCTCAGATTTTTTTTTTCCCAGTGTTGAGCTGGAACTTCTCTGCTGAACTCTCAGATTTCCACAAAGGCAATCCCATCCTGAGTGATTGTCTAAATTGGTGATTTTGTAGGGAAGACGGTAGAAAAACTCCTATTCTGCCATTCTGCTGATGTCACGCCTCAGTGCTATTTTGTTTTAGATTACACTTCCCAATATCTCTGAATTGTAGTTTGTAGTTATAACTAAAGCTAACAAAATTTTGAGTAGCATGAGAGCTGAACAGATGCCAAGAACTCTTTTTTTTTTTTTTTTTTTTTTGGCAGCTTGAACAATTTAGGGGTCAAAAAGAAATGGAGAAATTGCCCATGGAAGAAAAGCACATTATGTTAGGAAACAAAGACAAATCAATGACTATATTTCTTTGACATATCATAATTGGGAAGAAGCCCATGGGGGAAAATGGAGAAAAGTTGAAATTAATTGAAAAAACGTGTTTACCGTTCTCATTTAATTACTTTAAAAACCTGATAATTCCAAAGTCACTTTTTTAAAAAAAATGCAATCTCTTTTTCTTGTTTGGTTATTGTGCTTTTAAAAATAGGACGTATTATTCAAAATAATTTTATTTAGCTGAGTCTAGTTGTGTTAATCCTTATCAGTTTCAGTCCTGTATTCATCACAAATGTGGTTAAGAAAACAAGACAGCATCTCTTTCCACACTGCTTCAATATCAACACCATTTTTAATAATAAAGGCACATTAGCTATTTCAGATTCTATTTATTTCTTAAGTGCTGTACAGATAACATTTCCTCAGCCTTTTTTATGGAGTAAATAATAATTATGTGGTTAATAAATAATGCCATAAATGAAATATGTTATCCTAATTTTACAGTAAAGAGATTGAGGTTTGCAGAGGTTAAATCACTTCCCCAGTTTAATTCAGTTGGGAAGTGAAGTTGAATTCAGTGGGCAAAGGTTTGCATGCAATTACTTCCCTTTCAGAGTTCAAACTTCCACATTTTTGTGGTAGCCATGATGACACATATACTTTCTGTTAGATATTTCAGATACATTTTTACTTTTTTGTAGTTCAACAGTTATAAAAATTAGCAGACTGTTGTAGTTTTGAAATCATATTAATAATACATAGAACTTGGGGACAATATAGATGCTTATTGTCTATATTGCGTGGCAGATAAAAGCAAGTATTAATTTTCTTTTAGTTGACATTATTAC